>NC_136301.1:11758639-12400468 GCF_964198595.1 Lampetra fluviatilis | reverse complement strand
TCAGATTGAGCAATCAGTGGAAGAACGTGAAAAACTACATCACATTTTAACTGCTATGATTCTCACTCTTACACCTGTGCTGTTTTCGTTCACTAATTCAAGCTCATTGACATGCTAATTTCTCCAGCCCCCACCCATCCCTGCACGCCACAAACCCTCCCCCCTCTCCCCCCCGTGAACTCCTGCAGCCACGACTCTACAAACCCCCCCCCCCCCCGTGCATATATAAAGCCACAACAGCAGATCATTATTTCTCACCTGATGACTTTACCGAAAGAACCAGAGAGTATGGCTTCCTGCAGTCACGAAAGCTTCAAATCAAGATTGTTTTGATGGTTGCTGGCCACTCCACTGAAGATGTGTGCAGCAAATTACAAAGCGATTTGAATACAATTCAACATCAACTAATCGCACTTAAGCTGATTCTGAATGGCAATAAATCCAAATAAATTACCTTGGGGTCATCATAGACTCTATACTCATTTTCCAGGATCACATTGAATGGACTGGGAGAAATGCTAATTTTTAAACTAGCTTTCGCTACAGACATAAACATTAATAATTACCAGCTAAGTTTCGGTTGGAATTGGTAAGGGCTACCAACTGGGACGGTGCATATCAATCTGCCTCCGATACAACACTGAATAAGCTCATTCCCACTCATCATTCCAACTCGGAGATTTTCTCTGGATGCCTCTTATAAGACCCATCATTGTGACTTGTACAACAAAAATGAATTAATATCACTCCATGATCGCAGAACAATTAACCAGGCGTTGTTCATTTACAATATCCTTTGTGGTAATTCGGCAGAATATTTATGTCATTTCTTGACACAACGGGAGGGCAGACCTCACCCTGAGCAGTTCATCACCCCTTCTGTTGAACGTTCCCAGACACAAAGCAAGTTTTGGTGAACGAGCATTTATGATGGCTGCCCCTGGTCTGTGGAAAAATATCGCCACAAAACTTGGTCTATAGTCATTGCCATCGATCACTCACTTTAAATCGCTACTTTCATCTGAATTCGTTACTAGCTACCAATGTATAAAGAGTTGGACGAGTTACAAATATGAATGGCCTGGAATTGTTTAGACAACTTTTTTTTGGACGCAGTGTTTTTTATTCCTCACCATAACGCCATCGTGTTTTAGGCCATATCTGCATTGCAATTAATATAGCAGATTTAAATTCGTATTTCTTCGAGATAAAGCGTGCTATTTATAATAATCGATATTTAACTAGTTTTTTCTTATTGCGATTATGATTTGCTATAAAAAAAATTTCGCTTATCTGTTAGTGTATCTTTTTCATTTATTTTACTGTGACTTGTGCGTATGTCGGGAAAGTGGTGTTCTTTTTTGTTGCTGAAACCCGATTTAAGAGCTTATTGGAGCGCGTAGGAGCGTGCGGAGCGCTCACCCACGATGAGGCCGATCTCACAGCGGTGGTCGTCGTAGCCGCACGTCATCATGGTGCCCACCGTGTCGTTCACCACTGCCACAATGTCGATCTCAAAATCCTGCGGCGCGTGCACAGCACACACGGTACACGCACACAGTAAACATGGTACACATACGGTACACACACAGTACACGTACAGTACACATGGTATACACACAGGGTACACACACAGTACACACAAACAGTACACATTGTACACACAAGGTGCACACACGGTACACATACAGTACATATATAGTACACATGGTATACACACAGGATACACACACACGGTTCACATAGTACACACACATGGTACACATATAGTAGACAGAGTAGACACACACACACACGGTACGCACACGGTACACATGGTACACATGGTACATGTATGGTACACGCACACGGTGCACATGGTACACACACACAGGGTACACACACACGGGACACCTGGTACACACACAGGGTACACACATACGGTACACACACAATGTACACATACGGTACACATACACAGTATACATAGTACACACAGGAGGATGTGGAGCTGATTGGACTTGCTGAAGACTGGTACCAGTGGCATCAAGATTGGCCTCTGTGGAGGAGGCTTGTGAAGGACGCTACTGGACAGTTGGAGGCAGTCACCCTCCAGCAACAGCAGAGGGTAGAGGAGCGACGCTCACAACAAAGAGCGGAGTGTCGGGCGGCTAACACGAAGTGGAGTTGGCACAGTAGGGGGCACAGCTGAAGCATCCGCCAGTCATCTCTGTACGTCAGCGAGCCTTTGACACTTCATGTGACCTCAGAGTGCACCTAGCTTGGCACAAGTGCCGTGGTGATGTCACCGCCATTTAGTGGCAAACGGTGGCTGTTGTGCTGCTGTACCCCGCGGCGCTGGATGGCATCGCGCAGCATCTTCACCACGTTCTGCCCCTCCACTCCGCTCACGTGGAACCGCTTTGTCCAGCGCAGGAGCACGCTCTGAGCAGCACATGCGTAAGGGCACACAGGGACAGAGACGCAGGGACGGAGATGCAGGGACGGAGACGTGGGTAGCACAGACGGGGAAAGCGACACGGGGAAAGAGACACGGGGACGCGTAGGGATAGAGACGCGGGGACAGAGGCGCGGGGTGCACATGGGGATAGAGACATTCGGGAAGACACAGACAATGCAGCGGCACATTGGAAGACACAGACACCCGTGGGGAGACACAGGGACACATGGGAACACACATGGTTAGAGTTCGGTAGACACACTCAATGCAAAAAGTGGTAGAAATGTGGCAGGGACAGTTGTGGTGATGGTGGGGTTTGTAGAGAGAATTGTGGCGATCGTGTTGATGGTGTTGATGGTGAACAAAATGGTGGCGATGATGGTGGTAGAAGGTGGTGATGGTGGAAGGAGTGGTGATTATGCTTACGATGGTGGTGGTGGTGATGATGATGACAATGATATTGGTGATGTTTGGTGATAGCGATGGTAGTGGTGTTGGTAGGGGTGGTGGCGGTGGTAGGAGTGACGATGGTGACGGTGGTGGTAGTAGCGGTGGCACCTCGCCGTTGACGTTGTGGCGGCAGGGGAACGAGAAGGTGAAGCCCAGAGGGAGCTTCTTGTCCTTAATCTTCAGCTTTTCCATGAATGAGCTCAGACACGCTGCCACGTGGTCAAACAGCTGACAGGGTCACCGGGGGGACACGGGAGGCAGAGGCATGGAGGGGCACACGGGGAGACGAGGGATAGACAGGGGACACACGAGAAGACACGAGAGAGACGGGGGGACACACGGAGACAAGAGGACGTTTTATCACGTAGAAAGAGAAAAAGACGCTTACACACATACACTCGGTTGTAACGACACACAAACAACCCCCCCCACACACACACACGTAAGCCCCGCAAACACACATAGACAAAGATCCCCGTGTCGCCTTAACAGACTTTTGCGGCAAGGGGTGTTAGCGAGTACCTATTAAGGCCAGAACGAACAACGACGAAGTGGGTAGCCAGCGCCACTCCCGGCCGCCTTTGTCTCCCCAGTAGCGATTTTTACACACTGCACCAGGGAGTCATTTAAGGCTGATCAACCTAGGAGAGGGCCAGGCCCGGTTCAAACAATCGTCACTGATGCTGGTGGCCGTGAGCGGGAATTGAACTCAGTTCGCCGGGGGTTCGTAGCGCAGAGCGCTAACCGCTGCGCCACCACTCCCCACGCGCGCACTCAACACTAAGACCCAAACAATGACACGGACGCTTTGCGGACAGCTGCTGCTCCGACACGAGGGGGCACGGACAGACGCACACATCCCAGCGCACTCATGTGGAGGCATACGCACAGGTGGACACGCGCGCACGTACACACTGCCATTTGATGCTATTTTTAACTAAATAAACTATCAAGGAAATAACTTTGCAAACGCTGAGCACCGGTTAAGGTCGGAACACACAAGCAGGGAGGTGTGGCTCGTAGTACGCCCTTTGTCTTCCCACTGGTGATGTTTGCACACTGCACCGGGTACTCATTTGAGGCTGAGTCAACCTAGGGGAGCCGCAGGCTCGGTTCAGATAATCGTCACTGGTGTTGGTCGTGAGCGCAGCGCGCAAACTATTACACTGCCGCTCCCCACAGAGATGGACACGCACCCACCCACACACCACACACAGGCAACACACACACACCACACACAGCAACGCACACGTGCTACCCTAGAGCTGTTCTGACTTGAACGATAAATCTACGCGAAGAACCTACTGGAAACGCAATCTCTAAATACACACACACACAGACTCTCTAGCCACGCACACACAGTGTGCCCATCACATGCACACACTGACACCGATAGCCGCTATAAGTGTCCCGTGCGTGTGCAGTGCGAGGAGTGAGAGTGCCTTCCTGGAGAGAGACATGAGTCACGGTCACGGGCAAAGGCCCACACATACGGAGGCACACGCAACACAAACTTAGGCACCCTCACTGACACAGACACCGCTCACTCGTGCCAGTCCACATCTGCCAGATGGCAGATTACAGATCAACACGGAGACCAAAAGGAACACAGACACACCCACAGCGACACACCCCCAAGCAAGTTCTGTTGGGGCCAACAGAGCACATGAAGGGCTGGTGTGGCCAGTACCACAGCCAGACCCGTGCTGGCCACAGACTGGGAGAGATCTCATCTCAGGACCCAGAGACCCCCGAGTCTTAGTAACCTGAGACCCAGTCTCCCCGAGTCTCAGTCACCTGAGACCAAGTCTCCCCGAGTCTCAGTCACCTGAGACCCAGTCTCCCCGAGTCTCAGGACCCTGAGACCCAGTCTCCCCGAGTCTCAGTCACCTGAGACCCAGTCTCCCCGAGTCTCAGTCACCTGAGACCCAGTCTCCCCGAGTCTCAGTCACCTGAGACCCAGTCTCCCCGAGTCTCAGTACCCTGAGACCCAGTCTTCCCGAGTTTCAGTACCCTGAGACCCAGTCTCCCCGAGTCTCAGGACCCTGAGACCCAGTCTCCCCGAGTCTCAGTACCCTGAGACCCAGTCTCCCCGAGTCTCAGGACCCTGAGACCCAGTCTCCCCGAGTCTCAGGACCCTGAGACCCAGTCTCCCCGAGTCTCAGTCACCTGAGACCCAGTCTCCCTGAGTCTCAGTCACCTGAGACCCAGTCTCCCCGAGTCTCAGTCACCTGAGACCCAGTCTCCCCGAGTCTCAGTCACCTGAGACCCAGTCTCCCCGAGTCTCAGTCACCTGAGACCCAGTCTCCCCGAGTCTCAGTCACCTGAGACCCAGTCTCCCCGAGTCTCAGTCACCTGAGACCCAGTCTCCCCGAGTCTCAGTCACCTGAGACCCAGTCTCCCCGAGTCTCAGGACCAAGAGACCCAGTCTCCCCGAGTCTCAGTCACCTGAGACCCAGTCTTCCCGAGTCTCAGTCACCTGAGACCCAGTCTCCCCGAGTCTCAGTCACCTGAGACCCAGTCTCCCCGAGTCTCAGTACCCTGAGACCCAGTCTCCCCAAGTTTCAGTACCCTGAGACCCAGTCTCCCCGAGTCTCAGGACCCTGAGACCCAGTCTCCCCGAGTCTCAGTACCCTGAGACCCAGTCTCCCCGAGTCTCAGGACCCTGAGACCCAGTCTCCCCGAGTCTCAGGACCCTGAGACCCAGTCTCCCCGAGTCTCAGTCACCCGAGACCCAGTCTCCCCGAGTCTCAGGACCCTGAGACCCAGTCTCCCCGAGTCTCAGTCACCTGAGACCCAGTCTCCCCGAGTCTCAGTACCCTGAGACCCAGTCTCCCCGAGTCTCAGTCACCTGAGACCCAGTCTCCCCGAGTCTCAGTCACCTGAGACCCAGTCTCCCCGAGTCTCAGTCACCTGAGACCCAGTCTCCCCGAGTCTCAGTACCCTGAGACCCAGTCTCCCCGAGTCTCAGTCACCTGAGACCCAGTCTCCCCGAGTCTCAGTACCCTGAGACCCAGTCTCCCCGAGTCTCAGTCACCTGAGACCCAGTCTCCCCGAGTCTCAGTCACCTGAGACCCAGTCTCCCCGAGTCTCAGTCACCTGAGACCCAGTCTCCCCGAGTCTCAGTCACCTGACACCCAGTCTCCCCGAGTCTCAGGACCCAGAGACCCAGTCTCCCCGAGTCTCAGTCACCTGAGACCCAGTCTCCCCGAGTCTCAGTCACCTGAGACCCAGTCTCCCTGAGTCTCAGTCACCTGAGACCCAGTCTCCCCGAGTCTCAGTACCCTGAGACCCAGTCTCCCCGAGTCTCAGTACCCTGAGACCCAGTCTCCCCGAGTCTCAGGACCCTGAGACCCAGTCTCCCCGAGTCTCAGGACCCTGAGACCCAGTCTCCCCGAGTCTCAGTCACCTGAGACCCAGTCTCCCCGAGTCTCAGGACCCTGAGACCCAGTCTCCCCGAGTCTCAGTACCCTGAGACCCAGTCTCCCCGAGTCTCAGTCACCTGAGACCCAGTCTCCCCGAGTCTCAGTACCCTGAGACCCAGTCTCCCCGAGTCTCAGTCACCTGAGACCCAGTCTCCCCGAGTCTCAGTCACCTGAGACCCAGTCTCCCCGAGTCTCAGTCACCTGAGACCCAGTCTCCCCGAGTCTCAGTCACCTGAGACCCAGTCTCCCCGAGTCTCAGTCACCTGAGACCCAGTCTCCCCGAGTCTCAGGACCAAGAAACCCAGTCTCCCCGAGTCTCAGTCACCTGAGACCCTGTCTCCCCGAGTCTCAGTACCCTGAGACCCAGTCTCCCCGAGTCTCAGTCACCTGAGACCCAGTCTCCCCGAGTCTCAGTAACCTGAGATCCAGTCTCCCCGAGTCTCAGGACCCTGAGACCCAGTCTCCCCGAGGCTCAGGACCCTGAGACCCAGTCTCCCCGAGTCTCAGTCACCTGAGACCCAGTCTCCCCGAGTCTCAGTACCCTGAGACCCAGTCTCCCCGAGTCTCAGTCACCTGAGACCCAGTGTCCCCGAGTCTCAGGACCCAGAGACCCAGTCTCCCCGAGTCTCAGTCACCTGAGACCCAGTCTCCCCGAGTCTCAGTCACCTGAGACCCAGTCTCCCCGAGTCTCAGTACCCTGAGACCCAGTCTCCCCGAGTCTTAGTCACCTGAGACCCAGTGTCCCCGAGTCTCAGGACCCAGAGACCCAGTCTCCCCGAGTCTCAGTTACCTGAGACCCAGTCTCCCCGAGTCTCAGGACCCTGAGACCCAGTCTCCCCGAGTCTCAGTCACCTGAGACCCAGTCTCCCCGAGTCTCAGGACCCTGAGACCCAGTCTCCCCGAGTCTCAGTACCCTGAGACCCAGTCTCCCCGAGTCTCAGTCACCTGAGACCCAGTCTCCCCGAGTCTCAGTACCCTGAGACCCAGTCTCCCCGAGTCTCAGTCACCTGAGACCCAGTCTCCCCGAGTCTCAGTCACCTGAGACCCAGTCTCCCCGAGTCTCAGTCACCTGAGACCCAGTCTCCCCGAGTCTCAGTCACCTGAGACCCAGTCTCCCCGAGTCTCAGTCACCTGAGACCCAGTCTCCCCGAGTCTCAGGACCAAGAAACCCAGTCTCCCCGAGTCTCAGTCACCTGAGACCCTGTCTCCCCGAGTCTCAGTACCCTGAGACCCAGTCTCCCCGAGTCTCAGTCACCTGAGACCCAGTCTCCCCGAGTCTCAGTAACCTGAGATCCAGTCTCCCCGAGTCTCAGGACCCTGAGACCCAGTCTCCCCGAGGCTCAGGACCCTGAGACCCAGTCTCCCCGAGTCTCAGTCACCTGAGACCCAGTCTCCCCGAGTCTCAGTACCCTGAGACCCAGTCTCCCCGAGTCTCAGTCACCTGAGACCCAGTGTCCCCGAGTCTCAGGACCCAGAGACCCAGTCTCCCCGAGTCTCAGTCACCTGAGACCCAGTCTCCCCGAGTCTCAGTCACCTGAGACCCAGTCTCCCCGAGTCTCAGTACCCTGAGACCCAGTCTCCCCGAGTCTTAGTCACCTGAGACCCAGTGTCCCCGAGTCTCAGGACCCAGAGACCCAGTCTCCCCGAGTCTCAGTTACCTGAGACCCAGTCTCCCCGAGTCTCAGGACCCTGAGACCCAGTCTCCCCGAGGCTCAGTACCCTGAGACCCAGTCTCCCCGAGTCTCAGTCACCTGAGACCCAGTCTCCCCGAGTCTCAGGACCCTGAGACAATGCACAGGTGCACTGAACCGCCTTGTGTCCCAGCAGCTTGGCTGCAGCTCCTAGCTCCATGCCCCCGTACCCCAATGCCCCTGTGCACCCCCCTCCACTGCCTACCTGGGGACCGGTGCCCCGGATGACGGTGTCGGGGACCTCGTACACCTCGTCCTCCATGTCGATCGTCTGCGTTTCGACGCGCACGCGCAGGATGCGGAAGCTCGAGCCGCCCAGATCCAGCGCCAGGAAGTCTCCCTTCTCTACATGCCGGGGTGTAGGGGGGCGCGGAGAGCATGGAGGAGGGAGGGGAGACAGAGACACAGCCGTCAGACGTTTCATTGAAGTGAGGAGGCCCCGTTAAGCTGTGAGGCTCACGCCAGGGCCCGCTCAGACCGAGAATTACAGAGGAAGTTACACGGGCAGAGAAACATGGGGAGACACGCGGGGAGACACGGGGGGAGACAAGGGAGGAGACAAGGGAGGAGACAAGGGAGGAGACACGGGGGCATGGGGGAGACACGGGGAGACACGGGGCACAGGGGAGACACGCAGAAATACGGGGAAGCCTCAAGGAGACACAGGGACATGCGGAAACACACAGGAGCACACACAGGGAGACATGGGGAAAATGGGGAGACATGGGGAGACACCGGGACACGGGGGAGATACGGGGGCATGGAGGAGACATGAGGAAGACATAGGGGCACGGGGGAGACACGGGGAGATACGGGAGACAGACCGGATCCGTCGGGTGTGGAGCGCACGAACGTGGGCAGCATCTTGACGGGTGCGCGTGAGCGCGCCTCCTTGTCGAGGCCGCGCTCCATCTCCAGCTTCATCTGCTCCATGATGGCGCGCAGGCGCTCGTCGCTCAGCTTCATCTCATACAGACACTTGTCCACCTGCACGCGGACACGGACAACGGGAGAAGGACACGGGAGGAAGGGACACGGGGAGACACGGGAAGGAGGAGCGGTCATTTCACTTGAGCCATGTTTTGATTCACACAAAGACAAAGATCCCCCGTATAGCCCTGAACAGACTGTTGGGGCAAGTGCTGTTTATCGAACACCTATGAAGGCCGGCACGGCACACGAGGAGGTGGGTGGCCAACACCACACCCGACCGTCTTTGTCTTCCCAGTAGCAATATTTACACACCAGGTAGTCATTTGCGGCCGAGTCGACCTAGGGAAGTCCCAGGAGCGGTTCAGATAATCGTTACTGGTGTTGGCCGTGAGCGGGAATAGAACCGCTGGGTTCATTGCGCAGTGCGCTAACTGCTACTCTACGGCTCCCACACACGCACACACCCACTCACTCACCCACTCACTCACCCACACATGCACACACCCACTCACTCACCCACTCACTCACTCACCCACTCACTCACTCACCCACTCACTCACTCACACACTCACACACTCACTCACTCTCCCACACATGCACATGCTGAGGAAGTGTCACCACCTATCTCTGCTCCCACGCTCTTCCTGTTTATCTCCCTGCTGCTGCCCGTGAGTAGGCAGGCCCAACGGGGTGGGGGAGGGGAGATCCCCCATGCCCCCATGAATATCTCCACCCTCTCCCCAAATACCGAACTCTTTAAGTTCATGGTCGGAGTAATGGTAGAGCAACGCCTGTAACGATCTAGCAGCGTTGTGGAGGCAGCAGAGAGGGTTGGTGGATCACAAACACAGATGGTATGAAACTCCCCTTCCCGTGGGCGACAAGGCGGTGTCCATACCCTGACTTGCCAGAAGGCGATACTTGAAACGTGGACTCCACCTGCCCCACCTATATGCGGATAAAGCGTTGCCTCCTCGCGCGCGAGGGTTCTCTCATGGTTTCTCTCCGGGCTGGTTTCCTCCCACACGTGTGAAGACTCATCGTTAATTGGCCGAGAACACCTTCACATATTAAAGGGACTGCAGAGCTTAGACAATTGTTGGTAGCGCCGAGTCGCAGCGTGGGTCGTCTGTGGTTCCTCCTCGAGCCTCTGAGCCACTCTCTCTGCGAGCGCGAGCAAAGACTGCGCGCAAGTGGCGGTGCAGCATGACAAGTTGACACCGCACTTTACTATATTATATTTTAAAAAATTCTAGCTGGCTCGTACGGACAGACGGTCACGTCCAAAGAACATGTGCGTTGCTAATTAGTGTCACACACACCCAATGTACTAGATTATCGTGGTGGTGGTGATGATGAGCCCTTGTGAGCGAGCCACCCGTTCCTTCCATGTTGTTGTTGTTTTGTAGCCAGATCACTCGACAAGCCACCGCAAGCTTTGTGCCGTTCGCGATCCGCTACGTAGCCGAGCGTCGGAGAAATTCATCGCTGCGTGAAAGGCTCAAGGATCGCTCGGCCAGCAGCTAATGATGCTGCTGCTGATGTCCATGTGGATGATGGCTGCGAGCGGTATTATTAGCGGTTCCAGGAGAGAGGGCACAGCTGCTGTGGGTTTTATATCGGCACGGCGTGCAGAGACAAAATAGAGACTCCCTCTCGTTCGCTCGCGTGCTGCGTGCCACGTGCTGCATGTGCTGCGTGTGCTGTGTGCTTAGAGGAGGTGGCACGCACACTGGGGGGGATTCAAGGGGACACCACCGACAGCTGATGGCGAAACGAGACCTATCCCTCAATGTAGCCCTAACCCAAACACTCAATGTAGCCCTAACACTCAATGTAGTCCGAACACAAATTACAACCGTATATCTTAATGTTATCATAAATGTCAGCCATAATCCCGATCCCATAAATTCAACTCTAATAAAGTCCTCCATATCAATACTATTCCATAACCCTATCCCCGATCTTCCCCCACACCTCCGATTAGCAGTTCACTACATACGGCGCGAAAGAAGTTCAACATGGACATACATCTCTCACCCTATCCCCTAATCCTATCCCCTCACCCTATTCCCCCCTCTCCCCGTGTGAGTTCTATCCCCAAGCCGTGTAATTCCTGTGTCTCGGTTGCCCTTGACATTCAGGGTGTGTGGTCCCCTCACTGTGACTTGACCGCAGAAATCGACACAGAAATAGACCCTCCCTCCACTCCCTCCATCCCTCCACTCCCTCCCTCCCACAGGGACCGTGTCTCTTTCCTCCTCATCAACTCACTTTATAGGTCATGCGCCTTAATTGGGGGACCCTAATTGGGAGCCTTGTGGTTGGAAACCAGGGTAAACACTCTCATCCACACAGAGCACACGTGCATTGTACATGTGCACCGGCCTCTGTGCGAGTCGGTGGGTCTCTGTGCGAGTCGGTGGGTCTCTGTGCTAGTCGATGGGTCTCCGTGCGAGTCGGTGGGTCTCTGTGCGAGTCGGTGGGCCTCTGTGCGAGTCGGTGGGCCTCTGTGCGAGTCAGTGGGTCTCTGTGTGAGTCTGTGGGTCTCTGTGTGAGTCTGTGGGTCTCTGTGTGAGTCTATGGGTGTCTGTGCGAGTCGGTGGGCCTCTGCGTGAGTCTATGGATTGATGTTAGTCAATCACAACAATGTCATTTGTCTTTGATTTTTTCCGACGAAGATTCACAACAAGAGGATTGTCCAGATGGAGCAGCACCCTCCTTGAGATCCCTCCCAGATCCATGAATGACGTTCTCACGAGAAGCCAAGCCTTCATCTCCTGTCAATCAGCCTCATCATCCTCCTCCGCCTTCTCCACTCTCTACCCCGCCTCCCCCTTCTCCCCCTCTTCCTCCTCCACCTCCTCCCTCTCCTCCTCCTCCCCACCTCATTCCCCTTCTCTTCACCTCTTCCTCCTCCCTCTCCTCCACCAACACCTCCTCCCACACCCCTTCCCTCGCCAAGGCGGTTGGAACATTCCACTGCGGTTAGGTCACATGATCACAACCGAGTCACAGCAGACGCCGGGGTGAGATCAATGCGCGCACAGCGCAGGCAATGTCAGGCAGAGGACCCACGCACACAAAAGTTCCCCGTCCAGCCTGCACAGGTTGTCAGGCCAAGTGCTGTAAGCGAGCAGCACCTATGAAGGCCGGCACAGCACACGAGGGGGTGGGTGGCCGGCCAGGATCACGCCCGGCCGCCTTTGTCTCCCCTCTGCAGATCTTTTACACACCGCACCAGGAAATGCTCATTTAAGGCCGAGTCGACCTAGGGGAGGCCCCCCAGGATTGGTTCAGAAATTCGTCACCGAATTCGGGTAGCCAGGTTCATAGCGCAGTGCGCTAACCACTGTGCCACCGCTCCCCACACACACGCACGCACCCACCCACACGTAGGCAGGTAGTGGCAATGTCACACAGAGGACAAACAGCCTGCGCTCCTTGCGTGCGAGTGCTGGTGATGCGGATTGATGCTTCCACTGATGATGCTGATGCTGCTGACGATGCTGAACTCTCCTTGCCGTGTATGGGCTCAGAGTTGCCCAGCCCGTGCTACTGCTGCTGTTGCTGCTGCTGCTAGTGACGCTACCTGCGATATACTAATCAGCAGCATTAGCTTGGCGAGTGAATTGCTCTTCGCGATTGGCGTGGGTTTTTTATGATTCTGCTGTTTCTGATGATTCTGCTGATGCTGCTGTGATGATGACACTCCTCCGACGTGCTGTAATTACTCCACACATTTTATATGATGGCAACTGCACCTGGTGACTCGATGTGTGCACAGTGAGATTACACAACGAGTCTTCTCGTGTGTCCTTAAGCCTGTGTGTGTCTGCGCGTGTGTGTGTGAATGTGCGCGTGTGTGTGTGCGCGCGTGTGTGTGCGTGTGTGTCTGCGCGTGTGTGTGCGAATGTGCGCGTGGGTGCGTGCAATAGTGTGAGGAGCGGTAGTGTACCGGTTAGCGCGCTGCAATACGAACCCGGGAATTGACCCGAATTTGATTCCCGCTCACAACGATTATCTGAACCGGTCCTTGGCCTCCCCTAGGTCGACTCAGCCTCAAATGAGTACCTGGTGCGATGTAAACATGGCTACAAGAGAGACAAAGGCGACTGGGTTTGGTGTTGACCACGCAGCCTACGAGTGAGCCTTTGGGTCTCTGTGTGTGAGTTTGTGAGTCCGTGTGTGAGTCTGCGAGTTCGTGTGTGAGTTTGTGAGTTCGTGTGCGAGTCTGTGAGTTCGTGTGCGAGTTTGTGAGTTCGTGTGTGAGTTTGTGAGTTCGTGTGTGAGTTTGTGAGTTCGTGTGTGAGTTTGTGAGTTCGTGTGTGAGTCTGTGAGTTCGTGTGTGAGTTTGTGAGTTTGTGAGTTCGTGTGTGAGTTTTTGAGTTCGTGTGTGAGTCTGTGAGTTCGTGTGCGAGTCTGTGAGTTCGTGTGCGAGTTTGTGAGTTCGTGTGTAAGTTTGTGAGTTCCTGTGCGAGTTTATGAGTTCGTGTGTGAGTTTGTGAGTTCGTGTGCGAGTTCGTGTGCGAGTCTGTGAGTTCGTGTGCGAGTTTGTGAGTTCGTGTGTGAGTTTGTGAGTTCGTGTGTGAGTCTGTGAGTTCGTGTGTGAGTTTGCAAGTCCTTGTGTGAGTCTGTGAGTTCGTGTGTGAGTTCGTGTGTGAGTCTGTGAGTTCGTGTGTTAGTCTGAGTTCGTGTGGGAGTTTGTGAGTTAGTGTGTGAGTCTGTGAGTTCGTGTGTGAGTCTGTGAGTTCGTGTGTGAGTCTTTGAGTTCGTGTGTGAGTCTGTGAGTTCGTGTGTGAGTTTGTGAGTTCGTGTGTGAGTCTGAGTTCGTGTGTGAGTTTATGAGTTCGTGTGTGAGTTTGTGTGTGAGTCTGAGTTCGTGTGTGAGTTTGTGTGTGAGTCTGTGAGTTCGTGTGTGAGTTTGTGAGTTCGTGTGTGAGTCTGTGAGTTCGTGTGTGAGTTTGTGAGTTCGTGTGTGAGTCTGAGTTCGTGTGTGAGTTCGTGTTTGAGTCTGTGAGTTCGTGTGTGAGTTTGTGAGTTCGTGTGTGAGTTTGTGAGTTCGTGTGTGAGTTTGTGAGTTCGTGTGTGAGTCTGTGAGTTCGTGTGTGAGTCTGTGAGTTCGTGTGTGTCTATGAGTTCGTGTGTGAGTTTGTGAGTTTGTGAGTTCGTGTGTGAGTTTGTGAGTTCGTGTGTGAGTATGTGAGTCTGTGAGTTCGTGTGTGTCTATGAGTTCGTGTGTGAGTCTGAGTTCGTGTGTGAGTCTGTGAGTTCGCGTGTGAGTCTGTGAGTTCGTGTGTAAGTCTGTGAATTCGTGTGTGAGTTTGTGAGTTCGTGTGTGAGTCTGTGAGTCGTTGTGTGAGTTTGTGAGTTCGTGTGTGAGTCTGTGTGTGTCTGCGCGTGTGTGTGTGAATGTGCGCGTGTGTGTGTGCGCGCGTGTGTGTGCGTGTGTGTCTGCGCGTGTGTGTGCGAATGTGCGCGTGGGTGCGTGCAATAGTGTGAGGAGCGGTAGTGTACCGGTTAGCGCGCTGCAATACGAACCCGGGAATTGACCCGAATTTGATTCCCGCTCACAACGATTATCTGAACCGGTCCTTGGCCTCCCCTAGGTCGACTCAGCCTCAAATGAGTACCTGGTGCGATGTAAACATGGCTACAAGAGAGACAAAGGCGACTGGGTTTGGTGTTGACCACGCAGCCTACGAGTGAGCCTTTGGGTCTCTGTGTGTGAGTTTGTGAGTCCGTGTGTGAGTCTGCGAGTTCGTGTGTGAGTTTGTGAGTTCGTGTGCGAGTCTGTGAGTTCGTGTGCGAGTTTGTGAGTTCGTGTGTGAGTTTGTGAGTTCGTGTGTGAGTTTGTGAGTTCGTGTGTGAGTTTGTGAGTTCGTGTGTGAGTCTGTGAGTTCGTGTGTGAGTTTGTGAGTTTGTGAGTTAGTGTGTGAGTCTGTGAGTTCGTGTGTGAGTCTGTGAGTTCGTGTGTGAGTCTTTGAGTTCGTGTGTGAGTCTGTGAGTTCGTGTGTGAGTTTGTGAGTTCGTGTGTGAGTCTGAGTTCGTGTGTGAGTTTATGAGTTCGTGTGTGAGTTTGTGTGTGAGTCTGAGTTCGTGTGTGAGTTTGTGTGTGAGTCTGTGAGTTCGTGTGTGAGTTTGTGAGTTCGTGTGTGAGTCTGTGAGTTCGTGTGTGAGTTTGTGAGTTCGTGTGTGAGTCTGAGTTCGTGTGTGAGTTCGTGTTTGAGTCTGTGAGTTCGTGTGTGAGTTTGTGAGTTCGTGTGTGAGTTTGTGAGTTCGTGTGTGAGTTTGTGAGTTCGTGTGTGAGTCTGTGAGTTCGTGTGTGAGTCTGTGAGTTCGTGTGTGTCTATGAGTTCGTGTGTGAGTTTGTGAGTTTGTGAGTTCGTGTGTGAGTTTGTGAGTTCGTGTGTGAGTATGTGAGTCTGTGAGTTCGTGTGTGTCTATGAGTTCGTGTGTGAGTCTGAGTTCGTGTGTGAGTCTGTGAGTTCGCGTGTGAGTCTGTGAGTTCGTGTGTAAGTCTGTGAATTCGTGTGTGAGTTTGTGAGTTCGTGTGTGAGTCTGTGAGTCGTTGTGTGAGTTTGTGAGTTCGTGTGTGAGTCTGTGAGTTCGTGTGTGAGTCTGTGAGTTCGTGTGTGAGTCTGTGAGTTCGTGTGTGAGTTGGTGAGTTCGTGTGTGAGTTGGTGAGTTCGTGTGTGAGTTCGTGTGTGAGTCTGTGAATTCGTGTGTGAGTCCTTGTGTGAGTCTGTGAGTTCGTGTGTGAGTCTGTGAGTTCGTGTGTGAGTCTGTGAGTTCGTGTGTGAGTTGGTGAGTTCGTGTGTGAGTCTGAGTTCGTGTGTGAGTTGGTGAGTTCGTGTGTGAGTTGGTGAGTTCGTGTGTGAGTTCGTGTGTGAGCCTGTGAATTCGTGTGTGAGTTTTTGAGTTCGTGTGTGAGTCTGTGAGTTCGTGTGCGAGTCTGTGAGTTCGTGTGCGAGTTTGTGAGTTCGTGTGTGAGTTTGTGAGTTCCTGTGCGAGTTTATGAGTTCGTGTGTGAGTTTGTGAGTTCGTGTGCGAGTTCGTGTGCGAGTCTGTGAGTTCGTGTGCGAGTTTGTGAGTTCGTGTGTGAGTTTGTGAGTTCGTGTGTGAGTCTGTGAGTTCGTGTGTGAGTTTGCAAGTCCTTGTGTGAGTCTGTGAGTTCGTGTGTGAGTTTGTGAGTTCGTGTGTGAGTCTGTGAGTTCGTGTGTGAGTCTGTGAGTTCGTGTGTGAGTCTGAGTTCGTGTGGGAGTTTGTGAGTTCGTGTGTGAGTCTGTGAGTTTGTGTGTGAGTCTGTGAGTTCGTGTGTGAGTCTGTGAGTTCGTGTGTGAGTCTGTGAGTTCGTGTGTGAGTTTGTGAGTTCGTGTGTGAGTCTGAGTTCGTGTGTGAGTTTGTGAGTTCGTGTGTGAGTTTGTGTGTGAGTCTGAGTTCGTGTGTGAGTTTGTGTGTGAGTCTGTGAGTTCGTGTGTGAGTTTGTGAGTTCGTGTGTGAGTCTGTGAGTTCGTGTGTGAGTTTGTGAGTTCGTGTGTGAGTCTGAGTTCGTGTGTGAGTTCGTGTTTGAGTCTGTGAGTTCGTGTGTGAGTTTGTGAGTTCGTGTGTGAGTTTGTGAGTTCGTGTGTGAGTTTGTGAGTTCGTGTGTGAGTCTGTGAGTTCGTGTGTGAGTTTGTAAGTTCGTGTGTGAGTTTGTAAGTTCGTGTGTGAGTCTCTGAGTCGTTGTGTGAGTCTGTGAGTTCGTGTGTGAGTCTGTGAGTCGTTGTGTGAGTTTGTGAGTTCGTGTGTGAGTCTGTGAGTTCGTGTGTGAGTCTGTGAGTTCGTGTGTGTCTATGAGTTCGTGTGTGAGTTTGTGAGTTTGTGAGTTCGTGTGTGAGTTTGTGAGTTCGTGTGTGAGTATGTGAGTCTGTGAGTTCGTGTGTGTCTATGAGTTCGTGTGTGAGTCTGTGAGTTCGCGTGTGAGTCTGTGAGTTCGTGTGTAAGTCTGTGAATTCGTGTGTGAGTCCTTGTGTGAGTCTGTGAGTTCGTGTGTGTCTATGAGTTCGTGTGTGAGTTTGTGAGTTTGTGAGTTCGTGTGTGAGTTTGTGAGTTCGTGTGTGAGTATGTGAGTCTGTGAGTTCGTGTGTGTCTATGAGTTCCTGTGTGAGTCTGAGTTCGTGTGTGCGTCTGTGAGTTCGCGTGTGAGTCTGTGAGTTCGTGTGTGAGTCTGTGAGTTCGCGTGTGAGTCTGTGAGTTCGTGTGTAAGTCTGTGAATTCGTGTGTGAGTTTGTGAGTTCGTGTGTGAGTCTGTGAGTCGTTGTGTGAGTTTGTGAGTTCGTGTGTGAGTCTGTGAGTTCGTGTGTGAGTCTGTGAGTTCGTGTGTGAGTTGGTGAGTTCGTGTGTGAGTTGGTGAGTTCGTGTGTGAGTTCGTGTGTGAGTCTGTGAATTCGTGTGTGAGTCCTTGTGTGAGTCTGTGAGTTCGTGTGTGAGTCTGTGAGTTCGTGTGTGAGTCTGTGAGTTCGTGTGTGAGTTGGTGAGTTCGTGTGTGAGTCTGAGTTCGTGTGTGAGTTGGTGAGTTCGTGTGTGAGTTGGTGAGTTCGTGTGTGAGTTGGTGAGTTCGTGTGTGAGCCTGTGAATTCGTGTGTGAGTCTGTGAGTCCTTGTGTGAGTCTGTGAGTTCGTGTGTGAGTCTGTGAGTTCGTGTGTGTCTATGAGTTCGTGTGTGAGTTTGTGAGTTTGTGAGTTCGTGTGTGAGTTTGTGAGTTCGTGTGTGAGTATGTGAGTCTGTGAGTTCGTGTGTGTCTATGAGTTCGTGTGTGAGTCTGAGTTCGTGTGTGAGTCTGTGAGTTCGCGTGTGAGTCTGTGAGTTCGTGTGTAAGTCTGTGAATTCGTGTGTGAGTTTGTGAGTTCGTGTGTGAGTCTGTGAGTTGTTGTGTGAGTGTGTGAGTTTGTAAGTTCGTGTGTGAGTCTGTGAGTTCGTGTGTGAGTCTGTGAGTTCGTGTGTGAGTTGGTGAGTTCGTGTGTGAGTTTGTGAGTTCGTGTGTGAGTCTGTGAATTCGTGTGTGAGTCTGTGAGTCCTTGTGTGAGTCTGTGAGTTCGTGTGTGAGTCTGTGAGTCGTTGTGTGAGTCTGTGAGTTCGTGTGTGAGTTTGTGAGTTCGTGTGTGAGTTTGTGAGTTCGTGTGTGAGTCTGTGAGTCCTTGTGTGAGTCTGTGAGTTCGTGTGTGAGTCTGTGAGTTCGTGTGTGAGTCTGTGAGTTCGTGTGTGAGTCTATGCTTCTCAAACTTGATGGGTCTCTATGCGAGCCACTTTGTTTACACGTGAATCTACGGGTTTTTGTGTGAGTCTACGGATCTCTATGTGGGTATACAGTTCTTGGAAATTGTTGCGAAAGACAAAACCACGACATTCAATACTAAAGCGGTATTACCTAAATAATGGTGCAAATTACATGGCAACCAAAAATAGACATAGTTTAAATAAGTACTGTAAGCCAATAACCTTTATTATGAATTATTATGAAGTACCGTATTGTTTACCATCGAAAACGAGTGCAGAGTCGTGGTGCTATGGTTAGCACGCTGGGCTACGAACCGAGTTCGATTTCCGCTCACGCCCAACAACAGCGACGATTATCTGAATCGGTCATAGCCCCCCCCCCCCGCCTCAGGTCGACTCAGCCTCAAATGAGTACCTGGTGTGATATGTTAACATCGCTACTGGGGAGACAAAGGCGGCCGGGCGTGGTACTAGCCATCCAATCCCCTCGTGTGCCGTGCCGGCCTTCATAGGTGCTCGCTAACAGCACTTGCCCCAACAGTCTGTTCAGGCTGTATGGGGGACCTTTGTTAGGGAGATGCTTGCATGGCAAAGGTTGAAATGCCACGGACTCAATGTCATCCCTTGCCCGCCCGTAGCACCGTTTCAGGCAATGGCACCATATTCCGCGGGCACAAGATACCCGCGAAAGGCCAAAACTGTCCCCCGCGATGGTTAAATTGGTGTACAAAGAGGTTGCCCGCGATAGGTCGAAACCCGCGATCTCCAAGGGTCTCCAGTTCTGTATTTGACGAGTGCGATTCCGTGTGTAGCCGCCTTCAACTGCACACACGCAGCATCCAACCACCACCACTCTCTAAGCATCACCCCTCGAGGCGCATGCCGGTCCCGGCTGGCTCACGAATGACTTTGAGCTCTGGGCTCACGAATGACTTTGAGCTCTGCGCCTCGGAATTGTCTCCTGAACATTGCATCCAATGTGTAATGTGCGGCAATAAACTGTTTATTATTTTACGGGCTTTTTTGCCCAAGGACGAGTGTATATTGCAGTAAATCTGCAATATTCAAGAAAAACAATTGTTCAGCTCGTGATTATTAATGGCGGGGGGGGGGGGGTTACCCCATGTGGAGTGACGTCACCCGTTAATGGTTATTGGGGAGGGGTGCGGTATGTGGAGTGACGTCACCCGCTCATGATTATTAATGAGGGGAGGGTGCGGCATGTGGAGGGCTCTTTTGCAGTGACGTCACGTACGGATGTAGCAGTGTGCTGCGCATTTATTTTTCACCGTCACTTTCTGTGAAGAAACGTCGTCATATTTGAAGAGACTTTGCGTAATTAATTATTTAATTTTAGCTCGACCTTCCTCTGCGTTAGTGTAAAAATCCACCCGCTCATGAATATTAATGAGGGGGGTGGGCATCATGTGGCGTGACGTCACGCGCGGGACACATTCTTGGCTCATTAAATTAGTAAATGGGTCTCTGTGACCGTCTGTGGTTCTCTGTGCGAGTCTGTGGGTCTCTGTGCGCTGTGGGTCTCTGTGTGAGTCTGTGGGTCTCTGTGCTAGTCTGTGGGTCTCTGTGCGAGTCTGTGGGTCTCTGTGCGAGTCTGTGGGTCTCTGTGCGAGTCTGTGGGTCTCTGTGCGAGTCTGTGGGTATCTGTGCGAGTATGTGGGTCTCTATGCGAGTCTGTGGGTCTCTGTGTGAGTCTGTGGGACTCTGTGCACGTCAGTGGGTCTCTATGTGACTCTGTGGGTCTCTGTGTGAGTTTGTGGGTATCTGTGTGAGTCTGTGGGTATCTGTGTGAGTCTATGGTTCTCTGTGTGAGTCTGTGGGTCTCTGTGCGAATCTGTGGGTCTCTGTGCGAGTCTGTGGGTCTCTGCGAGTCTGTAGGTCTCCGTGCCAGTCTGTGGTTCTCCGTGCGAGTCTGTGGGTCTCTGTGCGAGCCTGTGGGTCTCTGTGTGAGTCTGTGGGTCTCTGTGCTAGTCTGTGGGTCTCTGTGCGAGTCTGTGGGTCTCTGTGCGAGTCTGTGGGTCTCTGTGTGAGTCTGTGGGTCTCTGTGTGAGTCTGTCGGTATCTGTGCGAGTCTGTGGGCCTCTATGTGAGTCTGTGGGTCTCTGTGTGAGTCTGTGGGTCTCTGTGTGAGTCTGTGGGTCTCTGTGTGAGTCTGTGGGTCTCTGTGTGAGTCTGTGGGTCTCTGTGTGAGTCTGTGGGTCTCTGTGTGAGTCTGTGGGTCTCTGTGTGAGTCTGTGGGTCTCTGTGTGAGTCTGTGGGTCTCTGTGTGAGTCTGTGGGTCTCTATGCACGTCTGTGGGTCTCTGTGTGAGTCTGTGGGTCTCTGTGTGAGTCTATGGGTCTCTGTGCGAGTCTGTGGGTCTCTGTGCGAGTCTGTGGGTCTCTGTGCGAGTCTGTGGGTCTCTTTGCGAGTCTGTGGGTCTCTGTGCGAGTCTGTGGGTCTCTGTGCGAGTCTGTGGGTCTCTGTGCGAGTCTGTGGGTCTCTGTGCGAGTATGTGGGTCTCTGTGCGGGTATGTGGGTCTCTGTGCAAGTCTGTGGGTCTCTGTGCGAGTCTGTGGGTCTCTGTGCGAGTCTGTGAGTCTCTGTGCGAGTCTGTGGGTCTCTGTGCGAGTATGTGGGTCTCTGTGCGAGTCTGTGGGTCTCTGTGCGAGTCTGTGGGTCTCTGTGCGAGTCTGTGGGTCTCTGTGCGAGTCTGTGGGTCTCTGTGTGAGCCTGTGGGTCTCTGTGTGAGTATGTGGGTCTCTGTGTGAGTCTGTGGGTCTCTGTGTGAGCCTGTGGGTCTCTATGTGAGTCTGTGGATCTTTGTGTGAGTATGTGGCTCTTTGTGTGAGTCTGTGGGTCTCTGTGTGAGTCTTTGGGTCTCTGTGATAGTCTCTCTGCAAGTCACAGGCTGGGACCATCCACTCGCTCGCCTTGAGAAACCGGTTTAATTGCCGTGGTCGGGCTGGCGGAAACCGGGATTCAATGCCATGAACTCAATCATGACAACACAAAGTTCCCCCGTATAACGCATAAAACCTGTTTAAAGCAAGTGCTGTTAGCGAGCACTCATTTAAGACCGACTTGACCGAGGGGATAATAAGGAAATGGTAAAATATTCGTGAGCGGAAATCTAATTCGGGTCGCCGGGTACACTAACCACTCACAACACGGACTCGCTCACTAAGCCACTCACACGCTGTCACCAACTCACAGTCCCAAACTCACTAACTCACATATCTCACGTACAACAACAGCCGCCATTCGCCATTACATGTGTCGGTGTCATCACCAAGGTGTTTGTGCCAGGATGGGTGCACTTTGAGGCCACGTGAAGTGTCCAAGGCTCACTACTGAGATTAGGTCACGGGACAGACCCAGGTGCCATAGACTGACTGCCTGAGATAACTGACAGATGCACCACCTACACCCCCTACTGTACCAACTTTGTGTTGTAGCCACCCTGCGCTCTGGTCGTTGTTGTGAGCGTTGCTCCTACGCCCCCCGTTGTTGCTGGAGGGCGACTGCCTTCAACTGCCCAGTAGCAGCGTCCTTCACGAGCCTCCACCTCCACAGAGCACGATCTTGACACTGCTGGTACCAGTCATCGGCAAGTCCACTCAGCTCCACATCCTCCCGTACCGTATCAGCTCCATCTCTTCTCCAGCGTGTGCCGCGCCCGTGTACCCCCCCGCCACACCCTCGATCTGGCCAATACAGAAGCTGCTTGGGCAGGCGTTGACTGGGCACGCGGGCTACGTGACCCAGCCAACGCAGCCTCACACACTCACTCAGGAGCTCACACTCACTCAGTAGTAGCACACACACACTCAGTAGCTCACACTCACACTCAGTAGCTCACACTCAGGAGCTCACTCTCAGCAGCTCACACTCACTCAGCAGCTCACACGCACCAACTCCCACAAACGTATCACTCAATGTCCACTCAGGCGCTCACCAGCGCACTCGCTCACTGACCACCACTGCACAGCCGCCAACTGCGAGGACCAGCCAGGACCCTCCTCAAGGAGAGCCACAGGCCTGCGGTGTTTGTTTTCTGGTGGTTTTGGCGGCACGATGTCCGACGTTTTGCACCGCGTCCCGGGGAACTTATTCGGACGCATGAGTTTTGTACCTGAAGAAGCCCCTGGTTCTGCGAACCGGCATTGGCTCGGTAAGGCCTTAATTCAGCAGTGGACTGATCATGGCTAACGATTGTTGGAGGTGTGGTGGTGGTGGTGGTGGTGGTACGTGCCTGCGATGCAACGACTTTGGAGGCAAGGGTTGGTGGACTGCACAGGGATTAGAGAGGTGCTGGCTGAGAGGGGTGGTACTTTTAGATCAGGCGGTGCTGTCCCCACGTTCAGCATGGGGGGTGGGTGCCGGATATTCTCCGGTGGCCTCCCACGCTGAGGGTCCAGACCCTTACTCGGGTTATTGTCGTTTTAGTGGCATTCATGGCTCAGTGCCCCCCTCTCCCCAACTCCTAATGAGGAATTCATTTAATATGCGGCATTACTCAACGATGTTCACATAGATGCACGCAACACTACCCCTAACACTATCCCTAAACCTACCCCTAATCCTTACACTACCCCTAACCCTCACACTAACCCTTACACTACCCCTAACACTATCCCTCACCCTGACACTATTCCTAACCCTGACAGCACCTCAACCCTTTACACTACCCCTGCAGCTGACACGACCCCTATCCATAACACTATCCTTAACCCTTACACTGCCCAAAAATCTACCCCAAATCCTAACACTACATCCAATACTAGCAATAATCATTGCCCTAAGATTAACACTTGCCCGAAGATTAACACTAGCCCTAACCCTGGCCCTAATTTAAAACCACTAACCTAACCCCTGACCCTAACCACAAACCCTAATACTATCTTATACTCCAAACCCTAATCAAACTCTCAAATCCTGAACCCTAACCCGAGCCCTAACCCTTAGCCTAACAACACGACCCCTAACACCAACTCAGAACCATAACCTTAGCCCTACCATATAAACCTAACCCTTCATCCCCAAGGCGGTTAGAACATTATAGCATGGCCTTGATAGAGATGCTCGCAAACAGCCCCTCGACTATGAATCTGCAAGAAGATAGGATCTCTGTCCCTTGCGAGTGTGCGTGAGAGACTGTGAGAGAGTGTAATCATGCGTGGGTGCGCGAGAGCGATGGTATGTGTCTGTGTGTACTGGTCCGTGTGTCGCTGTGTGTACTGATGCGTGTGTGTCGCGATGTGTGGAGCTGTAGTGTAGTGGTTAGCGCGCTGGGCTTAGAACCCAGCGAACCGAGTTCGATTCCCGCTCACGGCCAATAAGTGATGATTATCTGAATCGGTCCTGGGCCTCCCCGAGGTCGACTCAGCCTCAAATAAGTACCTGGTGCGATGTGTAAACATTGCCACTCGGGAAAGAAAGGGGGACGGGCGTGGTGCTGGCCACCCACCCCCTTGTGTGCCGTGCCGGCCTTCATAGGTGCTCGATAACCGCACTTGTCCCACAATTCTGTTAAGGCTATACGGGGGTTCTTTGTCTTTATTTTGTCGGTGCACGTGTGTTTCTGCGTGGCTCTGGGTGTGTGGGTGGCGAGTGACCACACGTACAGATCCTTGAAAGATCTGGACACAGTCCCATCATAAGTGAGCTACTCGAGCAGGCGAGGCAGAGTTGGCTGGGTCACATAGCCCGCATGCCCAAGCAGCTTCTGTTTGGCCGCATAGAGGGGGCTAAATGGGCACGGCATGGGTTCGAGAAGAGATGGACTGCTGTACAGAAGGATCTAATGATGATTGGACTTGCCGATGACCAGTACCAGTAGTGTAAAGATCGGCCTTTATGGAGGAGGCTTATGAAGGATGCTACAACGAGTGGAGCGCGGGGCGGTTAAAGCACAGAAAGGATTCGATTCGAAGCTTTCGTGACTGCAGTAATTACTCCTTGGTTCTTTCGGTAAAGTCACGTAAAAAATCAAATAAGAATACTACGTTTCGATTGCAACACAAGTAACCGTCATCAGGTAAGAATGAATGATAAAAAAAACAACATAGTAAACTTAGAAACACAATGATACACGACACAGAGAGCCGGACAACGCAACAGCCAACACCAAACCTGGCTGACCACGCTCCTCCATCCCCGGTCGTCATCAGCTTGTGTTGCGATCCAAACGTCAGAGTCTTTTTGTCATTTTCTTTGAACCTATCTTCTTGACTGTACCGAAAAACCCAAAAAATTTCGAGGACATAATTTCTGTCCGTCTGCTACTTGCTACAGCAGAGGTGTAGGCAAATTTAGCTGGACATACGATACTTATTTATTTAATAGGACAGCTGTGTTGGCGATTGGAGGCAGTCATCCTCCAACAACAACAACGAAGGTGAGAGGAGCGACGCTCACAGCAACGAGCGGATCGCCGCGTGGCTAAAACGCAGCAAGTTGGCACAGTCGGGGTCACAGGTGGTGCATCTGCCGGTCATCTCAGGTGGTGAACTCATTACATTTGGGCCTGTCGCGTGACCTGGCAGAGGACCTTCCACACTTCACGTGGCCTCTAAGTGCACCGAGCTTGGCACAAGCGCCATGGTGACCTCGCCACCACTTAAAGTGGTGAATGTCAGTGAGCATGTGTCAGCAAATGCGTGTTGGTGTAAACGTGTCAGCAAATGCGTGTTGGTGGATACGTGTCAGTATGTTGGTGTGTGGGTGTGTTCGTGTTAATGTATTAGTGTGTGGGTGTCAGTGCATGTGTGCACATGCCGTGGGGGGGGGGGTTAATGCAGCGGTTAGCGCGCTGCGAACCCGGCGACCCGAGTTCCATTCCCGCTCATGGCCAACACCAGCGACGATTATCTGAACAGGTCCTGGCCTCCCATAGGTCGACTTAGCCTCAATTGAGTACCTGTTGTGGTGTGGAAACATCGCCACTCGGGAAACAAAGGTGGCCGGGCGTGGTGCTAGCCACCCCACCCCCTCGTGTGTGCCGTGTTGGCCTTCATAGGCGCTCGCTAACAGCACTTGCCCCAAAAGTATGTATAGGCAATAGGGGGGATCTTTGTCTTGTGTACATGCCTACGTGCGCTACTGCCCTTACAGAAGCATGTTTGTGTCTTTTCCAAGATTCAGACACACTCTTCCACACATACACACAAAATACAAAGATCCCCCGTATAGCCTCAACAGACTATTAAGGCCGGAAAGGCGCACGAGGGGGTGGGGTGGTCAGCACCACGCCAGACCGCCTTTGTCTCCCCAGTGGCGATGTTTACTACGCACCGCACCAGGTACTCATTTGACACACACACATACTCCTCACACACACACCACCGACACACCCTCTCCCCCACACACCCAAGGAGTGAAGCGACACCCTCTCATTCCTGTGGTCTTCGCTGTCTGCCAGGACACCGAGCCGGATGCCAACTCGCTGCAGATGCCCACACAGATACAAACACACAAACACACAGACACAAACACACAGACGCCCACACAGAGACACAAACACACAGACACAAACACACAGACGCCCACACAGAGATACAAACACACAGACACAAACACACAGACACAAACACACAGACGCCCACACAGAGATACAAACACGGTCCTGTGTGGGGGCGGAGGGGTCCTAGAGCCATAAAGGTTCCATTGGACCCCCCCCCCCTCCACCACGCACATAAAATAAAAGACGAAGACCCCCTGTGTAGCCTATACGCAGGCTGTCGGGGGCAAGTGCTGTTCGTGAGCACCTATCAAAAGCCGGCTAGGAAACACGAGGGGGTAGGTTACA
This sequence comes from Lampetra fluviatilis, assembly GCF_964198595.1. NCBI lineage: Eukaryota > Metazoa > Chordata > Hyperoartia > Petromyzontiformes > Petromyzontidae > Lampetra > Lampetra fluviatilis. Next base: position 12,374,464 of record NC_136301.1, on the reverse strand, counting down.
TGCCGCACAAGGTATTTATTTAAGGCTGAGTAGACCTAGGGACAGGCCCAGGACCAGTTCAAATATTCGCCACGGTTGTTGTTATTGAGCGGGAATCGAACTCAGGTCACTGGGTCCGTAGCGCTGCGTGCTAGCCACTGCACCACCAATCCCCGTACAACACCCATGCACGTCTACACACAAAGACAAAGGCCCCCTGTATAGCCTTAACAGACTGTAGGATCAAGTGGTGTTAGCGAGCACCTATGAAGGCCGGCAGATGCTCACACACACATTGACACACGCACACAAGCCCACAACAGCAACAAACAACAGCCATTGAGTGGCGGTGGAATCACCACAGCTGTTGTGCCAGACTAGGTGCACTCTGCAGCTATCAGGGCGAAGTGTGGAATGCTCTTGCAGCTGGCAGGTCACGGGACAGATCCATGCGCTGTGGGTTGACTGACCGAGATGATTGACAGATGCCAACGCAAAAAGGCAGTCACAGAGACAACGTAGCCCACACACACGTGAGTGGGTGACATTGTGCGGCGCTTCTGCAGCCGTCTGGAACGCTCTTCCATCCGATATTAGGATGCCACTGGAGCTTTTAAATCACAAAGATTGAAATTTAATTTCTTGAAAACTGATTTTTGATTTTAGTTTGTTGTCCTTCCCCCGCACTTTCAATCGGCACGTTTGGCTACATACGGTGCGAAATAAGTTCAAATATGTGGCACATTAGCAATGGACCACGCTTTTAATAAGTCCTTATGTGCTGTGCAGTACATCAATGCACGGGTGTACACCAGCAAGTGATGACTGAGTTGGGCCTGTGGGGGGCTTGGCAGGGTTAATGATTAACCGGACGTGTATACCAGCCACGTGGTTAATGGCGACTCGGTTGCGGATTGCTGTGTGTGGCACGCGTGCTGTTGCATTTTACAGATTAACCACAATAAAGGTGTTTGCCCTCGATGTGGAGCGCCTGCCCACGTCCTTCATTTCGAGTGTGCAACAAATACATGGCGAAACATGCATACTGAGCTCTGTGAAATAGAATTGCCCTGAAGGTGGAAATTCTACCAGTTTCGCGTGGAGTTACGCTGCAAATCAGTGGAACAAAAAAAATCACCCGATTACGCACATTTTCAGTAAATGCGTCCCCATTTACACGTAACTCAGCAGGAAGTGATAAACGGTGCGTATGTGCGTTGTGGCGTGTCACAATTTGGAGCGGGAGTGTCGTGGTTAGCGCACTGCGCTACGAACCCAGCGTTCCGAGTTCGATTCCCGTTCACAGCCAACGCCAGTGACGATTATCTGAACAGGTCCTGGGCCTCCCCTGGGTCAACTCAGCCTCAAATGAGTACCGAGAGCGCTGTGTATACATCGCCACTAGGGAGAAAAAGGCGGCCGGGCGTGGTGTTGGCCACCCACCCCCTAGTGTGCCGTGCCGGCCTTCATAGGTGCTCGCTAACAGCACCTGCCCCAACAGCCTGTTAAGGCTACACGAAGGATCTTTGTCTGTATGAATGTGTGTGACGATGTGGAGGAGGAGACTCGTGAAGGACGCTGCTACTGGGCAGTTGGAGGCAGTCACCCGACAGCATCAGCGGAGGGCGGAGGAGCGACGCTCACAACAACGAGCGGAGCGCCGGGCGGATAAGACCACAGCAAGTTGGCACCGTAGGAGGGCACAGCTGGTGGCATCTGTCAGTCATCTCAGTCGGTCAGCCCATGGCAGCAGCTGGGGTCTGCGCTGTAAACTGCCAGCGAGCCTCCTGCACTTCGCGTGTCCTCAAGCTCCACCCAGCCTGGCACAAGCGCCGTGGTGGGCGCACAGCCACTCCGCGGCACGTGTCAAATGGCGGATGTTGTGTAGGGGGAGCGGTGGTGCAGTGGTTAGCGCACTGACCTCGATTCCAACAGGAGCAAGCTATTGATATCAAAACCGTTCTTGGGTCTCTTATAGGTTTACTCGGCCTTAAATGAGTAATGGACATGTAGACCATCAGCATTGGAGAGACAAAGGCGGCCGGGCGTGATTGCTATCCACACAACTCACTAACAGCACTTGCCCCAGCGGTTGGGATGTGTGTGTCTGTGTGTGTCTCTGCCGCAATATAATCCATGTTGGATGATGAATGCTGCTGACGGGGGTAACGAGGATGATGACGTAGATAATCTGTGCTTCGTAATTCCATAATTCCATCTCAGTCCAGGTCCATGACCCGAAAAAAAATGTTCGTTTACCTGCACAGCACATCCAGTATGACCCACGTGCAGTACGACCTCTCGCTATGTCTGTGTCACCCTGTCTGACCAAAACCCCAACCACGCACGTCACTGGCTGCCCGCGCCCATGAGTAGAATTAGCGACAAAAACTCAGGCAGAGTGGATTATGTGGTGGGGGTGGGGAAGGAGGAGGGGAAATAGAGGCAGGACGGATCACCCAGATATCAATCATCTCCACCTCCACAGGTAGACAGCAGCCACTCGCTCCACGTACATCACACTGCTGCACGTGCGTGGAGGATCATGCCACTCGGATGATGATAAATAGTCCACCCCTCTCTCTCTCCACCCCACACCACCCCCGAACAGCACTTGCCCCAGCAGTCAGAAAATGCTCTACTGTGGGGGGGGGGGGGTCTTTGCCGTTGTTAAACAGTATTTAACCAGACACGTGTCTGTGTATTTTTGTGGTATAAATAGTGGAACAAAGCATGAGCAGCCAGCACACACACACACGCGCGCCTCAACATCACCACCACTCAACGTATAATCAATCAATTTCCTGAAAATATCTAAACAGTCTATGTGGTGGATCGCAGAGCTTGGCCAATTGTTGGTTGGTGTCGCCGGATCAGTGCGTGGCTGCCTTGGTCTGTGGGGTTCTTCCTCAGCGATTATAACACATGCCATTTCCATCAACGACCAAGCGATATATAAAACTACACACTACCACTAACCACTACCACCACTCCCACTACCACCACTAACCACTACCACCACTCCCACTACCACCACTAACCACTACCAGCACACCACCACGAACCACTACCAGCACTAACCACTACCAACACTCCCACTACTACCACCACTCCCACTACCACCACTCCCACTACCAGCACTCCCACTACCACCACTCCCCACTACCAACACACCACCACTAACCACTACCAGCACTCCCACTACCACCACTAACCACTACCAGCAGTACCACCACTCCCACTACCACCACTAACCACTACCAGCACTACCAGCACTACCACCACTCCCACTAACCACTACCACTACCAGCACTACCACTAACCACGACCAGCACTCCCACTAACCACTACCAGCAATCCCATTACCACAAACCACTACCACCACTCTCACGACCACCACTAACCACTACCAGCACTACCACTACCACCACTAACCACTACCAGCACTCCCACTACCACCACTAACCGAGTGGGGGGGGGGGGCGAGTGGGGGGGGGGGGGGGGCGGGGGGGGGGGGGGGGGGGGCGGGGGGGGGCGAGTGGGGGGGGGGGGGCGAGTGGGGGGGGGGGCGAGTGGGGGGGGGGCGAGGTGGGGGGAGGGGGGGGCGAGTAGGGGGGGGGGCGAGTAGGGGAGGGGCGAGAGGGGGGGGGGGGGCGAGTAGGGGGGGGCGAGGGGGGGAGGGGGGGCGAGTGGGGGGGCGAGCAGAGTGAGTGGAGTAGGGCGAGTAGGGGGGGGGCGAGTAGGGGGGGGCGGGCGAGTAGGGGGGGGGGCGAGTAGGGGGGGGGGCGAGTAGGGGGGGGGCGAGTAGGGGTGGGGGGGGCGAGTAGGGGGGGGGGGCGAGTAGGGGGGGGGGCGAGTAGGGGGGGGAGGCGAGTAGGGGGGGGGCGAGTAGGGGGGGGGGGCGAGTAGGGGGGGTGAGTAGGGGGGTGGAGGCGCGCGAGTGGGTGGGGAGGTAAGCGAGTGGTGGTCAAGTGAGTGGGGGGGGGGGGCATTGGGGGTGAGTGGGGGGGGCATGAGGGGTGAGTGGGGGGGTGGGAGGGCATGGGGGTGAGTGAGGGGTGTGGGGGGCATGGGGGTGAGTGAGTGGGGGGGGTGAGTGAGCGGGGGTGGGGGTAAGTGGGGGGGGGGTAAGTGGGGGGGGGGTAAGTGGGGGGGGGTAAGTGGGGGGGGGGGTAAGTGGGGGGGGTAAGTGGGGGGGGGTAAGTGGGGGGGGGTAAGTGGGGGGGGGTAAGTGGGGGGGTTAAGTGGGGGGGGTGAGTGGAGGGGGGCATGGGGATTGAGTGAGTGGGGGGGGCATAGGGGTGGATGATTGGGGGGTGGGTGAATGAGAGCGTGGGGGGGGCGAGACTCATGAGTGAGTGGGAGGGGTGACAACGTGAAGCGATGGCTGCTGTGCCTGGGGGTGTGTGTGTGTCTGCGTGTGTGTGTGGTGTGTGTGTGTGTCTATGTGTGTGTCTGTGTGTGTCTGTGTGTGTGTCTGTGTGTGTGTCTGTGTGTGTGTCTGTGTGTCTGTGTGTGTGTGTCTGTGTGTGTCTGTCTATGTGTGTGCCTGGGAGTGTGTATGAGTCACGTAACGGCGCGAGAGGCGGCCATGATGGACTGTTGCAAGGTCACGGAGGAATAGGAACCGCAGAGGTCACCACACGCGCCGCTCTCCCCCACATGCCGTCCCGTGAGCAGTCATCATCATCACCAATCACCACCATCATCACCACCAATCACCACCAATCACCACCATCATCACCAATCACCACCATCATCACCAATCACCACCATCATCACCAATCACCATCATCATGATCGATTCACCGCTGGATGAAGCCCCCCCCCCCCCCCAAGCCTCTCTCGCGAGACGCTGCCATTCAACGACGATCCACTTCGCCGCTCCATCTCCGCGCAGGAGGTGCCCTTCGGCTGCGTGCACCTCGCCATTAATATAATAAATATTAATACAAGGCGCTCACTCTACCATCAAGGAATCTCGTGTTACAGGAAGGCTGCGGCTACCATGGGGAGGTTTGGCCATAAATTCCGCGCACAAATACCGAGGGTTTCAGCTGCCCCCTCCGTGTGCGCGAGAAAGCCGAGAACCACAGAGGAGGAGTCGGGAACCACCACCATCGCGTACAAAGACAAAGATCCCCCAAGAACGCACAGGCTACACGGACTGTCGGGGGCAAGTGCTGTTAGCGAGCACCTATTAAGGCCGGCACGGCGTGGTGTGGGTGGCCAACACCACGCCCGGCCGCCTTTGTCTCCCCAAAGCTGATGCTTACACACAGCGCCAGGCACTGTTGCTCATGTGTGGCTGAGTCGATCTAGGGAGTGTTCAAATTCAGTAATCACGTAGCAATGGGGGTGTGTGTGTGTTACATCATGTGGCGTCCTGATGCAAGCCATCACACACACAAAGACGAAAGAACCCCAACCTCGTGTAGCCTGCACAGACTGTAGGGGAAAGTACTGTTAGAGTGGAGCAGCTGATGTCGGTGCGTGGTGCAAACCAGCCACGCCCGGCCGCCTTTATCTCTCTCCCCAGCGTGTGTCTTCTTTTCAGAATCGGTTACCGGTTTACGAAAGTCGGACACCTGTGATCGTTTCATAGAATCGATAACCGGTTCTGAAAGTCATAAACCGGTAACCGTTTTCAGGAGAATGTTTACGAACTCACGAACATGGATTATTGTTTCTTTTCACGGGGGTTAGCGGCGCACTGCGCCGCTAACCCCCGCTGATGGCTGATGGCCTCCAAATATCGGTGACAAATCTGTTGAACCAGGTCCTGGACCTCCCCTAGGTCGACTCAACCTTAAGGGGAGTAGTACCTGGTGCGATGTGTGAAACGTCAGCACTGGGGAGACAAAGGCGGTCAGGTGCGGTGCTAACCATCCCCAACGATCTTCAAAGGTGCTACTCACTAATACATCACTTGCCCCAGCAGCGTGTTAGAGGCTACACTGAGGAGCTGTGGCTGTGTGTGCGTGAGGAAGCGGCGTGCATTAGTAATGAGGAACCGCTCGCTTCCCTGACGTCACTGAGCCTGCATCAATACAGTGCCTCTATTAATACCCATAGTTACACACACACAGACACACACAGAGACACACACAGACACAGAGACACACACACAGACACACACACACACAGAGACACAGACTCACACACACACAGAGACACAGACACACAGAGACACAGACTCACACACACACAGAGACACAGACTCACACACACACAGAGACACAGACTCACACGCACACAGAGACACACAGACACACACACACAGAGACACACACACAGAGACACACACACACACAGACACATAGAGACACATACACAGAGACACACACACAGACACACACACACAGATACACACACAGAGACACACACACAGACATATACACAGACACACACAGAAACAGACACACACACAGACACACACAGACACACAGAGACACACACACACATAGACACACACATAGACACACACACACACAGAAACAGACACACACACAGACACACACATAGTCGACACCCGAACACTGCAGTATACACACAGTAGCATTAGCCTCGCCCTATCCACTGCTGGATGAACCCGCATACACAGTACGCCCCCATTCATACTGAACATTATGTATACACACCCTGACATTCACACACAGATACACAGACAAAGATACCCCTATGGACTTAATAGTATTGGGGCAAGTGCTGTTCGCGAGCACATATGAAGGCCGGCATGGCCGCCTTTGTCTCCCCACTGCTGATTATTACACACTGCAGCAGGTATTCATTTGAGGCGGAGTCGATCTAGGGGAGGCCCACGATCGGTTCAGACAACCGGCACACGCCCTGACATTCAGGCACATCCAACACATTCGTGAATAACACTGCGGGCTGAAATAGAAACATAATATATGACGCTTCGGGCAATGAGCCTTCTTCATAGCACGCATTTGACGCACAAAGATAAAGATCCCCCGTATAGCCTGCACAGACTGTTGGGGCAAGTGCTGTTCGCAAGTAGCAGCACTTATGAAGGCAGACACGGCACACGAGGGGGTTGGTGGCCAGCACCACACCCGACCGCCTTTGTCTCCCCCGTGGCGGTTTACCCACCGTACCAGGTACTCATTTGAGGCCGAGTCGACCTAGGGGAGCCCCATGGCCGTGAGCGGGAATTGAACCCAGGTGGTGGGGTTCATCGCGCGCCCACTGCTACACTCGCCGTGCTTATCAGAGGTGCGCAGATGACACAAAGATAAAGTCAGCGACACACACACACTGACTGACAAGCAGACATACAACCAATCACACAGCCACGCACAGCCACACACCCCGACTTCCATATTCCCAGACACACACAGCGAAATTCACAGCCGCAGACGAATCCTCACCTTCTTCCCCACATCGTCAAACTGCTCCGTGAAGTAGTAGGCGATGAGGTGCGAGAAAATGATCATGGTGCCTCGCTCCTGCTGCTGTTGCTCCTGCTGCTGTTCCTGCTGCTGCTGCTGCTACTACTGACTCCTCTCGTCTCCTGTTCCTGCTACTGCTGCTACTACTGACTCCTCTCGTCTCCTGTTCCTGCTACTGCTCCTGTTGCTGCTGCTCCTGCTGCTGTTCCTGCTGCTGCTTCTGCCGGCTGGAGCGGATGAATGAGTGCGCACTCCCTCCCCCTCTCTCTCCTGCTCCCCGTGCATGGCCCCACCCACCGCTGCTCCACCCTCTCCCTTCATCTCGCTCCTCTCTCTCCCTCCATCTCCTTCTCACAGTCACACACTCAACCCTCTCACGCTCCCCCTCGCGCACCCACGACTCGCCTATCCACACAGCTACGCTGCCAAGACAAAGTTCTCTCCCCCCCCTGCATCCTCCCTTGGCGCATGTTCCGTGAGCTAGAAGCAGCAGCACCGATGAAGGTCGCCAGGGCGCACGAGGGGGTGGGCAGCACCACGCCCGGCCGCCTTCGTCTCGGTCATCGGCGAGGCTCCTCCGGCAGCCGAGGCTGGGGTCACGGAGCCCGCGTGCCCAGCCACCGCGTGCCCAAGCGGGCGTGGCACCGGTTAGAGAAGAGATGGAGTGATGTGGTACAGGAGGATGTGGAGCTGAGTGGACTTGCCAATGACCGGTACCAGCCGTGCCAAGATCGCCCTCTGCGGAGGAGGCTCGTGAAGGACGCTGCTGGGATGTTGGAGGCAGTCGCCCTCTACAATTGACGACCGAGCGACGCTCACAACGGTCGGAGCGCCGGGCGGATAAAACGGAGCGCGTTGGCACAGTAGGGGGTACGGGTGGTGCATCTGCCAGTCAGCTCGGTCAAACCATGGCACCTGGGTCTGTCCCGTGATCTGCCAGCGAGCCGTACACACTGCATGCGGTCTCGAAGTGCACCTAACCTGGCACAAGCGCCGTGGTGACATCGGCACTTGTGGCGAACGGCTGCTGTTGTTGCGTTCGCGTGTGTCTAAGAGTTTATCACCCGCGTGTCTGTTGATCAGTTTAAAACATGCCGGTGCCGCACCTGGGACGACTACACTCTGCTGGTCGTCATTCCGCCCCAGACGCACAACGCAGGGCATCAGCTGCCTTCTTCCTCTTCTTACCTATGCATGTTGAACTTCTTTCGCACCGCACGTAGCCAACCGTGCTAATTGGAGGTGCGCGGGAAGGACAATAAACTTACAACACAAAAAAGCAGTTTCAAAGAAATGAGTTTTCAACCTATGGCGGATGTCGATACGACAATTTCACATTCAGGTGGTTATCAAGTCAGACAACCGCGCCAGGAGCGTCGTCACAAACCGAACCTCTCCATAATAAAGGCTCAGTCTTTTGTTATGCAGTCTATTCATAGTCTCAAACCGCACCTTACCATAATAATAAAGAGTGGGCCATCCCTGCCCCCCCCTTCAACCATTATATATACGCAGTGGTATCTCCTGTAATCTCTCATTTACTTGACACAGCTGTCGGGCTGTGACGGTTCCACCTGAAGACGGAAGCTTGTGTTGCTTCCGAAACGTCGTGATTTTTATTTTTATTAATTTGAATTTTTTACCTACGTGACTTTACCGAAAAAACCTAAGAATAGGAGTATCGTTGTGATGTCTCCTTCGTATTGTGTGGATAGTGGCTTTGCGTCGTTACACGTCGTCTGTGGTGGATGACCAGTCGCACAATGAACAGCACCAGCTGTGACTGGCGTGGACACGCGCGAGTATCCAGACTTCGCACTGCCCTCTTGTCACCTGAACCCCACTGAACAGATTTATTCCCGAAAAACCCTAACCCTGGAGATACAACACATCGCTCACGTGCTGGTAGAAAATGTCGCAAACTGATTCAGCAATTTTCCAGCTTCACATGATCTGTCCCCCCGCGTAAAAAAATACAAGCAATTTTAGTTGTATGCATCCCATCAGCCACACACAGTATTCTGGGCGAAGTCTGCTCATTTAATGATATGCATCCTCCATAAATACGCGATTGATTGTGTTGTGTATTAAATATATTTTCATCGAACTAGGACTCGGATATAACACACCAGATTAACAGTATTGGTTACGTATGCCTGGTTTTGCTGACGAGACACTGAATTTGAAAACCAGTCCTTGTGTAACTCTTGAGTGTTTGTGGTAGGCTATGGGTCTCTATGTAATTGTATGGTGGTAGTCTATGGTTATTCGTGGTAGTCTATGGGTCTGCGAGACCAAGGGTCTTTGATGTCTATCCAAGTCTGTCCGTGAGTCAATTGGAGCATGCCTGGCGTGCCATTGCACAAGGAATTAAATTCCTCCTGTTACCGTGCCCCTGATGCATTTGCACCGACTGCACACTGGATAGCTATACCAGTGGTGAGATATGTGTGTGTGTGAATGCGATACTCTGGGAAGTGATGAGAGATTAAGGCGAATAGGTTCAGGAGAAATGTGATCAGACCAGTCTCACCGTGGGCCTGCGATCAAGTCTGGGTTTCACGGCCATGGGAGGCTGTGTGGGATCTGTGGGAGAACCGCACCCAGACGCTACGGCCACTCCTTCATTCAGGCAGTAACGCCTCTCCCGTCTCAGCACTCGTTTTCAATACAGTCCTCCTACATTGGAATGTTGGGACAATCACTTTTTTAGTTTTTATTTGAGCGTTGCTTTGTGTGCGGGTAAATGGAAAACCTGTACAACACTCAACAATTCACAAAGGTGGCTTCACGACCCCCTCCCCCCACTTGCTGTACTGCCATCTCGTGGCCGGCCACCACCTCGCAGCACATCTTCACCCTCCTGCCTTCGGGATTGTGAAAAGCTGCACTCCACTCCCGATTTTGTGGGAAGACTAGCACCCACCACCATAGAAAAGTGGAATTTCCACCAACTAAATTGAGCAGCACCCAGATAGTCAGAAAGAGTTGAGTCTGAGGTTAAATGTGTACACATCGTATATTTAATCAAATTTCTCTCTAGCCGGTTACAATTATACATGTCTGGGCAGCAAGCACAGACTCAAAAGCATCAAAACCTGCAATTTAATTACGATCATCACCACCATTATCATCGTCATCGTCGTCATCTACACCATCATGCAATTATCGCATGGGTCTACACGGCTCAAGAGTATCGCAGACTCCGGACCAGTCCCACAGCATCCCCCAGACACCTCCACACTGCGGCCATCATGGCCACGATTGGCCCTAGAGGCACCCCGGACACTAGGCCAAGGCCTCCACTGGAGGCTTGCCACTGCGTAAACTAGGCCTGGGTTTAAATTGTCTGAGCCAGCCCGATGCTAATAGTTGACGCAGCCAGGCCTAGACTAAAATGTATTAAACCTGAGCTTACTTTAATTTATTAAAGCAGGCCTAGAATGGAATATATTAAACCTTGGCTAGTCTAGAATTGACGAATCCAGACCAATGCTATAACTGACTAAACCAGACCGTGGCTAGAATAGACGAAACCACGCCTAATACTCCACTGCCTAAACCAGACTCCGGCTAGAACTGACTTAAGCAGGCCTAGGCTAGAATTGAATAAACCAGGTCTAAGTGTGCACTGCCTCAAACTAAACCAGGGTGCGGCTAGAATAGACTTAACACGCCTAGATCTGTACCAACTAGATCAGGGGTCTGCAACCTGCGTGCGGCTCTTTAAGTGACTGCTTCGTGACGTTATTTATGAACCACTGTCTCTTGTATTCACCACGTGCATTGCGGGTCTTCAAATAGAGATTTTTGTTGTTACCGAATTCTTGTTATTTTGGTTGCCGACCTCCCTGGACTAAACCAACCCTGGGCCCAAACTGACCAACCCAGACCAGGCCCCTCTCCCATGTGGAGGCCTCCCTCCCTCACTCCTCACCATGGCCATGGTGTCCCTCCAAGCGACGAATCAATGGGCTTGGTGAGAAACCCATTTGGTTAATTTCCCTTTCAGTTTTTTTTCTCTCTCCTCCATGCTCAATTGCACAAACATACTTAAGGTTGAAATTTCCCATTGGCTCCTATTTTTAATCAGTGTCAAATTAGGGAGATGATCACCTAAGTTATTGAAAGCAACTACCCCCTGAGCCAAGTAGTCCCAGGGCTCTAAGGGTGCCGAGTGTCCACTGCTAGATAACAATAAAAATAATTACCATCATAATACTGCACATTTAAAGCTTGAGACGCAAAAGCAGAGGGCCCAGTGAGGCCCAGTGAGGCCAGGGTGAGACCTCAATGCCCGATGAGCCTTCATCTCAGACCAGGAGCACAGTGCGGGGAGACCCGGCTGTCGTAAGCACAGGGAATGGCAATGCCGTCACTGCACTGGGCCTGACCCCAACCCCGAGCATGGAGGCAGGAGTGGGCCTCGTCCAAATGGCTCCAATGGGCCTGATCACAGCTCTAACAGCATTCTGTGGCAGCTCTCATCTCTGCGATGCGTTTTCGGGTCGTACCGTGCTTTGTTCTGCACGGTGCCCGACGTTTCACTCCGGGTACTGGCAGCTTCTTCGTGGAACTGAATTGAATCCTCAGGAGCGGGTTCCTTGCCCTAGCTTGACAAAAATCTTTCACAAGATGCGACCTGAATGAGTCTAACCCTAACCCTAACAATACCAGGCCTGACACGGGTGTTACAGGTACAGCCCGTTTTTGTCAATCCACTGCTGGATATGCGTAGAGGGCAAGACTTGATCTCCGTGTGAGCCGGTCCTACTAGGGAGGTCTGGGAGGAGGAGTGGGGAGGGTGGGGTGTCTGTGAGGAAGGGGACTGCAACTATCACTGGAGGGTTTCAGGTCGAACCCCCAAGTCCCGGTAGATTTCCTTCAGGATGAGCAGAGAAGTGTCCTCAGACTCCCTGTGCGCATGCAAAGAGACAAAGACAAAGATCCCCCATTATTGCCTTTAACAGACTGTAGGGGCAAGTGCTGTTAGCGAGCAGCACCTATGAAGGCCGGCACGGCACATGAGGGGGTGGGTGGCCAGCACCACACCCGACCGCCTTTGTCTCCCCAATGTTGATGTTGAGACACCACACTAGGTATTAACTTGAGGCTGTGTCGACCTAGAGGAGGCCCAGAACCGGATCAGATATATTGTCACTGGTGCTGGTCGTGAGCAGCAATCGAACTCGGGATGCCGGATTCGTAGCGCAGCATGCTAACCGCTACACTATCATTCCCCGGACACACAGTGACACACACATGAGTGACACACACGCAGAGTACAAGTACACAGCCACATGACTGCAGAGCAAATATATGTGTGTGTGTGTGTGCTAGAGTGAGCGAGTACCAGTAGCACAGGTGGGACTGCAGAGCAAACAGGTACTCGTTGAAGCTCTCGATGGGCTTCTCCTGCAGCACGTAGTCCACGCGCCGCCCACCGTTCAGCGCCCCGACGCGCAGGCTCGTCAGCGTCGGGGATGGTGGAGGCTCTCCCTCATCGGGGGACTTAGCTAGGGTACACGCACGCAGGGGAACACGCGCAGGGGGTACACGCAGCGGTAAGCAGGGGTACACAATTTTAATATCAGGGCTCTAGGACACATTCGACCACTATTGAGTCGTGCCAACAAAGTGGCGTGTAACCATAGTATCGACAAGGCTCGGTTATTGCAACTCCCTACTCTACGAGACGTCTGGTAAAAACATCAAGCTGCAGTGTGTACAACATTCTCTGGCACGTGTTGTGACGGACACTACAAGATCCGACCATGTCTGTCCAGTGCTCGCTGAGCTGCATTGGCTTCCGGTTTGTGTGTTTCTCTTGCACTCATTACACACAAACTGTTTGCCACAAATGAACCACAATACCTTGCTGATCTCAAGGAGCATAAACCACTACGCGAACTCCAGTCATCCGGCTGTTGGCAAACCATCGAACAGAGACACATCATGTGTTTTCAGATGTGCTTCTGCGGCCGTCTGGAACGCTCTTCCTTCTAATATTAGGAAGTCACTGGAGCCGTGCACTTTTAGATCTATATTGAAAACTCATTTATTTTTAACGACTTTTTGTGTTTAATTTGTTGTCCTTCCCCCGCATCTCCGATTATCACGGTTGGATATGCACGGTGTGACAGAAAGAAGAGCGTTCCAGATGGCCACAAAAGCGCATCTGAAAGCGCGCGATGCGGTGATGGTGAAAGCCACTGCTGCAAGGATGACTGGAGTTCGCGTGATGGTTTATGCTCCTTGACGAGATCAGCAAGGTATTGTGGTAAGCACTTTGCTACTGCTGCTGTTGCTGTCTTGAGTACCTGGCTGTGTCTCCTCGTCCTGCTGCTGCTGCTGCTGGCGGATCTGCTCGGCGACTTCGCGGAGCTCGGCCTGCAGCTCGGGCGACGGGGAGTTGTGCGCGCGTGCGAACTCGTGCAGCACGTGCCACGCGGAACGCAGCGAGCTCAGCACACCCTGCTTCAACTCTGAACCCATTCGCGTGAGGCTCTCCTTCAGCTCTGTGGTAGACGCGCAAACACACACACACGTACGGGCACACACATACACACACTCGGTACGGGTACATACATACGGGTACACGCACATGGTACACACGTGGTATGCACGTAAACACACACACACGCGTACGGGTACACGCATGTGGTACGCACACACATAAACACGTGGTATGGGTACACGAACGTGGTACACACGTGGTAAACACATGCAAAGACAAAGATGCCCCGCATAGCCTGTTGGGGGTAATTGCTGTTAGTGAAAAGCACCGATGAAGGCCGGCACGGCATACGAAGGGGTGGGTGGCCAACACCACGCACGGCCACCTTGTCTCCCCAGTGTCAATATTTACACACTGCACCAGGTACTCATTTGAGGCAGAGTTGACCTAGGGGAGGCCCAGGACCGGTTTAGATAAATCGTCATTGGTGTTGGCCATGACTGGGTATCGAACCCGGGTAATTGGGTTCATAGCGCAGAGTGCTAACCACGACACTACTGCTAAACTACCACTCTCCCAAAACACCACAGATGGGCTCTGGATTGACACCCACCACCTGCGCAGTGGAAGAATGGCAGGTGCATCTTACAGATGACAAGCCCAATGATCAATGGGTAGATCAGCTCCACGGTAGATCCTCACGTCAAGGACATGGGCCCGCGTCCGCTGTTCCATCACGTTATAGTCAGCCCAGGCGTCTGCGTCATGACCCACTTGCGCATTAAAGTCACCCAACAGAATGACTATCCCGAGGGGCCACTAGCCAGCACTTGGGACAGGAGTTTATAGAAGGCATCTTGTCTGCATCCCTGTCTGCATCCCTGTCTGCATCCCTCCACTGATGTTCATCTTCAGTGGGGGCATAAGCAACCACCATCACTATTCCTCGCCTCTTGTTGATGGGGAGGCGAGCCCACAGTATCCTGGGACTCGCAGCTTCCCACACCTCACGTCACGTTCTCACACCCCCTTCATTCCACTCCCCCGAGTGGGGGACTGTTCACCCTGGAGCCAAAACCAGTCCACTGGACCTGTACTCCACAAAGGTCCAGGTGCTACCAGTCCACCTCCTGACAGAGGAATGGCAGCCTCTCCTCCGCAACAAGAATTTGAATATTGCATGTGGCCAACGGCAGGAGTCTCCTGTTCCTGGAGGAACCCTGACAGGTGGGGTTTAGTCTGGCTCTGCCAAATGGGATTTGGCCAGAATACACCATAAATGCCTGTCCCCTAGGGCCTCCAGCACGAGCTTAGTTTGATGTTTTCACACAAAGACCATGGCACACACACAGGGAGTGAATTAAACCAGCACAGCTGTTTCAACCCTGAGCCTAGAACAATGACAAAGGTCCCCCCCCCCATACAGCCGATTAAAGTCGGTACGGCATACGAGAGGGTCGGAGTTCAGCAGCGTGCTCAGCTGCCTTTGTCTCCCCAAATACTGACGTTTACACACCGCGCCAGGTAATTATTTAAGGCTGAGTCAACGTAAGGGTGGCCCAGAATGGGTTGAGATACTCGTCACTGATCTTGGCTGTCAGCGGGAATCAAATTCGGGTTGCCGGATTCGGAGCGCAGATACACACACACACACAATTATGCCATTCATAAGCTTCACAGCACACGCACATATTAGCGCACACACTCTCCGTTAGCTTCACTGCACAACAACTGCCATTCGCCACTAAGTGGCGGTGACGTCACCACGACGCTTGTGCCAGGCCATGTGCAACTTGAGGCCACGTGAAGTGTCGAACGCCCGCTGGCAGGAGGTCAGGGGGCCAGTCATCGGCAAGTCCACTCAGCTCAACATCCTCCTGTACCACGTCACTCCATCTCTTCTCTAGCCCGTGCCGCGCCCATTTAGCCCCTTCGATCCGGCCGAACAAAAGCTGTTTAGGCATGCGGTGGTTGGGCATGCGGGCTACATGACCCAGCCAATGCAGCCTTGCCTGCCGGAGGTGCTCACCTATGGACTTTGTCCAGATCTTTCAAGGATTTGTGAGCGCCTCACACAATCCAGCCTGGTTAAACGTAGGCAGGCCGGCCTAAATATTTATAACCGGAGATGTTCCATTGGGGGGGTCTATGTTTCGCAAGCGCATAGAAGGGTGGGCATGACCGTGGCCGAGAAAACCTGAAGCTTCGTGTGGAGCGAAAGACCAGGTAAGCTTCCACACAGCATTATGCAGCCGATGAAAAGATAATGCCGCTCAACTGATTCGGAGTGAGACCTCTGCTGTCAAACCAGAGCCAGGTATTAGAGCACACTGCCCAAGTATGTAAAACTCTCCACTCTCGCTACAACTGTCCCAACAACTATACAACAACCGCCATTCACCACGTGGCGGTGACGTCACCACGACGCTTTTGCCAGGCCATGTGCATCTTGAGGCCAACAACTATACACACACGCATACACACCTACACATCTACACACATGCTTGGATTTTGTGTAAATGTTGAGAATTTGAATTCCAACTCAGGCGGCCGCTAATCACTGCAGCGCACGTCACATGCTGGGAAAGTTAGGACAGATCAGGTGATGGTCATCGCGCGCAAGTACACACGCACATGCGCGTGTATACACACACTTGTACACACGCCATACCCTCTTTCATGTCTGTCCCCATCCACTCTATGGTGTCTTTCAGCTCTGCAAGAGAAACACACAGCGTGACCTCGCCCAGCCGGATATCTGTCTTCAGGACTGTCCCTCCGCCCGCACGTCCACCCGTCTGTCCGCACATCCGGCCGTCCGTACGTCTGTCCATCTGTTTCAACGTCTGTCCGTCTGTCTGCACTTCCCTCCGTCCGCACGCTTGTTTGTCTGTCCGCACGTTCCTTCATCTGTCCGCACATCTGTCCGTCTGTCCCCCTGTCCGTCTCTCTGCACGCCCGCCCGTCTCTCTGCACATCCATTCGCTGTCTGCACGTCCATCCGTCTGTGTGTTATGGGGCGGCGGGTCACGATAGCTTGAGTGAAGACGACCCAATTTAAACGAGAGTTGCGTTGCTATTGGGGAACCCTGCAGAACACCGGGCACAGCGATTGGATCGAAAGTGATGATGTCACCCCACATGATGTCATCATCTCTCTACGTGACATGGAATGTGCGTCTACGCGTGTGTGTAGTATTCCTGTGTGTGTAGTCTGTATGCGCATGTGTGTATACGACGTGTGTGTGTCCGTAATGGAGAACAGTGGTGCAGTAATTGGCGCACTGCGCTACGATCCCAGCGACCCCAGTTCGATTCCCGTTCAAGGCCAACATCAGTGATGAGAATCTAAACCAGTCCTGGGCCTTCCCTATGTTGACTCAGCCCTAAATGAGAACCAGGTGCGATGTGTCAACATCAGCACTTGGGAGATTAAGGCGGCTGGGTTTGCGTGATGCTGGCCACCCACCCCATCCATGCCGTGCCATGCCGGCCTTCAAAGGTGCTCGCGAACAGCACTTGCCCCAACAGTCTGCTGAAGGTTACACGGGGGGTCTATGTCTTTGTTGTGTGTGCATACCCAGGTGGAGCCGCTTGCGCCCCTTGTGGTGCGGAATGAGCACCGGCTTCAGGTCCACGTGCGGCAGAATCATAGGCTCCAGCCGGTACGCCACGGGGTCCAGCTACGAGCACAACCACCACCCCACCGACAACCACAACGACGTTCATAGCAACCACACCAACAGGCAACCACCACCACCACCACCGACATCACTATCGTCGTCGAGCCTCTGAGTAGGTGCTTGATCTTGAGGTGAGTGGAGTAGGTGAGTTGGCGGTGAGTAGTAGGGCAGGTGAGTGGCGGTGTAGTTGAGGGGTGAGGTAGGTGATTGGTGGGGTAGGCGAGTGGTGGGGTAGTTGAGGGGTGAGGTAGGTGAGTGGCGGTGTAGGTGAGTGGCGGTGTAGTTGAGTGGCGGTGTAGTTGAGTGGCGGGGTAGGTGAGTGGCGGTGTAGGTGATTGGTGGGGTAGGCTAGTGGTGGGGTAGTTGAGGGGTGAGGTAGGTGAGTGGCGGTGTAGGTGAGTGGCGGTTTAGGCGAGTGGCAGTTTAGGTGAGTGGCGGGGTAGGCGAGTCACCGGATGGTAGATGTTGTAGAAACCGGGGCACGTGGGGAGGCGGAAGGCCTGGTCCAGGCTGTCCAGGCCACGCACGGTGAGGAACATGCCGATTGGTGAGCCCAGAGCAAAGAAGCTCCGCGGAGAGAACTCCAAACGGGGATAACGCACAGACACCTAGAAAGACAAAGATCCCCCGTAAAGCCTCGACAGACTGTTTGGGCAAGTGCTGTTAGCGAGCACCTATGAAGGCCGGCACGGCACAAGAGGGTGTGGGTGGCCAGCACCACGCTCAGCCGCCTTTGTCTCCCCAGTGGCGATGTTTTTTACACACTGCACCCAGGTACTCAATTGAGACTGAGTCGACCTAGGGGAAGCCCAGGACTGGTTCAGATAATCGTCACTGGTGTTGGCCGTGAGCAGATATCGAACTCGGGACGCTGGGTTCGTAGCGCAGCGTGCTAACTGCTACACACACACATACACAGTGACACACACACAGTGTCACACACACGCACGCACACAGATCACCATATGGGTGCGCACAAACACTTCCCCCAACAGCCTGACAAATGGTAGGGGGGGGGGAATCTTTGTCTTTGTTAATGTTTGGCGGTATGTTTGTAAATACACGTGTTTGTTTGTGTGTGGTTGTGTGCTGGAGTGCAATTTAATTCAGCACGTTTAAATGTTTGTTTGTGGTCATGTATGGGGATTGCTTATGGTTTATACATCGTGTGCGTGCATGTGAGTGAGTGTGTGGAGGAGGCTCGTGAAGGACGCTACTGGGCAGTTGGAGGCAGTTGTCCTCCAGCAACAACAGAGGGCAAAGGAGCGACGCTCACAATAACAAGTGGAGTCGCCGGTCGGATCAAACACAGCAAGTTGGCACAGGCGAAGACTAAACACAACTACTACAGTTCTCGTTAGCCACTCAGTGGTGGTGACGTCACCACGGCGCTTGTGCCAGGCTAGTTGCACCAAGGTGCTTCTCTTACACAAAGACAATATACCCCATATAGCCTGAACAGACTGTTGGGGCAAGTGCTGTTATAGCGAGCATTTACTTTAACACACACTTACACATTAGGTGACGTACACATACTGGGGAGGCAGGGGGGACAGTGGGGGGAGGGAGGTGGGGGGATGGGGAGGAGAGGGTGGGGAGGGAGTTGCGATGCAGAAACGAGGAGGGAGGGGGAGGGGGTGGAGGGGAGAGGGGAGGGAAGGAGGGGAAGGAGGGGAGAAGAGGGAGGGGGAGAGGAGGGAAGGGAGGGGGAGGGAGAGCGAGGGGGAAGGGGGGAGAGGGAGGGAGAGGGAGGGGGAAGGGGGGAGAGGGAGGGAGAGGGGGGGAGAGGAAGGGGGAATGGAGGGAGAGGGAGGGGGAAGGGAGGAGAGGGAGGGAGGGGGAACGGGTAGGGGAGGTGAGGGGTAGGAAGGGAGGGAGGGGGTAGAGGAAGGGGGTGGAGGGGGTGGGGAGAAAGGGGGGGCTGACCGACCTGTCCGGTGCCTGATGCAAAGCACTGGTAGTCAACGTGCAGCGATGAGACGGCGCCCGACAGCCCCCGGCAGAGCTGGCCCCGCGCCCCCTCTGCTGAGGCCCCACCCCCCACAGGCGCCGGCGACGCCGACCGTGCCGCTCGCCGGCGCTCGCGCTCTGACTGGCGCCGCTTCTATGGGGGTCACGCACGAGGGTCACTGTTCTGTATCTCACCGTGTCTCACCGTGCCGTCTCCGTCTTACCGTGTGGTATATAGTCCGGCAAAACAACCCCTACCTCCTTGTGGTGCCGGACGGGCAACGCTGTCGTGGGCAGTGCTGTGGGGGGAGGGTCAATTCCGATTGGCCTTTCCCCTCATGGCGTTTGTGACCACAGCAGCAGCCAAATGGGGGCTCTGGACGGGTGCAAGGGGCTGGTAACACCTCCACCTTCAATTAATTACTGCTAAACCACGGAATTGGCAGAGCCAGGAGACTGAATCCTTACCCTCGGAGCTCCTTCAGAAACAACAAAAAATCAATACGTGTGGCCATGTGGAATGTTCGAACGCTCACTGTGGAGGAGAGGCTGCCACTCCTCTGTCAGGAGCTGGACCGGTACCGCCTGGATCTCTGTGGTATTCAGGAGGTCCGGTGGACCGGCTCTGGCTCCTGCCACCATGAAGGGTGGACAGTCCTCTTCTCGGGGCAGGAGACTGCCAAATAACAGGGAGTGGCTCTTCTTCTGAACAAAATAATGAAGGGGGCGTGGGAGCATGGCGGTGAGGTGTGGGAAGCAGGAAGCACCAGGCTACTTTGGGCTTGCCTTCCTATCAACCAGAGCCGAGGAGTGGTGGTCGTGGTTACTTATGACCCCACTGAAGATGAACATCCATGGAGGGATGCAGGCAAGGCCGAAGAGTCAGATGCCTTCTCTGACCTCCGTCACAGGTGCTAGCTAAAGTGGTCCCTTGGGATAGAGTCATCTTGTTGGGCGACTTCAATGCCCGAGTTGGTCATGATGCTGGCACCTAGTCTGGAGTGATTAATTGGAAGGTATGGGCCAGATCAGCTCAATAACAACAGTAGGAGACTGCTAGATTTTTGTGCAACCCATGGGCTTGTAATTACCAACACGCTGTTCCGGCATCGGCGCATCCACACAACATCATGGATACATGCCGGGTCCAAGCAAAAACATCTGCTGGACTACATAGTGACGGAACAGCGGATGCGGGCCCATGTCCTGGACACCAGGAACTACCATGGAGCTAATCTGCCCTCTGACCATCGACTTGTCATCTGTAAGATGCGCCTGCCATTCTTCCACTCCAGTGGTGGGTGTACACCCAGGACGCCATTCATACCCTTAGTGGCATGGTCTTAGCTAGCTGATGAAAGTTGCAGGCGAGAATTTAATCATCGCTTGCGGCTGGGGTTGGCATCGTCCCCCACTCCTCCTGATGTCGAGGGGAAATGGGCGAGGTTTAGGACTGTGGCTCCTGCCGCTGCAATGGCTGCTTTGGGTACACGGGTCTAGACCTCCCCAGAGACCCTGGCTGACAGAGGAAGTGTTCAAGCTGGCTCAGAAAAATCGACAAGCCCACTCTCATCGGCTACAGCATCCCACGTCGGAGAATAAGGAGGCTTACCGCAGCCTTCGTTTGGAGGTTCAGGGAGCCGTGAAGCGCTGCAAGGATGGGTGGTGGTCGCGGGTTGCTGAAGAGATGGAGTCTGCCTCAATGGCCCGCGATCACAAATCACTCTTTAATTCCATCAAATAAGTAACCTGCAGTGCCACACCTATTACCATCATTAGGGGAAAGAACGTTGATCCAATGTCCGACCCCCAGGAACAGGTTGGCAGATTTGCTGAGCATTTCTGTGAGGTCCTGGAGGAGGGGACATCACTCAGCCTGGATAACAACGTGGCACAAAGTGGGGATGACCCTGCTGAGGCTGCGGTGCCTCAAATATTGGTCACCCCCTGTGAGTGGCTGGCTGAGGTGCCATCTGTAGAGGAAGTACTGAAGGCGATCCAGAATCTGAGACCAGGAAAGGCACCGGGCAGAGATGATCTCTCAAGCAAAATGCTGAGGGAGGGTGGCGTTTGTGCACAGACTGCCCTACATGACAGTCTGGACCACTGGACGGGTTCCGCAGGACTGGAAGGATGCCATGGTGGTCCCCCTCTTTAAGAAGGGGGACCCCGCATAGACTGTAACAACTACAGGGGCATCTCACTCCTCAGTGTGCCGGGAAAGGTCCTGGCAAGGATTATTCAACATTGCCATGCTAGGCACGCTGAGGAGAGGCTTGTGGAGCCCCAATGCGGTTTCAGGAAAGGGCAGTCCTGCACAGATGCCATATTTTGTCCGTCTGCTACAGCAGAGGTGTAGGGAATTCCAACAAGACCTACATCTCTCTGCTTTATTGACCTGGTCAAGGCCGATGATACCATCAGTAGCTCTGGGCTCTGGGTTGTTCTTCGTGCTTTCGGAGTCCCTGACCGTCTGCTCACGATCATTCATAATGGTGAGCGGCCCGAGTAAAACTACGTGGTCGGGAGTCGGAGCCATTCACTGTTCACCTAGGGATGCGACAGGGATGTCTACTGGCTCCCACATTATTTAACATTTATTTCGACCACGTAGTTCGTGAAGCCTTCAATAGCTGTACCGGAGGAATTTCCATCTGGTACAGATACAATGGGAGGCAGATTGATGCCCGGGTGCGGTCAAGGGATGGCTCCCTATTGCTCAACCATGTTATGTATGCCGATGATCTGGTAATTGCTGCTCACTCAGGAGAAGTTGGAGGCGCTGCTGCTGAACCTGGAGCTTGCCACAAAGAGGTGGGGCCTTACCATCAGCCCCACCAAAACTAAGTACATGCCTAGGTATTTTGTACCATCAGACACTCCACCCCCACAACTCCCAATTGGTAATGGGGCAGTTGTGGAGAGAGTGGAGAGTTTCCCATACCTGGGCAGTGTGCTCATCACCGGCTCCGGTTTAACAGCAGAGGTCTCACTCCAAATCAGTCAAGCGGCATTATCTTTTCATCGGTTGCGTAACACTGTGTAGAAGCAACCTGGTCTGTCGCTCCGCACGAAGCTTCAGGTCTTCTCGGCCACAGTCATTCCCTCCCTTCTCTACGCTTGCGAAACGTGGACCCCCCTAATGGAACATCTTCGCCGGTTATAAACATTTAGGCTGGCCTGCCTACAATCCATCCTGGGTTTAACCAGGCTGGATTGTGTGAGGAGCTCACAAATCCTTGAAAGATCTGGACAAAGATCTGGACAAAGTCCCATCGGTGAGCTCGTCCGGCAGGCAAGGCTGCGTTGGCTGGGCCATGTAGCCCGCATACCCAGCCACCGCATGTCTAAACAGCTTTTGTTCGGCCGGATCGAGGGGGCTAATCGGGCGTGGCACGGGGTAGACAAGAGATGGAGTAATGTGGTACAGCAGGATGTGGAGCTGAGTGGACTTGCCGATGACTGGTACCAGCGGTGTCAAGATCGGCCTCTGTGGAGGAGGCTCGTGAAGGACGCTACTGGGCAGATAGAGGCAGTCGCCCTCCAACAACAACGGAGGGCGGGGAGTGACGCTCACAACAACGAGCGGAGCGCCGGGTGGCAAAAGCACAGCAAGTTGGTACAGTAGGGGGCACAAGTGGTGTATCAGCCAGTCGTCTCAGTCAGTCGACCTGTGGCATCTGGGTCTGCCCCGTGACCTCCTGCCAGCGGGCGTTCGACACTTCACGTGGCCTCAAGGTGCACATAGCCTGGCACAAGCGTCGTGGTGACGTCACCGCCACTTAGTGGCGAATGGCGGTTGTTGTTGTTGTGTTGTATCTTACTATGTTGAGTCTCGCTATGTTGCATCTCACTGTGCTGCGTCTCACCTGTGCACTCACTCTCTCCTTCACAAATCCGCACAGTTTCTTCCGAGGTCCCAGAGGAATTCCCATCTCCTTCAGATCATTCTCACTACACAGCAACTGTCAAGACACACACAAATGATACACACACACACACACGATACACACACGTACACACCTTATACACGATACACACATGATACACATAATACAGATTTCAGACTTCAGATCTTTAAGGGATATGTTAGCTCCTCACACAATTCAGCCTGGTTAAACCCAGAAAAGGCTCAGATGTTCCTTTTAAGGGCTCCACGTTTCGCAAGCATAGGGGAGGGAGGACATGACTGTGGCTGAGAAGACCCAAAGCTTCGTGTGGAGCGACAGACCAGGTAGCTTCACACGTTACGTAGTCGATGAATAGATAATGCTGCCCGACTAATTCGGAGTGACACCTTTGTTGCTAAACTGGAGCTGGTGATAAGCACATGGCCCAGTGTTTGGTGACAGAATACTCAGGCAGGTGCTTTTTTTGTATGGGGCTAATGGTAAGGCCCCATCTCTTAGTAGCACACTGCAGGTTCAGCAGTAGCATCTCCAGCTCCTCCTTTGAGTGAGCAGTAGCCCAGACCTACTGATGGTATCATAGGCCGTGACCAGGTCAATATTGCACAGATGTAAGTCCTGTTGAAATTCCCTAGACCTATGCTGTGGCAGACGGACAGAAAACATGGCATCTGTATAGGACCGCCCTGGCTTGAAACTATATTGGGGCTCCGCATACCTCTCCTTAGCGTGCCTTGCAAGGCGATGTTGAATAATCTTTGCCAGGACCTTTCCCAGCACACTGAGGAGGGAGATGGCGCTGTAGTTGTTACAGTCTTTGCAGGCTCTATTGAAATTCCTTACACCTCTGCTGTAGTACACAGATCGAGAGTATTGTGTCTGTGCCGGACTTCCCCAAGACTTCACAGAAATTCTCAGCAAACCTCTGAACCTGTTCCTGGGGGCCTGAGATTAGATCACCCTTCTTTGCCTTAAGAATGGTATTAGGTATTTAGAGTATGTGGCTGGGATAAATTACCACGTGATATGCCACTTCATTGAGATCATTTTTGGCCAAGTCGCTTCGGAAAGAGAGCTAAATAGGTCACTGGGCCTTACCTGGTAAAATAAAACATAGCTAATAGTGAGGTAAGGTGCTGAAAGTTACTTTTATTATAGTAGTAAAGAGTGCTTGCATACAAAGGCAGTTTCCATCTCCTCAACAACCCACAACCACCACTCATCCTTGTAACACTGGATGGCTTTCTCAGGTAGCTGGGTTCGTGGAGCAGCACGCTAACCCGCTGCACTACGTAACAGCCGCCATTCACACTCTGAGGCCAGGTGCACTCTGAGGCCACGTGAATTGTCGAAGGCTCACTGGCAGGAGGTCACGGGACAGACCCAAATGCATTGGGTTGTCTGAAATGACTGGCAGATGCACCAGCTGTGCCCTCCAACGTGCCACCTTGCTACATATAAATTGCCCGGCACTCCACTCGTTGTAAGTGTCATTCCTCTGCCCTCCGCTGTTGTTGGGGGGTGACTGCCTCAAACTGCCCATGACACGATATACACCTACATCTATAGACAAAAATCCCCTGTATAGCCTTAACATACTGTTGGGGCAAGTGCTGTTAGCGAGCACCGATGAAGGCCAGCCTGGCACAAGGGGGTGGGTAGCCAGCATCACACCCGGCCACCTTTATCTCCCTGGTGGCGATGTTTACACATTGCACCAGGCACTCATTTAAGGCTGAATCGACCGAGGGGAGACCCAGGATCGGTTTAGATAATCGTCACTGATGTTGGCCATGGGTGGAAATCGAACTCGGGTCACTGGGTCCGTAGGGCAGCACGCTAACCGCGACACCAACACTCCTCACAACATCTACAGACACGCACACATGCTCAAACAGCGACACACGGACCAGTGCACACAGACACATACCATGGCTCTTGCGCACCCACGCATGATTACACTCTCTCACACGGTCTCGCACGCACACACTCACAAGGGACAAAGATCCTCTCTCTCTTTACAAATTGTCTGGTGATGCTACTGCTGCTGCGTTGGCAGTGGTGTGCCCAAGGACAAACAACAAAAACGAAACGAGATTTGAAAACAAAAACTAAACACGTTCACCAATGACACTGTGGCCTTAAAAGTAAAAAATATATAAATAGGCGACGTTTCGTGCAATGGTTCTTATTCATAGCACTTAAATCCAATCTTTGAAAAGAGATTACTAGTCGAAGAAGGGCTGTTAGCGATGACCTATTAAGGCACATTTTGTTGATCTTGGCAGAGGTCCAGGACATCTCCATATATTCGTTACCTACGTTGGTCGTGAATGGGAATTCAACTCAGGTCACCAAACTTTGTAGCTCAGCGCGCCAGCCATTGTGCCATCGCTCCCCACACAACAGACTGTTAGCTCGAGTGCTGGGGTCGCCTGGATTGTAGTGCAGCGCGCTAAAAGCAACACTATCACTCCCAAAGGCAAAGACAAAGATCCCCCCGTATAGCCTTAAGCGACTGTTGGGGCAAGTGTTGTTAGTGAGTATCATCTATACAGGTGGGCACAGCACACAAGGGGGTGGTGGGGGTGGCCAACACCACATCCAGCCACCTCTGTCTCCCTGAGTGGCGATGTTTGCTATACACCGCACCAGGTATGGCAATACCTAGACGACGAATGTCAAAACAACGTAAATCAAAGGGATTTACAAGTTAGGTCGGTGGAGACGAAGGCTGAGAGGCTACGGATAAGAGACAGGATACGGATGATGGTGCTGTCAGCGACGCCAATGCGGGGTGTTAATAATAAGGCGACGACAAATTTCCGAAATGACGTAAAAGGGGGGAGACGTAAATCGGCGTATTACCACTCATTTAAGGCTGAGTCGACCTACAACTCCCCCATGCACGATCGCATCGCTAACCCTGCCGCCGTCCTCCCCGTGTCCTCACCAGCGACTCCATATCCACCCTCTCCCTATCCAGCACGGCACGGAAGTCGTCCAGTCCCAGGGAGGATAGAGCCCCCTCTAATCCGGGGGGGGCTCCTCCTTCCTCCTCCTCACTGTCGTCGTCACCGCCACCTTCGCCGCCGCCGCCAGCACCACCGCCGCCCTCGCCTGTTTCATCCCTGCCAGGCCCCTCGGCCTGGGGGATTGAAAACATGGAAGAGAAACCAGGCAGTCCACACTCTCCAATGTTCTCCCGCGCTCTCTCTCACACTCTCTCCCACGCTCTCTCCAATGCTCTCTCTCACGCTATCTCCCCCGCGCTCTCCCACACTCTTCCAAACTCCCCCAAGCTCTACCACGTTCTCTCCCACGTTCTCCTGCATTCTCTCTCATGCTCTACCAGGCTGTATATTTTTAAGTGATTTGTTTACCTGTCCTATACTTTGCCCTCCTGTCATGTTTTTGTATTGTTTGTTGCTATTAACACTTTGGCTTTCGTGACGAATATTATCCCACAGAGGTTTTTTGGGATAGGTGTAAATATAAATGTGTCGTTAAACCCACCACCACCCGACACAGCTAATTAGTAAAGTTTGTCACGTAAATAAAACGTGCCAATTAGTTACTAGTTCAGCACAAACTGGTTGTGTGTTGGCGAGTAAACCCACTACATTTACAATTCGAGTCGCGTGACGTTTCGCCGGGAATTACAACAACCAGCCTCATCAGGCGACAGCCAAAATTGTGGCGAAAACCTCCTGTTTCGGTCTTGTCACATTCTTTCCCGTCCCTGATGGACATCTGTGATAAAGAGCTGTATAGCTCATCGGATTCCTCTAGTCCAAAACAATATTATGATTCTGTTATGATATAATTTGTACGACGCCGGCGCTGCCGACCCCTGACCTTGGCCGCTTCTCCGTTCGCGATGTCCGCCTCCTTCTGGTTGCAGAGGAGGTCGAAGAGGATGAGCGAGCCTGGGGGCAGAGGTTATGCAAACAAGGGTCAAATAGGATCATGTGGTATCAGCGGGTCCCGGGCAGCACCCAGACCCCCACACCCATTCTGTAATGATATAAACAGCCGCCCCAACCAGGGAGTCACATGGGAAGGTTACGATGTTAGCGCTCCACCACTGGGATAGTCGCGTGATCGGCGCCACCCCCCTTTGAGGTCACGTGATCAGGTCACGTGATCAGTGCCGCTCCCCCCACGAGTTACGTGGTCAGTGTGCCGCACCCCTCTGGGGTCACGTGATCATAGCTCACGTGATCAGTGCCGCTCTCCCCCCCGAGTCACGTGGTCAGTGCCGCCCCGCTCTAAGGTCACGTGATCAGTGCCGCTCTGCCCACAAGTCACGTGCTCAGTGTCGCTTCTCCCGTGAGTCACGTGGTTAGTGTGCCACACCCCCTCTGAGGTCACGTGCTCAGTGTCGCTCCTCCCATGAGTCACGTGGTCAGTGTGCTGCACTCCCCCCCTTACACCCACTCACCGAGGCTGTGCCCGGCCAGGGAGATGCGCCCGCGGAAGGTCGGGTTGCGCTGCAGGAAGAGGCGGTGCAGGCGGTTGAGCTCCCCGCCCACAGTGGACACCATGGTCTGGCAGTAGGTGGGGCTGCTGTAGAAGAGGATGTCCAGCAACGTCTCGTTGGTGAAGTGGCGCAAACGCCCGATACTGGGCAGCGTGATCTTCTTCAGCCGCCTGGGGGTGCAAGCACACGCGAGTACACACGTGGGGACATACACACACACGTGCGGGGACATACACACACACACCTGGGTCGCCAGGTTCGTAGCGCAGCACGCTAACCGCTACACTACCGCTTCCCACACACAGGTACACACAGGTACACACACGGGTACACACACAGGTACTAACACACGCGTGGGTACCCACACACGTGGGTACACACACACGCGGGTACACACACGGGTGCACACGTGGTTACACACATACTGTACATGCGTATACACACACGCAAGTATACACAAAGGTACACACACATGCGGGTACAAAGACAGAGGTTGTGTTCATGTTTGTTGGTACACAAACACAAGGAGATAAAGGGAGACGGGGAGAAACATGGACATACAGGAAGAAACGAGCAGACACGTGGAGGAAGGAGACATACGGAGAAATACAGGGATATGCAGAAAGACACGGGGAGACACAGGGAGACACACAGAGACACCACAAAAACGTGGGGAAACAGAGAAACATGGGGAGACACGCGGCGACACACGGGGAGACACATGAAGACACACAGAGACACTCGGAGAGGTGGGGAGACGAGGAGCCGCACCGGTCGAGGCCCGTGGCGTCGCCGTGCAGCGCGCGGTGCCAGTGCACTGGCAGGAACTCGACACGCCGCACGCGTTGCTCATCCATGCCGCGGCGGAAGTGACTCTGCAGCAGCGCCAGAGACACACTGCGGAAATCATCCACTGTGGTCGACAAGGAGACACACAGGGAGGAACGGGTAAAGGGGAGAAACGGGGACACACGGGAACAAACGGGGGACACGGGGACCACGAATACGCACGCGCACAAACTGTCAAGATTGGCTTCTGCGGAGGATACTCGTTAAGGACGCTACTGGGCAGTGCCTGGCTGAGAGCATTCTGAGGCTCTCTGGGCAGTTGGAGGTAATCGCCCTCCAGCAAGAATGCAGGACGAAGGAGCAACGTTCACAACAATGAGCTGAGTGCCCGGTGGCTGAAACGCAGTCGGAGTGGGGAGCACAGGTGGTGCATCTACCAGTCAACTTAGGCACCTGGATCTGCCCCATGACCTCC
The DNA here is from genome assembly GCF_964198595.1 of Lampetra fluviatilis. Classification (NCBI taxonomy): domain Eukaryota; kingdom Metazoa; phylum Chordata; class Hyperoartia; order Petromyzontiformes; family Petromyzontidae; genus Lampetra; species Lampetra fluviatilis. The sequence continues at coordinate 12,345,325 of NC_136301.1, read as the reverse complement.
TGCCAGACATTTTTCAACATGGCCTCAAGGTGCACCTAGCCTGGCACATGCGCCGTGGTGACATCAATGCCACTTAGTGAATGGCGGTTGTTGTTATTGTTATTTTTGTCTGAGTTTGTGAATGTGTGTATATGTGAATTTGTGAAGGTGTGTATATGTGAGTTTGTGAATGTGTGTATATGTGAGTGTATGTGTAGTAGCATGGTTGGAAATTGTGTACATTTCCCATCCATCCTTACCTGTAGTAGCAGGCATGTGTCAACAGGGGGTGGTATACTGAATGGGTAAGATAAGTCGGCCCGTTGGGCAAATAGGGCTCCTCAGACCCCAAGAGAGGGGCTGGGGGGATATTCCAGAGCCCCCTAGAGAGTTCTAGAAGGAAGGCGTGGCTAGGGGTGGAGAGACCCTGGAACGGGTATAAAAGCCGGACGCCTGGACGGGTCTGGCAGTCATCGTCAAGCTGAAGACTGAAGACCCACTTAGGCTAGGACCCTGGGAACCCCCGGACCCGAAGTCCTTCTAAGGGCCGGGACCGAGTGGGCCAGTGGTCGGGTCAGCTAGCCTCCCCTAGGACCCCTTAGCCGGAGGGCTGAGAGTACGTAGCCCCAGTTGATAGGGCACGCTAGCCCGACGGCTATACCTCCCCAGGTATCAGGTGGAGGGGCCGCTACCCCTTTGTGTTAGAGATCGTTACTGTTGTTATTGGAATAAACGTGTTTCCTCTACAAGCCGTCTCTACTCTCCGTGAACCCACTACATATGTATGTGTGTATATCAGTGTGTGGTAGATCAGTGAGTGCGAGTGTGTGTACATGCATGCGTCACACGAACCGCACTCCACGATGGTCCTGAAGCGGAGATCGCACACGGGGCCGATGCCATGCACCATGAATACCAGGTGGTCCACCTCCCCCACCTCCCCTGCAACGCAAAGCAAAGGTCCCCCATGTAGCCCACACAGGCTGTTGTGGGCAAGTGCTGTTAGCGAACGGCACCTTTCACTCAAAACTGCTCTAGAGGAGTTGTACACCCCTAGCTGCCACTGCAATTTAGTGGCCTAAAATACAATTTTTCGCTCCGGATGATCGCTGCAAAGTATGATCTGTGTTTTGATTTAGTGTGCTGATCTTAAAGGTGCATTGAAAAATGTTGATACTCCGACTGATGCTCCTGCTGTTGTGGAGTGACTCATGCAGCCAGCTATGGCTGCAGAGTTTGGTAGTACATGTTGTTTACGTCGTTTACAGTGATCCCTCGTTTATCGCGGTTAATGGGGACCGGAACCCCTCGCGATAGGTGAAAATCCGCGAAGTAGGATTGGCCCCCTAGGAATTTCCGTATATGTGTGTGTGGGTACCAGAATGTTTAAAATATGTATATTTATACTTTATATATATATTTTACTTAAATCTATTTAATTATAAAACCTTAATATTATACATTAACTCTCTCTCTCTCTCATACAATACGTATTATGGTGTTCTACACTCACCAATGACAGTAGTATCTTGAGACTTGACTCCAGTAATGACGACGACGACAATGACAATGACGATGACAATGACGACGATGACAGACCTGTGCAGTTCGATGAATGTGATGATGAATGATGATGATGGTGTTACTGCACAGGTATAATGAGGCCTTTAAATCAGTTCGAAAAATCCACGATGCACTGAGGCCGTGAAACTTGAACCGCGAAGTGGCGAAGGATTACTGTATTGTGAAAATTCGGTCACAGTTCCTATGACCACTGTTTCATTGCTTTTATGGCTTTATTTTGGTGATTTTCGAAAAGTCTTTTGGTTTGGCCATGTTTGTTTGTTGTAGTACAGAGTTAGACTGATAGCCTTAATCTAAGTTGTCTTGTAGTTGTTGTTTGACTTGCATCCCACTGGGATTTTTGCACACAGTGTTGGTGTACGGTCTTTTTCTGCAATATTTTGCTGTCTTTTCTTGGATTTTCTGTTTGCACATAGTCACTTTAAGATGTTTTCTTGTTCATGTTTTTGTTTTTTGTTTGTTGCGGTTGCACCCGATTCAAGAGCCGAATGGCTCACAGGGCTATACCTAATAAATGAACTTGAACTTGAGGAGGTGGTGTGGTCATAAACGCGCCCGGCCACCTTTGTCTCCCCAGTGCTGATGTTTACACACCACACAAGCTACTAATTTAAGGTTAAGTCGACCTAGGGGAAGCCCAGATATTCGTCACTGATATTGGTGGCCATGAGAGAGAATTTAACTCAGGTCATTGGGGGCGCAACGCCCTAACCGCTGTGATGATACTCCCCACACACACACAGCCCTGACACCACCCCAATGTGATCCCTATCTCACCATAACCCCGACCTTACCATGACCCTGAACTTAACATGACTTCGACATCACCATGACCTCACTGTGACCCCGAGTTCACGTTACCCCGACCTCACCGTGACCCTGACTCTGCCCTCCCCGTGACCCCGAGCTCACCGTCGGGGATCTGTTCGGCGAGGTCGTCGATGCCGCGCTTCACCACGCGTGGACGAGCAGCGCCATCCGGAGTCGTCCCCCACTCGTCCGGCGGAGACAATGGGGAGAACTGCACGATCACCTGACACACAAAGATAAAGATACCCCCCCCATGTAGCCCTCAGAGACTCTTCGGGGAAGTGCTGTGCTGTTAGTGAGCATCTCTAAGAAGGCCGATGTGACAGACGGGCGGGTTGCGTGGCCAGCATGGCACCCGACCGACCAACTTTGTCTTCCTAGTGCTGATGTTTACACACCGCACCAGGTACTTATTTGAGGCCGAGTCGACCTAGGGGAGGCCCAGGACCGGTTCAGGTGTTTTTTTACCCATGTTGGTGACTGTGAACAGGAATCGAACTCGGGTCACTGGCTTTGTAACAGTCTACTAAGCACTATAGCGCGCCCCATGCAGATACAAAGACACACGTAAAAAAGACAAAGATCCCCCATATAGCCTTGACCAGACTATTGGGTACACACACACACGTGGGTACACAATGACCCTTCCCCTCTCCACCCACACTCACTCCATTTGTCCGTGTGCTCACTCTCACCTTGGGGTTGTGCATCACGATCGTTTCTCCTGACGGGAACTCTAGTCGCCGGTGCCATGAGTTGTTTTCAATCGTCTTCTTATACTCAGCCTGAGACACAACAGGGAGACAGAAGGAGGAGATGCAAGGAGACACGGTGGAGACACAAGGAGGAGACACACGGGGGAAGACACAGGGAGACACACGGAGACACACGACAGATAGAGATATGGTAATGCATAAACACAGACACACAAACAGAAAAATTAGTCCCCGTATCTTCCCTAGTGTCCCCATGTGTCTATGTATCTTGATCTGCTTGCTGAACCCCTCGTGTATCCCCATGTCTCTCCGTGTATAACACTGTGTCCCTGTGCCTTCCCGTGCCTACCTGTGTCCCCGTGTGTCCCCCATGTCTCCATGTGTCCCCCCCCCCCCCGTGTCCCCCCCCCCCGTGTGTTTCTCCCCCGTACCTCGATCTGCTCGCTGAACTCCTCCCCGTAGGGAGTGAAGCGCGCCTCCGCATCCCCCTTGCTGAACCAGCAGCAGCGCCGCACTTCCCCCGGTGCCTCGTCCCAGTAGACCGCGCGTCGCTCGCGCTCGTACAGACTCACGTCGTAGCGCCCGCCAAAAGTGGACACCACCACGCTCTCCGGGTCCGGGTGGACTAGGACAAGCCGGAAGAACCACCAACACCACCATCAATGGTGACGATGATGATGATTACAAGTAGACGGGCGATTGATGGTTATTGTTAACGATGATGGTAGAAAAACGATGCGTGTGAAATGACAACGATTATGATGATGAAACAACTCTAAATATGTATTTAGTCAGGCTCCCATACATCGAACCAGGCTCCCGCGTATCGAGCCAGGCGAGAAGCGCCTCACCAGAGTTGAAGGCCTCCTCCAGGGCGAGCGAGTCATAGAGGCTGAACGGCGTCCACACCTCCTTCCCCTCCACGCTGCGGCAGAAGAACCAGTGGTGCTGCACCGCCTCGTACACCAGCCCGGGGGGTGGGGGCTGGGCCCCGGGGGACAGTGCAGGCTGACCCCCAGGAGGCAGGATTTGACTTGGGGGGGGCGGGGTTTGGCCAAAGGTGGGTAGTGACTGGCTACCTGGGATAGGCGCATAGCCACCTGTGGTAGGAGGAATATATCTGGTAGTGGGAGGGGCATAACCGGTAGTGGGATGGGCATAACCGGTAGGGGCATAATCGGTAGTGGGAGGGGTATATCCGGTAGTGGGAGGGGCATAACCGGTCATGGGAGGGGCAAAACTAGTAGTGGGAGGAGCATATCCGCCAGTGGGAGGACTGTATCCGCTTGCGGGAGGATTGTATCCGCTCGTGGACGGGGTGTAACCTGCAGGGGGAGCGGTGTATCCAGTCATTGGGGGGGTGTAACTGGCGGGAGGAGGGACGTAGCCCACTGTGGGTGGGGCTTGCCCAAAGGGGGGTGGGGTCTGCCTGCTTGTGAGCGGAGTCACGCCGGCCTGCAAAACAAAGATCTTCCGTAAAGCCTTAACAGACTTGGGACAGGTGGTGTTTGCGAGCACCTATGAAGGCTGGAAAGGCACACGAGGGGGTGGGTAGCCGGCACCACGCCCGGCCGTCTTTGTTTCCCGAGCAGTGATGTTTACACACTGCACCAGGTACTCATTTCAGACTGAGTCGACCTAGGGGAGGCCCAGGATGTGTTCAAATAATCGTCACTGGTGTTGGCCGTGAGTGGGAATCGAACCCAGATCGGCGGGTTCATAGCACAGCGCGCTAACCGCTGTGCTACTGCTCTCCACAGACACACACGCAAAGACAAAGATCCCCCATATAGCCTGCAACAGACTGTTAGGGCAAGTGCTGTTAGCGAGCACCTATAAAGGCCAGAATGGCACACAGGGGGTGGGTGGCCAGCACCATGCCCGGCCGCCTTGTTCTCCCCAGTGGCCATGTTTACACATCGCACCAGGCCGAGTCGACCTAGGGCAGCCCCAGGACCGGTTCAGATAATCGTCACTGATTTTGACCGTGAGCGGGAATCGAACTCGGGTCGCCAGGTTCGTAGCACAGCGCGCAAACCGCTACATTCCCCACACACACAGACACACGTTTTGAGTTACAACCGGGCGTGCGGTATGAATGGAGGGCCGTGGCTGCGGTTGCCACACGGCAGTGGAAGTGGGGTTTGGTACAACGGCAGTTCGCCAATCGGTGGGTTCGCATGCGGTAAAGCGTGGGCACTCCAACCAAAACATCTGGCCAGCGTGGAGAAGAGGAGACCCAATAAACTGTCTCTCCAGAGCTCCCGCCAGTGCAGGGACTATTTCACCAATCGTGTCATCTGTCCCCCCACCGCCTCGTCTAAGCCTCACCTGGGGTTGCTGTGGGGGGTTCATGGGAAGGGGGGGGGGCCCGCCCCCACCCCCCACCATCTGTGGGGGGGGCACGTAAGGGTTGGCCCGGCTGCTGAGCGCGGTGTGGCGGTACGGGTTGAGGCCAGCTCCGGCCGTGGGGCTGGGACCACGGGAGGTGGGAAGAGGCTGCGGATCGCACGACACACGCACCGTCAGCAGGCCAACGCCGTTGGTGCCACCACCACCGCCATCACCAGCAGCAGAAGCCATCGCTGATGGTTCTGCAGCTGCTGCACTGGAGACGTGCGGTGACCTCCATAACCAGCCCCGACAGTCTCATCTCACAGAGACCCACAGGCTCACACAGAGACCCACATACTCACACACAGACCCACAGACTCAGACCCATCTATCCTCTGCCTCCCACCATGGCTCTTAGGTCTTCTCTTCCCCCTGGTCACCGGACTCATGGAGACCACTCCAATGCCCTCCCCCATCAAATCCATTCGTATCTACAGCACAAATCTGCCACGTTTCCTTCCGCACGACTGCATGGCTTGTTTTGTGTTGCTATAATGATAATTGTAATTGAACTTGGAACGCGCCGTACAAAATCTGCTCGCTCTCGCAGAGACGGGACAACTCCGACGCGCGAGGAACCACAAACAGGAAGGCAGCAGCTACATGGTGAGCCGGCGCCTACAACTACAAGCTCCTGGGTCCTCTATATATCAAGGCGTTATCAGCCAACTAACAAGTGTTTGCGTGTGCGAGGAAACCTGAGCATCCGGAGCAAACCCCACGTGTGGGAGGGGGGGGGACACTAAATCCAGTCCACACTTTTGCCAGGGTACGGCTCCTCCTCGACACCCACCCACGGGAAGAGAGTTTCACAACATCTGTGTGGTGATCCACCAACCCTCGCTGCTGCCTCCACCGCGCCGGATCGCTACAGGGAGCTACATGGATAGCCATCACCTGCCCGGCTGAAATTCCCAGCGTCTGTCTCACACAAAGCTCTGCTTAAGTGTCAATAACTTCCTTTTCAAACTGCTTGGTTTTAATTCCAGCTCTCTGACCCATATTGTAATACAGACAGCACTCCTACTACCTCATCATTACCATCATCATCATCCCTACGACCAAGTCACACACATACTACAACACCCGCCATTCACCACTAAGTGGCGGTGATGTCACCATGGTGCCTGTGCCAGGCCAGGTGCACTTTTGACGCCACATGAAGTGTGGAAGGCTCGCTGACAGGAGGTCACAAGACAGACCCAGGTGCCATGGGTAGATTGACTGAGATGACTGGCAGACATACGTACACACAGATACACACGTGTGCCACTGGTTTTGTAGCACAGTACATTAACCACTCCACCACCACTGCACCCGCACAAATACAAAGAACCTCTGTATAGCCTACACATGATGTTGGGGCAAGTGCTGTTTGCAAAGCACCTTTGAAGGCTGACTTGGCGCAACACACCTCTAATTGGCATGGTTGGCTAAGTACGGAGCGAAAGAAGTTCAACATACATATAATAAAATCTTGTTATTTCGGTATTTGATCATTTGTAATTCGGGATAATTCGGCAGCGGCTGCGCTTTCGGCATATATACAGTATTAGTAATTCACATTGCCGTACCGAATGATCGAATTTAGGCATGCACGTGAAACGACGCCGTGCGCCATGACCAAAACAATGACTAAGTCAAGTGGTGGGGCGCGTGACGAGCATTAGTGCTGACCTGTTGCTTTGGGCTTTACTTTGTTTATGCACTCTGTGCAAGCCAACCCTCTCAGAAATGTCGTCTACATCTGACTTGTTTAAACCCATGTCACAAACACCCAGGCATAACCTACATTCTACTAGCAGTGAAGCTTCCAATGCAGTCTCTTCAGTCTCTGGATATTCTTCCACAGACACCTCTGTCAGCAGTGAAGTGCCACATCAGCTGATGTCGTCTGACAGCAAGTAAAATAATGTAGTAAACATTAATTGTTTTAAATGTGAAAATTAAATGTAATTTTTTATTTAGCGTAATTTGGTGTTTAAGTTATAGTTTAGTGAGGATACAGTACATTAAGTGCATACTAAGTACATTAAGCCCCACCTACCACATTGAACATACCACATCCTCCTCATTCACCTGCAGTGCTGGTTACTGATAGTGTAATTTTTTGGGAAAAACATTTTTGGAAAACAAATTCGGATTTTTTTTACCATGCCCGGCCACCTTTGTCTCCCCAGTACTGATGTTTACACACCGCACCAGGCACTCATTTGAGACTGAGTCCATCTCGGGGAGGCCCAGGACCAATTCAGATAATCGTCACCTGTGTTGGCCGTGAGCAGGAATCGAACTTGGGTCCGCCGGGTTTGTAACGCAGCACACGAACCACTAAACTACTGCTCCACAGACACAAAAACAAGATCCCCCGTATAGCCCACAGACTATTGGGGCAAGTTCTGTGAGCGAGCACAGCACACGAGGGGGTGGGTGGCCAGCACCATGCTCGACCGCCTTTGTCTCCCTCATTAGTGGCAAATGATTTTACCCACCGCACCAGGCACTCATTTGAAGCTGAGTCGACCTAAGAGAGGCCCAGGACTGGTTCAGATAATCATCACTGGTGTTGGCCATGAGCGGGAATCGAACTCGGGACACCGGATTCATAGCACAGCGCGCTAACCGCTACACAACCGCTCCACAGACAAAAGACAAAGACTCCCTGTATAGCCTGAACAGACTGTTGGGGAAAGTGCTGTTAGCAAGCTCCACAGACACACACACACACGCACTCGACCCTGACACTCGACCCCTTACCTGACCCCTCCTCTGGCCCCTCACATGACCCCTCACATGACCCCTCACATGACCTGCCCCTCACCTGTTTGCCGTCGCCCCCATTTCCCGCTGCACCCTCTGACCCCGTGAACGGCACAGGGCTCCGGGTGTAGGGAGAGCCGGAGTAGGGCGACCCGGACTGGGGGGCTCCCGACTGGGGGGCTCTGGAACTCCCTGGATTGGGGGGCCCAGGGTGCACGATGGAGGCGAAGGGGTCTGCGTGGGCCGCGTGGGCGGCCTGAGAGAAGAAGCTGAACGTGGGCGGCGGAGCCTGGCCCACGAAGCTGTCCTCCTCGCCCGCTTCAACGCCATCGTCTGAGGACGCAGGCGCACGGAAACACACAACCACGCTCGACGACCAGGCTCGACAACGACGCTTGACAACCACGCTCGACAACCATGCTCTACGACCACCCTCATACATACAGACACACTCTCATAATACAGACACTCATACATATGTAATGACACCTGCTGGCCGGGAAAGGGAAGCACAGGTATGGGCATGGTTAAAGTAACAACCAATCAGAGGAGAGGTATCTGGGGCAAAGGTAACAGGTGGGGTTAGCCGAGATACTCCGGGAACCTGCTCGAAGGTTCCACGAGAGGGCGTGGCCGGAGGCGGGGCCTAGCCAGGCCTGGGGGGATATAAGGGGGAGTGGACCCGGGGCTTGGGGTTCGGGTGTGGGGTCTTGGGTCCTGGCTGCATAGCTGCTCGCCGACATCTCTCTCCGTCGTCCGGCCACGTGGAAGATCTCCTGTGGGGTTTCCATCGCCATCATTGTCACGCCGCGAGCCAGCGCCGTAGCCGAGTGAGGGCGGTGGGACCATGCCGAGTGATCGGCTGTGTGTAGCTAGTAGAGACGTTAATATCTAAGTGTTGTACTCAGAGTGAGAAGAATGAGGTTGGCCTGTGTTGTGCCCAGTGTGAGAAATCAAAGAAGTACCCTCTACACGACGTGTCGCGGAAGTCGCTCATTACACATACAAACATAAAAACAAACAACCGCCATTCACCACTAAGTGGTGGTGACGTCACCACGACGCTTGTGCCAGGCTATGTGCACCTTGAGGCCACGTGAAGTGTCGAACGCCCGCTGGCAGGAGGTCACGGGGCAGACCCAGGTGCCACGGGTCGACTGACTGAGATGACTGGCTGATGCACCACCTGTGCCTCCTACCGTGCCAACTTTCTGTGCTTTAGCCACCCGGCGCTCCAACTGCCCAGTAGCGTCCATCACGAGCCTCCTCCACAGAGGCCAATCTTGACACCGCTGGTACCAGTCATCGGCAAGTCCACTCAGCCCAGATCCTCCTGTACCATATCACTCCATATCTTCTCTAGCCCGTGCCGCACCCGTTGAGCACCCTCGATCCGGCCAAACAAAAGCTGTTTAGGCATGCGGTGACTGGGCATGCAGGCTCTATGGCCCAGCCAACGCAGCCTTGCCTGCCAGAGGAGCTCACCGATGGGACTTTGTCCAGATCTTTCAAGGATTTCTGAGCTCCTCACACAATCCAGCCTGGTTAAACCCAGGATCGATCGTAGGCAGGCCAGCCTAAATGTTTCTAACCGGCGAAGAGGTTCCATTATGGGGGTCCACGTTTCGCAAGCGTAGAGAAGGGAGGGAATGACTGTGGCCGAGAAGACCTGAAGCTTCGTGCGGAGCAACAGACCAGGTAGCTTCCACACAGCGTTACGCAACCGATGAAAAGATAATGCCACTCGACTGATTCGGAGTGAGACCTCTGCTGTTAAACCGGAGCAGATCATAAGCACACTGCCCAGATATGGGAAACCTTCCACTCTCTCCACAACTGCCCCATCACCAATTGGGAGTTGTGGGGGTGGAGTGTCCGATGGTACAAAATACCCTGGCAGGTGCTTAGTTTTGGTGGGGCTGATGGTAAGGCCCCACACCTCTTAGTAGCAAGCTCCAGATTTAGCTGCAGCGCCTCCAACTCCTCCTTTGAGTGAGCAGCAATTACCAGATCGGCATACAAAACATGGTTGAGCAATAGGGAGCCATCCCTTGACAGCACCCGGGCATCAACCATTGTATCTGTACCAGATGGAAATTCCTCCCGTACAGCTATTGAAGGCCTCACGAACTACGTGGTCAAAATAGATTTTAAATAATGTGGGAGCCAGAAGACATCCCTGTCGCACCCCAAGGTGTACAGAGAATGGCTCCGACTACTGGCCACGTAGCCCGCTCACTATCATGAAGGTCCTTAATGATCGTGAGCAGAGGGTCAGGGACTCCGAAAGCACAAAGAACAACCCAGAGCCCAGGCCTACCGATGGTATCATAAGCCTTGACCAGGTCAATAAAGCAGAGATGTAGGTCTTGTTGGAATTCCCTACACCTCTGCTGTAGCAGACGAACAGAAAATATGGCATCCGTGCAAGACCGCCCTTTCCTGAAACCGCATTGGGGCTCCGCAAGCCTCTCTTCAGCGAGCCTAGCAAGGCGATGTTGAATAATCTTTGCCAGGACCTTTCCCGGCACACTGAGGAGTGAGATGCCCCTGTAGTTGTTACAGTCTGTTCGGTCCTTCTTAAAGAGGGGGGCCACCAGGACATCCTTCCAGTCCTGTGGAACCCGTCCAGTGGTCCACACTGTTGTTATGATGTCATGTAGGGCAGTCTGTGCACAAACGCCACCCTCCCTCGGCATTTCGCTTGGGAGATCATCTCTACCCGATGCCTTTCCTGGTCTCAGACTCTGGATCGCCTTCAGTACTTCCTCAACAGATGGCACCTCAGCCAGCCACTCACAGGAGGTGACCTCTTCCAATATTTGAGGCACCACAGCCTCGGCAGGGTCATCCCCATTTTGTCCCACGTTGTTATCCAGGCTGAGGGATGTCCCCTCTCCCAGGACCTCACAGAAATGCTCAGCAAATCTGCAAACCTGTTCCTGGGGGTCGGAGATTGGATCACCGTTCCTTTCCCTAATGATGGTAATAGGTGTGGCGCTGCAGGTTACGTTTTTGATGGAATTAAAGAGCGATTTGTGATCGCGGGCCACTGAGGCAGAATCCATCTCCTCAGTAACCTGCGACCACCACCCATCCTTGCAGCGTCTCATGGCTCTCAAAACCTCCGAGCGAAGGCTGCGGTAAGCTTCCTCATTCTCCGACGTGGGATGCTGTAGTCGATGAGTGGGCCTGTCGCTTTTTCTCAGCCGGCTTGAACACTTCCTCTGTCAGCCAGGGTCTCTGGGGAGGTCTGGACCGTGTACCCCAGGGGTGTCCAAACCTTTTGCAAAGAGGGCCACATTTGATAAAGTGAAGATGCTCGGGGGCCAATAGTTCCTTTTGACATTTTTTTAAACTACAAAAGTTACGTGAAAATACACTGTTATAAAACAATTTTCATTGTCACAATTACCTTTATTTTTCAAATGACAATATAAGCAAATATAAGCCACTCAGGCAGACGTGAACAACTCTAAAAACACAATTCTGCCTTTCATTCAGTCAGATAACATTGAACAAACTGTCTAGAATACCTTATATTTCCATGAGTTAAATATCTTTGCCTCATGAACATTTTAAACAGGAGTTATAAGTAATGCAAAGTGGTCTGTTATCATTAAACTTTAAAACAAGTGAATTTTACCCTTGTCTTTTACAAGATCTTTCAGAAAGCAATAGTTTGTGCCACATCTACAGGTACATAACATCAACAGTTATAACCAAATCTTATTCAAGAGTTTAATAAAACAAGTGCCATAAGTCCAAGTGCATTAGTGTGCTTTAGGCTTATCACTGATAAGTGACAGATGTTACCGTTCAAAACACTCAATTGCAGATTGATCAAGGAACAGATAACTTGCTGACACTAATGAGAATGGTGATACTGAGATCTAGATTTCAGTAAAGAGACCAGGTCTGGCTTGAGGGCAGTGGTTGAGATGCGTAAAATGCCACGCAAGTGGGAGTCACTCATCCTTGACCTCAATCGGTTCTTGTTTAAGTTCATGACCGAGAATGTTTGCTCACACAAATATGTGGAGCCGAATAAGCTCAGCATTTTCTTAGCAAATGACCGCATTTCTTTTTTTTCAGTCGCCATGGCAGAAATTACTCGAGAAGGGTTTGCGGCACGGATGCAGAGCCAGATAGAATTAGAATGGTGCCGCCAACGTGTGGTGAAAGGAGGAATTGCATCTTTAAAGTTTTACAATTTATAAAACCGAAGTTGCGGGCCATATGAAATCTGACCACGGGCCGTCATTGGCCCGCGGGCCGTCATTGGCCCGCGGGCCGGACTTTGGACATGCCTGGTGTACCCAAAGCAGCCATTGCAGCTGCATGAGACACAGTCTTAAACCTCGCCTATTTCCTCGACATCAGGAGTGAGGGACGATACCAACCCCAGCCGCAAGCGATGCTGAAATTCTCGCTTGCAACTTTCAACAACTAGCTGAGACCATGCCACTAAGGTTTTGAATGGGGTCCTGGGTGTACACCCACCACCGGAGTGGAAGAATGGCAGGCGCATCATACAGATGACAAGTTGATGGTCAATGGGCAGATCAGCTCCATGGTAGGTCCTGGTGTGAAGGACATGGACCCTCATCCGCTGTTCCGTCACTATGCAGTCCAGCAGATGTTCTTGCTTGGACCCGGCATGCATCCATGATGTTGTGTGGATGCGCCGATGCCGGAACAACGTGTTGGTAATTACAAGCACATGGACTGCACCAAAAATCTAGCAGCCTCCTGCTATTGTTATTGAGCTGATCTGACCCATGCCTTCCAATCACTCTAGACCAGGTGCTACCAGCATCATGACCAACTCGGGCATTGAAGTCACCCAACAAGATGACTCTGTCCTGAGGGGTCACTTTAGCTACCACCTGTGACAGGAGGTCATAGAAGGCATCTGACTCATCGGCTTTGCCTGCATCCCTCCACGGATGTTTGTCATCAGTGGGGGCATAAGTAACCACGACCACCACTCCTTGCCTCTGGTTCATAGGAATGAAAGTCCAAAGTAGCCTGGGGCTTCCAGCTTCCCACACCTCACCGCCACGCTCCCACTTTATTCTTTTGTTCAGAAGAAGAGCCACTCCCTGTTGTTTGGCAGTCTCCTGCACCGAGAAGAGGACTGTCCATCCCTCATGGTGGCAGGAGCCAGAGCCGGTCCACCGGACCTCCTGAATACCACAGAGATCCAGGCAGTACCAGTCCAGCTCCCGACAGAGGAGTGGCAGCCTCTCCTCCGTAGTGAGTGTTCGAACATTCCACGTGGCCACACAGTGTGGTTTTTAGTTGTTTCTGGAGGAGCGCCAAGGGTAAAGATTCAGTCTCCTGTCTCCGCAAAATAGAGTTTGGCCAAGAGGCGTCATAGATGCCTGTCCCCCCGGAGCCTCCGGCACAAGCTTATTAATTAAATGTTGTTGTCGTGGTTTAACGGTAAGTTAATTGAAGGTGGAGGGGTTACCAGCCCCTCGCACCCGTCCAGAGCCCCCATTTAGCCGCTGTGGTAGTCACAAGCGCCATGAGGAGAAAGGCCAATTTGAATTAGCCCTCCCCCCACAGCACTGACCACGACAGCGTTGCCTGTCCGGCACCACGAGGAGGTAGGGGGTTGTTTTGCAAACACTTTCATACAGACACTAGCATACAGACTCACTCTCATACATACACACTCGCATAGAGTTCAATTTTAGTTCAGTTTATTTTTACTTACCCTGTTTGCAAATAAGCTCTTACATCGCCTGTCATAAAAAAAGAACACTGCTTCCCCGACATATGCACAAGTCACAGTAAATAAATTTATAATAAACTTATAACAAATAAGTGAAATAAAAAATTAGACAGCAAATCATAATCATACAGACTCACTCTCATACATAGACAAATATCCCCCATATAGCCTGAACGGACTGTTAAGGCAAGTGCTGTAAGCGAGCACCTATGAAGGTAGGCATGGCACACGAGGGGGTGGGTGGCTAGCACCACGCCCAGCCGCCTTTGTCACCCCAGTGGTGATGTTTAAACACCACACAAGGTACTCGTTTGAAGCTGAGTCGACCTAGGGGAGAACCAGCGACGGTTCAGATATTCGTCACTGGTGTTGGCCATGACCGGGAATCGAACCCGGGTCGCTGGGTTCGTAGCATATTGCAGCATGCCTACCGCTACGCCACTGCTCCCCACATACATACAGACACACTCTCATACATACATACAGATACACTCTCATACAGATACTCATCCATCCACTCACTCTCATACATACAACAACCGCCATTCGCCACTAAGTGGCGGTGACGTCACCACGGCGCTTGTGCCAGGCTATGTGCACGTTAAGGCCACGTGAATTATTTAACGCTGGCTGGCATGAGGTCATGGGACAGACCCAGGTGCCATGGGTTGATTGACTGAGATGGCTGGCCGATGCACCAACTATGCCCCCTACTGTGCCAACTTTACGTGCCTTAGCCACCCGGCGCTCCGCTCGTTGTTGTGAGCATTGCTTCTCTGCTCTCCGTTGTTGCTGGAGGGCGACTGCCTCCATCTGTCCAGTAGCGTCCATCACAAGCCTCCTCCACAGAGGCCGATCCTGACACCGCTGGTACCAGTTATCAGCAAGTTCACTCAACTCAACATCCTCTTGTACTGCTCCATCTCTTTTCGAGCTTATGCCACACCCGTTTAGCCCCCTCTATCCGACCAAACAGAAGCTGCTTGGACATGTGGTGGCTGGGCATGCGGGCTAGATGACCCAGCCAACAGAGCCTGGCCTGCTAGAGGAGCTCACCGATGGGACTTTGTCCAGATCTTTCAAGGATTTGTGAGTTCCTCACACAATCCAGCTTGGTTAAACCCAGGATGGATCGTAGGCAGGCCAGCCTAAATGTGTTTAAGGGGCCATCCATTTGGTACGAATGTACGGAGGGGGGAGTTAACCCAAATGCATACGCATGCATATGGGGGTCTACTACTCGATAATAATGCAGCTGGTGGTGGACTATCTGTTGCTTAAACACGTTTATATTATTAAGCCTTTATCGTTTCTGCATGGATTGCATATCGGCCGTTCAATAGGATTCGGAGGGGGGAGGGGGGATGCGTCAAGCGTACGTACGCAAGTGGGGGGGGGGTGTAAAAAGTACGCGTACGTACAGGGAGTGGTCAAGTTTTTACAGATTTTTGCATACGTACTAAATGCATGGCCCCTAACCGGCGAAAATATTCCATTAGGGGGGTCCACGTTACGCAAGCGTGAGAAGGAAGAGCATGACCATGGCCGAGAAGTCCTGAAGCTTCGTGTGGAGCAACAGACCAGATAGCTTCCAAATAGCCGATGAAGAGATAATGCCACTTGGCTGATTCGGAGTGAGACCTATGTTGTCAATCCCGATCCGGTCATGAGCACACTGCCCAGGTATGGAAAACTCTCCACTCTCTCCACAACTGCCCCATCACCATCTGAGAGTTTTGGGGGTGGATTGCTGAATGGCACAAAATACCCAGGCAGGTGCTTAGTTTTGGTGGGGCTGATGATAAATAAGGCTCCGGCTCTTTTAGTGGCCCACTCCAGGTTCAGCAGCAGCGCCTCCAACTCCTCCTCTGAGTGAGAAGCAATCATCAAATCTTCGGCATACATAACATACATACAGTCTCATACATTTGTAGTGACATACTGTCACGAAACTGTAGCGCCGGGTACTGGAGGGACACATGACCCGGGGGCTGAGAGCCCTGCCTTCATACAGTAGGGGGCGGGGCCCAGGACGTGGCAAAGCCACGGCCAGGGAGATAAAGGGGAAGCCCTGACAGGGATCGGGTTCCGTTGTGGGGATCGGCCTGGAGTCCCACGTCTCTTCGTCTTCGCTCGTCGCTCCTCGTTTGTCGGTTGAGTGTAGCCTGACATCGTGGGTCAGACAGTGTGTGTGCTGGCTGGCCCGTTCACTCCACTAACGCGCACGCACATAGCGAACAGATAGACAGCTAGCCATAGAACCCGAGTTGTCAGGGTTGTGTTTATGAAAAGTATTGCTTCCAATTACAGTGTGAGACTTCGTGTATAACACACTACACATACAAACACACTCATACAGATACTCATACAGACACACTCTCATGGCTACACACACTATATACATAGACACATTCAAACAGACACTCTCATTCAGAGGGCTGCTTCAGCACAGTTGAGGACAGGCACGTTGCCACGTCTGTCCTCAACTGACTACAATCGTTAATTAAACTCGCTCGCTTGCACAACATCGGCAATTGTTACGGCTACAGAGAGGGGGGCGCTGCATACGACTAGGCGGCGAGCGGCGTTCCATGATTTGTATGGACATCACGTGTTGGGTTGGGTGCGATGTTCACTGTATGAGTGTCGTGTAGGATAGAGATATGGGACATTCGTGTGCACGTGTCGTTACGCGTTCACTGTGTATGTGTAAGAGTGTGTAGGTGTGTAAGAGTGTGTAGGTGTGTTTGTGTGCATGTGCGCTGCGCTTTGAACCCGGCAACCCGGGTTCAATTCACGGTCATCTGTGTGCCATGCCGACCTTCATAGGTGCTCGCTAACAGCACTTGCTCCTACAGTCTGTGAAGGCTATACGGGAGATCTTTTATTTGTATACGACAGGGGGTGTGTGAGTGTGTGGATACTGTCCACATCATTGCGTGTTGGAGACGAGATGGACTGATGCGGTACAGGAGGATGTGGAGCTGAGTGGATTTGTCGATGACCGGAACCTGCGGTGTCAAGATCGGCCTCTGTGGCGGAGGAGGCTCGTTCAGGACTTTCCTGAGGCAGTTGGAGGCAGTCGCCCTCCGGCAACAACGAAGAGCGACGCTCACAACAACGCGCGGGCGGATAAAACGCAGCGAGGTGGCACAGTAGGCGGCACAGGTGGTGCATCTGCCAGTCATCTCAGTCAGTGAACCCATAACACCTGGGTCTGTTCCGCGTAGTCCTGCCAGCGAGCCTTCGACACTTCACGTGGCCTCAGGGTGCACCTAGCCTGGCACAAGCTCCGTGGTGACGTCACAGCCACCGGCTATTGTGGTTGGACACGTTTGCTATGCAAGTGCCAACTGGCACCTGGACACCCTCATAGAGGAGATGAAAGTGTCATCATATTTTAAAAAATCAGCCCCGCAAACCAGAACCTTGACACAAATCTCGGCCGAGCCGCGACCTGAACTTGGTCTGGATCCAAATCTGAGCCTAAATGACCTGGACCCGGACTCGAACCCGGTTTAGGTGTCGGTCAAAGTTCCTACAACTTACAATTATAAAGCCACGTACCCTACGACTTCAGACATCCGCGGAAGCTCGTGTTCTTGACGAATTCAACACCAATTCCGCCGCTTTACACGGCGACACTCAACCATTCTCCGACTATACCTGGCACTACAGAATATTAAACTAAAGATTCCAGAACCCGACCTCCGCCACAGCGCAAATATCCGCCAGCCCCAACTCAGTAGCTTCCGCGGATTTCCGTCCATCACCGCCGCTTCTCCCACTCACTCGCCGCCACCCTCCCCCGTCCGCCTTACCGAGCGCAGCCGCGGCGGCGGCGGGATCGGCGCCCGTCACCACGGGCAGCAGCGTGGCCGGAGCCGAGAGGCTGAGCTCGGGCGCGGAGGAGAGGAGCAGATTCTGTCCCGGGTACGAGCGGCGCTCCCTCTTCCCGCCGCCGTCGGCCATCGCCGGCTCCGTGGTGTCACCGTCTGAGCCCCGCCCCCCCGCCACTGCCGCGTCACCTTTGCCGCGTCACCTCTTGACCTCACCGCGCCGCCATGTTGGGAAGGGAGCCATTGGCGTTGCGTCGGCGCGGGACGTCACCGGCCATGCGACGCGGTGGGGGGGGGTGAGCGTTGAAGTGGGGCGCGTGAGTTCCCCGACCCCTCTTGCAACATGGCTGCCCAGGTTTGACGTGCTGATGACGTCGGGCGCGACGTTGCGAGGTTCAGGGCGTGTGACACGTCGCGCGGTGACGAAATTTTTTCAGTCACGTGCTTCGGTCGGGCTGCCACGTGGCGTTGGCGTCGAAGTTACAAGTCGGACCCTGATGGCGTCGCCAATGCGTTACTTTCGTTTTTAAACAGTTGCCGAGTACAGGATCAGCACGTCAAGCGGTCAGCAACAAACAGCACTACTATCAAAGTTGTAAAGATTATGACAGCTTGGGAAAAATGAGACGATGGGAGGAAATTCCAAACTGGAGCAGTGCGAGTGAGAAAGCAGAAAGTGGCGAGATGTTAACTACCTCGCCTGGCATACAGGAGGTCGTGCGTTTCGATTTAGACCTTCAAGCCTGTATATTTGGAGTTTGCATGTTCTCCCCGTGGTCGTGTAGTTTTTTTTTCTACGGGGTCTCCCGGTTTCTCCCTCCACATTTAAAAATATACGTTTAGAGTATGTAGCTGCTATAAATGTCCACATGATCAGAAGCCACTTCGTTGAGCAATCATTTGTGGCCAGGTCGCTTCTGAAAAAGAGATATACAATATTGCCTCGTTATTCACGAACTTGCTATCCGCAAATCACATTTGGCACTACACGATTGCATAAAGAGAAAGTGAAGGGATAAAATGATGAATGTGATGAAGAGAGAAAGTTATGACATTAAGCAATGAAAGTTTTTTAAGTGATGCGCATCATCACAATTTAAATTAAGTTCATTTATAAACTTTTATTTAACATTTCAATATGCATTTTATTTACTTTGTTTATTATAATAAATGTTTAGTTGATAGTTTTCATGTATTTAATAGCTTTATCTATTTAAGATCATTAAAAAGGCATACTATCAGCGAAATTTACTATTCACGAGCATTATACTGTAGCCCAATGGGCCTTACCTGGTAAAATTAAAAAAGTTAAGTGTTCTGACCTGCAATGCAGTGAATTAACACATCACGGATGAGCTCAAATAGTCTTGTAGATTGCGTGTTCAACATGTGAAGGAATCAACGAGTGACGTTCACAGGAACAGCATGGCAGTAGTGTGGGATTTTAGTTTTATCAACATGGTGTGCGTCACGTCGCATCCAAAATAACAGCCGTCCTCGCGTTCTCACATGCGCACGCGGTAGCGTAACATACGCAGTTGGAAAACGCCTGGGGAATAAGGCATCGTACGAATGGGGATCTAGGAGGCGCAATAGTGGAGGAAGGTCCTGTTGATTTTGCCCACGTGTAGACATCAAAGCCACAGGTGATTCCTGTCAGCCATCTTGACCGCATGGCTGGGACGGCAAGTGAAGCCTCTGGGCTGCGTTTGCAGGCGTGGGCAAGAGCATTGCGGTGCTTAAGGGATAGAACCACGCTGCGTTGTGCGTAGTGACCATGCTGTGCAAAGAGGAATCCTCACTGCATGGTGAGAAAACACCGGAAGGATTGTTTTGGTTAAATGTGTTGCATCGTCGTGGGAACATCGTGGTGCACGTTGGGAAAACCATGTTGCGGCCCCGACATTAGTTTTACTTCACAGGCTTGTGCGATCCCATCAGGACACGTGGTGTTGCGTCCCAAGAGCACGTGGTTCCAGTGGAGTGTGAGCGTCACAGGCACCACATGTGTGTGTCGTGTAGGAGGACGGAGTGTGGTTGTGAGACCCTGGTTTGACGGTGTGTGCAGTGTGCCGTGGCGAGCCAAATCGAGCGTCTCCAAGTGCATAGATTATGCCGGTGACCACTCCGTTGGGGTTTCCATATATTAGTCTCGCCCCGCCCCCCCGAGTTGAGCAAAACTGGTTCCTCGATGAACGATATTAAAACCATCGGTTGAAATGATCGTTAATTGAATATAGAAAATACATGTAAAGGTTGATTTAAAGCTTTCGTGACTGCAGGAATTAATATTCTTTGGGTCTTTCGGTAAAGCCACGTAGATAGAATAAAAATAAATAATCACAATATCAGCGTTTCGATCGCAACACAAGCAATCGTCATCAGGTGAGAGCTGCTGAAGCAGGAAAAAATATATGGCGGGAGCACTGCTAAGGCAGGGAGTTATAAAGGTTTGAGATGGGTGTAGTCCAATGGTCAGTGGGCAGGGCTAGAGATGAAATTTGCATGTAAATGTAAGGATAAATCTTGACAAACGAAGCTGTGGGGGTGGCCATTGTGTAGTAGCATGGTTGGGCACTACATTTCCCATTCATCCTTACCTGTAGTAGCAAACACGTGTCAATAGGGGGTGGTACACTGAATGGGTAAGATGAGTCAGGCTGTTGGGCCAATAGGGCTCCCCAGACCCCAAGAGATGCTGTGGGGATATTCCAGAGCCCCCTAGAGTTCCAGAAGAAAGGCGTGGCTATGGGCAGAGAGACCCTAGAACGGGCATAAAAGCCGGACCTCTGGACAGGTCCAGCAGTCATCGTCAAGCTGAAGACTGAAGACCCGCTTAGGCTAGGACCCTGAGAACCCCCGCACCCGGCATCCTTCTAAGGGCCGGGACTGAGTGGGCCAGTGGTCGGGACCCGAGGACCTTGGCTGGGTTGGGTCAGCTAGCCTCCCCTAGGACCCCTTAGCCGGAGGGCTGAGAGTATGTAGCCCCAGTGATAGGGCATGCTAGCCTCCCGAGGACCCCTTTAGCCAGAGGGCTGAGAGTACGTAGTTCCAGTTGATCGGACACGCTAGCCCGGAGGCTATACCTCCCCAGGTATCGGGTGGAGGGGCCGCTACCCCTTCATGTTAGGGATCGTTACTGTTATTATTGTAATAAACGAGTTGCCTCTACGAACCGTCTCTACTCTCCTTGGACCCACTACAATTGTATTGTGAGAGATTAGCATGTCAATGTAAGAAATTTGCTTGTAAATGTAAGCTAGAGAGAGCTCGGAAAAGAACATCACCACATGGAGGTAGAAATGGATGGCAAGCCACCATTTACTAACACAGCTAACGGTGGCTGTTAGTGAATGTAGCTCAGAGTCGAAAATAACTAACATAGGTAGGAAGGGAATATCAGCCAGTTAATAATGTCATTCCAGTGATTGCTCAGTTTGTACCCATCTTCTCGGTTGAAATTGTGTCTGTATATATATCTGGATGGCTTGATGAACAAATCTTTGCCGATAGAGTACCTTCGTCTTGGCAAATTTAATTTCATGTGTCCACAGCGTTAAAATAATGATCAGCTACGGCTGAGGTATTGGTCCTACCGTGTTTTAGATCTGCCTTATGTTCACGAACCCGGTCCGAGACATGTCACTTAGTTTCCCCAATGTAACTGCTGCCGCAGACAGCTTATTTTGTAGACACCGGGGTATTGCATGTCAGGGATCACATCCTTCACAGATGGGATCAAATCACAAATTTTATGTACCGTGTTGAATCATACCTGGATCTTGTGTTTGCTCATGATTTTGGAAATATTTTTGGTGACCCCTGCTATGTAAGGCAAGGTGATGGTTTTGATTGGATCTTCAGATGGTTCTTTCCCAATGGTTGGGGTGATAGCTTACGGATTGTGTAGTCTGAATATCCATTCTTCTTGAGGGCTTGGTGTACGTGCTCCAGTTCTCTGGCTAGGTGGTGATGGTCGGAAATACGAGCTCTATGGTATAGAGCAGGGGTCCTCAAACTTTTTAAACAGGGGGCCAGTTCACTGTCCCTCAGACCGTTGGAGGGCCGGACTATAGTTAAAAAAACTATGAACAAATTCCTACGCACACTGCATATATCTTATTTTGAAGTGAAGAAACAAAACGGGAACAAATACAATATTTAAAATGAAGAACAAGTAAAGTTAAATCAACAAACTTGCCAGTATTTCAATGGGAACTATGGGCCTGCTTTTGGCTAATGAGATGGTCAATGTCCGGTTCCATATTTGTCACTGCTAGTCGTAACAAGTGATGCAAGTGTGCATCCGTTAGTCTAGATCTGGTTGGAGATTTCAAATGTTTCATTCTGGAAAAAGTCTGTTCACAGACATAAGTGCTGCCAAAGATGGTTGCCATTTTGAGTGCATGGTTCCTGAGATGAGGATATGTCTCAGAGGGGAGAGATGCATAGAAATTATGAAGGCTGCTTGACTTGAATGCGTCTTTCAGAGTCACAATTCTGCAGTTCAGCCAGTTCCATTTGATAAATTGTATCCACATTTTCAATGTTAATAGAAAATGGGTTACAGAAAAGCTGTATGTCCTGTTCATGGAGATGAAACTCTTTAAATCTAAATTGGAACTCCTTTTGCAATTTTTCCAGTGAATCCACACATGTTTTGTTTGGGAATTACAACCAATGGTTTTTCCGCTAACAGATTTTGAGTTGTGGGGAGATGGCAGAAGTTTTCCTCCTTAACTTGTTTGATGAGGAGGCCTAATTTTACTTCAAATGCTTTGACATGTGATTGCATATCACAGAGGAGCTTCCCCTTTCCTTGAAGTTGCACATTGAAACTGTTGAGTAGCTCTGTTACATCTGTCAGAAAGGCAAGGTGCCATTTCCATTCTGCATCATTGAGCTCTGGTACTTCTTTGTTTTTTTAAAGCAGAAAAGCTGTAATCTGTGGAAGTAAGTCATAGAAACGTTTCAAAACTCTCCCTCGACTCAGCCAACGGACTTCTGTGTGGTACAGAACGTCTTCATAGTCAACATTTAGTTCAGACAGAAATTCCTGAAATTGTCTGTGGTTTAGTGCATGAGCTCTAATGAAGTTAACACAAGATACCACAATTTTCATAACAGAGTTCCACTTCAGTGATTTACTACACAGCGCTTGTTGGTGGATGAGGCAGTGTATGGCTATTGGATGAGAATTGTTATGTTTGTCCATCTCTTGGTTAATGCGAGCAATTACTCCTTTCTTAGACCCCACCATGCTAGGAGCACCATCAGTTGTCACACTGGCTAGTTTAGCCCAATTCAGCTCCAAACCATTCACAGTTTGGCAAACCTTTTCATAGATATCCTCTCCTGTAGTTCCTTTGATGCTTTGCAGTGCAGCAAGCTCTTCTGTGACTTCAAAATAGTCATTCATCCCACGAATAAAAATTAGAAGTTGTGCAGAATCACGAACATCATTGCTTTCGTCGAGTGCCAAGGAAAAATAGGAAAGTTTTTTTGTGGAGTTTTGCAAATGCTGATGCAAATTGTCTCCCATTTCTTCAATCCTCCGTGTAATTGTAGGTCCTGAAAGACTCACTGTACTAAATAAATCGGCCTTCTCTGGACACATCTCTTTGGCAACAGAAATAAGGCATTCTTTAACAAATTCTCCCTCCACGAATGGTCTGCCAGTGCACGCTATTAGCTTGGCAACTTGAAAACTTGCTCGCAGTGATGAAATATTTAGCTGCTTCTGCTTCACAAAAGTATTTTGCTGAGTTAATGTATTTTTCAGTTTTAATATTTTATCTTTTCTCACTTCTCCGACCAAACAATAATATGTATCTTTATGTTGAGTTTCATAGTGTCGACGTAAATTGTATTATTTGAACACAGACACTATATTCTGGCATATCAGACACACAGCTCTTTCCTTGTACTGCATGAAAAAGTAATCATATCCTACACTCCGAGTCAATTTTTCTCTTTCTTGACATAAGTTTCCTAGAGAGTCAAAATTGCTATTAGTAAAATACCAATATATATAGAGCGCTACAAAAACAATATACCAGCAATAACTTTGCCCACACAGAGACATACAGACTGCACTGCCCATCAATGCAGTCTGATTGGGGGAACTCCGCTTTTACCCCAGGCTCACACTGGTGCGGGTGCCATTAAAAAGTTAATTACACCTGCAGTTTGTTCACAGATCGCAGTACATCCCCAGCACACAAGAATATCACTGGGAGTGGAGCCGAGGGGCAAGTGAGGGAGCTGAGGGAGGGAGAGCCTTTTAAGCGCAGCCAGGGGAGGGCTGGCAGCCTTAGGCCTGGGGGGCAAGTCCAGTCAATTGGCCCATTGAACCATTCACCAGCGCAGCCCAATGAGTGCCCACCGCCGCAGCTCAATCAGTGCCCACCGCCGCAGCTCAATAAGTGCTCACTAGCGCAGCCAAATCAGTGCTCGCCACCGCAGCCCAATCAGTGCCCACCACCGCAGCCCAATGAGTGCTCACCAGCGCAGCCCAATTAGTGCTCACCAGCGCAGCCCAATTAGTGCTCACAAGCACAGCCCAATTAGTGACCATGGGCCGGATAAATGTCCTCGGCGGGCCGCATGTGGCCCGCGGGCCGTAGTTTTGAGGACCCCTGGTATAGAGTGTTGATGAGGGAATTCTTCTGGGATGGATGGTGGTGGGAGTCAGGTTTTAGGTAGTCATCCGTATGCGTGGTTTACAGGAAAGCCACCCATATGGATTCCTAACACAGCCACTGTTAGCTGTTAGTAAATGGCGGCTTGCCACCCATTTCTACCTCCATGTGGCGATGTTTCTTTCCGAGCTCTCTCTAGCTTACATTTACAAGCACATTTCTTACATTGACATGCTAATCTCTCACAATACAATGGCCACCTCCACAACAGCTTACCATTCTTTTCCACCTCCATGTGGCGATGTTCCTTTCAAAGCTCTCTCTAGCTTACATTTACAAGCAAATTTCTTACATTGACATGCTAATCTCTCACCATACAATGGCCACCCCCACAGCTTCGTTTATCAAGATTTCTATCTTACATTTAGATGCAAATTTCATCTATAGCCCCGCCCACTGATCCTTGGGCTACACCCATCTCAAACCTTTAGAACTCCCTGCCTCAGCAGTGCTTCCTGCTTCAGCCGTTCTCACCTGATAACGATTGCTTGTGTTGCGATCGAAACGTCGTGATATTGTGATTATTTTTATTCTATCTACGTCGCTTTACCGAAAGACCCAAAGAATACATGTTAAAGGCTTAATTTGTTCGAAAACTATCGGAAGTTGACCTTTTTCACCCTAAAAACAGGTTCTAATATTTAAACAAACAATTTTAATTAAATAAACGTTATAAAACATATTAATCCATTAATATTAATAGAAATGTGGATGCATAATATAGCATAAAAATACATAAAAGGCATGAAATAAAAATTATTACTTTAGGCTAAGAGGATGGATGGTTTAAAGGGTTGGAGAAGCTGGGGTGAGAGAAATTTTCCTGCTTAATTTGCACACTAATCATTATTTTCCTCACTTTGTCTTCACATTAATTTTAGGGGCGATTGTTATTGATCATAACTTTTAAGTAAAAAAACACTAAGTATTCACGAAAGCTGTTTTCATAAGCAACACACATGAAACATTGAAAAGCTAGCAGCTAGTTGCTCTCAAAACGCTCATAAAAGGGCGTCGCTGATTGAGGCCTGCTAAGTCCACTTAGGAGTGCTCCAATTGCCCGAAATTGGCAACCGCATATCGTAAAACATCGTTAATATAAAATGTGTCTTGAATATAAACAATGGGATCCTATAGGAGGCGGATCATTAATCGAAAAATCGTTAATGATGGCATCGTAAACCGAGGGACCACTGTTATTGCCAACGACGAGGCGCGAATATCGCCGAGGTAGAGCGAGGCAAAGTTTTGACTCCCACATCCTGACCACCCCATCTTCCCCTGCTCGCATTCGCTCCCAAGGTGCGTGACAGACCAT
The DNA here is from genome assembly GCF_964198595.1 of Lampetra fluviatilis. Lineage (NCBI taxonomy): Eukaryota > Metazoa > Chordata > Hyperoartia > Petromyzontiformes > Petromyzontidae > Lampetra > Lampetra fluviatilis. The sequence goes on along the minus strand of NC_136301.1, from coordinate 12,319,481 downwards.
TGTGTACCAACGCCATGATCCGCATTTTCCGCATTCTAAATATTACCCACAAATTACTGACGAATTGGGAATACACATAGCAATCGTCACTCCCTACTGGCAGACTAACGGCCCCCGGCTGCCGAGTTATCTTGTGCTACACAGGGACAATTGCCACTTGGGGTGGGCCTTTTAAAAATGCGTTTGAGATGTGATACAGGTCGACTATCATATGCAAAGTGCTCTGTATGTATGCACGTTTAACTTATTTCGCCACTGTACACAGCCAACCGTGCTAATCGGAGGTGCGGGGGGAAGGATATGGGATATGGCTCGAAGAAACGAGGGTCTTAAGGAGGTCGTTCTATCAAAACAAGTCATTATGACGATGGTAGAGTATTATATTACAGCACGGTGATACACAAAGCTGCGCGATATGAAGTTCTTTTATTTTGGCAATTTCTGGCTTTTCCTATAAAAAAGTGCACGGACACGCAGATAGGAGGCGAGACCACCTCCCTCCGTGGCACTTCCACTAACACGGCACGACGAAGAGGAGGAAAAACACTAGCAGCAAAGGGGTGGCTCAGTCCACAGGGCGGCAAGCTCATCACCAGATCAATGGTTCGTCAGGGCCAGATTAAGTTGAACCGATGTTATATAATTTTTCGGGACCCAGAACCATAAGTTTGTGATTAAATCGGGTTGTAAATCAAACCACAGGAACCCGATTAATCAAGTTGTGATTAAAATTGGTTCATCACATGCAGCGAGTTGATTTTGCTCAGCCAGGTCACCAATGTGTGTACTTAAAAAAAAACATCAATTAAACTCAGTTTTGCACCTTCATCCTGTCTAAAACCCAGCCCTGAAAATATCGGTTTTAAAACCGTGCGACAAACATAAGTGCTTCCCCCATAATGCGTGGACCACAGCTGATTTGCAGGGACCGTAGCGCGATAACATCCGATCTCCACTGGCTGCTCTCTAACACGAAGGGTCACACCGTTCTGTCGAGACTCCCCGAGTGATTCTTGGTCTCGCGACGACAACACGGATAGCACTCTCGGGACAGATGTGGAAGGGGAGGAAAAAACAGACTTTTTTTTTTAACTAACTGGTCCCTGCCACGGGAATGTGAAAATTGCCTCCAACGATGGAGATGAGCAGAGCCACTACCCAATGTGAAAGAGCGGGGGAGGGGGACACCGACTATACACGACCACAATACAAAAAAACAACAGTGGCAGCGGTTATGCTAGTAAAACGCAAGCACAAAATGGTAGCACACATTACTTGTCACTCATCCTTGCCTTCCTTTCCCTCACAGCAGGGGTCAGAGGCCCCCTTTTGGGGATCCTGGTAAAAGCCCTGAAGCCACTGGACCCCCATGGAGGGGGTTGGGGGGGTAGTGGTTTGGTCCCGGGCGTCTTTATGGTACCTATAGCTTGGAGCTATCGCAGTGACCCGGCTTTCAGTTAAAAAGCCACTCATACCTGAAACAATACAGTTTATAAACGCCGATGTGAATCACTGCTCACAAACCATGACGCACCGATGGATACAAGCCCCGATGTTTATTTCTGCCTGTAAACCATGACCCTCATAAAATACTGCCCTAGCCTACACCCTGACCCTAGCTAGCCCTGATTATAAGCCTTGTCCCAAACTCTGACCAGTCGTGACCCTAAACCTAACCTCATAATAAACGCAGATTCTTAACCCAGACTCTAGCCCCGACCCTAACCCTGATTTTAAACCCACGACTAAACCTGACCATAAACCAAGAGCCTAACCAAAATCTATCGTGATGTGAACTTGAAAAATGTGGTCTGTGTATTCACTGCATCACGTCCTTATTTTCAACTGGCGCCAAGCTATTGGGAAGCTCACCGCGCATCCCCCGCCCCCCCCACCAGCACCGTGCACTGTCACACACGCTCAGTCAGGCAAAGTGCAGAGTAAAATAATCATGTCATTAAATTAATAACCAAACGACGCAAGTGCACTCGGTAAGACGTCCAGTGAACCAAGTAGATCATGTAAACCACTACGCAATGACGGGAGGACTGTGAAACTAGGACGGGAGGAAGGGTTACATCTAATTTAGAAACCACCCATCTGTAAGTGAGTAAGAACGCAACAGCGGGGAAACTCGGAACCGGTGCCAAACCTGTGTCACCATGTGTACCCGCGTATCCCTTTGTGTTCAATTCTCCATGTGTGCCCGCGTGTCATCGTATGTCCTCGTGTGTCCAAACGTGTCCCAGTGTGTCCACGCGAGTCCCGGTGTGGCCCTGTGTATCCCCATGTGTTGACGTGTGTTCCCGTATATCCCCGTGTATCCCTTCATGTTTACGTCTCCATGTGTGTCCGCATGTCATCGTGTGTCCCGGTTTTGGTGACGGTGATGGCACCGTCATGCTGCGTCCTGGTTAGCAAGTTGAATGGTGACCTTCTTCCGGATTGGCGCCTTGCCTCTCTTCGCCTGGGTCTGTGTGGTGATTCGGAGAGCAGAGAGGGGTGGGGGGGTGGGGCAGAGACAGAGATGATAAAGCAGTGGGCATGATGGCACGTAGTGGTGGTGTTGACGATAGTCGGGGTGGTGGTGATTTTGATGTTGATGATGTTGATGGTGATTATGGTGATATCATCACCTCGCTCCGGGCTGGTTTCCCTGATGGAGGCCGTGCTACCTTGGAGGCCGGGGCAGTCTTAGGCTTGGGGGGAGGGGGAGCCTCTTCATCCGATTGGTCCATCGTCTTGGGGTCAAAGGGCTCCAATTTGGGATGCGGGCCTGAGAGAAATGCACAAAATCCCCCCGTCAAGTGCTGTTAGCGAGTAGCACCTAGGAAGGTCGGCATGGCACACGAGGGGGCGGGTGGCCAGGACTACGCCCGGCCGTCTTTATATCCCTAGTGGTGATGTTTACACATCGTACCCGGTACTCATTTGAGGCCGAGTTGACCTAGGGGAGGCCCAGGACCGATTCAGATAATAATTGTTACTGGTGTTGGCCGTGAGCGGAAATCCAACTTGGGTCGTGGGGTTCGTAGTGCAGCACGCAAACCGTGACACTACCACTCCCCACAATGTGGGTCTGAGACAAATGCACACATACACACGCACACACACACACGTAAACACACAACAACAACAGCCACCATTCGCCACTTATTGGCAGTGATGTCACCACAGCGCGTGTGCCAGGCTAGGTCCACTTTGAGGCCACATGAAGTCTTCTTGGTTCTTTCGGTAAAGTCACGTAGAAGGAAAGTAATAAAATAATAAAAATAAAACATAAAATAATTCTCACGACGTTTCGGCCACAACGCAAGCATCCGTCCTCAGGTGAAAACCAGGTCTGTCGAAGCGAATTATTTTATTATGTTTTATTTTTATTATTTTATTACTTCCCTTCTACATGACTTTACCGAAAGAACCAAGAAGATGAATCCCTGCAGTCACGAAAGCTTTAAATCTAAAGCCACATGAAGTGTCGGAGGCTCACTGATATGCGGTCACGAGACCCACATGCTGCGAGTTAAACGACTCCCCTTGGTAAAATTGGCTTTGAATCAGTACCTAGTATGGTAGGTGCACTGGGGATACAAATGATTCCGGGCGTAGTGCTGGTCACACTACCCCCTTGTGTGCCATGCCAGCCTGCAGAGGTGCTCGCTAACAACACTTGCCCCCTAACAGCTTGTTAAAAGCTATAGGGGGGGATCCTTGTCTCTGTGTTGTTGTATACGTGCATGTGTACATACATGTGTGTATGTTGTATACGTGCATGTGTACGTGTATGTATGTTATGTATGTTGTGTACGTGCGTATATGTTGTATACATACATGTGTACGTGTGTGTATGTATGTTGTGTACGTGCATGGGTAGGGGTGTGTGTGTGTGCATACCAGGCCCCCACGTGACACCATCCCCCACCCCTCCCAGTGCAATGTCCTGCATGCTGAAGCTGCGCAGGCGATCAGAGAGGGCTCCCTGACCCTGCACACACACACACAAGACAAAGATCCCCATATAGCCTTAGCAGACTGTTGGGGCAAGTGTTGTTAGTGACAACTTTTGAAGGCTGGGATGGCACACGAGGGGGTGCGTGGCCAGCACCACGCCCGGCTGCCTTTTGCCATTGGCGATGTTTACACACCATATCAGAAACTCATTTGAGGCTGAGTCGACCTAAAGGCCAGTTCAGATAATCATCACTGGTGTTGGCCATGAGCGGGAATCGAACTCGGGTCGCCGGGTTCATAGCGCAGCGTGCTAACCGCTACACTACCATTCCCCACACACACAATAACAAGAACCACCATTCACCACTTAGTAGTGGTGACGTCACCACGACGATTGTACAGGCTATGTGCACGTTAAGTCCACTTCAAGTGTTGAACGCTCGCTGGCAGAAGGTCACGAGACAGACCCAGGTGCCATGGGTTGACTAAGGTGACTGGCTGATGCACCACCTGTGCCCCCGACTGTGCCAACTTGCTGTGCTTGTTGTTGTGAGCATCGCTGCTCTGCCCTCCGTTGTTGCTGGAGGCCGACTGCCTCCAACTGCCCAGTAGCATCCTTCACGAGCCTCCTCCACAGAGGCCGATCTTGACACTGATGGTATCAGTCATCGGCAAGTCCACTCAGCTCCACATCCTCTTGTACCACATCACTCAATCTCTTCTGTAGCCCTTGCCATGCCCATTTAGCGCCCTCTATCTGGCCAAACAAAAGCTATTTAGGCATGCGGTGGCTGGGCATGTGGGCTACATGACCTAGCCAATGCAGCCTTGCCTGCTGGAAGAACTCACTGATGGGATTTTATCCAGATTTTTAAGGATTTGAGAGCTCACACAATCCAGCCTGGTTAAACCCAGGATGGATCGTAGGCAGGCCAGCATTTTCCTAACTCGTGAAGATGTTCCATTAGGGGGGTCCACGTTTTGCAAACATAGAGAAGGGGGTCATGATTGTGGCCAAGAAGACGTGAAGCTCATGTAGAGCAACAGACTAGGTAGCTTGCACACATTACGCAGCCGATGAAAAGATAATGCCGCTCGGCTGATTCGGAGTGAGACCTCTTGTCAAACTGGAGCCAGTCATGAGCACACTGCTCAGGTCTGGAAAAGTCTCTACTCTTTCCACAATTGCTCCATCACCAATTGGGAGTTGTTGGGGTGGAGTGGTTGGTGGCACAAAGTACCCAGGCAGGTGCTTAGTTTTGGTGGGGCTGATGTTAAGTGGCATGCTCCAGGATCAGCAGTAGCGCCTCCAACTCCTCCTCTGAGTGAGCAGCAATCACCAGATCATCGGCATACATAACATGGTTGACCAATAGGGAGCCATCCCTTGACTGCACCCCAGCATCAATCAGTCTCCCATTGTATCTGTACCAGATGGAAATTCCTCCAGTACAGCCATCGAAGGCTTCACGAACTACGTGGTCGAAATAAGATGGTAAATAATGTGGGAGCCAGAGGACATCCCTGTTGCACGCCAAGGTGAACAGGAAATGGCTCCAACTTCCGACCACGTAGTTTTACCTGGGCCTTCCCACCATCATGAAGGTCCTTAATGATTATGGTCCAGACTGTTATCATGATGCAATATAGGATAGTCTGCACATAAACACCACACTTCCAGAATTTCACTTGGGAGATCATCTCTGTCCAGCACTTTTCTTGGTCTAAGACTGGATCACCTTCTGTATTTCCTCAACAGATGGCACTTCAGCCAGCCATTCACACGGGGTGACTACTTCTTCCAATATTTGACATACCACAGCCTCAGCAGAGTCATCCCCAGTTTGCCCCATGATGTTTTCCAGGCTGAGGTATTTCCCCTCCCCAAGACCTCACAATAACGCTCAGAAAATCTGCAAATCTTTCCCCTAATGATGGTGATAGGTGTGGCACTGCAAGTTACTTTTTTGATGGAGTTACAGAGATCTGTGATCATGGGCTACCGAGGCAGACTTCATCTCCTCAGCAACCCACGGCCACCACCCATCCTTGCAGCATCGCATGGCTCTTCAAACCTTTGAGCGAAGGCTACGGTAAACCTCATTCTCTGACATGGGATGCTGTAGACAGTGGGAGTGAGCCTGCTGCTTTTTCTCAGCCAGCCAGAACACCTGTCAACCAGGGTCTCTGGGGAGGTTTGGGCAAAGAAGTCCAGCAGCCTCCTTCCATTGTTATTGAGCTGATCTGGTCCATGCCTTCCAATCACTCCAGCCCAGGTGCCAGCATCATGGCCCACTTGGGCATTAAAGTCACGCAACAGGATGACTATCCCAAGTGGCCACTTTACCTAGCACCTGTAACAGGTCATAGAAGGCATCTGACTCCTCAGCCTTGCCTGCGCATCCCTCTACTGATGTTCATCTTCGTTGGGGGCATAAGTAACAAACACTACCACTCCTTCTCTCTGGTTGATGGGAAGGCGAGCCCACAGTAGTCTGGGGCTTACAGCTTCCCGCACCTCACCACCACGCTCCCACACCCCCTTCATTCTTTTGTTTAGAAGAGCCACTCCCTGTTTGGCAGTCCCCTGCCCTCAGTAGAGGACTGTGCACCGCTTATGGTGGGTGGAGCCAGAGCCAGTCCACCGGAACTCCTGAATGCCGCAGAGATCCAGACTGTACTGGTCCAGCTCCCGACAGAGGAGTGGCAGCCTCTCCTCCGCATTGAGCGTTCGAACATTCCACTTGGCCACCCGCAATGGCTTTTTGCTGTTTCTGGAAGAACCCCGAGGGTAAGGATTCAGTCTCCTGGCTCTGCCAAAAGGGGTTTGGCCAGGAGACGTCATAGACACCTGTCCCCCTGGGGCCTCGGGCACAAGCTTAGTTAGATTTTTTCCACGTGGTTTAGTGGTACTTGAGTTTAATGTGGAGGGGTTACCAGCCCCTCGCACCCGTGGCTACAAACGCCATGAGGGGAATGGCCAATTGAAATTGGTCCTCCCTGCCATGGTGCTGCTCACCAGTGATACCGTCCGGCACCACCGAGGAGGTATGGGGTTGTTTTGCCAGACACAGACACAAGTACACACACACATACAATGCCTCCCCATGTCTAACAGAGTATTCTGTAGTGCACATCTCAGTGCTTCCCCCCATGTCCCCTGTGTCTTCTCGTGTCTCTCCAATGCCCCCACGCCTCCCAGTGACTTCCTGCATCTCCCCATGTCTCTCCGTCTCCCCATCTCTCCCCAAATCTCCGTGTCTCTACGTATCTCTCCATCACTCCCTACGTCTCCCCATGCCTCCATGCATCTCTATAGTCTCATCTCTTCCCGTGTCTCCCCATCTTTCCCCGCATCTCCCCATCTCTCCCCACGTCTCCCCATCTCTATCTCTTCCAATGTCTCCCCATCTCTTCCCGCGTCTCGCCGCACCTTGGCAGCGGCGGTGGCCGCAGCGGTAGCGGCGAGGTTGAGTCCACGCCGCCCAAAATACTTCACAGTCTCGTAGCCGCGCTCCTTCGCCTGCTGGATGTAGCCATCTATCTCCTGGGAGCACGGGGTGGGGGACAGGGGCGCGGGGGTGGTAACCGGAGGTGAGATTATAAACACAGCTTGGGGGGCAGCATGTGGCATTGTGCACTGGGCATGTGGGGGTGGGGAGCTGGGTACCCGCGCATCCCCTGGGAGTACTGCGGGTTGGGGTGTAGGGCGAGACGTACGGAAGAGGGATTATAAACATGCAGGCGGGGAGCTGCTGCTGTGTGGGGTCGCGACAACCTGGGTACGCCAGCACAAGGGACATCCACTGGAGAGGGGTATACGATCAGTGCCAGAAGCAGTAGAAACCTCACAATGCCAGGCTCAAGTTAGCCAGAATTCGAAAGAATACTGAAATGTAAAAAAAGACTTGCTTTACGAATACACCAAAAACTAATTTTATACGTGGGCTTTCACAACCGATATGATTCGCTAGAGTGCAGCCCGTCCGACAGATGGGTTCATCTTCCTCATCTACTCTCAAATATTCTTCTCTTACGGACTGCTCCACCATTGGCTCCACACCTACTCTTTTGGCAACTCTCACTCACCAGGCACCTTTCACTACTCACCACCTTGCACTTTCACCAGATAATCACCAGACACCCACCTGACCCTCACCAGACACACCTAATACCTTACCACTTGGTAGAAACTCACCAGGACACTATTCTGACACTCACCAGACACTACTCCCCTGAATATCAGCAGACATCCCCCACCGCTCACCTTCACTAGCCACCAGCCTCATCGTTCACACACTCGCCAGAACAAGTGAAGAAACACTTACCACGCCCACACAAATTACAAATCAAGAAGGGCAATGCCACGGTCATCATGGAAAAACCGTGTACAACCACAAAATTCAGGAAACTACTTAATGATGGAAGCTACACAAAAATGAAAAGAGATCCCACCAACAGCCTCGTTACAAAAACGAACAGTATCACCGATTCAGCTTCATTAATTGAACAGAACAAACGGTTTTCCTTAAAACCTTCTGCTGCTAGACCACGCAGATTATATGGCTTACCAAAAATCCATAAAGAAGGTACACCCCTTCATCCCATCGTCTCCACCATTGGCTCACCCACCTACAAACTGTCTGAGACCTTACAGCCATTCACTGGTAAGACCACCTCTTCTGTACTTAACTCAGCTCACCTGGAATCATCAGTTAAGGACATCTCACTGTCCCCAGGTGATTTGCTCGTTAGTTTCGATGTAGTTTCTTTGTTCACCAAAGTCCCTGTGCCCGATACCATTGCAATCATTGAAGATTTGGTCCAAAAAGGATTGAATGCTGATGTACCGGCCTTGGTGAGACACTGCCTCACCAATACATACTTTACCTGGAATGGAACATTCTACAAACAAACTCAAGGCACCCCAATGGGTTCTCCCTTATCTCCAGTTGCAGCCAATGTTTTCATGGACATATTTGAGACAGATGCCATCTAGGCATCCACTCTATACCAGTCCTTGAGGAAGAGGTACGTGAATGACACGTTTGTCATCTGGCCACATGGCCGACCGGCTCTGAACCAATTCCTCAACCACATCAATTCCATACACCCAGCCATCAAATTCACCATGGAGTGTAGAAAAGTATCGCAAGCTACCTTTCTTGGCTGTCTTAATCAAAGAGACCAGATGGCTCAATGAGCCACTCTGTCTACAGGAAAGCAACCCATACTGATGCCTACCTAAAACCTGACTCCCACCACCATCCATCCCAGAAGAATTCCCTCATCAAAACTCTACACCATAGAGCTCAATGTATCTCCGACCATAAACACCTAACCAGCAAACTCAAACACGTACACCAAGCTCTCAAGGCGAATGGATACTCTGACTACACAATCCGCAAAGCCATCACCCCAACTGGGAGGAAGGGCACATCTGAGGATCCAATCAAAACCATCACCTTGTCATACATAGCAGGGGTAACCAAAAAGATTTCCAAAATCATGAACAAACAAGATCCAGGTCCGATTTAACACAGTACATAAAATTCGTGATCTGATCCCATCTGTGAAGGACAAGATCCCTGACATGTAATATCCCAGCGTCCAGAAACTAAGCTGGATCTGCGGTAGCAGTTATATTGGTGAAACTAAGCGACATGTCTCGGACCGTGTTCATGAGCATAAGGCAGATTTGAAACACGGTAGGACCAATGCTTCTGCCATGGCTGATCATTCTTTTAATGCGGCTGATTCACAGGAAATTGATTTCTCTTAGACGATGGTACTTTGCCAGCCCACTGGCTATCAACAAAGATTAGTTCATGAAGCCATCTATATGTAATGGGTTCAATCAGGGCACACACTAGAACTTGGAGGCAACACGTTTTATTAACCAACCCCACATAACTCTGAACGGAATAACAACATAAGGTGATAACCCACAGTTCCTACACTAAGCTATGTACACTGGAGTATGGTTATTTACATTCTGGATGGAGCAACTACAAATCTGACCCAGGTCAGCCAACACGCTGTTTGGTCCACGTGCGCGACGCCCGGAGACCCGAAGACCGGCAGACGACGAAGGTTTTTTCCCAGCCAGGACGAACCCCGGTCCCCCCCGGGGCTCGGCTCTTATGCTTACGGCATTGCCAGGCCCTGTCCTTATGTGTTTTGCAGAATTCGGTAATGCTGTGCCCTTGAACGCCACGCTCATTCACGTGCTTCGTGAGAGCTCTCGCTCACCCTCTCTCTTTCTCGTATGTAAATTTACGTAGCAAAAATGTTGATAAACTTGAATTCCCTGAGAAACAGCCTCCCATCTCTTGAGTTGACTGATGTAATATGGTGTGGTGGTAAGGTGGCGACGCAGTGTGGTTGTCATGTGGTGTGGTACGGTAGGGTTGTAAGGTGTGGTGCGGTGTAGTATGGTGATGCGGCGTGGTAATCTTTGGTGTTGTGTGTGTGGTGTAATGGTATAGCAGCGCAGTGTGTTGTTTTGTATGTGTAGAGATTGTATCACTACCAACGATACTTACCTGATGTGGTTGACACCGCATGACATGGATAACCAGGAAGTAAAAACAAGTCCTCAGATTGGTACTTAGCAGGCTTTAAATGGGATTGGTTAGAGGCAGGGAAATTGAAGGAATTGGAGGAGAAATACAAATGGAAAGAGCAGAAAACGGAGGACGATTGACAGGGAGGTCAGATGGGATCCGTTAGAAAAAGTGGAAGGTGAGGGAAAGCAAGGGTGGCACAGTCGGGTTTTTTACAATCGGGTTTAATTGTCTTTTTATATTAAACCCGATCATCTGAGATTGGGAGAAATCCGGTTTAATTGGTTCTAATTGCAGAACCGCACTTCTCAACGATGGGCTTCATCCATTCCAAGCTAAGGAACTCACTGGCGCCCACGATTGAGGAGAAGCTCGAGTTCATCAAGACCAACCTGCCCGCCGCATTCTACGACTACCCCGTGCCCGACAGCCCCGAGTACGATAGCAGCATCGACGAGGAAGCAGCCTAAGCCTATCAGAGTTTCGTATTCATTAAACCAGGTTTTAATGCCCCGAAATCGGGTTTAATTGTATTAAAGAAAAAACCCTATGCCTGCCGCTGGAAAAATCGGGTTTTTTCCACCAATGAGGGAAAGTAGGTCAATGAACCTTCGAGAAACGGGCTTCAGGGATAAAAAGGGGGAGGAAAAGCGAGAGCTCAAGATGCTTGGGGTGAAGGGAATCCTTGAAGACCCGTGTGTCTCAGGCTGGAAGGAATAAAGACTCCTATTATTGAAAACTATGGTGTCAGGTGTCACTACATATGTGTCACAGTGCTGCGGTGTGGTACGGCCGGGTTGTACGCTGCAGTGTAGTATGGCCGCGTTGTACGCTGCGGTGTGGTAAGGTTAGGTTGTACACTGCTGTATGCCGCAGTGAGGTGTGGCACGGTGATGCGGACACCTTCTCTCGAGAGGCGAGCGCCGGGTGGACAAACTTGCGGTAGAGGAGCGAGGAGCCACGCGTGTATGGCGACAGCAGCCACACCACCATGCCGATTTTACACTCGTGGTAAAACGGCAGCCTGCCCACCACACAACACACACTCCACCACATCACCACTGTACACACGCCACCACCGCCTAAACCAGGCATGGGTTGGGAGACACGGCACACGTAGCCAGGGAGCCCTGGCCTGTGCCTACGCAAGGTCCCAGAATCTTGACACGTGCCTTCATCCATGTACGCACTCGTGCAATTAGCAGCCGTAATCCTGTGATGTTTCTGTAACTTTACATTACTGCGAATGCTTTTGAAAAATAACTTGGCTCTCCCGGCCATGGCCAGGCCAGGCGGTGGCATTGTTTCCCATGAGACTCGGACGTCAATGAGAGCCATGTAATAGGAGAACCAGCTGTGGCCGCGCGAGGTGGTAGAGTTTTTTACCATGAGACAAGGATGTCTGTGAACGTCTCCACGGCGAGGAATAACGCAAACACGATCCAGTACATCATCCACTTTACCTGCACACAGGGACAGGGGGACGTGGGGGGCACGGGGACAACACAGAGGCATGGTGACATGATGGGAACACGGAGATATGGGAATGTTGGACATGATGCATGGAATAAGACATGGCGCACAAGACATGGAGACATGGGATATGGGGCCAAGATACATTGCCACAGGGAGATGTGGAGATGCGGGACAGAGACAGAAAGACACAGGGCATGGAGCACATAGACACATGACATGCAGACATGGGAAAACAGTTCAAAAATCAGATTATGAAGCAGACGGAAGTGATGATAACGGTGGAGGTGGGGACAATGTTCACCCAATTGGTGACGGTGGTGACAGGGAAGATTGTGATGATGGTGATGGGAAAGATGGTGATAGTGGAGATGGGGAAGATGGTTATGATGGTGATGGGGAAGACGGTGATGGTGGTTTATGGTGGTGATGAGGATGGCGATGGGGAAGATAGTGATGATGGTGGTCGTGGTTCATGGGGTGGTGATGGTGGTCGTGATCATGATGGTGGTGACTGGTGATGATAGTGGTTGTGATGGTGGTTGTGATGGTGGTGATGGTATAACACGGGGAGGTACTCACATACTCACGGACGTTCTTCGTCTTCACGGCCTTGTATGAGGCATACGCGGGATAAAGCGTGCCAAACACCAGCCTACACAACACACACACACAGATCCCGCATATACAGTGACGGAAAAAAGTATTTGATCCCCTGCTGATTTTGTACGTTTGCCCACTGACAAAGAAATGATCAGTCTATCATTTTAATGGTAGGTTTATTTGAACAGTGAGAGACAGAATAACAACAACAAAATCCAGAAAAACGCATGTAAATTTTTTTATAAATTGATTTTCATTTTAATGAGGGAAATAAGTATTTGACCCCTCTGCAAAACATGACTTAGTACTTGGTGGCAAAACCCTTGTTCGCATTCACAGAGGTCAGACGTTTCTTGTAGTTGGCCACCAGGTTTGCACACATCTCAGGAGGGATTTTGTCCTACTCCTCTTTGCAGATCTTCTCCAAGTCATTAAGGTTTCGAGGCTGACGTTTGGCAACTCGAACCTTCAGCTCCCTCCACAGATTTTCTATGGTATTAAGGTCTGGAGACTGGCTAGGCCACTCCAGGACCTTAATGTGCTTCTTCTTGAGCCACTCCTTTGTTGCCTTGGCCATGTGTTTTGGGGCAGTCATGCTGGAATACCCATCCACGACCCATTTTCAATGCCCTGGCTGAGGGAAGGAGGTTCTCACCCAAGATTTGACGGTACATGGCCCCGTCCATCGTCCCTTTGATGCGGTGAAGTTGTCCTGTCCCCTTAGCAGAAAAACACCCCCAAAGCATAATGTTTCCACCTCCATGTTTGACGGTGGGGATGGTGTTCTTGGGGTCATAGGCAGCATTCCTCCTCCTGCAAACACGGCGAGTTGAGTTGATGCCAAAGAGCTCCATTTTGGTCTCATCTGACCACAATACTTTCACCCAGTTGTCCTCTGAATCATTCAGATGTTCATTGGTAAACTTCAAACGGGCATGTATATGTGCTTTCTTGAGCAGGGGGACCGTGCGGGCGCTGCAGGATTTCAGTCCTTCACGGTGTGTGTTACCAACTGTTTTCTTTGTGACTATGGTCCCAGCTGCCTTGAGATCATTGACAAGATCCTCTCGTGTAGTTCTGGGCTGATTCCTCACCGTTCTCATGATCATTGCAACTCCACGAGGTGAGTTCTTGCATGGAGCCCCAGGCCGAGGGAGATTGACAGTTCTTTTGTGTTTCTTCCATTTGCGAATAATCGCACCAACTGTTGTCACCTTCTCACCAAGCTGCTTGGCGATGGTCTTGTAGCCCATTCCAGCCTTGTGTAGGTCTAAAATATTGTCCCTGACATCCTTGGAGAGCTCTTTGGTCTGGGCCATGGTGGAGAGTTTGAAATCTGATTGATTGCTTGCTTCTGTGAACAGGTGTCTTTTATACAGGTAACAAGCTGAGATTAGGAGCACTCCCTTTAAGAGTGTGCTCCTAATTTCAGCCTGTTACCTGTATAAAAGACACCTGGGTGCCAGAAATCGTTCTGATTGAGAGGGGGTCAAATACTTATTTCCCTCATTAAAATGCAAATCAATTTATAACATTTTTGACATGCGTTTTTCTGGATTTTTTTGTTGTTATTCTGTCTCTCACTGTTCAAATAAACCTACCATTAAAATTATAAACTGGTCATTTCTTTGTCAGTGGGCAAACGTTAAAAATCAGCAGGGGATCAAATACTTTTTTCCCTCACTGTAGCCTTTAACAGACTGTAGGAGCAAGTGCTGTTAGCAAGCAGCACCTATGAAGGCCGGCATGGAACACGAGGGGGTGGCTGGCCAGCACCACGCCCAGTCACCTGTGTCTCCCTAGTGGCAATATTTTTTTACACACTGCACCAGGTACTCATTTGAGGCTGAGTCGACATCGGGGAGGCTTCGGAATGGTTCAGTTAATCGTCACTGGTGTTAGCTGTGAGCAGGAATCGGACTCGGGTCGCCGGGTTCGTATCGCAGCACGCTAACCGCAAGGTTAACTAATACATATGTAACGTCGTCTAAGTTTTACTATATTGTATAATGTATATAAACAGTAAGAGAAGACTCCAGCAAGAGTGGACGTTTGAATCAAAATCAGTAGAAGATTTAATCAAATAAAACTGTCCCACACTTGGAACAATCGGTAGCGTGTTTACTGTCACTGAGCCAATTCTATTGTTATTATTGTACTTGACGCGGAGACCTCACAACCCAGCCGCTCTCTCATCTTCTCCAGGATTAACTGCCTCGTTACTGCCCTTCTTATCTGCTCTTCGATTCACTCAGCTGCCTTAACTGCCCTTCAACTCCCTTAACTGACAGCCTCGTGGCTGTCCGATGACCACACTCCACGTCACAGCCATGAGCTGCTGTATGGGAGGGGCTATGTCCACTCAGTGGCGCTGTCGGCGTTCAGATTCAGCCCCGTGAGTAGGGGGTCTCATCCCTGCATTTCCCCACTGTGGTGCCACATCTCTTTACCGTACAGCCCCCAAATTCCCCTATACAGGAGGAAGTATCGTCATAAGGACTGTGTTCCACTACAAAGACAGATTCCCCTTGCCTGTTGGGGCAAGTGCTGTTAGTGAGCACTTATGATGGCCGGCACGGCACACGAGGGGATGGGTGGCCAGCACCACGCCCGGCCGCCTTTGTCTCCATCGTGGTAATTTTTTACACTGCACCAGGTACTCATTTGAGGCGGAGTTGACCCAGGGAAGGCCCAGGACCGGTTCAGATAATCGTCACTAGCGTTGGTGGCCGTGAGTGGGAATCGTGGCGCAGCTATACTACCGCTCCCCAATCCGCATACTCACAGACACACACAGTCGCATGTAACTCATACAGCTCACCAGTATATAATTACACAGGAACACAACTAATTGACTTCATCCGTCTTCCACATGCACACGAGGTGCACACGAGGTACACACGACCCAGTCTCACAGTTTTTTTTTCCGTTCAGCTGCCCTTGTTCCAACACTCAACATCCTCAAGGGCCGGCCGAGTGCCACAGGGACACAAAGCCGGCCTCCTGGGTTCGAATCCGGGTTCCAGCCGCCAGTGGTGAAACCGGCTTCTCAAGAGTAAGTGATGAGTTGGTGGTCCCACCCCGTTTAACCACAGCCTTACCAGAGATCAAGAGACACATATTTACATAGAAACACCACAGCTTTACAAATAACCCAAAGACAAGAACGCCATCGACTTAGACCAATAGAACCCAGGGACCGATGGATCACAGAAACACAAAGATCAGAGATCCATCGAGCACATAGTCCCTTAGATCAAAGAGGTCAGAGACCCATAGACAACATAGACCCATAGATCGCAAATATATATAGGCCTCAGAGACCTAGACAGCACATAGCGATCCATAGATCAAGTAGATCAGAGACCCATAGAGCACATAGACTCATATACTGTATCACATACCCATGGATGACAGAGACATTTCTACCGGTATGTGTAATGTATAGCGCTGTATATTAATATTACTCCCCTGCGCACATTACAAATACAGCTATTCTCAATCCATTGCTTGATGAAGGCCTCCCCAACCTGTGTCGATCAAGGGGGTTGTGTGTGTCCTGTATGTTTGTTCAACTTCTTTCGCGCCGTACGTAGCCAACCGCGCTCATCGGAGGCGATGTTTGTGTGACCATACTTCACCATCTCTGGCCAGTGCCGGGATTGGTGAAGAACAGAAAACACCGGGCAGGTTCAGGCTGCGTCACTCGTGCCGTGCCTGCCAATCTCAGGTGTCAGTGAGCTAACCACAGCGCCACCGCTCCCGCCATCACCGCTACATTGAATGGGGGTGGGTGGGGGGCAGTGGCGCAGTGGTTCGCGCTACGAACCGCAGCCACCAGAGTTCGATTCCCAGCCACGGCCCACATCAGTGGCGAGTGATAACTGACCGATCCTGGGCCTCCCAAACACCCACATCACCGCAATGACCAGCTTGGTGAAGTATGTTCAAACTAACCTCATGGCTTTCATCCAGCGGTGGATTTATCGCGGCTGATGATGACGATAGTGGCTGTATTTATACAGAAACCAATTGATGGGCGAGACAAAGATCCCCCGTGATGGGGCAAGTGCTGTTAGCGAGCACCTATGAAGGCCGGCACACGAGGGGTTGGTGTGGCCAGCACCACGCCCGGCCGCCTTTATCTCCCCAGTGCTGATGTTTTACACACCGTACCAGGTACTCGCTTGGGGCTGAGTCGACCTAGGGGAGGCCGATAAACCTGGTTCAGATGAATCGCTATCACTGGTGTTGGTCGTGACCGGCGAGGAATCCGCGTGTAGACAGCAGCAGCATAACCAGATAAGACACAGCGACACACAAAGATACACCCCGGAGACACTATATACAAGAGACAAGGATACACAAGATACCCAGGACACACAAGAGACACAGCGATACCCAGGATACACGGGGACACACAGGACACACAAGATACACAAGAGACACAAGGATATACAGGCGGTGGTGAGCGGCAGGAGACTCACACGACCAGACGGGAGATGATTCGAGTCACCATGGCGCCCGTCGCCGATGCCGCCGCTGCTGTGGTTCCGATTTGCCGATTTGTATTTATGACGCTGCTACGGATACTAACTAACGCTGTCGATGCTCTATTCCCTGCTGCCACGTTTGATGTTACTATCAAACGTGTCTCCTATTAATTTACTGCTGCTGCTGTTCTCAGCTGTTGATGTCAATGGTTGCCTGTGGCACCTGCGCTGCTGCTGTTTCTGCTGCTGTGTATACGGCAGTGCTGAGCCCTGCTGTAACTGCTGGGGCATTGATCTCGATATCGGTGCTGCTGCTGCTGTTGTCTGCTGCTCGTTGCCGGTCTGTCAACACTGCCACTCAGAGCTGCGCTGCTCCACGCTACCCCGCGTCTCCTGTGTCTGCCACTCCTGTCGCTCTCCCCCCGTGTGTCTCCGTGCCCCCCTCTCCTCTCCCCGTGTGTCTCTCTCCCTGTGAATTTTCTCTCCCCCCGTGTGTCTCTCTCCCCGCGTGTCTTTCTCCCCGCGTGTCTCCCTCCGTGTCTCTCTCCCCCGTGTCTCTCTTCCCGTGTCTTTCTCTCCCCGTGTCTTACCCCCCGTGTCTCTCAGCCCCCGTGTCTCTCTCCCCGTGTCTCTCCCCCCGTGTGTCTCTCCCAGTGATTCTCTCTCCCCGTGTGACTCTCTCTCCCCGTGTGACTCTCTCTCCCCGTGTGACTCTCTCTCCCCGTGTGACTCTCTCCCCCCGTGTCTCTCTCCCCACGTCTGCTCCGTTTGTAACGTATCCCTCGGGACCCCGGCTCCAACTCAAACCGACATAGTTGCCCTCGGCGCCTGAGTTAAAATACCACGAGGACCCAAACATAGTCGCCCTCGGCGCCTGAGTTAAAATACCACGAGGACCCAAACATAGTCGCCCTCGGCGCCTGAGTTAAAATACCACGAGGACCCAAACATAGTCGCCCTCGGCGCCTGAGTTAAAATACCACGAGGACCCCGCGTAATCGCCCCCGACGACTTTCGAAAAACACCACGTGGACCCCGCGTGATCGCCCTTGGCGCCTGAGAAAAATATCACGAGGACCCCACATAGTCGTCTTCGGCGCCTGAGTTAAAATACCAGGAGGACCCCACGTGGTCGCCCTTGGCGCCTGAGTAAAATACCACGAGGACCCCACATAGTCGTCTTCGGCGCCTGAGTTAAAATACCAGGAGGACCCCACGTGGTCGCCCTCGACGCCTGAGTAAAATACCACGACGACCCCATGTAGTCGTCCTCCGCGCCTGAGTTAAAGACCACGGAGGACCCCACGTAGTCGCCTTTGGCGCCTGTGTAAAACACGAGAACCCTGTACGTAGTCGTCCTCCGCGCCTGAGTAAAATACCACGAATACCCGGCGTGGTTGTGTAGCGAAACAATGATTATGAAGATATTTCCTTGCGTATAAAGGAATTGAGAGGCTATCTGATACAGGATGGTGAACGTTAACAGCACTACTGGACAGAGCCTCGCCCCCACATATCGTATTCTTGGTTCTTTCAGTAAAGTCACGTAGATAGAAAATAATAAAATTAAATAATAAAATGAAGACTTAAAGCTTTCGTGACTTCAGAAATTCATATTCTTTGGGTCTTTCGGTAAAGCACGTAGATATAAAACATTACAATTAATAAAATAATAACAATATCACGACGTTTCTATCGCAACACAAGTGGAGTGGCATTGTTGGGCGCGATCGCCACTACTCATAGCCGATGGTACCGGCCCTGCGTTAACAGGGGGCAGAAGGGAGGCTGAGCCAGCGAGGTAGATGAAGTCGGGCCGTTGAACCAAGGTAGTCCCCGGGGAGCATCGTGATCAGCGGTGCGGACCCCAAGAAGGGGGGGGGGGGGTGGAGCTGGGAGGATGACGTCATACTCCAGGTCCCTCGGGAAGATTCCAGAAGGAAGGTGTGGCTAGGGCGGAGTGAGCTGAGACTGTGTATGTACAAAAGCCGGGTCCCTGAACGGGCCCGGCAGTTGTCCACTCAAGAAGCCACCTGGAAGACCTGGAGCCTGGGGCAGGACCCGAGGACCTTGGCTGGGTCGGGTCAGATTAGCCTCCCTAGGTCCCGCTAGCCAGAGGACCCTTACCGGGCAGCTCTCCCAGTGCGTAGGGCATGCTCGTGAGGAGGTCATACCTCCTTAGGATATCGCGTGAAAGGGGCCATAACCCCTTTGTGTTAAGCTGTATCGTTATTGAATAATAAACGTGTTGCCTCCACAGAAGCCTCCTTCCATTTGTACCCACTACAATTGGTGACAGAAGTGGCCATATATTAGTTTGCATGGAAACAAGGAGGAAGAAACACACCAGGGCTCAGGATGAAGAAGAAGACGGTGCAGCTGCCCCAGGATTGACAACTCCGGCTGAAGGGGATGAAGCGTTGCCGGCCGAGCTGCAGTCTGCCCGGTCACCTGGCGGGTCACCACAGTCGGGGAGAGCGCTACGGGCGGCGGACTCTCGCCTCGCCGAACTTCTGCACACCGCGGCCTCCATCCTCGACGAGATTCATCGCGGGGAGCCGACAGCGGAGGAGGGCGAAGCGGGCCTGCAGGCGACGGCCGTTGCCACCGCCGGTTCTGGAATTCCCGCCCAAGATTTCTAATCTCCCACCGAAGTTGGGGGAGTTTCCGCTGGAAGCCAAGAGCATCATGGGACATGCGTCACTTCCGGTCGCGGTCCACGCCAATCAGCTATCGCCGCGTCATCGGCGGCGCAACCGGCATAAGGGGCCGCCATCTTGTTGACTGATGGCGGCGCAATTCCCGCCAAAAGTGATGAAGAGCATCTGCCCCTGGGATGCGTGCCGGCCATCCACCAATGCCTGCCCGTTCTCAAAGAGTTCTCTGTGGCGGGAGGCGACTGAGTGGCCTTTCAGCGCCGCCTCCTCTCACATTGCAAGGTGGCGGGGTGGACGGAGGAAGAGGCGCTACGGGCGCTCCCGGCCACCCTGGACGACGACGCCCTTTCCGCTCTCATCACGATTCCACGGGAGGATCGATCTATGCTGCAGCGGGCACTGCAACAAATGGCCGACATCTGCGGCCCAACATTGGACACGCGACACTGGTTCGCTGCTCGGAGGAAGGGTGAGTCGGAAACTCCCCTCGCCTTCCGCAGCGCGTTGCATGCCCTAGCGAAGGCCGCCTTTCCTCGTATGTACTATGAGGGCATCGACGCGCTTGTTTTGGAAAGATGCTGGCGCTGGCACGGGACTTGCGTGTGGTTTTACATGCCATTGACGATGGAGACCTGTGCTTTCTGCGCGCCTCAAAATGCATCCAGGCGTACTTGCTCCTCCAACGGGAGACAGGTCTTGCGGCCTATACTGCGTCGGCCGATTCCTGCAGTTCATCGGAGGAGCCTCAACCCAACCAAGCCTTTGCGTCGACTCAAGCCGGGGGTTGGAGAGCCGACGATCGCCCACGTCAACGGGACTTCTGACAGTGGGGATGAGCATCTCCGCAGCCGGACGCAGCCCTCGTCACCTGCTATAACTGCGGTCTACGGGGACACGTATCGTCGGGCTGCCGGGCACCTCGACGTCACGTCTCCGGACCACGGTCTTTGGCTCCTCGATCACCCTCGGCTCTGCGGCGGCCTCAGGCGAGTCACGGCACCACACATGCTCGGCCCCCGCTCTCACCCCGTAGACCTCATCGTGTCGCGTTGTGTGTTCATAGTGCGTCGGGTGTAGGGGGTCCGGAATGTTCTAAAGTCGACTGGGTGCTTCGACCGGGTCAGTGGTTGGGGTTGGCCCATAGAGTTGTTGCCGCGGCCGCAGAATCCTCTGTCATTATTGGATCCATCGAGGGGGTCGCTTTTCAAATTCTGGTCAACACAGGGGCTTCTACAACCATTATTTCAGACCTTATTTACAATATTTTACCTAAGAAATGTTGTTCCCTGTATCCAATTGATACCCCATGTTTCGCCGCTAACGGAGGGTCGCTGGGCATAATTGGCCAGATTTATGCTCAGATTTGTATCGGCGATGTGAAATTGGCGGGCCCCATTCTAGTTTCCTCGTACCTCACAGTTCCATGCTTACTGGGAACAGATTTCCTGGGCAAAACGCCTATCAAAATTCTTATCGACCAGGGCTGTATTGAACTGCCCTCCCGTCGACGTTTGGCATTCCTGCCCCACTCGGTTGCGCACGGCCTACGCTACCGTTCAGGCGTTGGTGTCCTGAACGGTGTGCATTCTGCCGGGTGCGCAGATGTTGGTTCCCCTTCGGCTACGGAAACCTCTTGATTCTGGGGCGACGGCGGGGGGTGTCCTGCTGGGTCCTTCAAATACTGCAGTTTGGGGGTTAGAGCTTGTCGGTGCACTCTGGTATCTGGGGACCAGGATCCCTTCATCCAGGTCTTGAATGCCGGGTTGCGAACGACCGTCATACCGCAAAGTACCGTGCTCGCTCACGTGATGCCGACACCCCAGGCAGATTCGGTTGTAGGCCATGTTGGAGCCGTACCTCGATCGCAACCGCACTCTAACCTCGATGAACGATGGTTGAACTCACTTTGATCGGCGGCTGGCAACCTGTCCGATTCCCAGAGAGGTAAATTGCGTGCGCTATTATGGGAATTTTCCGATGTTTTTAGTAAAACTAAATTTGACATTGGGTGTACTAAATTGCTGAAATATCATATAGTCACTGGTGACGTCACTCCCATCCGGCAGAACCCGTTCTACTTGAGCCCGGCTGAGAAAAAACATGTCAGGTTGGCCGTCAATGACATGTTAGCTACGGATATCATTTCCCCATCCACCAGCCCATGGGGGCTCAAATTATCCTCGTAAAGAAGCATGATGGCAGCTGAAGGTTTTAAGTCGATTTCCGTAGGCTCAATAATATTTTGGAGGCTGACACATATCCACTTCCTCGTATGGACGAGTCGCTGGATGCCTTAGCGGGGGCACATTACTTTCCAACACTAGACCTTTTGTCCGGTTTTTGGGAATTGCCTCTCGATGAGGCATCAAAACCTAAGACCGCTTTCCGTATGCCGCAGGGCCTTTTTGAATTTAACCGGCTGCCCATGGGTCTCCACTCGGCCCCAGCAACATTTCAGCGGTTGATGGAACTGGTTCTTGCTGAGCTCCAATGGGACTCATGCCTGATATATTTAGATGACGTTATTGTGTTCAGCTGCACTTTTGAGGAACACCTGGAACACTTCAGGGCTGTATTTGTTAAAATGCGAGCAGCAAATCTTAAATTCAAACCACAAAAATGCCACCTCTTACGGGAATCGGTGCGTTACCTCGGACACATTGTTAGCCAGTCGGGCATTGCCACTGATCCGCAGAAAACAAATTGTGTTCGCACGTGGAAAACCCCCACATCTGTGGGGGAAGTACGGAGTTTTATTGGCTTCGCGTCTTACTATCGACGCTTTGTGGCGGGTTTTGCGTCCATTGCCAAGCCCCTTCATGCGCTGACAGTCAAAGGGATGAAGTTGCATTGGGGAGAGGAGGACGAGGCCGCATTTAACTCGCTGCGCGACGCCTTGGTGAATGCCCCTCCCCTATGTTACCCCAACTTTTCCGTGCCATTCATTCCCGACACGGATGCCAGCAACATCGGCATTGGCAGGGTGTTGTCACAGGTCATCAATGGGGTCGAATGCGTGATTGCATATGGCAGCAGGGTGTTGTCTCCAGCGGAGCAACGCTATTGCAATACTCGCCGTGAGCTGTTCCCCATTGTATTCTTTGTCCAACAGTACCGGCCATATTTGTACGGCAGGCATTTCACCGTGCGCTCTGACCATGCGGCACTACAATACGCGTTACAAGTTGA
The DNA here is from genome assembly GCF_964198595.1 of Lampetra fluviatilis. Lineage (NCBI taxonomy): Eukaryota > Metazoa > Chordata > Hyperoartia > Petromyzontiformes > Petromyzontidae > Lampetra > Lampetra fluviatilis. Next base: position 12,296,549 of record NC_136301.1, on the reverse strand, counting down.
CCAGCCATCCGGTCAACACTCTCGCTGGTTGGAGGTCCTACAGGACTAGGCGTTTACTGTTACTTACCGTAAGGGCACCCAACACTCTAATGCCGACGTCTTGCCGCGTCTGCCAACAGGCGAAAAGTGTGCATGTTTCCTTGGCTCGGGGCGCTGCAGGCAGCCGGTTGATAGCTCGCCCCCGCCCCTCGCTGCAGCGGCCGAGGTGGTTCCCTCTGGGGTGAGCCCCTCAGGGGAACCTGACGGGACGGTCGCATGGGATGCGATGCTCGGCCTGAACCTCGATGATTGGGGCCGCCTCCAAATGGAGGATATTTCCCTCATTAAGTTATGTCGTCGCGCCGGACAGTCCGAGGGGGTAGGAGTCGCGAGGTCTTCGCATCCTTCGTCCTGCGTGATGGCCTCTTAATGACGTGGAATGGCAGCATGCGCCGATACAAAATTGTTGTGCCCACTGCCCTGCGGGGCAAGGCTGTTTGGGCTGCCCACGAGCACCTCTTACACTTAGGGGTGCACAAAATCCTTGCTATGCTCCAGCTCGACTTCTTCTGGCCGGGCATGGCAAGGGATGTGGCTGACTTGCTGCAGGGCTGCACCCAATGTGCACGGCTAAAGCCGCCAGCTCGGCCGTCTTGCCCGCCCTTGCAGTCCATTCAAGTGTCCCGCATTAATGAGCTTGTCGCCTTGGACATCCTAGGGCCCTTTCCTGCCACTCCCCGAGGTAACAAGTACCTGCTGGTTGGGGTGGAGTATTTCACACGCTGGTCTATGGCCTGGCCGCTTCCCAACCAGTCGGCGGCAACCATCATCCACGTTGCTGCGGGATGTGTGCAACATGCTGGGCACGCAAAAAACTCGTACCTCGCCATATCACCCACAGACGGACGGTATGGTTGAGCGCCTGCATAGAACACTCACCTCCATGCTGTGCCATCAGGTGAGCGAATCACAGCTTGATTGGAATCTACAGATCCCCAGGGTTCTGGCTGCATACAGGGATGGCACCTCATGCAGCAACCGGATACTCACCGTTTTACTTGATGTACGGCAGGGACGTTAACCCCTCCGTGGAGATGCAACTGCGCATTAAACCGGCCACCTCGAAGTCTAAAATAACTGACCATATGCAGTTTAATCTTCAGAAGTTGACCGAAGCACGGGAGGCCGCGAGGGTAAATGCTGGCTCACGTCAACTGGCCAACGAGCGGTTGCTGGGCCTCCGTGCGTCCGGAAATGCGTGGGCAAAAGGGGACAGGGCCTGGCTCCATTGCCCCCAGGTGCCGTTGGCGATGTTACCGAAGTTGCTCAGGCCCTGGAGGGGCCCTGTCGACGTCATCCAGGTCGATCGCCCCCAGTGTTAAAGTACAGTGGGGCAGGCGGTGTTGATACGTCCACCCGTCGCGCCTCAAACTCTTTGTCACACTGCGCTCTTCCACTTCACCTACATATCGTGGGGCCCGAGTGCGTGATGTGTCCGATGAGCCGGGTTACATGTCCATGGTGCCAAACCCTCAGCAGTCGTGTTGTTGCACCCCCAGATGCCGCAAGAATGAGTCCTCCAGGGCCGTCCACGCCTACCGCTCCCGTCAACGAGCGCTCACCCGCCGGGCCGGATGTCCCCCAGGCTGGGCCGGTCTCTGTCGACCCACCACCGAACCCCCCTGACTCGTATGATGGACCTGCAATGCGCACCCGCTCTAAGACTCCACGGTTTTCGTGACCCCCCCCCACATTCTCACTCGCACCAGACCTCGCACTTACCTTCACGTCCGCCGGATTGTCTCGGTCGGTGGCCTTCCTTACAACTGTCTAGTGGACGGTTGGACAAGTCGTCGTTGCCTTGGCTTGCGCATGTGCTGGGAGGGGTGACGTGTGCAGTCGCGCGGGCACCATTTTTGTATGTTTGTATATAGTGTAATTTTGTACAGATGGGCTGGGGTAATTATGTCGGGTTATTCTTGTTGTTGTTGATGTTGAGGCACACGTACTTTCGTTATGTTATTGCCATATTTTTGTGGGGAGAGTTGGCAGCCGGGACGACTGGGTGCTACGAGGGGAGGGGGGGGGGAGGGATGTAATGTAGTGGCATTGTTGGGCACGATCGCCACTACTCATAGCCGGTAGTACTGGCCCCGTGTCAACAGGGGGCGGAAGGGAGGCTGAGCCGGGGAGCATCGTGATCATGGGTACGGACCCCAAGAAGGGGGCTGGGGAGATGACGTCACACTCCAGGTCCCTCAGGAAGATTCCAGAAGGAAGATGTGGCTAGGGGCGGAGTGAGCTGGGACTGTGTATAAAAGCCGGGTCCCTGAACGGGCCCGGCAGTTGTTGTCCACTCGAAGACTCAAGAAGCCACCTGGAAGACCTGGAGCCGGGGGCAGGACCCGAGGACCTTGGCTGGGTCAGGTCAGATTAGCCTCCCTAGGTCCCGCTAGCCAGAGGACCCTTAGCGGACAGCTCTTCCAGTGTGTAGGGCACGCTAGTGAAGACATACCTCCTTAGGATATCAGGTGAAAGGGGCTGTAACCCTTTTGTGTTAAGCTGTATCGTTATTGAATAATAAACGTGTTGCCTCCAGAGAAGCATCCTTCCATTTGTACCCACTACACAAGCAATCGTCATCAGGTGAAAATATAGTGGGAGAGCTGCTGAGGCAGGAAAATATTACATATTTGTTTAATGAAATAAAAAATGAATTGAAAATAATTAAAGCAAAAAACCCACGACATTTCGATCACAACACCAGCGGTCTTCATCAGGCGGAGAGAAAATAGGGGACAAGCCTCCAAATGAAACTGCTTATAAGGGTTTCCAAAGTGAGTGGGCGGGGGACGAGAGTTGGGAGGTGTAAACAGCATGGGTGGGGCAGCTAGTCAGCCAGTGCTAATGCAGGAGTAGACAATGGGGAGAGGAAGGGGGTAGAGATAGGGGGAGTGAGGGGGGGGGTAGAGATGGGGGGGGCATTGCACCTCGCTACGCACATACACACTGCTGACGGTAGAGGTTGACAAGAAAACACAAATCAAATCATGACCTAAAGTGGTTGATGACATCTTTACAATGATTGCTGAGATTATAGCCGTCGTCTCGGTTGAAATTGTGTCTGTGTCTGTATATATGGATGGCTTCGTGAACAAATCTTTGTTGATATCCAGTTGGCTTGCAAAGTACCATCGTCTTAGAACAATCTATTTCATGAGACCCAGCCACATTAAAGTAATGATCAGCCATGGCAGAAGTATTGGTCCTGTCTACATCTGATTGGGAACATGTACAGTGAGGGAAAAAGTATTTGATCCCCTGCTGATTTTGTACGTTTGCCCACTGACAAAGAAATGATCAGTCTATAATTTTAATGGTAGGTTAATTTGAACAGTGAAAGACAGAATAACAACAAAATCCAGAAAAATGAATGTCAAAAATGTTATAAATTGAGGGAAATAAGTATTTGACCCCCTCTCAAGCATAAAACTCAGCAACCATTGGAAAGATGTCATCAACCTCTACCGTCAGCAGTGTGGATGTGTGTAGCGAGGTGCAATGCACCCCCCCATCTCTACCCCCCCTCTCTCCCCCTATCTCTATCCCCCCTTCCTCCCCTTTCCTCTCTCCATTGTCTCCTCCGACAATAGCGCTGACTGACTGGCTGCCCCGTCCGTGCTGCTTGCGTTCTCGTCCCCCACCCACTCACATTGGAACCCTTATAAGCAGTTGCATTTGGAGGCTTGCCCCCTCTTTTCTCTCCACCTGATGAAGACCGCTTGTGTTACGATTGAAATGTCGTGGGTTTTGTTTTTATAAAAATGTTATATTTATTTCATTATTTTTATTTTCTATCAACGTAACTTTACCGAAAGAACCAAGAATATGAATTCTTGCAGTCATGCAAGTTTTAAGTCAAAACCTATATATCGTGTCTGTGACGTAGGTGTGATTGTCTGACAGCCACGCAGCTGTCAGTCGGGGCAGTCAATGGAGTTTAAAGCAGATAATAGATAAGTAATATTTAAGAATACTTTTTTTAAAAACAAGCTTTAATGAAGTGTACCGTACTCGTAATGGCACAACTCCACGACTCCAGGAAGTGGCCCCGAAGCTTGCCATGACGTAAGGGGCCGTGGTGATTTACAGCCAACGTCAGTTGAGCGTGGACAATTAGACCCAAGCCAAAACATAACAAAATAATGTTTAAAAATAGTTTATTTTAATGATAGAATATAGTATTGTTATCAGCAAGACATAAGTATACCAAGTCTGCAGTCGATACACATTGGGAAGTGGGTTAAAATTGAGTTACAAGATTTGAGGATACGACAACAGACAGAGTGAGTTCATAGAAAGCGTGTAAAAAGATTGTTTAAAAGTATATTTTTCATTTTTTTATGATAGAATATAGTATTGTCATCAGAATGACATAACTATACGAAGTCTGCAGTCGATACCACATTGGGAAGTGGCTTAAAATTGAGTTACAAGATTTGAGGATACAACATACAGTGAGTTCATAGAGATCGTGTATAAAGATTGTTTAAAATTATTATTTTTATGATAGAATATAGTATTGTCATCAGTATGACATAACTATACGAAGTCTGCAGTCGATACCGCATTGGGAAGTGGGTTAAAATTGCGCTACAAGATTTGAGGATACAACAGCAGACAGAGTGAGTTCATAGAAAGCGTGTAAAAAGATTGTTTAAAAAAATATTTTTCATTTATGACAGAATATAGTATTGTCATCAATATGACATAACTATACGAAGTCTGCAGTCGATACCGCATTGGGAAGTGGGTTACAACTGAGTTACAAGATTTGAGGATACAACAACAGCAGAGTGAGTTAATAGAAATCGTGTAGTAGGAGTAATAGAAAAGGGGTGAAATGGCGTTAAACGAAGCCTGGAGAGAAGCGCGAGTGGCTTGTGAGAGCTCTACATGAAGTCATAGAATAAATAGGAAGTATAAACGTGAAAGTAAACACGTTACCGATTGCTCCCATTGCGGAGAAGTATATTTTATTGCATTGTGTTGCCCATTTTGTTTTAAACAGTCTTCTCTTACAGTTTAGTCAAATTTAAGGCGACGTTACAGTTGTCCTCGGCGCCTGCGTAAAACACCACGAGGACCCCACGTGGTCGTCCTCGGCGCCTGAGTAAAACACCACGAGGACCCCACGTGGTCGTCCTCGACGCCTGCGTAAAACACCACGACCCCATGTGGTCGTCCTCGGCGCCTGAGTAAAACACCACGAGGATCCAACGTGTTCGTCCTCGGCGCCTGATTGTCTAATTGCGGAGGATCCCCTGGGACTGTCCTGAACATCTAATTAGGAGCCCTCACGCTGCTCACGGCGCCTGATTAAAAATAACACGTGGACCCCCTGTGCTGCCTGCGGTTCCTGATTGGATAATTTTAAGGATAAACACGAGGACCCCATGGGGTCGTTACTCGGCGCCTGATTGAAATAACACGAGGACCCCTCAAGGGCTGTCCTCAGCGCCTGATTGAATGAACGGTATCGCCATTCGGGCTGTACAGTGCCGATACAAACAAAAACCCTGCCTCTTGATGGTTAAGTCCACCAGTTGATGGGGGTCTAGCCATGCCGTGTGGGTCGTCGTAGAAGATTGTTTGACCATACTTCACGCTGATCATCAGGAAGGATTGGTGAACAAAACACAAATGTCAAGTTGGATTATTTCGATTATTTAGCTACGATTCAAGAGCCAAATGGCTCACAGGGCTATTACCAAATAAATTAAACTGAAAACGTCATCTCCAGGATTGTCAGCAGAGGGCGCGGATGCAGCAAACTTTGCGGTGCTGTTCTATGCTTCTGCTGCTGCCACCACCACCACGAGCACTGCGAGAGCACGTGACGTCGCTCGTCGCTGACCTTGGTGGCGAAACTCGGGATCGCATCGAGCTCAAGTGCGGCGTTACGTAAACCCGCCACGACATTGCACTGACTGCGTCATCTATGCAGTGCAGGATGTGACCCAAAAAAAAAGGTGCGCACCAAAGTCAGCTAAACAATTGGAGATATCGAAATTAAAACTACGTTGCTTTTTAATGTTTCCGAATGAGGCCCACTGAGCTGGGAAATATTTAGGCCCTATTTTCCATTTAATGTTTTTTTAAAGCGGATATTTATAAACAGAGGCATAATTATGCGGTTTGTCCGTCCGTCTGTCTTTCCAAGCGATGTTTCTCAGATCAGATAAAATAGAGACACGACTTTTCTAAATAGATTTGTACACCACAACTAGACGATATCAAATGAAAATGCATTCACATTTAAAAAAAAAATATATTGTTATTACAAATCCAAAATCATCCATAACGCTCTCCTACTTTAACTGCCATTACCACCACATCCAATATAGAAAGAACTAAGAAAAGTTTCAATGAACTTTAACCTGTCATTACAAAATCTTAAAAAACGTGCTCTTAAAACATGACTCTTCTTTATTTAAATTTTGAAAATGCAGTCACTTGTTATTATAGATTAATTTGCCAGCTATGTCATGCTCTTATTTAAATTGTGGCAAGTCCAACAAGTCTCTCTTGCACCATTGTTGTACGCAGATATGTTTTTATTAAATCAATTTTAACCTTGTGAAGCTCAAAATTGGGTTTAACTCTTGATATCCAACACTCACAAATACTACTATGGTCTTATCTGCAGCATATATGAGATGGTATTACAAATATTAATTGAAATACTGGATAAGCATCGCAAGTCTCGTCCACAGAGTACTGTCAGGACAAGTGCGTGCTTGGGTAGAGTGGACACTGGGGAAAGGGCATTAAGCCAAAGTGTGTGAGGGGTTGGTGAGTAGATGACGTCATGTGTAGCTGGTGACTTTCCAGACTGAGGCTGGTGAAGAGCCACGTGTGCTGAGCCCCAGCTTCGTGTTTCAGAGGCTTAATATAACGAGCTCAAAACTGTACTTTATTAATCCTCCCGTGCGCCCACACACACACACGCCCACTCACACACTCGTTCGACTGACTGATGGATTTTTAAAATAATATATGTTAAGGTTTGTCATTGTATAGCCTGTGTTGTAATAATCATCTTGAGCATAATACTGGTAGGAACCACCTGGTTCACCAGCCCACAGAGGATTTTTGTGTCCGTCCGTCGTGCATCCAAAAATGGGATGGGTCGAGCGGCGTGGAGAGGGGAGAGTGGGGAGGGGCTGGGTGGGGAGGGGAGGGTGGGGAGGGGCTGGGAGGGGAGGGTGGGGCTGGGTGGGGAGGGGTGGGGAGGGTGGGGAGGGGCTGGTCACCCCATGGTGCCCTTATAAAACTCAACGTTTAACCTACTCACGCCGGCTTGTGCCCGCCCTCACAGTCGGCCATATTTACGGAATACACCACGCCGCCGTTGACCCTGGCCATTGACCGAGCAACCCAACGTTCCTACCAGCTCCCTCCGCAGGAATATGTTCCAGCATTGGACCATCTGTTTTTGACCAAGGGAGATGACATGACTCGAACTACAAGTCACATGACACTGGATTGTAATGTAGATGAATATTACAACAGGTTTAAAGCTACATCATCGTACTTAAATTCCCGTGGACGCCCATGATCGTCGGTAAACAAGGGGTCGGGAAGTGATAATTGTGAATCTGTCTGATTGTCTTTCTGTTTGACTCTGTCTGATTGCTTTACTGATTATATATCTGTCTCTCTGTTTTGGCTATGTCTGTCTGACTTCCTGTTTGTATGTTTGTGTCTTTAGGCTTAGTTTATGTCAATAATTTCACATATATAAACAAGTTATGAACATTTAGGGGGTGGGACGTGTCGCTCACACACAAAGTCTTACTGCTTTAATGTACGCTACTAACATTACTGTACTGGATTACAGACCGACCGCCTGCCCACCTGCCCATGGACATACCCCTGCCCACCCACCCACACACACCCCAACAACAACAAGGGCTATTCGCCACTAAGTGGCGGTAACGTCACCACGGCGCTTGTGCCCGGCTATGTGCACGTTGAGGCCACGTGAAGTGTCGAACGCCCGCTGGCAGGAGGTCACAGGGCAGACCCAGTGCCACGGGTCGACTGACTGAGATGACTGGCCGATGCACCCCATACACACACAAACATCCACCCGCTCAAGCACCCACCCGTCCACCCACACAATTATTCGACCGATTGATGCATTTTAATGTTAAGGATTGTCATTAATGTATAGCCTGTGTTGTAATGCTCATCTCAAGTATAATCCAGTGTTAAAACACATAGTGTTAACCACAGAACATGATGTGACTCGAACTAATTTGGTACTCCACTTAACTTAACGCAGCTCTCTCATTGACATGCTAATTTCTCTGCTCCAGATCCCCACCCCTCTCTCTGCCCCATCCCCCCCTCTCTCTATTTAAGGCCTCGACACAGAGGCGTTGTGTCTCTGTATGTTTCTATGTTGTCTCTCTGCTTGTGTGTCTTTCTGTGTCTCTCCGTGTTTGTGTTTTGTCTCTCTCTCAAATTTAGTAATCTTTGGAAGAACATAATCAACCAAGTAGGGTGTTGACTGTTGTTGTTTTGCCTCACGGCAGATATGGAGCATACGTTCACAGGAAGTTCCTGTTTTATGCTAATTTTGGTCACGTGACCAGGAAGTGACGATGTTAGATTTCCACTGTACCACGCGGGCGTCGGCCTTTACACAGATAAGTCAAGATGGCGGCACGCATCGCATCTCAGTGAGACCACAGCCACACTTGTCCATTGTGGGAGCTTGTAAGTTTGTTTATATTCCTATAATATTGGCAATGCTGTTGTAATGTTGTACTGGCCATTATAGTGATGTAAATGCCTTTATGGTGCCGTTAAGTTGTTGTAGTAAATACGAGGCCTAGTTAGTAACGAAGCCTGCGACTTTCCTTGTTGTGGATGTTACTTGTGATTTAGTAGGTCGAGTCAGACTTGTGCCTATGTTGCGATCCTGAGAGTAAAGATGACGAAGTATCTCATCCACAGATTAGTGTTATGTGTAATGCTGTACATTTGGGGTGCAGTGGGATGAATACACGATGTGCCTGTATGCAACGCACCGGCTTGTGCTCTTGTCTAGCAGTTCAGTGGTAATGTAGGGGCCTGGTCCGTCCAGGATCTATTGTTATCTAAGACAATGTTCTGATGCTGTGGTGTTCATTGTGTTGGTGTTTCCGGATTATAACAGATGCTGAATCTGTGTTTTCTCACCAGTTTTACCTTGTTACAATCAATAAATGACGATTGGAGTTGGACGTTCATCCTGGCTCCGAGGGTTTATTGAACGCAAGGTTATCTACTCGACTAGCGGTGCAACGCAGCGCACAGTGAGGCCAAGGTGGTTGTGTTAGCTGACTCTTTGTGTTATATTGCATTGTATTTCTAAGTTTACTAAGTTTGTTTTCTACCTGAAAAACAAAACATCCGAGTCAGATTTGGCACGGTACATAAAATACAGAAATTAATGTCTGGTACAAAAGATGTATTACCGAAGCTATCAACAGGTGTGTACAGGATTAACTGCACGTGTGGTAAATGTTAAGTTGGACAAACAGGACGAATGATCAGCACGAGACTATAAGAACATCAGATAATCTGGTAGAAAGTTGATTGAGTGGGCAGAAAGTGGGGCGGGAGTCTTTAATAAGTTGAAGGAGTTCAGTGTTGGTGATGGGAGTGAAAGCTGACAATGGAGAGCCTGTAAACACCTAGTAGAGGATTCAACCAGCGGGAGTGGAATTGATGGCAAAGAGTGTATGTGGGTTAGAATGGTGTAGATTTTGTTCATAAATAACCTTTTAATTGAGTTACAAATGGCCGTGGATGAGTGGGGGGGTTAGGTGGATTTTCCTTCTCAAGCGCTGGCAGACAGTGTTAGTTAATGCCAGGCAACCGGCTGAAGAGGTGGATTTTGACAATTTAACCAAACTGTGATTAATATGAAGTTAGTCCTTATAGATTTGCTAGTGCACTTAGAGTTTAAGTTAAATAGCCTATTTAATCGTTGTAAATCAATTATGTGAATTGTTACGAATGCCCTGCCGAGTTTTTCCGCAACAATTGCTGCCGTGTGCATGATCCCAAATAAATAATTTGTGGTGCAATTCATGGACCACGCCGCCGGAATGCACACGGGTGAACGTCGTCGCGGGATCTGTAACATTCACTGTGAGACAGCAGCAGATGCTGCGGAGTAAGTTCGCGGCTAATACACCTCGGCAATCACCGGGGCAGCCACTGGATTCAAACCCGTGATCATTCACGTTCAACGGCGAACATGCTACCCGCTTGACCACGTCACCACCCAAATAAGTGTGATGCTGTCATGGTGGTGGATCGTGCAGAGAATCAACGTAAAAAGACATGCACACACTGGAATGTTAACTTTTCAATAGATTTCGATTTAAAGCTTTCGTGACTGCAGGGATTCATCTTCTTGGTTCTTTCGGCAAAGTCACGTAGAAGGGAGATAATAAAATAAAATAAACCATAATAAAATAATACAATTCTCACGACGTTTCGGCCACAACGCAGCAGCCGTCCTCAGGTGAAGAACAGGTCTGTCGGAAAGACAGCGTCTGAATGAACACCACTAAGCTTGGCAGCGTATATTTAAGCTGGGTTAGGGGAGGAAAAGCGCCTTGACAAAGGAATTTGCATATCAACAGAGGAATTTAGCATATTTATCAATTCCATGCAATTTAGCATATTTATCAATTCCATAAACCCAGCCATCATGTTCACCATGGAAGTCGAAAAAGATGGCAAGCTATTCTTTTTGGATGTCCAATAGGGTGTCTACGAACTAAGTTGCCTCTGTGGTAGCAGTTACATTGGAGAAACCAAACGACATGTCTCGGACCGCATCCGTGAACATAAAGCAGACTTGAAACACGGTAGGACAAACACCTCAGCTGTGGCAGATCACTGTTACAATTCAGTGGGCTCACATGACATTGACTTCGCCAAGACAGAGGTTCTCTGCAAGCCATCTGGCTACCATGAGAGATTCGTTCATGAGGCGATCCACATATACAAACACAGAGACAATTTCAACCGAGAAGATGGATTCTGGCTCAGCAATCATTGGAAGGACGTAATAAACCATTTCGGATCTTAACTGATTGTGTTCACGTTTATGGTGATTTTCAGACCACAGTCCACTCACTAGCATTTGTATTCTCCGCAGGGAATGGAGTCTTTGCTCCGCTGCAAGTCTCCTCCTACCACTCTCCCATTGACATATTTCGTTGCTTCCTCTTAGTACCTTTCACGCGACGGTCAATGGTATAGTGTATAGCAGATTGTATAATAATAATTAACAGTATAAAAGTGTAATGTTTAATATAATGTATAATGTAATATATAGTGTCGTAATTGTATAGTGAATATACAGCAGTGTGGTATACAGTAGGGTGGGTAGAATAATACATAGTGTAATATTACAATGTATAGTCAATGTATAGTATAGTCTAAGGTGGTGTATAGTAATGCAGTATATAATTTAATGTTGGATTTGTCTATGGCAGTATATAGTACGGGGTAGATCCGTGTGATGTAAGGAAAAAGTTTAGCTGGAGGCATATTATATTTTTTGCGACATAGAATTGTAATGTATGACTTACTGTTAGTAGCTCAGCTTATTGGAGAGTATATTTAGTATATTGATGATATTGATGTAGTTTATATTTTAGTTTTTTACGTGGTGGTTTGGCTGCTACAGCTCCTTACTATAAAAATTCGTTCCCTTTATTACTGCTAACCCTACCTCCTCCCTTTCTTGCTGCTAATCCTACATAATGCACGGGCATAATATGACTTTGAGACCCCCCCCCCCCCTCCTACGCATTCCACAAGTAGTGACTAATCCCATATCTGCATTTCCCATAAATATGCTAAATTCCTCTGTTGATATGCAAATTCCTTTGTCAAGGCGCTCTTCCTCCCCTAACCCAGCTTAAATATACTCTGCCAAGCTTGGTGGTGTTCATTCATACGCTGTCTTTCCGACAGACCTGTTCTTCACCTGAGGACGGCTGCTTGCGTTGTGGCTGAAATGTCGTGAGAATTGTATTATTTTATTAAGTTTCATTTTTATTATTTTATTATCTCCCTTCTACGTGACTTTACCGAAAGAACCAAGAAGATATTCAATAGATCACAATGATTAAGGATTGCGATGAGGTATTCTGTTCAGAGATCGTTTTTTACCTTCCTGTTTCCATATCGGTGAATGTATGCACCCACTCGTGGCTGAAAGCGGGTCAAGCGAACCTTGTTGATTAATCTACCAATTTCGTGCTTCTAATAACATACATTATCAGAGTTATGTTTTTTGTTTGCATTATGACTGCAGGTATTGTGGTCTATGCAAACATGACTCCTCGTAAAACGGTGTCAGTTTTGTTGCCAGATTAAAGGGTAAAAAAACAATTATCATATTTTTTACTGGCAAATGAGGTACCAATGGTGTAAATGCTTAGCCCGAGCTCTCATACTCTGATGGTGCATGGTCTTTGAGTTGTGCGCCTTTTGGCGTCATCTGGTCCAACCCATGTGAGACTAGGCTCTAAGGAAAGCTGGCTCGGGTGTGGACCAATCAACTTCAAGGACAGTCCATACATTATCAGAGTTATGTTTTTTGTTTGCATTATGACTGCAGGTATTGTGGTCTACGCAAACATGACTCCTCGTAATAAAGGTGTCAGTTTTGTTGCCAGATTAAAGGGTAAAAAAACAATTATCATATTTCACGATTATCACGATATAATTTTCTTGTAACTTTGTACGTCGCACGATTCATTGGCCAATCATTTTGTGTGTGCTTTGCTGTGCGTCCAGTAATAATGAAGCTGAAACGTTCATATATACTCTTTGGTTCTTTCAGTAAAGTCACATGAGGTATAAAATAAAATAAATCACGACGTTTCGATCGCAACACAAGCGACCGTCATCAGGTGGAACAAATACAGCAGGAGAACTGCTGACATGAGAAAGAGCTGCTGCAACAAGGGTTTATATAGGATTTTGGTGGGCTCAACCCAAGATTAAGTGGGCGGAGCTAGAGAAGGAATTTGTATGTAAATGTGAGAGATTAGCATGTCAATGTGAAACGGTCCCAGCCACCAGAAGTGGCGGGGATCCTCCTGTGGCTGGGCCGCTTCACAGACATTTAACCTGGTGATGTACTCAGAGAGTCGGAAATGACAGCTGACATAGGCAGGTAGGATGGAAACATCACAGTCAGTTAAGACTTTACTTGGTTAATAACGTCCTTCCAATGATTGCTCAGTTTGTATCTATCTTCTCGGTTGAAGTTGTGTCGGTGTTTATATATCTGGATGGTTTCATGAACAAATCTTTGATAATAGCCGGTGGGTTTGCAGAGTACCTTCGTCTTGGAAAAATCAATTTCGTGTGAGCCCGTAACGTTAAAACAATGATCAGCAACGGCAGAGGTATTGGTCCTACCGTGTTTCAGATCTGCCTGTGTTCACGAATGCGGTCCGAAACATGCGTTTTGTTTCCCCAATGTAACTGCTGCCGCAAACACAACTCATTTTGTAGACACAAGGGTATTGCATGTCAGGAATCGCATCCTTTACAGATGGGATTAAATCATGGACATGCTAATCTTTCTCATTTACATTTATGTACAAATTCCTTCTCTAGCTCTGCCCACTTGCCCTTGGGTTAAGCCCACCAAAATCTTATATAAACTCTCGTTGCAGCAGCTCTTTCTCCTATGTCAGCAGTTCTCCTGCTGTATCTGTTCCACCTGATGACGGTCGCTTGTGTTGTGATCGAAACGTCGTGATTTATATAATTTTATACCTACGTGACTTTACCGAAAGAACCAAAGAGTATGGATTCCTGCAGTCACGAAAGCTTCAAATCAACGTTTAACTATAGTTCACCCAATCATTGAAACTTTGTAACCTATAACGCGTATAACACACACACACAAAAGATGTCAGTTACACAAGGATTATATTACACGACCCACGACTATGTTGACGTAACACCCGTCTACTCTGAAAAAGTTTTGCAAAGCACTAACTTTAACAGGCAGAGTTATTAATCGAAAGCTTTTTATGTGTGCCACTTAACACATATTTTTGTAAGGAAAAGATGGAACGTTATAAGCGATAATCACGACATGAATGACATTCGGCCCACAAAACCCGGTTGACACGATTATCGCAGATCTTATTTCGTACATATCACAGCATCACGGAAAACATGTTAGGCAGATTTGAAATAATTGTGACCAAAAACAAAGATTATGACAGGCGAGTTTGACGGTGGGCTTTGCCTCGTAGGATGCAGTTGGTTTTGTTGTATAGGTCACCCCCTGACTCATGACAGCTTGACTTGCGATCCCTCCCGCTTTTACCTTTCTTATAGTAATTAAGACGCTCACAGTAATGACCAAAACTCATGTTCTGCCCCATGGCAGATATGGGGGTGTGTTTACACAGGAACTTCATGATATGGTGTTGTTTGGTCACGTGACCAGGAAGTTACGATTTAAGGTTCTCTCAGCCACGAGGCAGGTGTGTCAGCCATTACACAGAGTACAAAATGGAGGCTCAAATAGCGTCTCAGTGAAGACAGGTGCATCTGTTCATTGTGGGACTTTAAGAAGCGTCTGTACGTTCGTTTATGTTATTATAATGCTGGGAATGCTGTTATGTTAGGATTGCCGTTATAATGCTGTAAATGCCTTTATGATGCTGTTAAATTGTTATGATATGAGGCCTCGTTAACAACGAAGCCTGCCACTTGCATTATTGTGAAAGTTATTTGTAATTGGATAAGGCGAGCCAAACTTGTGCCCATGTAACTTTAATGCGATCTTGAGAGCAAGGATGAAGAAGTATCTCATCATACTCATTGGTTCTTTCGGTAAAGTCACGTAGGTATAAAATAAAATAAATCACGACGTTTCGGATGCAACACAAGCATCCGTCATCAGGTGACGGACGCTTGTGTATGGATTCCTGCAGTCACGAAAGCTTTAAATCAAGGAAGTATCTCATCCACAGTTCAGTGTTATATGCAGCACTGTACATTTAGGCTGTAGTATGGTGATTACACAAAGTAACCTTATTTAACACGGTAGCTTATTATCTTGTTTTATAGCTATTCAGTGCTAATGTAGGTGCCTGGTCCATCCAGGCCCTATTGTTGAGATTCATGCTATCTAAGGCAATGTTATGATGTTTCAGTGTTCATTCAATGTAATGATATTGCAGGTGTACTGAGTCCAACTGAGTCGCAGATGTTATTCTTCAGAGGCAACACATTTATTCACAACACGTATATACAAAGGGGTAACTGCCCCTTTACCAGATACAGCGTAGGGTGGTGACCACCCAGCTAACCACACTACACACAGGAGTTACAGCTATGTGTTGGTGCCTCTTCAGACGTAGGACATGGAGCTTCCAGCTTGTAGAATGAAGCGACCCCGGTCCCTCTCAGGGACCCACCTTATATCCTCCCGGGTCGGGGCCCGCTCCGCCCTCGGCCTCGCCACACCTTCGCGAGCATTCTAGCTCCCTCTCGATCCCTCTCGAGAGCTCTCCCCGAACACGTGATCACCCCCTAGCCCCCCTCCACCTGGGGGCCTCTCTGTGGACACTCCGGATCATGTGCCTACGGGGTCAACCAGAGTGCCATGGCCCGGGGCAACCCTGTTCGTGGGCTGACACTCTCCCGCTCCCCCTTGTGGGAGCTCGCACTGCACGCCATGCGTGGTGCTCGGGCTATCCCAACGCTCACCAAGCCCCGCTAGGGCTGGTACTACACCCACCTATGGGGCGTACGTGATGACGGTGCATCGCACGCCGTCCTCTGCTAAAGCCGGCCTCACTCAGCAACACACACGATGCTGTCCGCGATGTAAGTACATCGCACGCCACAGCCCTCCCGGGCCGGCACCACACAGTGACATCCCCAATGTCACTACTCAAGTATTAACAGATGCTGTATTTTGTGCTGTGTTTTTCCATCAGTTTTACCTTGGAATCGGATGTTCACCCTGGCTCTAAAAGTTTATTGAATAGGAGGTTAATTACTCGGATAGTGGTGCAATGCAGCACACAGTGAGGCTGAGACAGTAACAATATATTCTTCTTGGAGCTCTCAACCAGCCACCTCCTCAGTCAGAGCCAGAGCCGCGTGGTGCTCGGACGGCGGAGGCAGCATCGCCCAAGGATAGTGGCGCGGGACGCAGCCATCGCCTTCCCAACATCAAGGAATTTGTCGCGGGTGGCGACTGGAGTGCTTTTACTTGGCAGTTCGAATCCTCTTTTCGTTCAGTGCGGTGGACGGAGGAGTAGGCATTGGACGCCTTGCCTACTCTTCTCGATGACGTATCGTTGGCGGTGTTCCGCTCCATTCCCTCGGAGAAGAAAAAGACGTTGAAGGCCGCGTTCGCCGAGATGGCGGAAGTTTATGAACCACCGTCGGACGCTCAGAGGAAGTTCATGCATTGTCGACGGGGGACCAACGAGTCTCCCCTTGCCTACCGCGGGGCTCTGTTGGTGCTCGCAATGGCCGCTTACCCCGACACCACGCCTGATGTACTTGACCCTCTGATTCTGGCGAGGATGTTGGAGTTATCCAAGGAAATGGGTATCTCGCTGCCTGTGTGCGGCCACGAGCCACTGACATCCCAGTGGGCCGCCAGGTGCCTCGATGCCAAAGACAACTTGCGCCATTGGGCGCAGATAGCCGCCTGGACGGGAGACCTTGCCAAGGATGGTGAGCTGTTTGGATGGGCGCCATCTCGAGTTGTCCACATTCCGGACTACGCGGGAGTCGAAGACCTGGCCGCCGCCGCACTTCGCTGGGTGTTGCGACGGAGACCGGTGGGGCGTCGGGACGGGGCCTCGACGCCGCGTGGGGATGGCGATGGGGCTGCCTGGCGGGCTGGGACGACGTGCTTCAAGTGTGGCCAGATGGGCCACTTCGCGCGTGACTGTCGGAGTCATCCCCGTCCTCCACTGCCTCCCGTGACTCCATCTTTGGCGTCACCTCCATGGACGGACCGTGACCCCGGCCAGGCAAGTCGGCACGCATCAGACACCGGGCATATATTGACACCTCATGCATCTTCCGACGCGTGTAATGTTCCATCGGTTTGCAACTCACACGGTGCCGTTGAGGGTTCGCCGCGTACAATCACTCAATGGAGGAAATTGGCGCGCCATGTTGTGGCGGCTGCGGCGGGATCCTCTACGGTGCCGGGTACTATACAGGGGGTGGACGTTCGGATATTAGTGGACACCGGCGCGTCGGCGACTATTATATACGACGTCATCTTCCACCTCCTGTCTATTCCTGCTTCGCGTGTGCGGCCGGCTTTCGATGCGTGTATTGCTGGTAATGGGGGGAGTGTGGGCATCATCGGACAAGTAGAGGTTCATGTCGCCATTGGTAATGTAGCTGCGTCGGGGACGGTCTTGATTTCAAGGTCCTTGGCGGTGCCCTGCTTGTTGAGCACCGACTTTCTTCGTAAAATTCCCGTTAAAATTCTTGTTAATCAAGGCTGTCTGGAGTTGCCAGAAGGGTGGAAAATGTTTTTTTTGCCATCCCCGTTGAGTCGTCCATCGCCATGCGTCGCCGTGCAGGCGCTTGCAGATGTCACGGTGGAGATTCCTCCGGGCACTCAAATGCTCGTTCCATTACGATATCGGAAACGTTTTGATGAAGAAGACACGTCAGCAGGGGTTCTGCTGTCCCCGTCCAACACCGCCACCAAGAGTCTTTCTCTTGTGGCTGCTCAGATGATTGTCCGGGCCGGTCAGGCCCCGTTTTTGCAAGTTTCGAACAGGAGTCCGGAAGGCATTTTGGTCCTGGCCGGTACGGTTTTGGCTCACGCCATTACCGTGTTTACGGATCACGAGGAGGGCCGACTACACATATTGGCGACTCCCAACAGACTGCACATATTGGCAGTGGATTAGAGTGCTAATTCCGACGATCAGTGGATCGCAGAATTGTGCCAGTAAAATTAATCGTTGGCTATTGAGCAACGTAGTGCGCTGCGGGCGCTGTTGTCTGACTACGCTGACGTATTTAGCAGGAACGATTTTGATTTGGGTCGCACATCGCTTTTGTCCCACCACATTGACACCGGTGAGGCGAGCCCGATACGGATGAACCCACACCGCATGAGTCCCTCAGAGAGGGACCATGTGCGCTGCGCGGTGGATGAGATGCTCGCCGCTGACATAATTTCGCCATCTAATAGCCCTTGGGGCGCTCCTGCTGTGCTCGTTAAGAAAAAAGATGGTAGCCTCCAGTTTTGTGTTGACTTTCGTAGGCTAAATAAGGTATCTGTGGCAGATGCGTACCCTCTGCCACGGATGGACGATTCCCTCGATGCCTTGTCAGGAGCGAAATACTTTTCCACACTCGATCTCTCGTCGGGCTTTTGGCAGCTGCCCCTCGATGATTCTTCAAGACCAAAGACGACATTCCGTATGCCTCAAGGCCTGTTTCAATTTAACTGCCTTCCTATCGGGCTGAACGCCGCTCCCGCCATGTTCCAGCACTTGATGGAGCTGGTTTTGGCCAGGTTGCAATGGGACACATGTCTCATATACTTAGACGATGTTATTGTATTCAGCCGTACGTTCGAGGAACACCTTCAGCGATTGAAGGCTGTTTTCGACAGGATGCGTTCCGCTAATCTTAAATTCAAGCCTAAGAAGTGTCATCTTCTGCAACGCTCTGTGCGTTACTTAGGTCACATTGTCAGCTCCGACGGTGTCGCCATGGACCCAGACAAAACCTCTTGCGTCCATGACTAGCGAACCCCCACTTTAGTGGGGGATGTGCATCGGTTTGTCGGGTTCGCGTCCTACTACCGTCGTTTCATTCCGAATTTTGCTACCATCGCGAGGCCTCTGCACGTTCTGACCGGGAAGCTGGCATTTAGAACCGTCCGGGATAGATTGGCGACCATGCCGACACTTGATTATCCTGACTTTTCATTGCCCTTTATCCTGGACACTGACGCCAGCGATACGGGCATTGGTGCCGTTTTGTCTCAGTGTAAAAATGGCGCAGAAAGGGTGGTGGCATATGGTAGCTGTGTTCTCTCTCCAGCGGAGACTCGCTACTGTGTTACGTGCAGGGAACTATTGGCGATCGTCAATTTCGTTCGCCAATATCGTCCTTACCTGTACAGAAAAAAATGTATTGTATGCACTGACCATGCTGCTCTGCAATACTCCTTAAAGATCGAACAACCATCTGGCCAGCTGTCGCGATGGCTTGAGACGTTACAGGAATTCTTTGACATATGCTACCGTAAGGGTTCTCGCCACGGTAATGCAGATGCGCTCTCCAGGTTGCCGCAGGGCTTCCCTTGCGCATGCGCGTCAGGCACTAATCAGTTAATGGTTCTCCCTCAGCCCCCTCGGCCTGTCATGTCCGTGGTGGCGGACTCCGCGGGCCATGCCGGGCCGGAGCCGGCTGACAGTGCGTTGAACCTGCCGCGCTCGGTATGGATATGCGATGTCGGGTTGACGGATCACGGGTCGCCTCGTCCAAGGACGACTCCCAACAGGCTACCTTCCAGAATGGGTTATTGATGTGGAGGGATGATCTTTTGGGCCGTTGGCATCTGGTGGTTCCCGTCGCGCTTCGGCACGAGCTGATTCGGGCGCTACACGCCGAAAAATTGTTGCACCTCGGCGTGCAGAAAACCTTACTCACGATGCAAAGAGATTTATTTTGGCTCGGCATGACAGCCGATGTTGCCAAATCTATTCAGGGCTGCCCCGAATGCGCTCGGTGGAAACCACCGCGCCAGCAATATATTCCACCCTTGAAATATATTAAGATTATGCGGATTAATGAACTGGTGGCTCTCGATATTCTCGGCCCGTTTCCTCCTACCGCCAGGGGTAACAAATTCTTGTTAGTGGGGGTGTAATATTTTTCGCGTTGGCCGATGGCTTGGCCCTTGCCTGATCAATCAGCATCGTCCATCACGGATACATTTTTGAATGGTTACGTGATGAACAAAGGTGCGCCGGAATGGTTGCTTACGGACCAAGTCCGAAACTTCTCATCCAAGTTGCTGCGTAATGTGTGTGCTTTGAGCACCAAAAAGACACGCACTTCGCCTTACCACCCGCAGACGGATGGAATGGTAGAACGATTGAACCGTACCTTGTCTGCCATGCTTTGTCACACTGTGAGCGAAAAGCAGGCCAACTGGGACCTTCACATTCCTAGTGTGGTTCTTTCGGTAAAGTCACGTAGAAAGGAAACAATAAAATAATACAATAATAAAACAATACAATTTTCACGACGTTTCGATTGAAACACAAGCAATCATCATCAGGTGTGAAAAACACAGCAAGAAAAAATTAAAAAAGTGGCGTTTTTTTCTTAACGTTAGCACCACGGACAGCGATTTTGGCAGTTGTTCAGATGGACGAGTCCATCTATGTTCAGAAAAGAGGAGGGGGAGAGGAAGAGAATGGAATGCGGTCTGAAAGTCACCGTAAGCATGAACACAATTAATTAAGACCCGAAATGGTTTATCAAATCCTTCCAATGATTGCTAAGCCAGAATCCATCTTCTCGGTTGAAATTGTCTCTGTGTTTGTATATGTGGACAGCTTCATGAACGAATCTCTCATGGTAGCCAGATGGCTTGCAGAGAACCTCTGTCTTGGAGATGTCAATGTCATGTGAGTCCACTGAATTATAACAGTGATCTGCCACGGCCGAGGTGTTGGTCCTACCGTGTTTTAGGTCTGCTTTGTGTTCACGGATACGGTCCGATACATGTCGTTTGGTTTCTCCAATGTAACTACTACCACAGAGGCAACTCAGTTTGTAGACGCCAGGGTACTGTACATCACATTTTTTACAGATGGATTTTATGTAATGTGTTGAATCGGACCTGGATCTTGTGTTTATTCAGGATTTTGGATATCTTTTTTGTGACCCCCGCAATGTAGGGTAAGGTGATGGTTTTTAATGGCTCCTCAAGAGGGTCCTTCTTCATGGTTGGAGTGATGGCTTTGCGGATTGTGTAGTCGGAGTAACCATTAGCCTTAAGAGCTTGGTGTACGTGCTTGAGTTCACTGGCAATGTGTTCCTGGTCGGAGATGCATTGGGCTCTATGGTGCAGAGTCTTTATGAGGGAATTCTTCTGGGATGGATGGTGGTGGGAATCCGGTTTCAGGTAAGCATCCATATGGGTAGCTTTCCTGTAGACAGAGTGGCTCATTGGACCATCAGGTCTCTTTTTTATTAGGACATCCAAAAAAGGTAGCCTGCCATCTTTTTCGACTTCTATGGTAAATCTGATGACTGGGTGTATGGAATTGATGTGCTCGAGGAATTGGTCTAGAACAGGCCGGCCATGTGGCCAGATGACAAAAGTATCATCCACGTACCTCTTCCATAAGGTTGGGTGTAGAGTGGCAGTCTGGATGGCATCAGTCTCAAATTTCTACATGAAAACGTTGGCTACAACCGGAGATAGTGGGGAGCCCATTGGGGTGCCCTCAGTTTGTTTGTAGAAAGTTCCATTCCAAGTGAAGTATGTATTGGTTAAGCAGTGTCACGCTTACGGTGACTTTCAGACCGCATTCCATTCTCTTCCTCTCCACCCTCCTATTTTCTGAACACGTCCATCTGAACAACTGCCAAAATCGCTATCCGTGGTGGTAACGTTAAGAAAAAGCGCCACTTTTTAAAAAAAATTCTTGCTGTGTTTTTCACACCTGATGATGATTGCTTGTGTTGTAGTCGAAACGTCGTGAAAAATGTATTGTTTTATATATATTTTTTTATTTTATTGTTTCCCTTCTACCGAAAGAACCAAGAATATGAATCCCTGCAGTCACGAAAGCTTTGAATCAAAATTCCTAGCGTGCTTTCTGCCTACCGTATGGCCCTGCATGCCTCTACGGGATACTCGCCGTTCTTCGTCATGTACGATCGGGAGAACGTGCCACCAATTGGCGTACAACTGGGAGTGCCCACTAAGGGGCCCGCGCTGACCCTCTCAGAACATGTCCGTGATTCCGTTCGCCGTGTCACAGAAGCACGGTAGGCGGCACGAATTGCCACGGCCAAAACCCAGGCCCATAACGAGCGTTGTGCTCGTCGGTCGCGTCGTGACATGCCGTGGGCTGTGCGCAACCGGGCCTGGCTCCATTGCCCCCAGGTGCTGGTGGATACTTCTCCCAAGCTGCACAGGCCATGGCAAGGGCCTGTCGAATTGATAGACATACGCAACCCTCAATGCGTGCGTATCCGGGCGGGTTCGCACCGTTGGTACGTCCACACGTCTCGGTTGAAAACCTTCTTTGCTCTGCACGTTGATCCTTCATCCCCATTGACTACTCTGCCGGGGTCTGATGCGTCTGATGTGCCACCTTGGTTGCCAGTTGATCCCCAAAAGGGGCCTGTTTTGCCTCCACAGACTCGCAGGCCCTGAATGCCCCGGCTGCTGACAACTCCGCTCCATCCTGGCCTTCCTCTACTGCGACGGATGCTGATCCTACCACTCTTCCGCCTCCTGCTGGGTTGAAACCGGCGGGGCCTCGTGCTGCTGCAGGGGATGGGCCGGCATCGCGTACCCGTTCAAAATCTGTTCCCTTTCGTTGATTGTTACTCTTACTTACCTTGCCTAATGCGTTCGTTATGCATCTTATTATTGTTGTTATGTTATTCTTCATTCTCAGTGTCTCTCGTATTGTGCATTGCCTCGTTCCTAGTCAGGAGGGCTAGTCTTTTACCCTGGGGGGGGGGGGGGGGTGATGTAATACGAGAGTTCACCGACAGTCGCTGATCGGTGGGATAGGCTCCGCCGCTTCAGCCATTAGCCAATTAGACAGTGGCGGCTCCTGCAAAATCTCTCAGGGGGGGCAAATGTCTGGATGATTTATAAGGATAAGGTCCACCCATGCAAAGGATAAATTAACAGCTTAAGCATGTAAAGGCAACTTCACTTCTTTAATATTAATGAAAATTAAAGTGACTCTTACAATACATCTTGTTTGTTTCTATACTCACTATTAATACAATCCACTCAAGTTTATTTTATTAAAGATTTCACTAGGTGGCGACAAATAAAATTGTTGAGTGAAACGTGCTTACGTATGATGACGTAAGCACGTTAGTGCGAGCCCTCCCGGAAGCCATAGAGAATGCATTGCAGCGCCCCCCGTTCGAAAAAAAACATCTTTGAATGTAAGTCTATGGGAACACTCTGGGCGATTCTCAGCCGGAGTGAAATCGCCCAAAAAGAGGCGGTACTCCACAGAACGTGACATGACGCTGATTGGACTATATCCAGAGGCACAGTGACGGCTAGCGTGACTCTGTGGTTGAATGACATTGGTGGTGCGTCGCCCAATCGCCCTAATGAAGAAACCGCCCCTGCAATTAGATGGATGCGAAATTGGGCCAAAGTTCAAGGGCGGAGCTCAAGGGTACTTGTGGGTAACCATCGAGAAGGTTCGTGAGGGGGCGTGGCTATAGGCAGGGCTTGGTGACGTAGGTGAGGGGTTATAAGGGGAAGCAGAAAGGGGCTCGTGGTCAGTGTGTGGAGTCTAGAAGCGGGATCACGTCTCGCGCCTCCGGAACGCCAGCGGCCACGTGGCGGGCCGGAAGCTGTCTCCTTGTGCGCCATCTGCCAGCGGCGCACAGGAGTGGGGAGCGTGAGCGAGCCGTGCGTGGAACAAACAACAACTTACGCCGCGGAATGAGGTGGAGCGGTGTTGATGTCAGGAGAACGCGGAGCTGTCCAACTGTAAATAAATAACAAAGACAAACTACAGATCGTCGTCGAAGTGCTTTATTACACAAGTCCACCACAAGATCTAAAGGCTCAGAACACTCACAGATATCATCTACCAGTATGGCAGCAGCTCAGACACGTGCAGCAGCAGAAGCAGCAAACGTCCGTATCTCCTATATCGCTGAAGAGGAAGCCATGCTAATCTAAAAAGCCCGCATACAAGAAGAAGCAAGCATAGCAACTGCTGCCGCGCCGAAGAAAGCAAAGCAAGAGAGCATAGCAACAGCTGCCTCGCTTCGTAAGGAAGCAGAGCTGGAAGAGACATTAGTGGCTACTGCTGCACCAGAAGAAAGCAGAGCTTGAAGAGCAACAGAGTTTATTCGTGGCTACTGCCACGCGGAAGGAAATTGAGCTGCATGCTAAGTTAAGCACCCTACAACTCAAAAAAGCAGCTGCTGCAAAGGCCCAGGCAGAGGTGCTCGAAGCAGCAGCCAATCTGGATAAGGAAGAGAATTGGAGTGAGTTTGACACTCAGATGCATGTCAAGGACCGTGACCAACTAACCAAAAATTATATATTGGACTGGTCTGAACAATGAAACCAATGCTCCTCCACCAACCGATACTGAGCAAAAGGTGGATGTCGAGACATCGCCACCTCCATGCCAAGTGAACATGAATGATGTCTATGGGAATGGTGGAAATGCATACACTGCCCTGGCAGTTAGTCGCCGACTCGGCATCGCACACGTGGGGCCAGACAAGGATGCATCAAGTCAGACCCACATTCCAGACAGTCACACAAAGGGATCAAACCAACGTGATCAAAACTGTTTGGGCCCACAATCCAACGCCATCGTGAATCACAGCATGTGTAGTAACGCTCACGACTCGTTCACACCGGAGTTGGAGGCACACTTGTTTATTTAACACCAACGTTGCGACATACACATTTGAGGGGGTATCGGCCCCCTCACCCGTCTATCTGAGGACACACCTCTCTAGCTAACCCTAGCCTGCCTCTGAGTCCTCCACTAATGGGCTAGGGGAGGCTATCTTGGCCCGACACTGGTCAGTCGGGCCCGGTACCCAGAGTCCAGACCAGCACTGGTTCTGGCTCTGGTACCACGCCACTGGCTCGAGCCTGCGCGGTCCTGATAAGGACGGCGTACCAGGGGGAGTCCAGGGCTCTATCTCAGACGTCTTCCGCCTCCTCTTCTTTAGCTAAACATCACTCCCGAGCCCTTCGATACAATCCCCTTTTATACCCAACCCCTCCCTGAGGGGTGGGGCCCCGGGGGATCATAACGACCGAATCGACCCCCCAGGGTGTCTGGCGCGGACGTCGCAGAGGGCACCTGCTTGTGCACACATGTAGCCCCGCCTACTGTGTTTGTTTACCATAGGCTGCCATGCATAACGGGCTCTCTCTCTAACACCCCTACATCACTCCCCCCCGCATAGCATGCAGCCGTCCCGGCTGCCAACATACAAAAATTTGACAATAAAGGTGCCTTCACCCCCTGACCGCGCGTGTGCCTCACTATTTTTTGAACAATAACAGGAACCAGAACAAGAACGCAACAACAAGATGAGAAACAACCCGACGCACCCCCCCGAATAAATACGAATTCCGTAAAAAAACAGCTTATATACAACCAGCAGGGAACCCACCCCGCACACACAACAAACGGTGAACCCAGCATATGTACATCCGAGGAGCGGGAAACACACCATCCACACAACACCCAATAAACACAACAGCTATGTACACATTTTCCGGCCTCACAACAGTTTGCGCATTTTAGCGCGCGTCCTTGCAGCGGGCCCCTCACACGGGGTAACCCCGCGTGGCGGACAATCAGGTGGCAACTGTCCGTCTTGAGGTGAGCATTCCTCTGACTCCGCGTGACCCTCGGCATCCGCAGGAGGGGTGATCGGGCGTGAGCCCGTCACTCCTGATGCCCCTGAAGGTGGCACAGCCGGCAAGGCATTAGGTGAGAGCGACGGAGACGGACCCAGCAAGTCGGCCGACCCCCCACATGTTTGGCCACGCGCGTGTGAAGTGGGGTTGTGAACCGCAGCGAAGGGTTTTAATCTGGAGGGGTGCACGAACCATCGCCGCTTCCCCCACTTGATGCGCACGCACTGCGGACGTAACACCTCCACCACTTCCACAGGGCCCCGCCACGGCCGCACAAGTTTAGAGGAGGTTGCCAGTGGCACCTGGGGGCAGTGCAACCATGCCTTGTCCCCCGGCTTCCACTGCAGCATGTGCGCTCGACTCAATCTGAGGCGCTCATTTGCCTTCTGACGGAGGTCAGAGTTTTGCATTGCAGCATCCCGTGCCTCGGTCAATTTGTCCAGATTAAATTTAACGTGGTCAGCCAGATTAGTTTTTCCCTGCGGCACGGGGATCCGCAACTGGGCACGAACAGGCGGGTCTGGTTCTCGGCCGTACATAAGGTAAAAGGGAGAAAACCCCGTAGCCGCATGGGGTGCCATCCGGTACGCCGCCAAGACCCCCTGAATTTGTAGGTCCCAATCCGTTTGCGAGTCCGAAACTTGTTGTGATAACATGGACGAGATGGTGCGATGCAAACGTTCGACCATCCCGTCAGTTTGTGGGTGATATGGGGAGGTCCGAATTTTCTTTGTGCCCAGGAGATCGCAGACTTGTCTGAGTAGTTTACCGGAAAAATTTCTGCCCTGGTCGGTCAGCAGCCTCTCCGGAGCACCTTTGTCCAGGACATAACCCTGAACAAAGGCCTCCACGATGGCTGCTGCCGACTGGTTGGCCAAAGGCCAGGCCATAGGCCAACGTGTAAAATACTCGACACCCGTCAACAAATATCTATTCCCTCTGGGGGTGGCGGGGAATGGTCCCAAAATGTCCAGAGCGACCAGCTCGTTTATCCTGGACACTTTGATCGATTGCAAGGGCGGGTTAGACTCCCGTGCCGGCGGTTTGCGTTGTGCACATTGAGGGCACGATCCCAACAAATCCCCCACATCCCTCGTCATGCCAGGCCAGTAAAAATCAAGTTGCAGCAAGGCGAGAGTCTTTTGGGTCCCCAGGTGTAGGAGGCGCTCATGAGCGGCCCATACCACCCTACCCCGCAACCCAGTAGGGACAACCAGCCGATGTCGACGTGACTTCCCGTCCCAATGCATTAGCAGACCTTGGCACATTTCCCATGCGTCGGAACCACCACTTTTTCCCCCCGCCGCACCGCCAACGCGACGTCGCCACCCGAGGAGGGAGACATCCTCCATCTGGAGGCGCCCCCATTCAATGACGGGCAACCCCAACAGGGAATCTTTGCCCTGCTGTTCGATCGAATTAGGAACCATTGCATCGTCGTCGTTGGCGGCCGCCAAGACAGGTACCGATGTGTCCCCTGGAGGCCTGCAACGTCCAGACCCCAGGAGGCATGCACACTCGGAGGTGGTTGGCAAGCGTGACAGAGCGTCCGCGTTGGTGTGGCGAACGCCCTTACGGTATGTGGTTTGGAAATCGTAATCCTGGAGGACCTCCAACCATCGGGACAATTGTCCCGATGGCTGTTGAACCCTCAGGGCGTACTGCAGTGCCGCATGATCTGTGCGGACGGTGAAATGCCGACCGTACAGATATGGGCGATACTGTTGGACGAAATGGACAATTGCCAACAGTTCCCTACGGGTGACACAATACCGTTGCTCCGCTGGAGACAACACCCGACTGCCGTACGCAACCACATGTTCCACGCCGTCAACCACCTGGGAGAGCACGCCCCCAATACCCGTGTTGCTCGCATCGGTGTCGAGCAAGAACGGTTTTGAAAAATCAGGGTAAATCAGGGGAGGAGCGTTTACCAAAGCATCCCGAAGGGAGCAAAAAGCAGCCTCCTCCTCCTGACCCCAGCAAAACCGAACCCCTTTAGATGTTAAAGCATGTAGGGGTTTGGCGATAGTCGCAAAATTAGCGACGAAGCGTCTATAATACGACGCAAACCCAATAAAACTCCTAACCTCTCCCACTGAGGTGGGAGTCGGCCAGGAGCTTACACACTGCGTTTTGGCGGGATCGGTAGAAATACCTGAGCGCCCCACGATGTGCCCCAAATAACGCACCGACTCGCGTAACAAATGGCATTTTTGGGGCTTAAATTTCAAATTAGCAGCCCGCATCTTTAGGAAAACCGCCCGCAACCTCTGGAGATGTTCCTCAAAAGTTTTGCCAAAGACAATGACGTCATCCAAATAAATCAGGCACGACTCCCATTGCAATCCAGCCAAAACCAATTCCATCAACCGCTGGAAAGTTGCCGGCGCTGAGTGTAAGCCCATCGGCAACCGGTTGAATTGAAACAGGCCGTGCGGAGTACGGAAAGCAGTTTTAGGCTTTGAATCATCGTCCAGAGGAAGCTGCCAGAATCCCGAAAGTAAGTCCAATGTGGAGAAGAATCGCGCTCCCGCCAAGGCGTCAAGCGATTCGTCCATCCGTGGGAGCGGGTATGCGTCGGCAACCGTAATTTTATTAAGGCGCCGAAAGTCAACGCAAAACCGCAACGAACCGTCCTGCTTCTTAACCAGGACGATCGGCGCTCCCCAAGGGCTGTTGGAGGGAGAAATTATGTCGGCGGCTAGCATGTCATCAACAGCCGATTTGACATGGTCCTTTTCGGCGGGACTCAACCGAAAAGGATTTTGGCGTATTGGCGCGCTGTCACCCGTATCAATATGGTGACGCAGCAGATGAGTGCAGCCCAAATCGTATTTATCCCGACTGAAAACGTCGGAAAATTCCCTCAGTAGTGTCTTAAGACGTTGGCGCTCTAAATTTGACAGGTCCGTCGATCCCGCGCAAAGCGCCTCGAGCCACCCTTCATCGCTGTCTGAATGTGGTCGCGGTGCAGGGGCAGCGCCGACATGACTCGCGACGGGTTCCTCACAGGGCACCGGCGTTGCGTGAGCAAGCACGGTCCCCTGTGGGACCACCACCGTCTGCGAGCCCACATTGAGGACCGCGATGAAGGGTTCTCCATCCCCTCTCACTATGGTCTGGGCCGGGAGTAAATTAGGTCCACTGACCCCGGCCCTAGACGGTCCCAGCAAAACCCCTTGAGCCCCAATGCCCTTAGCGAAGGGCCGCCGAAGTCTCAAAGGAATTAACATTTGCGCCCCCGGAGGAACGCGCACCGTTCTATCTACGAACGCCGGCACCGTCGCGAACGCCGTCCGGCTCGTAGCGGGGGATGGCAAAAACGCCATGCGTCGGCCCGATGGGAGCTCAATGCATCCCTGGTCGATTAATATCCTAATCGGCATTTTGGCCAGGAAATCCGTCCCCAGCAGGCACGGAACCGCCAGCGAGGAGGAAACAAAAATCGGCCCAGATAATTTAATATCCCCGACACAAATTTGGGCTCGAATTTGTCCGATGATGCCAAGTGAACCCCCGTTAGCAGCAAAGAATGGCACATTAACAGGCATCACAGGACGGCTCTGGGCAGGGAGAATGTTATAAATCAACTCCGAAATAATGGTCGCCGATGCTCCTGTATCGACCAGGATGCGCACCTCGACCCCATCGATGTGACCCACAACGGCCGACGACCCCGATGACGCGGCTACAACCCGATGGGCCAACACGGACCACTGGCTGGGTTCAATGTGAGTACCCAGAGCGGTGCGTGTTGGTGCCATGGTACGCGATATTTGCCCCCCCTTCGCTGCGGTGTTCGAGTGTGTGACGGGCGTGTGCGTGGGCCAAACATGAGGGGTGCCGCGACTCGCCGGATTATGATGGTGGAGCTTGTGACGAGGGCCGGCGTCCCGTTGAGGTGTCGTTCCGCGCTGCCGAGGAGAGCGGCACCCCGAGGCGACGTGGCCCCGGATGCCGCAGTTATAACAGCGTGGAAGCGCTGGTGGCGACGATGGACGTTGTAGACGGCTTGAACCGGCCCGGTCCTCCCGCGCTCCCGCTCCGTGCTGCCGTTGATGGTTGATGGCGCAAACCTCTTCCGCCGGGAGGGTGGCCGCAGCGACGGCGCGCCCGCTCGCCACCTTGCTGGCCTTCCGTCGTTGAGAGGACAGGTTTGCGTGGAGGAGACGGGCCGCTTGGAGGGAGCACATCTCTGCATCGTCCTGTGCGACAATGACGATGTCTAAGTCGTCCGCCAGCAAAAGTATCTTCTCTGTCACCATGGCGTCGACACCCTCGTCATCCATTCGTGGAAAGGCCTCCTTCGCCAGTGCCAGGAGGCTTGTGCGGTACGCCAGGGGCGACTCCTTCGTCCCCCGCTGGCGATCGTAAAAGAGTTGGCGACAGTCCGATGGTGGACCATATACCGCCGACAGCACCTGCATCGCCTTCCGCAGCGTGGAGCGCCTCTCCTTCGAAGCCGATGTTAGAGTGGCGAGGGCGTCGCTGTCGAGAAGTGCTGGCAGCGCGCGGAGAGCCTCGGCGTCTGTCCACTGTGCCATCTCCTGGTGAGCGAGGAAGCGCCGCTGGAAGCCGCCCCAGTCGCCATCCTCGCCCACAAATTCCTTGAGTGGAGGTAGCCGCTGATGTAAGGCAGCGGCTGCAGAGGAAGAACGCACTCCCTCGTCCGCCTCACTCAACTCAGCGTCGGCACGAACCAGCGATGGCATCGCCGGTCGCACCCGTGGTGACGCGGCAGGCACTGTACTCCCGCCGTTGGACGCGATGCTTAGAGCGGCCACGCCCTCAACAGCAGCTGCGGCGATGGCGGGAGTTTCAAAATGTTGCTCCGTTGAAATGGCGGGAAGGCGCTGTGGTCGTTGGCTGCTGTCGCCTCGTGGCGGTCCCGCAGCCCCCAGCCGCGTGATGTTGTCGAGCATGGCGGCTGCGGCGTACAGCAGCTCGGCCAGCTTCGCGTGCGCCTGCCTCAGCCCCTCCGTCGACGGCTCCCCTTCCTCCAGCTGCTGTGGCGTGGATGCACCCAGCCCCGGCTGCTCGATGGCATCTTCAGCCATCTCGGGCCCTCCGACTGCAGCGGTGTCCTCCGCCCCTGGTACTCCGACTCGAGTCGTCCGGCG
The DNA here is from genome assembly GCF_964198595.1 of Lampetra fluviatilis. Taxonomy (NCBI): domain Eukaryota; kingdom Metazoa; phylum Chordata; class Hyperoartia; order Petromyzontiformes; family Petromyzontidae; genus Lampetra; species Lampetra fluviatilis. Next base: position 12,265,694 of record NC_136301.1, on the reverse strand, counting down.
TGTATCCATGTTCGTACTTTGTTTCACTTCTGACGCCAGATGTAGTAACGCTCACGACTCGTTCACACCGGAGTTGGAGGCACACTTGTTTATTTAACACCAACGTTGCGACATACACATTTGAGGGGGTATCGGCCCCCTCACCCGTCTATCTGAGGACACACCTCTCTAGCTAACCCTAGCCTGCCTCTGAGTCCTCCACTAATGGGCTAGGGGAGGCTATCTTGGCCCGACACTGGTCAGTCGGGCCCGGTACCCAGAGTCCAGACCAGCACTGGTTCTGGCTCTGGTACCACGCCACTGGCTCGAGCCTGCGCGGTCCTGATAAGGACGGCGTACCAGGGGGAGTCCAGGGCTCTATCTCAGACGTCTTCCGCCTCCTCTTCTTTAGCTAAACATCACTCCCGAGCCCTTCGATACAATCCCCTTTTATACCCAACCCCTCCCTGAGGGGTGGGGCCCCGGGGGATCATAACGACCGAATCGACCCCCCAGGGTGTCTGGCGCGGACGTCGCAGAGGGCACCTGCTTGTGCACACATGTAGCCCCGCCTACTGTGTTTGTTTACCATAGGCTGCCATGCATAACGGGCTCTCTCTCTAACACCCCTACACATGCAAGGCAATACAGCCAATAATGGAATCTCACAAGCGCCAGTATGGACACACCCTGGATCAGCAGGTATAGGGGACTTTGCTCACCGTGAACTAATCAACACAGGACTCGTAAAGTTGGATGACCACTCTAAGAACTATTGAGCCTGGAGATCTTCCTTCAAGAATGCAATCAGAAATGCAGACGTCTCTGCAAGTGAAGAAATCGACCTGTTGGTGAAATGGTTAGAAAAGGAATCTGCAGAAGATGCAAAGAGGATCAGGTCAGCAAACATGGACGACCCTGCATCAAGCCTGCATGCGGTGTGGGAGAGGCCGAGGAGTGCTATGGTAGCCCAGAAACCATTGAGAAGGCTATCTTCAAGAAGTTGCAGAACTTTCCAAAAATCTTTGGTCGAGACAATAAAATGTTATGAGAGCTTGGAGATCTTCTGATGGAGCTTGAATCAGCCCAGGCTGACCCCTACTTACCTGAATACCTACCATGGAGTGAGCCCCATCGTAGAAAAATTGCCATTCGACATGCAGGAGAAATGGAGAACAAAGGGTTCAACATACAAGTTAGAGCATCAGGTTGCATTCCCCCCCCATTCTCGTTTTTCTCAAGGTTTATCTGCAAACTGGCTCGGACCAGAAATGATCCGAGTTTCATGTTTGGCACCACGGGGATCTCCAGTCCAGATCTCCCAAAAATCGAAAAAGAGCAACGGCGAGACGAGGAACAGCGAGAGTGCCAATTTCTGTACACAAGATTGAGGTCTCTCCTACGATATTCGTAAACTCCGTCCAGGCAACCATCACAAAGAAAAAGATAGAAGATCCAAAAAGGCAATGCCCATTGCATGATGAACTTCACTCCCTCCAGAAATGCTGTGAGTTCAGGAGGAAGCATTGGAAGAGTGGAAGAATATGTTGAAGGAATTTGAATTGTGTTTCAAATACTGTGCTTCTACAAACCACCTTGCAAGGAATTGCAAGGCAGATATCAAGTGCGAGGAATGTGGCAGCGACAAACACGCAACTGCTCTGTACACATTTTACTCCAAACCCAGTGGCATTAAGGCTTCCGATCCCGAAGCAGAGCACAGCGGGGAGCAAGGTGAGACCGCCGCATCCACTTCGACAGTCACAACCAAATGCACAGACGTATGTGGAGAAGGCGTCAAAGAAAAATCTTGCTTAAAGATATGACTCGTCCGAGTGTATCCCAAAGGACATCCTGAAAGGGCAGTAAGGATATACGCCATAATGGACGATCAGAGCAACAAGTCTTTGGCAAGGTCAGAGTTCTTTAATCAGCTAAGTGTATGTGGGAATTCCTTTCCATACACGATCAGAACATGCTCAGGACTGATGGAAACAGCGGAAAGAAAAGCGAGTGGCCTCATGGTGGAAACCATGGATAGCACCATGAAGCTACTCCTTCCTACGGTGATAGAGTGCAATGAGATACCGGACAACAGGAGTAAGATTCCCACGCCTGAAGTCGCACGTCACCACCCACACCTGAAGCCCATAGCAGAGTTCATCGTGCCATTGGATCACGGGACACAGATTTGACTTCTGCTTGGCAGGGACATGCTGAGAGTCCACAAGGTCCACGATCAACGCAATGGACCTCACGACGCTCCCTATGCCCAGAGACTTTACCGAGGATGGGTCATCGTGAATGATGTCTGTCTCAATGGAACACACAAACCAGACCGCTTTAGCACATTCAGAACAAGTGTGCTCACGAATGGATGTATGTCACTCTTCAAACTGTGTTCTAACCACTTCACGATGAAAGAGAAACCCGAAGATAGAAGTCAAGGCTGTACCATGCAGACTTAAGAAGAAACCACCACGCTGGCCACGACTTTGCTTGTACGTCCACCGTCTTCACTGGATTTTGGTTATCCACGTTTCTCCAAGCCAGTCCTAACTGACGGGAAGAAGACAAAAATGAAGCTGCTGCTCGTCGCTCTGCTGGGGGTCGTGGCAGTGGTCGCTGCGACCGTGGCCTCTCCGTTCCTCGACCCGGAGCTGTCATCCAAGTGGGAATCCTGGAAGTAGTTCTACGGCAAGGCCTACGACCAAAAGAAGGAAGGCTGGAGGAGGATGATTGGGGGAAGAACCTCAAGAAGATCATAGTGCACAACCTGGAGCACTCCATGGGCAAGCACATCTGGCACTTGGGCATGAACAGCATCGGTGACATAACAGAGAGGAGTTCCAGCATACCATGCTGGGCCTCAGGGGCTGGAACAGCACCAGCAAGAGCGGTCGTTTCTGTGACGGTGCCTTAAATATAGAGAGGGGGGCGGGGGCGGAGAGAGGGAGGGGGCAGAGAAAAAATTAGCATATCAATGAGTGGACGGCAACGTGATGCTGCTGCAAGTAAGATGACGACGCGGCACGGCACGCAAGCTTGAAAATCAAGAGAAAGACACACTAAAATTAAATAACCTAGTAAAATATCGAAATGTAACGTAATGCAACACAGAGAGTCGGTCAACACACAATTAACGCATAGCCCGGTTGATTACGTATTTCAAAGATTGCTAAGTTAGAATTTAAGTGTGAAAATTCCAAAGAGAGGACACAGGCAGAGAGAACAAATAGCCAGAGAGAGAGAAAAAGATAAGCTTAAAACTTCCCCGTAGAAGTGGTTCAATCTTAATTTTGGAGCTTTCGTGACTGCAGGAATTATTCTTTGGTTCTTTCGGATAAGTCACGTCTAAAGATGTGACTTAACCGATCTGGACTATGCGCCTTCGGAGGGTGATCTTGCGGCGGCTGTTCCTCGTTGGGATCGACGTCGGGGTGACGTTCAATGTCGGGGCGACGTTCAACGTCGCTGGGGGTTCTACGGCCCACGTTGTCCTCCGACCAACGCAGGGAGTTGCGTGCACTTCTGAGTGAACTTGCTGACGTTTTCAGTAAGGATAATTTCGATTTGGGACGTACGTCCCTTTTGTCCCACCACATTGATACGGGTGAGGCTAGCCCTATTCGTCAGAACTCGCATCGGTTGAGAGAAGGAATGTGTGCAGCACGCTGTGAATGATATGCTGGCCGCTGATATAATTTCCCCGTCTAACAGTTCTTGGGGCACGCCGGTCGTACTTGTTAAGAAAAAGGACGTGAATCTCAGATTTTGCGTGGACTGTCGCAAACTGAATAAAGTTTCAGTGGCTGACGCGTATCCACTCCCGTGTATGGATGACTCCCTGGATGCATTGTCCGGAGCACGGTATTTCTCAACTCTCGCTTTGTCTTTCGGGTTTTGGCAATTGCCCCTGGATTACTCGTCGAAACCGAAGACTGCGTTCCGTACGCCTCAGGACTCTTTCAATTCAATTGCCTTCTGATGGGGTTGAATTTAGCTCCTGCCACATTCGAACGCTTGATGGAGCTCGTCTTAGCTGGCTTGCAGTGGGACACTTGTCTCATTTATCTGGAAAATCGAATTGTGTTTAGTCGCACGTTCGATGAACACCTTCGACGCTTCTATTTTTGAGAGGATATGCTCCGCTAACCTCAAGTTTCAAACCGAAAAAATGTCATCTATTGCAACATTCGGTGCGTTACTTGGGTCACGTTGTAAGCTCCGATGGTATAGCCACGGATCCGACCAAGACGGCCTGTGTTCGAGATTGGCCGACCCCAACATGCATGGGGGATGTATGGAGCTTCGTCGGATTCGCGTCATATTACCGTCGGTTTATGCCAAATTTCGCTGCGGTTGCTAACCCCTGCACGCGCTGACTGCTAAGAATCAGAGATTTAAATGGGGTCCGGAGGAAGAAGCGGCGTTCGTGGCCCTTCGCAGTCGCTTATCCGATGCACCCACGCTCAAATATCCAGATTTTTCCCTGCCGTTTATATTAGACACCGACACCAGCGACACGGGTATCGGCGCCGTTTTATCGCAATCTAAAAACGGTGTGGAAAAAGTAGTTGCTTACGGCAGCCGTGTCCTTTCTCCAGCAGAATGTCGCTGTGTAACGAGAAGAGAACTGTTGGCCATTGTTTACTTTGTGCGTCAGTATAGGCTTTACCTTTTTGGCAGGAAATTCATTGTCGGCACTGACCATGCGGCTCTCCAATACTCCTTGAAGATTGAGCAGCCAGCCTGCCAATTGTCTCGTTGGCTTGAAATTTTACGATAATTTTCATTCGAGGTCGTTTATCGTAAAGGTTCCCGGCATTGTACCATCCTCAGACCAACGGGATGGTTGAGTGACTGAATCATACTCTGACTGCCATGCTTTGCCACACTGTCAATGAATAATTGGCCGAATGGGATTTACACGTGCCGAGCGTGCTCGCCGCATATAGAATGGCCCCGCATGCTTCCAAGGGATTCTCATCATTTTCCCTCATGTACGGAAGGGAGCACGTGCCACTCATTGATACCCAATTGGGCACGACTGTTGGAGACGCTAAACGGGCCCTACCTGACTATGTTCGAGACTCCCTGCGCCGGATTTCTGAGGCGCGGGAGGCGGCTAGGGTTAACACCGCTAAAACGCAGGCTAGCAATGAGCGGTGTGTACGCAGGTCTGGCCGTGACATGCCGTGATCTGTCGGTGATCGGGCCTGGCTTCATTGCCCTCAGGTGCCTGTTGGCACCTCTCCCAAGTTGCACAGGCCGTGGCACGGTCCTGTTGAAGTGGTTGAGGTTAGGCATCCACAGTGCATGCGCATTCGGGCGGGTCTCCTTCATTGGTTAGTCCACCCATCTCGGTTGAAATCGTTCATTCCTCCGTGCGTTGCTTCGTCATCCCCAAAAATTGGCCTGCCAGAGTCTGATGTGTCCGATGTGCCAGAGCGGTTGCAGATTATCCCCCGAGGGATTCTGTTTTACCACCCACAGCAGCAGAGCCCTTGACTGCTGCTGCGGACGCCGACCCCGCATGATCCAGCCCCGCAGCGACGGACTCGACTATCCTTCCGCTGACTGCCCTGCCTCCTGCCAAGTCAACCCATGCAGGGCTGGATATGGATGCAGGGGATGGTCCGGCGTCGCAGACCTGTTCAAAGACGCCCCGATTTCGTTAACACATGTGCCTATGCCTGTGTTGATAATTCGCCTTACTTCCTTGTTATTGCGTTATCGTTCATGCGTTCTTCTTTGTTTTGTATGCTCTTGTGCTCGTTGCCACCAGGGTTATGTCGCTCCTTCCATTTCTTGTTCGGGTGCATTCCTAGCCGGGACGGCTAGTCTTTTCATCATGGGGGGGGGGGGGTCATGTAATGAGAGAGCGCCATCTAGGGGACGACGAGGGGTATCTGCATAAGCCACCACTGAGTAACTAATACCCATTGGTAAGTGTGGGATCCATCTGGGCCAAAGGTGATGGGCAGAGCTACAGGGTACGTGCGAGAACGGTCGAAAAGGTTCTACGAAGGGGCGTGTCCGGAGGCGGAGCTTGCCAAGGGGATTATAAGGGGAGGCAGTGAGAGGATGCTTGGTCAGTGTGGGAAGCCTGGAGTCCGGACTGCGTCATCGCAACCCTCTACTCACCACCGGTCACGTAGCGGTCCTTCCAGCGAAGCCGTTTCTCCTCCCGGCACGCCGTCAGCCAGGGAGCGAGAGGGAGAGACGCGCGACGACGGTGGAGCAGAGAGGCACGCGTCACGGCAGAGAGAGTGGAGCCATGCGGAGAGAGAGCGGAGCTGTGCAGTCATATAATAAAGAAAGACGCCAGTCAACAGTTGTCGTGGAAGTGCTTTATGACACCTACATCAAGAATAAGTGGCATCGACTCAGAGGTGCCATAACTGTACACGAGCAGTACACATCGAAGTCATCGAGTCCATGGACTCTTCGAGCTTTAAAAATGCACTCTGGAGATTCTTCGTCATCAGAGGGCCAGCAAAGTAACTCCGTTCTGATTGTGGAACCAATTTCACTGGAACATGTAAAGAGCTGAAGATCAATACTGAAAATGCTGAAGATGATTCTGTAGGAAAATACCTTAGTGACCAAGGCTGCACATGGATCTTCAATTCTCCTCACTCTTCGCATATGGGTGGAGCCTGGGAATGCATGATCGGGATTGCTCGACGCATTCTTGACTCCATGCTGTGTGGTGTCGGGTCCACACGGCTCTCTCACGAGGTCTTGACCACTCTCATGGCTGATGTCTAAGCTATAATTGACTCAAGACCCCTGATCCCCATTTCAACCGATCCAGAGTCACCATTAATCTTGACTCCTGCTACACTTCTTACCAAGACAGACGTGCTCACAGCACCCACAGAGGTCAGCACTGCAGACCTCTACAGACGTCAATGGAGACAAGTGCAGGGCTTCGCCAACACGTTCTGGCATCGCTGGAAAAACGAGTACTTTGTGACACTTCAAGTGCGCAGCAAGTGGCAGTCAAGCAGACTAGACATCCAAGGTCACCTTGTTCTACTGAAGGACAACCAAGTCAAATGGAATGAGTGGTCAATGGGCTGCATCCTCAAAACGATTCCCAGTGGTAATGGGAAAGTTCGAAAGGTTGAGGTTATGGTCGCGAAGCAAGGTGTTGCAAGAACTTTCGTCAGCCCTATAGCTGAGACAGTACTACTTCTCTCTCGCAAAGATATGGACAAATAAGTTGACCCGTCTAATTTTGTTTTACATGTTTATGAGATAGGAAAATAAATGGTGGTATCTCCTAGATACCAGACGGGGAGTGTTCTGCCCCAAAGCAGATATGGGGGTGTGTTTACAAAGGAACTTCATGATATGGTGTTGTTTGGTCACGTGACTAGGAAGTTATGATTTAAGGTTCTCTCTGCCACGAGGCAGGTGTGTTAGCCATTACACAGAGTACAAAATGGAGGCACAAATAGCGTCTCAGTGAAGACAGGTGCATCTGTTAATTGTGGGACTTTAAGAAGCCTTGTCTGTAAGTTCGTTATGTTCTTATAATGCTGAGAATGCTGTTATGTTAGGATTGCCGTTAGCATGCTGTAAATGCCTTTATGATGATGTTAAAGAGTTATGATGAATATGGGGCCTCGTTAACAACGAAGCCTCCCACTTGCATTATTGTGAAAGTTATTTGTAATTGGATACGTCTAGCCAGACCTGTGCCCATGTAACTTTAATGCGATCTTGAGAGCAAGGATGAAGTATTTCATCCACAGTTCAGTGCAATATGCAGCAATGTACATTTAGGCTGCAGTATGGCGATTACACAGTCACCTTATTTAACACAGTAGTTTATTCTCTTGTTGTATAGCTATTCAGTGCTAATGTAGGTGCCTGGTCCATAAGACATTGTTATGATGCTTAAGTGTTCATTCGTTGTATTGATATTCCAAGTATTAACAGATGCTGTATTTTTCCATCAATTTGACCTCGTTCTATTCATTAAATACGTTGGAGTCAGATGTTCACCCTGGCTCTGAAAGTTTATTTAATACGAGGTTAACTACTTGGATAGTGGTGCAACGCAGCGCACAGCGAGGCCAAAACAACTCATATCTACGACCGCCTAATGACTGCTACTGACGCTGAGTCGATTGGCGACGAGTCTGCGCTTATCATGCACAGACACCAGCGCCATGTGGCGCTACTTTGCTCTTCTGCCAAATGTACAGGATAGCCTGACAGTTTTCAGCTGCGCCAAGAGCAAACGCAGGGTCTCTTTATCAATGCTCTTCGCTTATGTAAATTTTCTTCAAATATTGATTTTTTTTGCCTTTTAACGTCTGAGAAGAGGAAATGTGATGCACATGCAGAATATTTAAGGGTTTTCAAATGTGTTTTGACTTAATGTTTGTAAAGGTTATGTTAAGTTAGAATTTACGTTTTTCGGGGTTATTTTTATTTTCGTGGATAATTTTGGTATTTTATAGTATGTCATGGGTTTCCATGAATGGAACCCCAATGTATAACATTGTGCCTATGGGAAATAAGGGTTCGACTTACGACGGCTCGACTTGCGACCGTCGTCCAGGAACCAATTAGGTCGTCGGTGTGGGGTTGCCTGTATTTGTATGTGTTTGGGTGATTTGTTTACCTCTTGTACTTTGCACTACTATCGTGTTTTGTATTGTTTGTTGCTGTAACGTTCATACCCACCCCTACTGGGCATCTGAAAAATAGCTTGAGAGCTCATCAGATTCCTCCAGTAAAAATATTCTGATCATGAATTCTGAACGAGGCACAAGTGTCGCGCGATCAGGGTGTGCAATGCATTGTGGAGGCGAGGGCAGGACCATGCCACGAAGATTAAAACCGTGGTGGGACCTTGACACTAAAGAGCTATGAGTGGAAGGGACGTGACATTTTATTCATGGACGGCAAACCGAATTCTATGTAAATGTATTTGTAAGACTCAACGTTACAAGACAAGTCGGTATAGACGAGCCGGTACCAATGTGACAAAACAGATAAGACTGCACAGCTGACACACTTGTGTAGTGGTGATAACTACTCGCTGTTCGCAAGCTGTGAGAGAGCGGATCGTAAACAAGGTTTTCCCGCTCAATCAAACGGTCAGGGTCAAATGGGGTGACGTAGGATCCAAACGCCAGATTGGGAAGGACCAATCAGAGGGTTCCACAAGGTGGCCGGGGATTGGACAACCCGGCCACGAACAGGTATAAAAGCCAGAGCGCTGAGAGCTCTTGGCCAGTTCTGCTACACGAAGACCCAAGTCGGCCAAAGACATCTAGGACCCTGGACCAAGCCCTCCAGCCCTTATCAGGGCTAGGGCTCAGTGTAACCAGTGGTTGGGGTGAGATCCCCTAGGTCCAGCCAGAGGACGCTGGGATAGCAGGGAGATTAGATAGCCTGCAAGGTCCGGAGGCTGTACCTCCTTAGAATAGGAGCTAAGCGTGAGTGTGGAGCTGTACAAGGTCCGGAGGCTGTACCTCCTTAGAATAGGAGCTAAACGTGAGTGTGGAGCTGTACAAGGTCCGGAGGCTGTACCTCCTCAGGGTAACGGGTGAGGGGACCATATACCCCTTTGTGTGATAGGGACTGTGTATTAAGACAATAAACAGTGTGTGCCATAAAGAAGTTTAGAAGTCCGTCCTTTACAACACTACACTTGTACGACAGTTGATGTGGATAGCATACAGGGCGAGATGGCAGTACACACGAGACGGCACAATACGTTGGAGGTACAGATGAGATGGTACAAACTAGACCAGTATAGAATTCTTATTTGGCAGGCCCTTGCAGATCAATGACTTGCTTCCACTATGGTTTTTCTAAGATTCCTGAAAAGCCCAATGCGAGAACCCACAAACTCTGCTGCAGATGGTACTTGAAAGGGGCAAGGGGGTTAGGGTCGGTTGAGCAGCAGCACGCTCCTTTCGCTGCTTGCATTTGACTTATTGCTCTTCTTGCTGGATAGTCATAAATGCGCAGTGCCGATCCTAATGCTAGACACTTCCAGTCAGTGCGGTCTCGAGCCAAGGGCTCCCATACGTTGGTGTCAATGCACTTCTTCAAAGTTGCTTTAAGGACGTTCTTGAATCGATTTCCGTTTTACAGGGGGATCGTTTGCCATGGCGGAGTTTGAGTAGAGAACTTGCTTTAGCAGCCTGGTGTCTGGCATGCAGCCGATGTGGTCTGCTGAGCGTAGCTGGTTGAGTGATTTGTGTCTCAATGCTAGGGAGGCTGGCCAGAGGACGGTGATGTTAGTTCGTCTGTCCGGTCAACGAATTTGAAGTATTTACCGTAGGCAGCGTTGTATACTACAAGCTTGGTGTACAGAGACGGCACAGTTGAATTTCAGTACAAAATGGAAGGTCACAATACAGATTCAAAGGACAAGATGGTACGAGGCGAATCATACAGACCAGACAGAACGCAGACAGGACGTACACAAACAGTAGACAAGACAATGTAGACGAGACAGACTGTACACAAACAAGGGTTCAAACAGACACGTTACAGACTGACAGGAAACCGTGGAGGCGAGAAATGCTGACAAGCGTGACATGAGGCGATGCATACACAAGGGTACAAAGCTCAACAACGGCAGGACTTTGAAGCACACAGTACTGGCACACCATTAAAACGGTGAAAACAGCCACAATGTAGCACTAACTTGACAGTACAGAGAAACTGTTTGACAGGTGGTGCAAACGACCCAGAACGACAACACGGTGTGGAGACGATTCGCACCACGGCATACAGACGAGGCTTGCAGTACCGTACATACAAGACAAAACGTACAAGGCAACAAAGTGGATTCTTGAATTGGATCGTGACCTCTGAACCATTAACAATCTTTAACATTTAGGGGAGCGGGGGTGAAAGAACCATATTCGGTAAGGATCTACCGCCACTTAACCCTTACCCTGTGATGTAAGAACATTTACAGCACAAAACACTAGGAGTATTAAACGTGAATTCGCACTATGGCGAGAGTTTCATCAACCGGTGGACTGACATCAAGAGGCATGTCGCGTGTTTTTTCCAAAACCGCTTTTTATTTAGGCAGCACTCAAACCTGAGAATAAAAACACGTGGCTGTAGGGTTTTTGTATGCGGAGAGGAAATGTCAGCAACCGAACGTAAACAGTTCTTGCAATGTGTGCAGCAGTGGCATGTTTCTAGGCTCACCCAAGGGTGAAGCCCATTTTTTGTTGCAAAGATCGTCTCTGCATCGTCAATTATTCTATAGGTGCAGTGATCAGTTGGGAGTGATTTCCTTGCTCAAATGCGCAGGGAATTGCAAATTTTATGGTGGAGGGCAAGTCTACCCACAGAATAACCGCTGTTGACTTCCCCCACAAGCTACTAGTTTTGACCACCGGAGAGAGGAGCAAAGTCAACCCCCTACCACCAGGATTTGAACTCGCAACTTTTCGAATACGAGCCACTCGCACTCTGCCACTTGAGCCACCTGGCCAGATTCTCTGCACCTTCATGGACCTGATTGGTGTCCCCAACGCAGTGATCAATGTAGAAGCTCTAAATACAAGTGTCGTATAAACAATGTGCGTATGTAGCAAGTTCATTTTGAGCTCTGCAGCCAATAAAGACATTTAAGATAAAAAACAATTTCATCACAATTATCAAATCGTGACCTGTCAATCGCAACAAGTGATAATATTTCAGAGACTACAGATAGTGAATTGTTACACCTAGAAAGAAAACTGTTGAGCCGCCAAATCATCAGTCATGACTCAACCACTTTTAGATGAAGACCTCCAAGCCATCCCAAATCTATCTGGTGATACATGTCCAAGGTCTTCAAGACCGTGAATAAAGCAAGGCAGTCGTTTCTCAAATTCACCAACATACTGTATAAGCAACGTGCACAATATAAAAAGTGAAAACACCATATTTTACAATTGAAAAGAAAAATAGTGGATAGCATGTAACGATGAGCACTCACATCTGTTTAACTCAAGCCTCGTGTAAATCACGTGATTTAATTTTGCCACCTCCACTGCCAATGCCTTCCAGGGATGTTAAGATTTAGGGCATTTGGACTAATGGGTTAGGGTTTGTGGTTTAGGGTTCGTGCTGGGTGATAAAAATTGGGGCTAGTGAGATATGGGGAGATTAGGGATAGCAATAGGGATCTCAGGTCAGGTTACGGCTATTCCATTAGCTCGTAGCCACTGCCCATAAGCCAGGCAGGACTTGAGGGATTTCCGCATATATATCTTAGTCTTGTAATGTTTCATTTTTACCATCGCAACTGAACAATACAGGCCCTATGATTCAATCTAAGAATAGTTATTTATACAACACTTCCCGCACCTTTGGCCTAAATGTAACATTAGGATAAATAACAAACTATTCACACACACAAACATGACTGGCATGTAATCGTCCGCGTAAGAAAAGTAAAAAAAACTAATCGATGCCTATTTACATACATGCTATGTTAAATATTTCCATTGTGTTTCCCGTTAGTAAAGTTGACAGTCGTTCCCCATGTGTTGTTCAGTTTCCCTTGGAGTTATGGAGTTTTAAATTGATTAACTTTGTGCATCACTAGTTGCTGCAGGTACATTTCTAGTTACGAGTTATGAAACTGACAATCACAAAATCAATATCGAAACACGTTTCCCCCCCCCACCCCCAAGACCTACTTCTTCAGCAGTCAGTATCTTTCCATTTCATTCTCGGAAGATTTACAGGGATGACATGGGCAGAAACCCTCGGCAACATCCATCGCTGCCTACTTCCGGTGGCAATCAACCATTTCATCCATGACAAAGGGGGCCATTTTCTGATTTAGAATGGCTGATGCCCCCAAATTAGCCTAGCATGATCCCATGAAGTGTTGCATTTTAATTGCAAGATGGGAGTTTAACTTTCAACCTCGTGCCAAGCAGTCCTTCAACAAGTGCCAAAAACCGCTGGATTGAACGATGTCGGTGCATCAAGCCCATAAATGAGCGCTCCAAATATTCATGGCACTTTCCTGTTTCTGCTGTGTTTTAACTAGACTGTGACGTTAATCGAACCAGACCCCTTGTCCTCGTCGCACTAAACAACAAAGATCCGGCTTGTGTCGCTAACCCGCTGGATTGCCTTCCTTCTGGCTCAATTGCGCAAGTCCAGAAATTACCCCTGCCATCAGAGGAGAGAGCGCAACACACCGACATAAAACAGCCTGAATCTAAATGGTATTGTCCCGTTATTATACTCCAAGCCCAGAAATCAGGGCTGGCAGGAGGTTGCCAGCTCTTCAGACGGTCAGGGTGGTCGAGAATGCGGCCTTGGCAATGGCAGAGGGGAATATCGTCCCCCAGTTGCGTGTCGCCTCCGAAAGGTGGCGTTGCCCGTGGCTCACCCACTCCTCCTGCCCCGAGAACACACGACCGCAGAACCAGCAGGAGAAGCGAGTCTTCTGGGATGTGCAGGTGCGAGCGTGCACTGCCGTGTGGACCACCTGTGCTCGCACGCATGCACACATAGCCACAACTATCACCATCAGAAAACAACCCCGGGCACATTTACAACAGCAGTTGGAGTTGTTGGCTGATGGTACAATTACAATGAAATTCATTACAAAATTATAATTACAATTCTGATTCCAGTTTTACCCACCAACAGAAACGTTGTAGGCAGCAGAATGGAGCAGAAGAAAATTAATTCATGTGCTATGTTATGCTCCCATTTCTATGCTCCCCGCCTTCACCAATGCACACTGACCAGCATGGTGAAGTATAGTCAAATAAACTCCAAGACCGAAACGGCATGGATCCTTCATTCAGCCATGGGCTGTAAGTTATAAATAAAACAGGACCCTGCGGGGTGGGCTGGTAGGAACGAATAACCAAAGAATATAAACATAATGTATTATTACACTTGTTTAGCCAGGAAAGCCCCACTGAGTCTAAAGGTTTTTGTAGGGTCCTGCCAAGTGTTTGCAGTAGGGGGCGATGTTGCTACACCTAATTGGACGATCCGAAGGGAGATTTTGAGGCCTAGTTCTAGGCTTTAGGCCTAGCTGTAGGCTTTAGGGCGTTGTGAGTTAATTTTTAATTTAAATGTTTTAATTATTAATGTATAATTTAAATGTTATAATTATTAATGTAAAAGCTTTAAATGTAAATGTTTCTATTTTAAAACATCAGGGAATGTAACATTGTTAAACATTAACTCCCTTTCACACACGCGGGGGTACGATACGAAGGGAGACTTTGAGGCCTAGTTCTAGGCTTTAGGCCTAGCTGTAGGCTTTAGGGCGCTGTGAGTTTTTTTTATTTAATTTCAAAGTTTTAATTAAAAGCTATCTCAGGGAATTATAAGGGAAGGTTACACGTGTTTAGCCAGGAAAGCCTAATTAATTTAAATGTTTTAATTAAAAGCTATCTGAGGGAATTATAAGGGAATGTTACACTTGTTTAGCCAGGAAAGCCTCACAGAGTCTAAAGGTTTTTGTAGGGTCATGCCAAGTGTTTTCAGTAGGGGGCGATGTTGCTACACGTAATCGGACATCGGACGGACGATATAATCTATTGTAGGCTGGTCCACTTCGTTCCTACCAGTAAAAGCATCTGATGACAGCATACATCGAAGGCAACCACATTAACATATATGCATTCACAGCTGTTTTTATCACTCAACTGTCTTGGGGAGCTATTTGACCATACGTCACCATGCTAGTCAGTACGGATTTGAGGTGGGGAACATATGTGCGGGAGCCTCAAGTACAATATAACAATGATATTACCCCAACTGCCCTCTGCTGCCTACAATATAGCTCCCTAGCAGCCTCTATAACACCTGTTTGTTGTGCAAGGTGGCCACCCATACCACACAATCCGGACTAATACTGCTTAGCTTCCGACGAGTCGGCATGCATTTGGTCATGGGGCATAAACGTGTATACAAAACAAGTTAAAACAATTACACGTGTGCACGGATTACACAACGCTTTCCAACATGGGTTTGTATATATTTGCAAAGTCCAATTTTCTGTTTTAGTCTCAAGGTTTTGGCGATAGCCCTTTGCTCAATTTGACCGTTTTTCAATCGGACAAGTCCTGAATAGCAACACAACTTGTTCATATTTGATAATTTTTACAAGTCATAGTGCCACCCCTCATCCAACCATCCCCACCTCCCAGTATGGACAGATGGAAACATTTTTTAAACATATGCAGCCTTTGTTGTAAAGCATTAACCTTTACATGGCTATGCATTTTTAACTGTACTTCATGTTGCAGACAACTTATAGGTCCATTTAATTTGTGGCCATCATTTCCAGAATGAGGGAAGACACAGGTTCTCATACGCAAGTTTTCCCCAAAAAATTCCCACGAAATGGCAGCAGACATAGCAACGTGTATGGCCCACAAACAAAAATATCCATTCGGTCACTTGAAATGTCAGATCTGTCACACGAGGGCCTTTCTGGATCCCGAGGAATAGACAAGGCCAGTCGTAAAAAGGGGTTAGTGATGTGAAAATTGTATAGACCTGATAACTGTTGGAGCTCATCCTCCTTAACTTCATCTTCAGGATTCCCCGGCGCTGCTCCAGCATCTTGTGCTGCTCCTTCGTGGTCTGGCTACCAGGCCTGGATGTTGGGTCCTTGGCTATGTGCACCGAGATCTTCGGTGAACAAAGAGCGTAGGCATCATCACCTCGCAGATTCCTTCAAGCTTTCACACCTCACCCATCACGCATGCACACACCCGAGCATGTCTGCTGGTAATCCCTCACAGCATCTACCTACCAGGATTGTCTCGATATGGTGATACGCTATATTGTACAATGTTGAACTTCTTTCGCACTATACGTAGCCAACTGTGCTAATCGGACATAAAACTGCATAATAATTTTGCAAACCATCATTATATCGTGATCATTGATAAAATAACAAACTTCGGACAAATTATGATTACCCATAATCTAAGTTCATATTGATGTATCAACTCCTCCATCAGAACATGAACAGGCCAACAAACTATGGACCATATAAGCAACCACTTAACAGAATAAGAGCAAAACTACACTCTCCTGAGGACGTTTCGTGGCTAGCAGGACATTGACATTTACGGTCTGAACATATTGCCATAAACACATTAAATGTGCTATTTTTATGTTTACCAGAGTAAATTAACATATGTTCATAATCAACGATTTTTGGGTTTAGATCGCGTTATTTATAAATGTGTCGTAACCCTCCACCACCCAAAAATCGTTGATTATGAACAATATTGGTCGCGAAAGCCTACGTGTTAAACTAAATTAGCATATGCCGTTATTCTTCTCTCGTGATCATTCTGTCAGCATGTACATTCTAATAGTTATAGATCATCAAGTCGCAATGTCTAGAAGATTTTGACAGGTTATACGACATCTTTATTCGTACTTTAAAGTACATTCAAGGCACAAAAACAAGACAATAGAAATGTTAAGTACAATTGTAAAGTTAGGGAAACTGATAATGCGATAATCATTGTATAGTAGAGTATAAAATAAGATCGAAACAAATTATATCAAGGCCACCGTACATACCAACAAGGTAATGTTAATATACACACGATTAGTCAAACCTTCCTGTCTTATAACTCTCCCATGTCGAGTTTTGAGATATGTTCATTCACACATGGATATCTGCCATGCTTGCCAAAATATGGCGATGGCAATGCCATACCATGCCTTATAAGGTCCGCGATAGCAGTCCACTTGTAAACTATCATGCTTGTTGAAAGTTAGATTTTTTATGCATTTTATTTCCTGCCAAATTATATGTCACAATAACTCAAGTTAAAATTTTATAAAAACAGTTGTCACACATTGTTTTTCAAAACATCTCAGAATAATTAACTACATGATGGCTATGTGACATCACTTCCTCAGTGTATTTGATTATTTTAACAATGTGCGTATGCCAGGCATTTGGCGAGTGATCTGCAGTTAATTACATTTTAAATCATCGTTATTTTTTAACACCCAGGTGGCCCTTGCAAGAGTCCGTGTTTCATTGTCATTACGGGTTTATGTAATCTCCTTGTTATATAAAATGACAGTAATTGCCTGCTTTGCAATCAACTACAACACAATACAAATCTGAAACATATTTCCAAAGGCAAGGTAAACTGACATCATAAGAAAGTTTTTCTAATTTGTAATTTGACTGACACTTGTTCTCTCGCTAAGTGTGTTGCTACTCTTGCGCACAAAATGCCACTTTACCAATTATCGGTAATCAGCAGCCCAGAGCCTTGACGTCAGGAGCTCATTTATATGCACCGACAGTTTTCCCAACTGAAAGCGGTGGAGGCATAAGCCACG
This sequence comes from Lampetra fluviatilis, assembly GCF_964198595.1. Classification (NCBI taxonomy): domain Eukaryota; kingdom Metazoa; phylum Chordata; class Hyperoartia; order Petromyzontiformes; family Petromyzontidae; genus Lampetra; species Lampetra fluviatilis. Next base: position 12,248,360 of record NC_136301.1, on the reverse strand, counting down.
CATTTTCCACTTCAGGCCTAAGAGATTCTGCATTGTACACATTTGGCACCAATTCCCAATACTGCACTCGAGAGCAGTTATAATTAGAGTAATTGTACTATACCATATGTGCTTTAAAAGCTACTTGACTAAAATTAGACATGCACTTCAAATGTAGAAAAACATTGCAAAGTTCAATGATATAAATATAAATGCTATATGAATACGTTTTACAAGTGGAAATGAATACAAGTCAAAAAAGCTACAATCAGTTTTTTCAAGTGCTGAAGTTATGTTGTTTTAACAGCGTCATAAAAGTTGCACAAAAGGAGTATCTTCTCTGATGTAATTAAAGCTGCATAACGAAACCATCATCAACCACAATCAAAAGCTTTTGTGGCATTTAAATATAGGTATCCCTCGATTTACAAAAGGGATGCGTTCTTCAAAAAATATGCGGAAAACTAAATTTCGTAAATCAGAACGGCCTTTCCCATAAATTTAATGCAAGAAATTAGGGATGTGTTTTGGACAGTCATTCCAACTCTAATCCAAACCTAACAATATTCACCAAAATCACTTTTAACAATACAAAAATAATGATGAAGAACAAAAATGTAAAAATGATTGAATCCAAGGGTTTTTGTTGTAAAGAAACAGCAAAAACCCGTGACAGGGAACTCACCAAAATATCTGCATGTTGGAATGACTGAGGAGGTAATGTGGAGGCATTACTTTTGCACTCTAGGATACTATGACAATGTGGCAGATGGATGACAAAACCTCCCAGGTGCTTGTTTGAAAATTCGTTCACGCAGAAATTCGACTTTGTTAATCAAAAAGTGTCCATAATTTGTCAATTACGTTCACGCAAAATTTCATAAATCGAACATTCGTAAATTGAGGGATACCTGTATTATGAAAAGCTTGCACATGGCATAATTTCATGCCTATTGAAACCCCAAGGCCCCCCCCCCCCCCCCAAACTGCAGAATATTATTCCATTATATTATTTTTAGACCTCACCGTTGACGTGCCCATTGGATGTCTGGTGTCACGTGATGCACTGCAGCGCTACAGAGCCATGAGCGTAAATTGCACTACCTCATCCAGGTGATGCTTATTGTGTGCAACTCAAGTCGCTGTTAATGTCTTTCCAGTTCACCTCTCGGTGCTATTTTACTTGTACGCGCTAGTTTTAGCGGCGTTAACGGCTACATAGAAAAAGGCCTATGGTCATTTAATATCGTATCCTGGAATGTGACACTATGGCAACTCTGTTGCAAACAAGTGTCTGAGAACAGTCAAATTGGAAATAAACTTGTATAAATTATCTTTGAGTTCTGTGCCAACCTTAAACCCATCGCAACAGTTGGGAAATGTCAGGCTGACTACAATTTCCTCACCATCATAAAAATATAAATTGTTAAATCAAATCTGGTATGGTCCTATTTTAATCTAGATTTGAAGCTTTCGTGGCTGCAGGAATCCATACTCTTTGGTTTTTTCGGTAAAGTCACGTAGGTAGAAATAAAATAAATCACATTTCAATTGCAACATAAGCAATCGTCATCAGGTGGGAAAACCACAGCATCCCTCTCCCACTTCAGCAAAAAATGTTCTTGCTGTGGTTTTCCCACCTGATGATGATTGCTTGTGTTGCAATCGAAACGTCGTGATTTATTTTATACCTACGTGACTTTACCGAAAGAACCAAAGAGTATGGTCCTATTTTGTTGAGAATTTATTAAGCATTTAAATGTGATCACGTCTCTTCCAATGTGGCACAGAAATAAGCAAAACCACCATTGGAGGATTTGTGAGCCCAAATGGCATTCACATGTTTTCATGTAATATCTAGCTTCCAAGTTGCAGCTTCAGCTCTAAAAAAACTGATCACTCATGCCTCTACAAAGTTAACAGGGCCCTTACTGGTCTACAATGTTACCGTAGCTTGAGTGAATACATTTGCTGAGCCGAAACAGTGCAAATAAACTAATAAAAATCGAGCGAAGTGAAGCCTTTCACATTATAGATGACGTAGTATGATACAAGATTACATTTGAAGGGAGGTGTTGATGTTTGCCCTCAAAACTACTAATCCAAAAAATACGATTTTGGAGATTTAGATATCTAAGCCGAGTGTCCAGGGCTTTCCAAAGAATTTGAAGCTTTGTTTATGAAATCAAGAGCAATTTGAGTGCCATCGTTCCTAAACATTAAATTCATTGCTACAGAGATATCACAACACAACTGACGGTGGTTTTGATGTATGTTTTCCCCCATTCCAAATCCAATCTATATTTTATCTACATTGACAGGCATACGTCTCTGCACTACTGTCTCCAGATTTCAATTTTATTTGCTTTTTTCTTCATGTCCTTGTCTTCTTCAACTCACTCAACATCTTCCTCTTCCTGCTCCTTGTTCTTTCCATCCCATGCATCCCTCACATTTATCAGAGCATTTTAGGTTGCATTTGTCCAATCCATTACTTCTCTATTTTTCTTGTCTCAAGTGGAACTTTTGATTGTATTATCATCAACCCATCTTCACGAATGTCTTTCTATCCAATACATATTTTCAATACATTCGCAGAAGCAAATGGTACACGAAGCATGATAACAAGTGTGAAGATGTCAAAAGTTAAATGAACAGATAAAAGTGCAGGCAGGTTTGTGGATGACAGAGTTTGGAGGTTACAAATATTAGTTAAGCGGTTGAATGAAGTATCCATTAAAATTGGCATGAAAATCAATGTGAGGAAAGCAAAGGTGATGAAAGTATTAAGCGCACTGCAGGATGTAGAACAGCCATCTTAATTGACAATGAACTTGAGCACATAAAACCATCCCATTATATAGGCAGTATTATCAAAACAGATGCCAGATTCTCCAACAAAGTGATGGGAAATGCATTTTAAATGAGCTCCTAAGTACAAGTTTGTTATATGTTATAACATCCTGCCTCAGCAGCTCTCCCGCTATTTTTTCACCTGATGACGATTGCCTGTGTTGTGATCGAAACATCGTGATTTTTAAATTATTTTTTCTATCTACGTGGCTTTACCGAAAGACCCAAAGAATATGAATTCCTTTAGTCACGAAAGCTTTAAGTTAAGATTGTAAAAACAGACATTAGAAGCATGGGCCAGTAGAATGGAACATTTTTCTCCATTTCCAAACCTTAAAGTTCATGCCAGACAGCCTGGGACACAAAGCTTAGGCACGTTAACTAATTAAAATAGCTCTTGTTGCTTCACCAGTTTGGTCTTCCATTAAGTCCACAAATTATCCAGAAATTCAAGTGAATTTCTTTTAGGCGAGTCAGGTTTCCAAAAGGGGATCCAAAAGTATTTCAGAAGACCTCGTAACCATTTCCAAAAAATAAAAACTTATCTATGAATGCACATAAAATGTTGAGTTTGTCTTCATGCCACTGATAAAGTTCTCTAAGGGAAAATGAAACTTGAGGTCCATCAGTGTCTTGGTAGATATTCATGACGTGTTGGATAATCCAAATGGTAGAATTCAACCAATATTTTTCAGTTACGGTAAATGTACCCGTGACTGTTAAGGCAAAGGTTTAACAAAGTTGAGGCTCTGTAAGCATAGAACAAGGCAACACAAATGAGGTCTGAGGTCATGTGATAGTAACAACAATAACAAATGCAGACCAGACATCTTCAGGTTACCATATATTAACAGTGGCACGAACTTAACATACACATTATAACCATAATCAGTTTTAAAACTATTGGATTCTATTTGGCACATGTAGTAGGCATATAGCCATCAATATTATTTGATTAACCGTAATGGTTCAATGTTATGACTGGGATTCAAGAATCAATTCTCTCATTTGTACCATCTATTTTTATTTTAAGAGATTGTCACATTTATTCCCATAGCCTAAATATGAATGTGCATACAATTCGCATCCATTTTAAATTGTGTATAGCACCAAGTTAACTTTCACTAATTTTCATCTGCTCTGGTCATTCCATAACTCCACTTTCCCAGCCTTCTGTACCGTCAACTCTGCTCCAGCTCAAGCCCAGGGACATGAGAAAAAATAAAGCACAAACAATCCCCCAGGCAATTGGCGTAGGCTCTGAAACTGTGTAGGTCAAAACACAGTATTTTTTGCATCCTCCAGCAGATTGCATAAATAGATGCATAGCAATAGTTGCTAAAGATAACATCATCACTCCCAATACACCAGCCAATCATCTATGAAGAATAAAACCAGAACACACATGGCCGCAGTGAAGTCACTATGCAACATGGCTACCATCACGTCATCGCCCCAGTGCACTTCAGCCGGACTGTGACAAGTTGTACATTGTACATCATACTATAACAAAACAAGCGTGAGTTTGTTATATGTTTGTCTGTCCAAATTTTGTTTTAAGCCCATGGTTTTATCGCTTAACATTTGTGAAACATTGTTATTCAATCAAGTACTGATTGAATGTATTTTAAAATGTCACAAAAAAATGTATAAAAAATGTGGGGAACATTACATCCGATTTACAAAACTAGATCTAATGCGACATGTGCATACAGTATAAGGCTGCCATCGATGATTTATGACACAAAAACTTCATTTACGGCCCTTCGGCCCATCTTAACAGTGATGTTTTTACTGAGCAACGTAGTAGAAAGTGAGTTTTTTAAAAATATAAACGGTAATCTCATTTAAGCAGAGAAAGGAATAAAACAAGGTTATAAAAACGAATTTTAAGCATTTATAAACATTTACTTGGCAATTTCAGTAAAAATGTCACGTGCAATACTGCACTGTACACTTAACATGCTTGGCCTTTCAATTTATAGCACTAGGGGACTTTTCTAACATGTTATAGTATAAAGGGTTAATACTTTTTATATTTAACTAAATCCCATAGCCTCATAATCGTCTCCATTAAGTTTCCCCAGCCACTCATCTCCAAGATAACCCATCTTTCACAATTTCAGTTGTATCAATTTCACCACTCTTCGAAACCTACTCGCAAACTCAACTTCCACCATCTCACCTTCACCCGACCCCAATATCTACGCCGAGCAGTTAAGACATTGACCTTAGGGAGGGCTGCACTCGACAAGCTCGCGGCCCTAAAATATCCAACCACTTGACTATCTTCCCATGATTTTTGCTTGCTTTCTCTTGCTGCCATCCTCGCCAAGGAAACCACAATGCGGCTCGAAAGGACTCTTACACATAGCGGGTAACCTGTTGACCGGGCTCTACTGTGCTGTATGCAAGACAGCTAACGCACTAATTATTGCCTCGTGCTCTGCGTACATCTCCAAACTAATTCAAACTACCTCTTGCAACCTTCAGACACTATGGAAATTCTTCAAGGCTCTGCTCTGTCCAGGAGAATTATTTTCCCACAATGACTAGCTGGCGTCACTCAACCTTCAGCCTTCACTAACAAGCTCGCCATGATTGCGGACTCCCATCAAGTAATCCCTCACCGATCACCGTTCATATGTTAACACAGTGCCCTCCACGCCCCCAAACTCTCTTCTTGTCCTCATTCACACGAGTTTATTCAAATAATGCACTGGCCCTAATCCGTTCACTTCACATCAAGATATCTCCTCTGGATATTCTCCCTTTCAAGCAGCTTATCACAAGTACTTGTGGTCCCCCCTGTTCATCACAGGGTCTGTACATGCGACCGAACATCCGCGGTATAACTGGTCAGGGAGCAGATGCTGGCCCTGTAGATGCAGTGTGCTGGGCCCACCGGCGTGTGGACATATCCCGACACTCAGCAAGTTCCCTCTGCTCTGAGGTTAAAGGAGCAGCTGGGTATCCGAAAGTCAGTGGCCATCATGTTAGGTACCAAGCAACGTCTCAATTCAGCAGCACTCCCCACACACATACACATCTTCGGTCACAGCATCAAGTTCACCGACCACTTCAGCTACCTCGGTGTCATCCTAGATTCAACTTTATCCTTCGACCGTCAAACCAACCATATCATCAGCTCATGTAACTTTCACCTGAAGGCTCTTAGACACATACGTCCTCTCATCTCTAATGAAATTGCCAACACTTTGGCATGTTGCATAGTTGGGTCTCGCCTTGACTATTGTAACTCCGTCCTTGTCCGGACCTCCGCTGGCAACCTAAAGAAACTTCAAAGACTACAAAATAACCTAGCACGCGTCGTCATTGCCCACACTCATCCCCGCCTCGACTCACTAGCTCGTCTCCGCGCTCTCAACTGGCTCCCCATCGCCAGTAGGGTCACATACAAGACCGCCTGCCTCTGCCACAATGCCTTCATATCCGCCTGCCCGCCGTATCTTTCTTCATTATTGACAACTTGCATCTCAGCACACGGCAGATGCCTGCGCAGCGCGACTCACGACCTCCTCTCGATACCAAGATCCAGGATGGTCATGTCTACGCGCCGCTTCTCGGTGGCAGCCCCAACAGTCTGGAACGATATCCCTCTGCACATTCGCAGCATCACCTCAATCGCCTCCTTCAAGAGACACTTAAAAACTCACCTCTACAATCATGCTTTTGAGCGACTCTGAGCTTGGCTCCACGCCTCTGAGTTGCGGCCACTACGTCTGCAAATTTGCGCGCGTTACAAATTGTACTATTATTATTATCCGGCTCAAGGGAACTCAACATCAAGTCTCCCAGCTACCTACCCTTGCCTCCCGGCAAGAGACCAGGGGAATTAACTGCCAAGAATTCCCCATGAGTGGCACTACCAAGTATGTCTTTATACCGCATCGCTCGTCATGCAGGTTAACAAGGAGCATGCAGTCTGGTTTTTCCCTGGCCACCTGTGTCAAGTGTTATGGTGGACATGACCAAAAGACTACGCAAACCATTTTGAGGGCAAAAACAAGTATCATGGGCCTCCAAAGAGGTATGTTGGCATGGTGCTAGTGAAACCACAGCAGGAAACCACACCATCCTGTGGTCGGGGCCTCCTGATGGCTCTCCCCGGCTTGCTGGGGTGGCTATTGCCCTTGATCGGACAGCCAAGTCAGCCCTATGAGAATAGCACCTTGTGAATGTCAGGCTACTGATGGATAGATTCAGGAACACCATAGGTGATTTATACATTGCCATAACATACACACCGACAGACCACTTAAATCAGTTTCTGGAACAGTCACTAAACCTGACACAAAACGACGGGACCTCATTATGTGCCTCGGATATTTCAATGCAGTCTCTGGCACTGCCAGAGAAGGCTACCAAATTGTGACCAGCCCACATGGCAGCAGTAATTGGGCTTACAATTGGTGGGTCCTGGTTCCAGCGCTGTGACATCCACAGACTTACATAGTTTTCAAACGACAGCCACAGAGAAAGAAATTGACCATATACTCATTAACTCCAGATGGAAAGCTCTGCAAAATTGCAGGGTTTACCATAGCTTGGAGTTTGACACAGATCATTGCCCAGTTATCACAACCATCGGTATCAGACTCAAACCATTTCCTAGCAAGAAATCACAACCGTCACCCCGATATATAACAAGTATAACCCATAAAAACAAAGTTTTTCACTATAAATCCTTTATATGCGTGGCGGCTAGAGTCCTCTCGTCCTCTGGCTTGAGATGGCTGCCACCTATGGGTCAGATGATTGCATGGCAGCATTAAGCAATTGGTAATTAAATATATTTTTGTCATAAAAAGTGTAAAATTTAGGAAAAAAAATTTCACGAACATTAATTGTCACGCACAACGAGTCTGTGTGGAAAATGTCAGCTCGATTGGATCACGGGAAGTGGGTTAAAAACGACCGAAAGATTTGCACAGTCCTAAGCAAGCAAGCAAGTGAACTTAATATAAAGGATTAAAAAAAACTCTCAGACCCAGCATTTGAACAGCAATTCACGGTCGATATTATAAACCAAATTTCTGCCTTATGAAATGAAGAGCCAACAGACTGGAACCATTTAAAGATTGTCAACAATGCGGCCAAGATATGTCTTTTGAAACTCGTAATATAAAAAAGTGCATCAGTGACAAGACATGGAGCGTAATTGACAAGAAACGTAAAGCACGATTAGCAGGGTCTGACCAAGACTACAAGGACATAAGGCAATGCAAGAACCAGATTCAGGGTAACCACCAGAGATGGGCAGAGGAGAAAGCTGCAGCAGTGGAGCAAGAATTTGCGAATGGTCAAGTCAAGGATCCCTTTGCAAACTTCAGGCAGCTCCGGGGAGCTGATTACGCAATTTCCAGCCCAATCATGGACTGCAATGGCATCCTTGTCTGCGATAGGAGGCAGAAATTAGCACGCTGGAAAGCATTCTATTTTTAGTTTCTGAATCACCCTCCATCGTCCCCCTCTGAAGAACGCCTGCAAACCGCAGCAACAGCAACTGAAGATCCCAAGATCTCTTGCTCTGAGCCATCGGAGGAAGAAGTGATGGCTGCTCTCAGAAAAATGAAAAATGGAAGGGTACCCGCAATTTGCAACATCTCGGCAGAAATGCTGAAGTCCAAAGGCCCAGTTGTCATCAAATCGCTAACAAGGATCTTCGAGCACATGTGGAGGACAGGCTCGGTACCAGCAGACTGGAAGAAAGGTATCATTCTGCCTTTCCACAAGGGTAAGGGGAGTAGACATGAGTGCAAGAATATTCATGGCACTCTACTCTCATGCCCTAACAAGTTATTTTCCTCAAAATTGCTGCAAAAGTAAAAAATCTTTGAGAAGTGCGCCGCATGGAACAGAGCGGCTTCACAGACGGACGCTCCACCATAGACCGTATCACCACATTGACCTCTCTCATACAAACAAGGAGAGATTCGGCATGTAGCCTATGTAGATCTCAATGCTGCTTTCGACTCTGTCGACCGAAAATATCTTTGGCTGCTCCTCACACACATTGGATTGCCACAGAAGATTGTGAATCTAATGAAGAAAGCTCAACATGGACAATCAGTGTAGACGGAGAGTTGTCCGAGTGGATCACTATCCAAACCAGCATAAGGCAATGCTGCAGCATTGCCCCGAACCTGTTCCTTGCCCCACTGGATTGGATACTGCAGCGCACGGTCCATAAAGGCTTGCTGGGAGTAACCCTAGGCAACGAGGTCTTCTTCACCGGCTTGGACTATGCAGATGATGTTGCCTTGCTAGCTGAAATGCTTTAAGTTTAATCCGAGTTAGACCTCGGCAAGGTCAGGTAATTTACCTTTTTTACCGGGTAAAAGGGTAAAGATGTCGACCATGTCAAGGGGTAAGGTAAAGGGTAGGGTAAAGGTCGTGTGGAATAATTACCCGGTAGGGTAAAGGTAGCGTGAAGTATTACCCGGTAAATTCCCTGTTTACCACTGGCTAAAAGCTCCGTGGCGCAGTCCGTGGCCTCCATTTAAAATTGGAATCATTGATGTCGGACCAGATGGAGACGGACCACATTCTTGAGGTAGAGGATGAGGTTGAGGATGCCAGCAACGGCATTTTCGGGGTCGCTGCGAACAGCAATCGAAAGAGGCAGCGGCATGTGTTCCCGTGGGAGAACACGCACGATTGGATGGAAGGTGGTCCCCATGTGCAGCAAGGAAAGCGGCAGTGCGTACACTGCCACATGTGGTTTTCCTCCCACACGAACGCGTCGGGGTGAAAAGCCCACCGCAAGAAGCACAATGTGCTCCAGGCAGCAAGGTAAGGATGTCGGCGTCGGCGAGCCGCCTAATGCAGCAAACGCTGAGCAGGCCAGCAATCCCGAATCGCCTCCTGGTAAAGTTTGAGAACGCGGTGGTTGATTGTTATCCAAGGTGCAATCTCTTTGCGAGCCGCCGGTAGCGACAAGTCCAAGACCTTGGTCCACACATTGACGCAGGGATACGAGGACCCGTTGACCCGCACCATCATTCACAGAATAGTTGAGCTTTACGCCATTATGCTTTCCATCGTCGGGGCGTTCTTCTCCAACCTGGACGTCGCCATCTCGCTCATCATCGACGGGTGGTCGAACCGCAACCTGAAGGGATTTTGGATGGTCACGGTGCACTGGATCGACACCAAATCTGGTGCGTTGAAATCCATGCTGTTGACGATCCTCGATGCGCAGTCCAAAAACACATTGGCACCACTCTGTTTGAGCACCTCCAAAGCCTCGGGCACATTGTCTCGACCAAGCTACTCGCTGTCACCAGCGACAATGGCTCCGATGCCGTCGGTGCTGTCAAAACGTTGTTTGCTCTGGTCAACGCGGACACCAGATATGAGTAGTTGCGGGTTTGCCACCATATTCGTTGCACAGATCATTCGGTCCAGATCGGCGTCGTCCAAGTTCTCAAACTGATCAAGTCGACTAATGCCAAACTGCGAAAGGCGCTGGTCAATATCAGGCGCAGCAAGGTCATCCCGCAATTGTACCGCCGCGAGGCTGAGATCGCCAAGCTCACCAGCAAGGAGCCGACGCACCAGGACTTGCCGACCAGGTGAAATTCGACTTTTGACATGGGCGACGACACCATCAAAAAGCGTGTCCCATAGGACATTATCATGGCGAACTTTCAGGATGTGATCGGCGTCGGCGCTTTCTCTGAACTGCAGTGGGCAAACATCGAGGGCGTGACAGCATTCCTGCGAATGCCGCGCCAGGTTATGACCTCGTTGGCGGCGGACCGCAAGTCGACATTGAATCTCGTGCCGGTGACGATGGAGCACCTGATCCATCATTGCGATCGCGTTGAAGCCACTCTTAGAGCAATCAATCAGTCCTTAACCGCGATGGGGATGAAGGCCGAGCTGGTGCTGTACCGCGACTTCCTGGTTCAGGAACCCGCCATTGTGGCATCCTACTTGAATCCACAGCTGCCGAAAACGACAGACCAAGACGAGCTGGCTACACTGAAGGCCACGATCTGCTGTGTCCTGCAGCATCACTACTCGGACGTGCTCGCCATCCCGCCGACGGCAGTCCATGTCCATATGGAGGAGGGGTCGCTATTCAGCACCCTCGTCAGCAACGTCGGCAGCTCCATCGACGACGGCGATGAAGTCGATCATTTTCTGAGCATGGGCGTCACGACCGCCAGCGCCTTCATTGATGTAATGCAGTGGTCTCTCTGCAAAGAGCTGATCCCCGCCCACTACAAAATGGCCTGCGACTACTTGGGAGTGCCGGCGATGTCAACTTCCTGCGAACGCGCGAATAGCGGAGCCGGGCGGAAGTTCACATGCGTTACCAGTCGCTGTCGTCGACGCTCTCCATCCAGTCTATGTGCTTGCGCTCGTGGAACGTGGCCGGCTGCCTAAAGGTCCCGTCTAACTGGGCCGGAGCGGCGCAGGATTTTATTGCCCGTCCTTCATCCGAGGACGGCGGCAATGACGAACTTGATCAGGTTGTTGATGAGATCGTCATCGACCAAGACGACTGGGACGAGGAGGTTATGGAGGACGGTGTCGTCGACAGCCTCAATGCCCAATTCGAGAGTATTCTATATGAATAAAGCACTCTACCTAGCATTTACCTGTTATAAACCTTTTTCATGTGTAGTACCCCAGTAATTACCCTGTAATCGGGAAATTTGTATGGGGTAAGGGTAAAAGGTAGGGTAAAGGTAGGCTCGTTGCTTTTGAACTTTTACCTTACCTTGCCGCGGACTACTCCTAGTCCTTGAGATCATGCATAGTGAAGCCCTCCCATTTGGCCTGGATATAAACTGGGCCAAAACAGACCACTGATGACAGACCACAAAACTTGCCTGAAGTGGTAATAGCAGGCAACAACGTTGAATTGGTAAAATCGTTCACCTATCTCGGCTGCACTATTCAACACACTGGAAGCAGCGAGGTATAAATTAAAATGCGAATCTCAATTGCATGCGAGTGCATGAAACAGCTCGACAGACACCTGGCGTTCCAGCATTACAACAGCAACAAAGATTTGACGAGACGATGCATACATCCTTCCTGTACGACTGTATGTTCTCAGAAACATGGTCAATGATGGCATTCCCGAGCAAGAAGTGGGATGCCTTCGACCAGTGGTGCCTGCGACGGATACTCCGCATCCACTTCAGTGAACACATCACCAATGCCAAGGTCCCCCTTCGCACTAGTTGTCTGACAGTGCATGAAATGGTCAGAGCCAGAAGACGTTGCCCGGGTGGATGCATCAACAGATTATGCCAGAGCCCTGCACGCGATGATCAACGGCCCACCACGGGACTGGAGGCGCCCCTGGGGCAGACCACGGCTTACATGGACTTACACAATTGAGGCTGATCTTAGACACCATGGCTTTGTCTTACATTCAGCGTGGCGGCCAGCGCAGGATAGGATTGCTTGGTGGCGGCTCGTGGGGACTGCTATGGCCCGAGGGGCATACACATGATGATGATTATTCAACAGCGTCCGCTCTGACTAGGATCCTGGACGACATCCTTGCCATTATCGATTCCGGTTCCGGTTCCATTGGTTTACGCGTCAGCCTTGACATTTCCTCAGCCTTCGACACCGAATCAATCGCCTCGAGTCAGACTCTGGGATCAGCGGGACCGCATTAAACTGTATTTCATTTCTCTCAGGCAGGTGTTTCACCATCAAGTGGGAGCTTCTTCTAACGAAATTCCGTTAACATGCCGAGTACCTCAAGGCTCAGTCCTGGGTCCCTGCTGTTTTCCGTTCTATTAATCTCTCATTGGCCGACTGATCGACAGCTTCAACATCTGCTACCACTCCTACACCACTCTTCTCATCACCTCCATTAAATCTCCCAGCAACCCGGGTATCGGCCGTCTTTCCGCTTGCTCGACTGCATTACAGCACTGGTTTTCAAGATCACGACCTCTCCCTAAACCCTACCAAATCCGAGGCCATCTTAATTGGTACTAGGCAGAGACTGGCTTCACTCCCACTCCCCTCGGGAATCTCAATCGCTGGTTCCTTAGTTCCGTTCTCAGACCATCTCCCATTTCTTGGCATCACTCTGGATCCCACTCTCTCCTTCCGACACTCATATCAACCTCATTCTCAAGTCCTGCAACTACCATCTCAGGGCCCTCCACCATACACGTCAGCTCATCACCTCCAACATCGCAAATACTCTCGCCTGCAGAATTGTTGGGTTGTGGCTCGACTACTGTAACTCAGTCCACATCCTGTCCACTCTAAGCAACCAAAATAAGCTGCAATGCCTCCAAAATTACACTGCCCGAGTTGTCCATGGCCCCTGCAAGCCTCGCCCTGACTCTGTCCATCCTTCGTACCCTTCATTGGCTGTCCATTTCGACCAAAATTACCTTCAAGATCGCTTGCCTTTGCTACCACGCCCTAAAATCCGGTAACCCACTTTACCCAAGTTATCTGTTGATGCCTTATACTTCAATTAATCATAGAAACCTTCACAGTGCGTCACAGAACCTCCTTGAAACTCCCAGAACAAGGACTCCAATTGCTTCTCGTTGTTTCTCCGTCCCAGCACCCGCCATCTAACGGTAATCCCTATTGAAGTATGGTGCCCTTCATAGACATGCATTTAAATGTATTATTTGATGACTAGCTTTTTTGCCCGTCCAAGGACGGGTGTATATTGCAGTAAATCTAAAATATTCAATACAAAAATTGTTCAGCTCATGATTATTGATGGGGGGGGCGGTGTCCTACATGTAGTGTCATCACGTGCGGGACCCACACATTCTTGCCTCATATTAGTAATTCGCTTGCACGCAGCACTAAGGCAGTGGCAATCCGAATGGATAAAACCAGTTTTAATTCTTTCAATTTCGATAGATTCTCTAATTATTCTTGGCCAGTAGTAGCTACTTTTGCATAGAACTTCAACATTATCAAAATCAATTGAGTGTCCTTGTTGGCACGCGTGTTCTGCTACTGCTGACAGTTGTATTTGGGAGGATTTAATATGTATCTTATGTTCTTTTAGTCTCGTGCTGATCATTCGTCTTGTATGTCCAACATAACATTTTCCAAATGTGCAGTTAATCCTTACACACCTTCTGTTGATAGCTTTGGTAATACATCTTTTGTACCAAACATTAATATCTGTATTTTATGTACCATGCCAAATCTGACTCTGATGTTTTGTTTTTCCAAACATCTGGCTAGTTAATCAGTTACTCCCGCAATGCACGATATTTTGATCGTTTTAATTACTTGGGCAGTTTGAATGCCCATGTTATTCGATTTGGTTTTGTCATTCAATGCCCTGTTGCTTTGTGCATCATTGTAACCGTTCATTTGCAGCGTGGACCTCCAATTCCATGGGCGCTTTCTAGGACATGGAGCATTTAACATGCAGACACAGAGACAATAACACACAAAGAGACAGATACAAGAATACCGGAATCCCTCATTATAAGCAAGGAATGCGTTCCTGAGAGATGCTACTTAACAAAAAATTACTAAAAATAAACTTTAATTCCCCATAAATCAGGGGTTGCATTCCTAGCCCACATTTCTGTATTTTTTTTGCATGACTAAATGTCATGAAGCCAACGAAAATGCATGATTAGGAGTTAACATACATTTTAACTCATAATAAATACAAATACAGGCAGTCCCCGGGTTATGGAAGGGTTAGGTTCCGAGTATGATCCGTAACCCAAATTTTTCATACGTCGGAAATTGAACAATTTTCCCTCAAAATCAAGGTAAAATCAAGGTAAAATCCCATAGCCAGAAATAGTGCCTCCCCTTCCTGATTAATAGTTGGTTTTCTCTCAGTACTGGATTGCGCTGTAATCCGTTTTCTATCGCTACCTTTATCGTTTCACTGTACATACTTTCTGCACTTCCTATGATTTTCATTTCATCGAATGTCTACCCTCACATTACCCATAATTAAACTAATGGAACATATACTGTATTAAATTCCTTCCCCCCCCCCCCACTTCTCTTTCCTCCCCTGCAGCCGATCTCTCCAGTGCTGCTGCGGTGGTCCACTTTTGCCCCGCCTCCTTTCCCCCCCCCCCACTTCTCTCTCCCCCCCTACTGCCGAGTCATATATAACCTCGTGCCACGGCAGATCTCTCGCCTACTTCAGCAGTTTTTTCTTGCTGTTGTTGTCCCACCTGATGACAATTGCTTGTGTTGCGATCGAAACATCATGATCTATTATTTTTCTACCTACGTAACTTTACCGAAAGAACCAAAGAGTATGTATCCAATTGTTTATGAAAACCACAACACATTTTAATATTGTTAACAGAAAACATTAACTTCTGAATGTTCGTTTACCATGCATTAGGCTAGGTCGAGACTTCTCCGATCGCTGTTGGCTGAGACCATACGCAATGTGTAGTTGTGTTCAATAAAGTACACATAGTAGATAACTCATTAAATTATATTAAAATGAAAAAAACTATCAATAGAATCATGGTGAAAAAAGAAAGTTATACATATAGAAAACAAATTATGCAATGCTACAACAAATTCCATTTACCTTAATCCTAGTGAAGGTTGGGCCCGGTAAAGGCAGTGTTTTTGGTTACGCCTCGCTCTGCGGTATTCATCCGCAACCTCACCGCATTGCAGTATTGGCGCTTAAGTGACTAATGCAAACATTTCCGCATAGAGTCTTGATTTTTTTTAAACATGTCTCATGGGAGCATTTCCGTAAAGTTGTATTTCCTTAAATCAGGTCTTCCACAACCCGGGAACTTACTGTACAGGAAAAGCTCTGAATCCACTTTACCATCTGGAATACTCTATCAACCAACATCTCTCATAAACGGCAATACAAATCTTCCTTCACATATCCAGAAAAATTCTGATAGCCATCCGGCATCTTGCCATCAGCTTCTCATAGATGTTGTTTAAGGAAGCTTCAAGACACTCATGAGTGGTGTCGCTTGTACACAAATTTAGCTCTTGCAGGGGTTAGTTTTGGCCTTTCACGGGTATAATGAACACTTAACCACTGTATCATTGGCTGCTACCATGGTGCGGGGTGGGTGGGAGACGGGAGGCAGTCGCCCCTAAACCTTTGCCATGGAAGCATCTCGTAGACAAAGACGCCCAGTGTATAGCCTATTAACAGACTGTTGGGCAAGTCCTATTAGCGATCGCCTATGAAGGCCAGCACAGCACACGAGGGAGATGGGTGGCCAATTCCACGCCCGGCCGCCTTTGTCTCCCAAGTGGTGTTGTTTACGCATCTCACCAGGTACTTATTTAAAGCTGAGTCGACCTAGGGGAGGGCTAGAACCGATTAAGATCGTTACTGGTATTGAGCGTGAGTGGGATTCGGAACTCGGATTGCCGAGTTCATAGCGCAGCGCGCTAACCGTTGGAACTATTGCTCCTCACTTGGAAACACACACCCGCTTTGGATCATCATCGGTAAGTACAGTAGTTATACTATTTGTTGAGAATTTGTTATATAGGTTTGCTACAGGTTTATTTTAATTATTTAATTTTTAGTTTATTTCGCATAAAGTACAGTAGAGTACTTATTTCAATTGTGATTTTGGTTTCCATGTACCTAACACCATTATTTAGGTACGGCTTAAGTATTGAATAAAGGTTTTGTCTTTCGCGTCACTTTCTAAAAATGCGAAACTCAAGAATCTTACTTAGAAAATTTGGTTAACCATAAGTATAGCTCTCAGATTTGATTAATCAGCACCCTCTATTCCCCAAGGATGCCAGATAACAAAGCTTAACTGTAATCAGATCAAACTTATCAGAGATTGTTTAAGAGGTGACTAATAGAGGCCTCTTGGGGTGAGTACTGGTGGAGTTAGGAAACAAAGGGGCAGGATCACCTGCCTCTTCATCTACAATGAAATTGGGGCCACAGTCCATGTCCTCTACATTGTGTCCAGCTTCCCTCCCCACGTGGAGGGAAATCATTTATATCTGCTATATGTGTACAATACAGTATTACAATACAGTATTACGTCGCAAAATAGTCGAAGTTTTCAGCACGTGCATTCCTATTTTTTTTTAAATGCACAGTATTTGCCCCTTTTTTAAAGAATGCATATGAAAAACATTGCACTTACAATGAAACATGTTCACTAATTAAACGGCAACGTATATGTGAAACAATCTGGCAACTTATAGTGGGGGGGGGGGGGGGGTGTGAGATTCCTGTACAAGAAATTAGTCAGGACCTTTCAGCAATTTCCCTCCAAGTGTAACATTATGAATTACATAGCAATCATCAGCCCCGACTGGGCGTTGCTGAAAAAAAGTCATGAAACTTCGTGAAGCTTTCCTGGGCAAACAAAAAACATGTTTCTGGGTTTAATATGCAACATTATCTTGAACTGGGTATGCATTAACGGTGTATAATGGAGAGCATTGTGTACTGGGTATGCATTAAATGAGGGAAGCTACATTACCCGTCACAAATTAAATTACTTATATTAAACATAACCCATAAGTCACAAAAAATTCCAAATTCGCCGTGCTTAATTTTGCGGGAAGCTAATGTTAAACATTTAGGTTTAAGAATTACCATTGTGTATAATAATTCTAATTTGCATTAGCAAACAATATACCACCATGTATCAATAGATACACCTTAGGCTCTGCCATGTCCGCGACCAACTGGGCCCACCTCAGGCATGAACATGTGCACGGCCAGCTAGGCCTGACTCAAGTTCAACCATGTGCCCGATTAACTAGGCCCGAACACAGGCCCGGCCATGTGCGCTGCCAAGCAGCTGTGTCCAATACGAAGGCTCAATCACACAATTACTGGGCCTCATTCAGGCTCCACCATATGCATTTTATCTAATCCTTGATGGCCATCCACACCATTATCATTAAACTGTATGAATATATGTAATGAAAAGTTAGTGAATATATATGCATTTCTACCCTGGTACTACACTATCTGCTCATACTGGATCACAAGTCGGCCCCGCAGATACAGCAGCCCAGTTTTACTGCACTCCCCAAGGACCAAACGGTGCTGTGAATTTTAGTTGGACACGGTGTAATATATTGGGACCAAATTTAGAAAATAATTACCATTTTAGCTTTACCAACTCTAGATTTACACTACAGAAGCTGAATGTGATTCGTGTAATTCTGTAATAAGTGATGGTTATATATCAGAAATCAAATATCCGATATCCGTGCATGCGCGTCCTCACTTATAGCGCATGATGTGATTGGCAGACGGGGCCTAAAGTACTGCCCATCTGCCTCGTGCTAAAATACCACCATTCAATCGCGACACATCACTCTATATGCTTGCCATTGTTCCGTTTTGTACCAAAGTCACAAAAAAATATTTTGCGATCCATGTATTGCCCACCACTGACTTAACCTTAAGGTGAAATCGTTTTTTATACAAGTTTGCTAGAACGCAATCATAAAAGCCTATCTTGAACCTATTTAACTATAAGTTTTAGTTTTGGGTTAGCCCAGTGGTCATCACTAGTTTTTAGAGGGCCACTTTCGCCAATAAGACGCCAGTGCGAGAGCCGCCACACATTTGAAACCATTGGGGGTTTGACAGCACGATTATGGGGGGGGGGGGGGGGTGTTTTCACATTTGAGTTTTGTCAGGGGCTGCACATCAGCGACCACACTAAATGCCACCAGGGGCCACCAGTGGCCCGCGGGCCTTGCAATGAAGAACACTGGGTGAGCCCTAACGCAACTAAAAATGTATTTTCTTACTAATCAATATTGACATGCAGTCACTTTTAGATGAAATATTAATGTTATTTGTGTCAGAATTTAATGACGTGTTACATGCCCCATCCACAGCAAAACGAGATTGTTAACAGGCTGAAACAAGCCACAACCCTTCTAAATGAAAGAAACACACGATTTACCTGCTTGAGTAACTGCTGTTCTTGATTTGAGGCCTCCATTGCTGCCAGTGTGCGGCGGGACAGCACCACCTTGATGATACAACCTGGGTACATGTTCACCGTCCGCATCAGGTTGACCACCTCCTGTGGGTCCATATATGGGTGATTGAGCACCACCACCGGCTGATTGGCCCTTGGCTGTTTGTGAGCCTGCCTGATGTACAGAGGCTTGATGGGCAGGGATAGCGGTAGCTGTGAAGAAAAACTGGAACATGCATTGGCCGTCTGAAGCTCTTTATCGTCCACTTTCTTCTTCAAAGTCCGGGCTGGTTTGGTGAACTGCTCTTTGGATTCACCGACAGATATAGGTAGAAAGCAGGCTTCATTTGAGGGACTATTGGGTTTCGTTTTAACTACTCTCAAAGCTGTGTTGTGTTTTTCCTGGAAATATGAAATGCAGGTAGCCAAGTAGGCAGATCTTGCTTGGGTTTTCATATCAGTAGATGCCATTACCGACTGAGGTTTGCATGTGGGTTTTCTTATTTTTATCTTTACTTGGTTAGTTCCTTGTATTTTCCGCTTCAATGGAGAAAAGTTTGCAAATGTCACATGCCCAGGTTCACCTTGGGTGTCAAAGTTCACATCAGTTTCCGGTTCTGACACAGGTTTCCCTTCACGCATATCTGCCTCTGAGACCACTTTGATAACATTTGATACTTTGGAAGTCGATTCAACACCGCTTGCAAGGGTCTTGGGTGCTACAACATAGTCAGGCTTCGATGCAGATTTTAAATCGCCCGCTTTTTTGATCTCCGTATTCACAATCGCGTGACAGGTGTTAGATATTAATTCACCACAGTGCGCAAGTGCCATGAGTGTTGCTGCTGCATCTTCAGCTTCTGATGCAGGTTCTCCTTGACCCAATTTTGCTACTGAATCTCTATCATTAGAGACGTAGACTCTAGACACACGTTGTACACAGCCTGAAAGAGTTCTTGGTGTTGTCGATTCTTCGGTTTCTAAAGAATGTACGGCTACATCTGACTTTGCTCGACCATCAATGTGTAGTTCTCCACCTGTTGGCTCAGCAGCACTCTTGTTCTGGTCCAACTGCGATTTCAAATCAAAGTCACGCTTTGCCATTTCATGGGCATTGTCTGCATATTCACCGTTTTTAGAAACTGCTTTATAAATCACTGACGCACAATTCATGTTGCTTATCAATTCTGATGATGCCATTTTAGAAATTACCACATTTGGTAGCAACCCACTTGGAAGATTTCCCTGTGATTTGGAGTAGTGTTCACCTTGGACAAAAGGTGAAGAAATTGAAGCCGGCTGAACATTTGTGGTTTGAGATGTTTCCGTTTCAATATCTCTCAAATCTTTGACATTTCCAATTTGAGCTGTTTGTGCTGGCAAATCTGAAATGGGTAGCATTGCTCCGTTGATGGCAGGAAGAGCCTTGCAAGGTCCAACATCTTTCGGTTGACTTCTACAATCCCAGGCCACTTGGAAATGAGGTTCATGGTTTTCAGCTGAGCACATGGGTTGAGTGATGAGCTTGGACTCGGCAGACTCTTTAAGAACAGGAGGGTCATTAATTACAGCTGTACTTTTTAACAGACCATCATGTTGAGAGATTTCTGTTTGCTTTTGAGAATCCGAAACACTGCTCTCCAACAGATGAGCATTCGTGAAACACTTCAAATTTGCAGATGCCAAAGGCTGTATGAGAGGTATGGGTTGTGGGGGCATTGTCTCAGGCTTCTTTGAGGAAACAGCAATTGTTGGACCTACCGTAAGTAGGTTTTGCGAGGGAGAACTGGACCCGAAACCCTTGTCAAAAGCACTCAAGGGGGTGAAAAAATTCAAAGTGTGTTGATTTATTTTTTCTGTGTTGCACGCTTTAGCTAAAGCTTGAGTCGATATCAATGGAAAGTGCAATTGTATTGGCTTGGCTGAGTTGGGATACGTTTTAATGATGATCGGAGGTGGTGCGGGAAGCTGAACTGTGGCGTTTGGTACGGAGCGATGCAGGTTGTCGGCCTTGTTGGTTGCGGCAGAGATTGTCTGAGTGGGAAAAAGCTTCAAAGGTGGTACAGGAATCATCAGTGGTGGCATATTTTGTGAAGGAATTCGCACATGACTTGTGAGGTCTCCATTCATCATCCCGGACAAAACATTTTCCGGACAGGCTATCTGAGGGCCTGAATTTGCTCCTACTGAAAATAATATAAAGGGTGCATTTTGATTCATTATAGACGGTATCATTATAGATTGGGAATTGCTAATGATGAAACTCTTTGGAGCCATTTGATTTGTGGTAGCCGTAAGTGTGGTAGTTGTTGTGGACACTCCCATTGTTGATGTCAAAACATTCGTTTGTCCTCCAACCAATGGCTGAAATGAAAGTGTGCTGGGCAAAGTTACTACAGTCGTGCAGACAGGCATGGGAAGGCTACTCGGAGATACATCCGATTGTTTGGTCAACATCAAGGGTGCTGGCTGGGCAAATGAGTAAGTGGGCTGCTGAGTGGGTGCTTGACACTGGTTCTGCATCTCAGATGAAACCTTTTTGTGCATCACATTCTGGATCACTTTCGACACAACAGACGACTGAGGAATATCAGCTGTTGACGAGTGAAGATTGCCTTTGGTGCTTTTTTCTAACAGTGTGGGCTCTTGACTGGCAGCAGAATTATCAGACTTCGGTACAGAAGGCATAATCTTCATTACTCTACCATTTGTAAGCTTGACGTAAAATGGAAAATGTGCAGGAGACAACTTCGAAGCACCTTTTACCGGGATGAACACTTTGCTACCAGGCTTCCTGACCAAATCTTCCAAAATATGCGGTGGCAAAGTGAACTGCATGGTAGTGGGACTAGCAACAGCATTTGTTTCTGGAGTCAAGACAGTGCTGGTGCTGTTACAAGCCATGATCCCATGGTCTGGTTGCATCGGTACAGATGGCTTTTCTTGCACCGTTTTCAATGGCTGACCGGGCATTTCTGGCAAAACAGATGTGAATGTGACAGGTGGTGAAGTCAGTGTGGTGGGAGAGGGAGTGGTGCATGTTAATGTAGTGCTTTGATTAGAGTCCAGTGATAATTGTGTGTCTGCTGGTGGTAGAGCAGGAGGAAGGACTGAAGCAGAGGTTGATTGTGGACGATTTTCACTCGGTAACATTTCATGGCATGAATGTGAAACGAGAGGCTGCGTCAAATTTAAAGGGTTGCATTCTTCTCGTTGCATAGGTTCACCTGAAGACAATTCTGTGACGGTGCACAGCGGTTCAATTATTTGATTTACTGCTTTGGCAATAGGAATTTGTGAATGGCTTTCATCTGTTGGAACCTCAACGCAATCTTCCTGTAACTGTTCGGAAAGTTTACCAGAAGATGGTGTATTGGGGAATTCCATGCTTTGTGATATAGGCAGTGCATGCTCATTTGTGTCACTGAGAGTGGATTTTTGCTTGCTTTTCAGCAATGGTTTGGAACTATGCTTTTTCGGCCTACCACGCTTTGGTACACTATCAAATTTGCTCTCAGAGCTGAGGATTATGTCAGGATTCATCCAGGAATCACCTAACAAATATTGGTCATGTTTCAAATCAGCAGTGGCAATCAATTTAATTTCTTCAGCAACATCTGTTTCACTGCCATCAGCATTTGCAGACGTCTGCCTTCGGCTTGCTATGTTTTTCATCATTAACATCCCATTACACCCTTTGAGTTCATGTAGAGAAATCTCCCCTTCGATTTCTTTCAGATCATCTGACAAGACACTTGCATCTTTTTCCACCGATGCTGCATTCACTTGGACTGTTCCAGACTGCGGAGTGGATGCGTTGCCGAGATTATTTATGGATATATTTTCCGGCCTCCTGTTTTCATCTGGGACCTCAGGCTCATCAATCAGATCAGGTGGTTCAGACACAGCACGGTTCTCTTTGACGTTGTAAGTGTCGGTGGCTCTTTCGTGTGCACACTCTGGAGTAAGTGAAGACTTTTCAGAACTATTCTGAGGAATTGGCTTTATCACCTGCGAATAGTCCAGCCGAGTCCAACATATTCTCTTGGCATCGGATGAAGGATTATCTGTTACTTGTGCACCTCTTACAAGGGACTCAACAATGGACCGTTTGCATTTGGATGAAGCTGGCACAGCGAGGTTGTCTACAATGGTTATTTCAGGATCTTGCTGCGTTTCCTTGCGAGTAACAAATGCTCTCACACTGCTGGACACTGTGTCTTCAACATCTATGCAGTGTGACACCTGATTTTCTTTGATTGTCTCAGAGGAATCAGAATTTTTCTCCTGTTGCTGTATACTTGGAGATACAGATGAAGGCTGGTTTGTTTTGTCACCATCATTATTACTTGCTAGCTTGAACTGCACCAACTTCATCAGGGACTTTGTTTTACCAGAATTTTTGCTGGCACCAGAATTATCTGCTCTTGCCCCATTATTTTCTGTTGTCTTGATGGCATCCACCTCTGTTTTTTGCTTAAGCTTGATAACCACCTGCTTCTTACCTTCAACAAGCTTCACGCCCAACACCTCAAAAGTGTAATTGGCTGGAATTAAAATTCGGCTTCCTATGACCGGCAAAAGGGGACGATTGTTCATTGTCTTCTGCAAGACAGAAGTGTTTTCTTGAAGCAGAGGGACACTCTTGGTTGTGCTTTGCATCAAAAGATTACTTTTCTCCAGGACTTCTCCATCACCCAGCATCAGTAAATCAGGTTTCCGCATCACGTCAACTGTGCCCACATGATCGCCGCTCAGGATTGGCAACAGAGGTGCACTCAATCCTCCGTCTACACCAACCACATCATCCACAGTGGTTGAGTCACATTCGTATGTTTCGTCAGGTGTGTCGCTTGCATTTACTTCCGGTATCTCATCTTTCCTCCGGCAGGGCGACATCAAGCTGTGAGAACGAAGAGCTTGGGCAGCCTGCTCTTCAGATGAAAAGCACTCTAAATTTACACTGTGCTTCTGAAGGGAATGCTTCTTTACCATACGGAGAACAGGATGTTGGAAATTACACTGATTACAACAGAAAACCTGCGCATTAGGGTCTTGCACAAATTTGCAAACCTGTTTCCGGATGACCGTCGTACTTTTGTTGGCTCCATTCCTTTTTCCCTTCGTCTTGTCCTTACAAATTGTGCAAGAAAACTTCAACTGCTGAAGTGGTTTAGCATTGGTCTTATATTTTTCTTCCTGCATGTGCTCATTGTAATGAAATTTCAAATTCAAGTATACTTCGATTGACTCCTTGCACAAGGGGCAATTGAAACTTGGACGAATGCCTGCGTGGGTTAAATTGTAGTGCCCTATCAGTCCACGTGGTGAGAACTCAACTGCCGTGTTCTGGGGACAATTATTTTTCTCCTCGGGCCAAGTTTGACCTGATGAGCCAAAACACATGTGAGCATGAAGCCCATCGTTGCTATTTATCTTTTGGTGGCAGCGGTGGCAAAACTGGACAGAATTGCGCCCAGACCTTAGAGACTTTCCCTTCAGTGTTGCTGGAGAATTAGAATTACCCTGGTGTTCAAAGCAACCAGAGGGATCAGAGCGACTTGTGAATATCGATTCAGATAATTCACTGCTGTTTGGTAATGTAACTTCGCTGTCTGCCATTTCAGTCACAATATTGCTTGCCCTCACATCCGTTGCAATGTCACCGACTGGTCCATCATTTTGAATGTTTGCAACTGTCCCATCATTTTCAATGTCACTTGCACCTACATCATTGGCAATGCCAATGGATGCCACGTCAGTTGCAATGTAGCTTGCTTCTGCATCATTTACAATGTTGCTAGCCACTCTATTAATTGAAATGTCGCATGTACCTGCATCATTTTCAATGTTCAATGCTGCTTCGTCAGTCGGTGGCACATATTCCTCAATCTCACTGACAGGAGATGCACAAACGGTGTTATTTATGTCGGCCACCAAGACAGATCTCATGCCACTGTAGTGAGGAGAACAAACATGAGGCCGGGAGAAGTCTTCAATCCACTGACTGCAGTGGCTGCATAGTTTGGCGATGTGTACTGTGGACTTAGGATGCAGTTCGTGAATTTTGGGTACGTTAGCCACAGCTTTTACTCCACCAACACTGGTACTCTTCCTGGTGATGCCGCTTGCATTCCTATCAGAGCTAAGCCCTGCAATATTAAGTTTGTGGAGAACAACCCTTAACGATTTCAGCATGATGCCTCGTGCTCCTTCACACGCATTTTCCCTTTCGCACCGAGGCTTCCTTTCCTTCGAAGGACTGCAGCAACCTTTCGACGATGATCCACTATGGCCCTTAGGGAATTTGATTCTTCGTTTTTTGAAAGAGGGCATACTTTCTTCACTGGATGCATCTGAAGACATGGCTGGTGGCCTCTTCTTGTCTGAAATTACAATGTTAGTTGTTTAATTGCAAGTAAAACTGTACTTCTACTAATTTTGAACATGCAAGCAATGTTGAATGCATGATGCTTAATCTAGCCTACTCTCTAATAGGAAAATAATAATGTAAGGTTAGTAAATTATTTCCAAGCAATATTTTAAGCTGCAAAATGTTATTTTTTTATCCAAACGTATTCGGGTTCTGCAAAACATTTTATTTGTATTCTTTAATCAAGGCTGATATGAATCAGTCGATAGCTTTTTCAAGTTGATATGACTTTCAGACTAAGCTTTAGTCTATGAAACAGTTGTAAGCAAGTTTGCAATGGGCAGTCAATTATAGAATGCTGAAACACAATGCACGAGTAATATGCAGGCGTGCATACACATTTCACAATTTTACTATCATTACTCATTTTAAAAAGACTGAACACATTTAGTACGATTGTTGGATACTTTGGCTATGACCCATTGAATTAAAAGCATACACCATCTGGTGGTACAATCACTGTACTATATTAAAATGTAATTGTGAAAAGTTATACATTTAACAGACTTATCGTTGTCAGTGATGTACAAAATAACATTTTTATTACCTTTGTCAAAAACTGATATGGTAGAGAAACGTGTGAGGAAGTGACCCAACAATTTCCGATGGCAGATACCACACAAAATTACAAGTTAATGGGATTCTAATTGATGTCAATTATACATTGTGGGCAGCAGAGGGCAGTGCAGCCAAATCAATTTCTGAACGTACTTCTGCCTCATCATCTGCGCGACTATTTTCGCCAATGAGCACTGACCAGCATTGTTCACCTCACTAATGTATGGCGTAGAAAGGCCATGATCATCTAGCAGTGGCTGGTCAGAGGGGCTGTAAATGTACCTACATAAGCATAGTCTTATTTTGCCTCAGTTATAATAACTTTGGTATAACAGCTTTATACTAGCGAACACCATGCCATATGAACCTTATGGCGGGACCCCGGGGTCCCACAAGCCCACGGCTCTCGCATAAACTGTGTTGCGACGTCATTTTGTCTGTTGAAGGTGAACGATACGGCAACCTATTCCTCTTGACAAGCTCTACACAATGCGATAATCAAAGTTACAAAGTTTAGTTTCTTCTGCTGCGCTTGGACAAAACATAATGATCTGCGCCAGGTGGGTCGCGGCGTTTATGTGCGCGGTGGGACGGAGTCGCCAAAAATAAATTAATTACGATTTAGACTTCCGTTCATTTGGGACCCCAGGGTCCTGCCATAAGGTTCGTATACATGAATAGCCTGGTCCTCTTTTGTCAGCCACGGTCAATCCACTGCTGTATGAAATCTTCCCCGAGCCGTCGCCATCTCTCGTGATCACGTGATGCGATAATCCACCAAGCAGCTGCACACAAGCCGATTCACTGCTTTATTTCATTATTGGATGTACCTTTGGATGCGTTCCATTCCTTGACTGCAGCTCCATCTTTACTCTTAAATAGCGGTCATCATCCCTTCTACCCATGATGCGTTCTGCCCAAGCCCACTTACGTTTGTTAACAGTTTAAATTGTCTTATCTTATACTGTGCCTGTATGTCATCTAATCCACGTGATCCTGTCTCTCAATGTAATTTCACTCAGTCATTCCACTGTGGAATATCAAAGCACTGGTCCAACTGAGCAGTAAAATATGCTCGCTTCTACATTATTTTCAGATTATTGCATGGGGGGGGGGGGGTGCTTGGCCAATTATTACAAAATGTTTTGTGTGTGGAGAAAACAGATTACTAGGAGAAACCCCAAATACACACAAGATGGAATAACATTGTCTGCTCAGATGAGATTGCGAACCCACTTCATGCACTGCCACCTACTGGCCACCTCGCAGACCAGCGGGTTTGTGAGTTGCAATTTTCAACTTTTCCAATGCGTCTTAATTGTTAATAGTACACACAGTAACAAAGAATAATCGTATGTTTAGCAGAAGGACCGTGGAACAAGAAACAGAACAAAGACCAAAGATAGGCACTGGCTTAGCAGTAAAAACTAATAATTAGCGAAAAGGGGTTACAAAAAAACCATGAGGCTAATGTAAGACAAGAGGTGGCAATCTCATTTGGCCCCATCGTCTTTAAAAGATGGAATGGAAAGAATGATGCTTTGGATGCATCTGTGTTTTAGGTTAAGGTAAAATATGAGAATGCATACCGAGATCAGCTGTTTAAGACGGCATGAAACATATGCAGAGGCTGACCATAGCAGGTTGAAATGTTTTTCAAAAGCTTAACATAAATACAATGAGCTTAAAGAAAGCGTTCAATCAGTACGTACTATCCACTATGAAACATGGCTCAGACAGACGGGCAAAACCAAAAACTGTAAAACTGCATAAAGAGGAAGAAATGCATACTGCAAGTTGAACTGAGGCAGAGGAAGGCAGGAATTAAGAGTACACAGCTTAACGAAAATTTAAACGACTGTATTATGAAAAGGTTTGGACAGGGCACGTCACGGTTTGAAGGAATGACCGATGGGCAAGAATGCCGAACGTCCAGCGAGGAGATGAAGCGACGGAATCAGCTCGTATGCAGGCGGTTGGGTAAGATTTGTTACATCACTGGATCGCGGGTCTTGGCGGCTTTAAAGGCCTTCATCCAGCAGCGGATTGACCACGGCTCGACGACGGGGTGGTTTGGGGGGGGGGCTTTGCGAGTCTGTGACGCACGATGTGCGCGTAACTCGTCGCCAGGGGGCCGCATCGTCCCCCCCCCGCCCGGAAGTGACTCACAACCACCACCACAGCCTTAGCAGCCCACAACTGCCGCGCCTCCAACAAAGGCGAATCGAATAAATCACACCAAAACCGACAGCCATATCCCCGCGCCCCCACCCCCTCACAAACATCACCGCTATTATCGCCATCACCACCACAGTACAGCGACCGCTACCAGACTCGCCGCTCCCTGCTCCCTTCACTGTTGTTTTGGGTCGCGGGCGGTGGCAATGGCGCCGCAGCCGCCGTAGCCGCACCGTCTTCGCTCTCCACCGTCACCGCCGCCGCCGCCGAGACTCCCCGTGTTTCTATATATTTCAAACTTTCTGTCACGTACTCTCTTGGTGTTGTTGTTACCTCTCTGCGTGCTGCTGCCGCTCTTACCGCTGGAGTTGTCACGGTGGTTGTTGGTGTCGCTCTCACCATTGCAGCCGCTTGCCCCGCTCATGGTCGCCGCCTCGCGCATGAATACACGCACACGAGCCGTGACGCAGCTCCGCCCCCCACCCCCAGATAACTCCGCGGATTGCGCCTGATGATGGCCGGGAAGCGAGGGGCAGTTTTAATTGTAACGCGCCGCTTTACATTCTGTGGGCGACGTCGGGGCTACGGAGAGCGAATGTGAGGCGGTTATCCTGCGAGGTCGCGGACTTTAAGGCGGGGAAGTGCGGGACTATTTTTATGGCCGTGCCGCCATTTCCCCGCTCCAGTGCCTGTAATGGCGGACAGCCTCGGCCTAAATTAGTCGACCCCCTGACCCTGTTACATGTACAAACCACTTTAAGTTAAGGTTTATTTTACATTTTGAACATTTGAAATGGTTAGTTGAGGCAACATTTACACACGTGCGTTCATGAAACAGACTGCTGTGTCCGGTTACATAACAGCTCGAGTTTTAACTTGCACTGCTCTTAAATAAAAAATTAAGTAAAATGAGCTCCACTTATTTGTAAATTCATTGTCCCCTTCAGTGTGTTGTAAACACAGCCTAAAGTCAACTTTCCTCCCAACTTGCACAGCCCAATGCTTTCACTGACGGTATTTGTGTGAAACAAAGCTACATGAGGCGTTTATTGAAATTTCCTCAATAACACGGAGCGAAATTCACTTAAATGTGTCGGGTATAAAACTTGCATTAAAAACTTCAGTGCATTGCTTTCAGTGACAAGCTTACTGTACACGTGTGAAAAATGTACCAGCTTAAAGAACTGCATAAATGATACCCCCTTTACACAATACACAAGGGAAAGTTACTGAATGTTATTAACTCCTTGGCTTGTCATGCTTTGACAGATTAAACATGATACACTGTTTGCGGTCATGTAAATTGTTTCGGTAATAGCTCACTGGGGTCAGTTTCTTTTACGAGAATAACAGCGGGTTTCATTTCCCTTAAGTTTACAACTCACCTTACGTGTTTGATCTTTCTTCTTACCTTCTTAGGTACTATTTTCATATTAACTTTTTATTATAATTTATATTTTCATGTTATTAAGTCTTAAAACCTGTTCGTTGGTGTGGCCAACTCGTTTGCTCCCACGTTCAGCCTCCTAACCAACAGTCATTTAACGTACAATCCTGTATACATTTATAAATATACATTTACATCTTATTTCCACATTAACACACACATTCACTGCACTGAGATTCAAACAAATATACTCGTGTACTGTATATCAGAGGTGGGACAAAGTAATTGTTATGCAAGTCCAAGTCGAGTCGCAAGTCATCAAATTCATGACTCGAGTCTGACTCGAGTCCAAGTCACATGACTCGAGTCCACATCTCATAGGTGGGACAAAGTCATTGTTATGCAAGTCCAAGTCGAGTCGCAAGTCATCAAATTCATGACTCGAGTCTGACTCGAGTCCAAGTCACATGACTCGAGTCCACACCTCTGCTGTATATGCACACATACACGCAGATATACTGTTCACGTACACACGTTTTCATTTACATACACACATAGAGTCTGGTGAAACACATATATACTCAATAACCGCCATCAAAACCACTATTACTACCACTGACACAACTATTGCCACAACTACCACTACCAAAATCATTACCACAACCTCTACCACATGCCCAACTACCACTTCAAGTATTGTACTACCTAATCCATTTCCTATACCCTCACCTTAACCACTACCACGGCCGTTACAACAAATACTATACTACCATCACCACAATCACTGTAACATTCACCTCGACCACGACTACTACCTCACCAACTGCCACTTCCACTAATCATCCACCACCCCCTGTATCTGTGTCTGCCTCCCCTAGTGGTGAATGGTGTCTGAACCAGTTCTGACGCCCCCGTTCCTGTAATCTATGTTTGTCTCCCTCACAACTGCTGGCCCAGTTTCGAGTGGTGTCTGAACCTTGCCTGGATTAGGTCTGGACCTCATATCCCTCTACCTCCCACAAAATTTGCTTGTTTGTGTAGATATTTTCTACCCACATACTCTGATATCATAACCACTTCCAACCACAAACACTGGCATGCCCACTATAACTGCCACAGCCATCGCCACAACAACTACTACTACCACATATATTACCGAAGACACGATTGCGACCCCCCACCAAAGGATCGTAACATTATCGTGGTGGTGAGGTTTGTGTGTTCCAATGACCCTCAGAGCTATGTTGCCTGGAGTCTTGTACTCCTGATAGGGTGTCCCTTGGTGAATAGGTCTGAGGGAGGTTCCAGACAAATAACGGTCCAAACAAAAGCCCCTTATGAATGGTTCTGAAATATAAAAACCAGAGAACCTCGCCCGGACAAGGTATATTGGGACACCACCCTGGAGCCATGCCTGGGTGTGGTGTTCACCGGCATGCGGCTGGTGGGTGGGTCACCCACGTAACCCGGTCGGGCCTAGCCCGAAATGGCTACGTGGTGCCGTCTTGTAGGCCCACCATCCACAAGCCGAAGGGTGAGGGCTGAGTGTAATGCCAGTATGACAGGGAGAGGGATGGTCTCGGACGGATTGGACCTTGGCAATGGACACTAGCTTTTGGGATGTGGAATATCACGTCACCGGGGGGGAAGGAGCCAGAGCTGGTGGAGGAGGTGGAAAGGTATCGACTAGATATAGTCGGTCTCACCTCCACACAGTTATGGCACTGGAACCAAACTTCTTGATGGGGGGTAGTCTCTCTCTTATTCTGGAGTAACCCCTGGTGAGAGGCTTCATCAGCCTGTGATTTCTAACATGCACTTGAATGGTGTGATGCTGAGTGTGAAGCGGCTGGGATGAGGATCATTACCTCAAAATCTGAGGTCATTGTTCACTCCCAGGAGATGATGGAGTGTGCTCTCCAGGTGAGGGGGAAACAGTTGCCCTTAGTGGAGGAATTTAAGTACCTCTGGGTCTTTTTTGCGAGTGATGATAAGTGGGAGATCGGCTGTTGGATCGGTGCAGAGCTAGAGTCCGTCGCCAGGAAAAGGGAGGTCTGGACTTCCCTACTAAACATGCTGCTGCTGCGACAAAGTCCATGATCTCGCACTTTTTCCACCCTCTCCAGTCTCGGTATATCCAGCACACCCTTTCCCTGGCTTCAGTCGTATCTCTCTACACACTTAATCTGTTTCTTTCAACAACGCCACCTCCCCAATAATGTCTTCATTTAATTTTTCCTATCACTTATTTGCCAACGACACCAATATTTTCTTTTCCTTTCCCTCCTTTACCCCTTATGTTGCCTCCCGCATTTCTGACTGCTTTACTGTTTTAAAATCCTGGATGTCACACCACTACCTCTCCATCAATTCTTCGAAAACTGAAATTGTCTTGCCTCACGGCAGATGGGGAGCGTGCGTTCACAGGAAGTTCCTGTTTTTTGATGCTAATGTTGGTCACGTGACCAGGAAGTGACGATGTTAGATTTCCACTGTACCACGCGGGCGTCAGCCATTACACAGATAAGTCAAGATGGCGGCACGCATCGCATCTCAGTGAGACCACAGCCGCACTTGTCCATTGTGGGAGCTTAAGAAGCATTATCTGTAAGTTATTTATATTCCTATAATATTGGAAATGCTGTTGTAATGTTGGAATTACCGTTATAGCAATGTAAATGCCTTTATGGTGCCGTTAAGTTGTTGTAGTAAATACGAGGCCTAGTTAGTAACGAATCCTGTGACTTTCCTTATTGTGGATGTTACTTGTGATTTAGTAGGTCGAGTCAGACTTGTGCCTATGTTGCGATCCTGAGAGTGATGACGAAGTATCTCATCCACAGTTTAGTGTTAAGTGTAATGCTGTACATTTGGGGTGCAGTGGGATGAATACACTATGTGCCTGTATGCAATGCACCAGCTTGTGCCTTTGTCTAGTTGTTCAGGGGTAATGTGGGGGCCTGGTCCTTCCAGGATCTATTGTTATCTGAGACAATGTTCTGATGCTGTGGTGTTCATTGTGTGGGTGTTTCCGAATTATAACAGATGCTGTATCTGTGTTTTCTCACCAGTTTTACCTGTTACAATCAATAAATGACGATCGGAGTTGGACGGTCATCCTGGCTCCGAGGGTTTATTGAACACATCTTAATTTTAGAACTTTCGTGACTGCAGGAATTATTATTTGGTTCTTTCGGTTAAGTCACGTCTAAAGATAAAATAATAAATTAAATAATAGAATACGACGTTTCGATTGCAACACAAGCAATCATCATCAGGTATAATGAAATAGCGACATAATATCTAACCAGAAAACTATAGACAGACATATTAGCAGACAGATATCACAAGATACATACATCGCGAGAGCAACACAGGTGACAGAGAGGGGTGATCGTCTCTGTGGGGTGGCCTTAAATAGACAGGGGGGGGCGGAGGCAGAGAGAGGGAGGGGGGTTAGAAAAAATTAGCATATCAATGAGTGGTCCAAAAGAAAACGTGGTGCTGCGAGTACGATGGCACAGCAAGCAAACCTGAAAATCAGGAGAAAGACACACTAAAATTAAATAACCTAGTAAAATATCGAAATGTAATGTAATACAACACAGAGGGTCGGTCAACACACAATTAACGCATAGCCTGGTTGATTACGTATTTCAAAGATTGCTAAGTTAGAATTTAAGTGTGAACATTCTAAAGAGGACACAGGCAGAGAAAACAAGTCGCCAGAGAGAGAGAAAAAAGATAAGCTTAAAACTTCCCCGTAGAAGTGGTTCAATCTTAATTTTAGAACTTTCGTGACTGCAGGAATTATTATTTGGTTCTTTCGGTTAAGTCACGTCTAAAGATAAAATAATAAATTAAATAATAGAATACGACGTTTCGATTGCAACACAAGCAATCATCATCAGGTATAATGAAATAGCGACATAATATCTAACCAGAAAACTATAGACAGACATATTAGCAGACAGATATCACAAGATACATACATCGCGAGAGCAACACAGGTGACAGAGAGGGGTGATCGTCTCTGTGGGGTGGCCTTAAATAGACAGAGGGGGGGCGGAGGCAGAGAGAGGGAGGGGGGTTAGAAAAAATTAGCATATCAATGAGTGGTCCAAAAGAAAACGTGGTGCTGCGAGTACGATGGCACAGCAAGCAAACCTGAAAATCAGGAGAAAGACACACTAAAATTAAATAACCTAGTAAAATATCGAAATGTAATGTAATACAACACAGAGGGTCGGTCAACACACAATTAACGCATAGCCTGGTTGATTACGTATTTCAAAGATTGCTAAGTTAGAATTTAAGTGTGAACATTCTAAAGAGGACACAGGCAGAGAAAACAAGTCGCCAGAGAGAGAGAAAAAAGATAAG
Organism: Lampetra fluviatilis; assembly: GCF_964198595.1. NCBI lineage: Eukaryota > Metazoa > Chordata > Hyperoartia > Petromyzontiformes > Petromyzontidae > Lampetra > Lampetra fluviatilis. The sequence continues at coordinate 12,214,651 of NC_136301.1, read as the reverse complement.
CTTAAAACTTCCCCGTAGAAGTGGTTCAATCTTAATTTTAGAACTTTCGTGACTGCAGGAATTATTATTTGGTTCTTTCGGTTAAGTCACGTCTAAAGATAAAATAATAAATTAAATAATAGAATACGACGTTTCGATTGCAACACAAGCAATCATCATCAGGTATAATGAAATAGCGACATAATATCTAACCAGAAAACTATAGACAGACATATTAGTAGACAGATATCACAAGATACATACATCGTGACTTAACCGAAAGAACCAAATAATAATTCCTGCAGTCACGAAAGTTCTAAAATTAAGATTGAACCACTTCTACGGGGAAGTTTTAAGCTTATCTTTTTTCTCTCTCTCTGGCGACTTGTTTTCTCTGCCTGTGTCCTCTTTAGAATGTTCACACTTAAATTCTAACTTAGCAATCTTTGAAATACGTAATCAACCAGGCTATGCGTTAATTGTGTGTTGACCGACCCTCTGTGTTGTATTACATTACATTTCGATATTTTACTAGGTTATTTAATTTTAGTGTGTCTTTCTCCTGATTTTCAGGTTTGCTTGCTGTGCCATCGTACTCGCAGCACCACGTTTTCTTTTGGACCACTCATTGATATGCTAATTTTTTCTAACCCCCCTCCCTCTCTCTGCCTCCGCCCCCCCTCTGTCTATTTAAGGCCACCCCACAGAGACGATCACCCCTCTCTGTCACCTGTGTTGCTCTCGCGATGTATGTATCTTGTGATATCTGTCTGCTAATATGTCTGTCTATAGTTTTCTGGTTAGATATTATGTCGCTATTTCATTATACCTGATGATGATTGCTTGTGTTGCAATCGAAACGTCGTATTCTATTATTTAATTTATTATTTTATCTTTAGACGTGACTTAACCGAAAGAACCAAATAATAATTCCTGCAGTCACGAACGTTCTAAAATTAAGATTGAACCACTTCTACGGGGAAGTTTTAAGCTTATCTTTTTTCTCTCTCTCTGGCGACTTGTTTTCTCTGCCTGTGTCCTCTTTAGAATGTTCACACTTAAATTCTAACTTAGCAATCTTTGAAATACGTAATCAACCAGGCTATGCGTTAATTGTGTGTTGACCGACCCTCTGTGTTGTATTACATTACATTTCGATATTTTACTAGGTTATTTAATTTTAGTGTGTCTTTCTCCTGATTTTCAGGTTTGCTTGCTGTGCCATCGTACTCGCAGCACCACGTTTTCTTTTGGACCACTCATTGATATGCTAATTTTTTCTAACCCCCCTCCCTCTCTCTGCCTCCGCCCCCCCTCTGTCTATTTAAGGCCACCCCACAGAGACGATCACCCCTCTCTGTCACCTGTGTTGCTCTCGCGATGTATGTATCTTGTGATATCTGTCTGCTAATATGTCTGTCTATAGTTTTCTGGTTAGATATTATGTCGCTATTTCATTATACCTGATGATGATTGCTTGTGTTGCAATCGAAACGTCGTATTCTATTATTTAATTTATTATTTTATCTTTAGACGTGACTTAACCGAAAGAACCAAATAATAATTCCTGCAGTCACGAAAGTTCTAAAATTAAGATTGAACCACTTCTACGGGGAAGTTTTAAGCTTATCTTTTTTCTCTCTCTCTGGCGACTTGTTTTCTCTGCCTGTGTCCTCTTTAGAATGTTCACACTTAAATTCTAACTTAGCAATCTTTGAAATACGTAATCAACCAGGCTATGCGTTAATTGTGTGTTGACCGACCCTCTGTGTTGTATTACATTACATTTCGATATTTTACTAGGTTATTTAATTTTAGTGTGTCTTTCTCCTGATTTTCAGGTTTGCTTGCTGTGCCATCGTACTCGCAGCACCACGTTTTCTTTTGGACCACTCATTGATATGCTAATTTTTTCTAACCCCCCTCCCTCTCTCTGCCTCCGCCCCCCCTCTGTCTATTTAAGGCCACCCCACAGAGACAATCACCCCTCTCTGTCACCTGTGTTGCTCTCGCGATGTATGTATCTTGTGATATCTGTCTGCTAATATGTCTGTCTATAGTTTTCTGGTTAGATATTATGTCGCTATTTCATTATACCTGATGATGATTGCTTGTGTTGCAATCGAAACGTCGTATTCTATTATTTAATTTATTATTTTATCTTTAGACGTGACTTAACCGAAAGAACCAAATAATAATTCCTGCAGTCACGAAAGTTCTAAAATTAAGATTGAACCACTTCTACGGGGAAGTTTTAAGCTTATCTTTTTTCTCTCTCTCTGGCGACTTGTTTTCTCTGCCTGTGTCCTCTTTAGAATGTTCACACTTAAATTCTAACTTAGCAATCTTTGAAATACGTAATCAACCAGGCTATGCGTTAATTGTGTATTGACCGACCCTCTGTGTTGTATTACATTACATTTCGATATTTTACTAGGTTATTTAATTTTAGTGTGTCTTTCTCCTGATTTTCAGGTTTGCTTGCTGTGCCATCGTACTCGCAGCACCACGTTTTCTTTTGGACCACTCATTGATATGCTAATTTTTTCTAACCCCCCTCCCTCTCTCTGCCTCCGCCCCCCCTCTGTCTATTTAAGGCCACCCCACAGAGACGATCACCCCTCTCTGTCACCTGTGTTGCTCTCGCGATGTATGTATCTTGTGATATCTGTCTGCTAATATGTCTGTCTATAGTTTTCTGGTTAGATATTATGTCGCTATTTCATTATACCTGATGATGATTGCTTGTGTTGCAATCGAAACGTCGTATTCTATTATTTAATTTATTATTTTATCTTTAGACGTGACTTAACCGAAAGAACCAAATAATAATTCCTGCAGTCACGAAAGTTCTAAAATTAAGATTGAACCACTTCTACGGGGAAGTTTTAAGCTTATCTTTTTTCTCTCTCTCTGGCGACTTGTTTTCTCTGCCTGTGTCCTCTTTAGAATGTTCACACTTAAATTCTAACTTAGCAATCTTTGAAATACGTAATCAACCAGGCTATGCGTTAATTGTGTGTTGACCGACCCTCTGTGTTGTATTACATTACATTTCGATATTTTACTAGGTTATTTAATTTTAGTGTGTCTTTCTCCTGATTTTCAGGTTTGCTTGCTGTGCCATCGTACTCGCAGCACCACGTTTTCTTTTGGACCACTCATTGATATGCTAGTTTTTCTAACCCCCCTCCCTCTCTCTGCCTCCGCCCCCCCTCTGTCTATTTAAGGCCACCCCACAGAGACGATCACCCCTCTCTGTCACCTGTGTTGCTCTCGCGATGTATGTATCTTGTGATATCTGTCTGCTAATATGTCTGTCTATAGTTTTCTGGTTAGATATTATGTCGCTATTTCATTATACCTGATGATGATTGCTTGTGTTGCAATCGAAACGTCGTATTCTATTATTTAATTTATTATTTTATCTTTAGACGTGACTTAACCGAAAGAACCAAATAATAATTCCTGCAGTCACGAACGTTCTAAAATTAAGATTGAACCACTTCTACGGGGAAGTTTTAAGCTTATCTTTTTTCTCTCTCTCTGGCGACTTGTTTTCTCTGCCTGTGTCCTCTTTAGAATGTTCACACTTAAATTCTAACTTAGCAATCTTTGAAATACGTAATCAACCAGGCTATGCGTTAATTGTGTGTTGACCGACCCTCTGTGTTGTATTACATTACATTTCGATATTTTACTAGGTTATTTAATTTTAGTGTGTCTTTCTCCTGATTTTCAGGTTTGCTTGCTGTGCCATCGTACTCGCAGCACCACGTTTTCTTTTGGACCACTCATTGATATGCTAATTTTTTCTAACCCCCCTCCCTCTCTCTGCCTCCGCCCCCCCTCTGTCTATTTAAGGCCACCCCACAGAGACGATCACCCCTCTCTGTCACCTGTGTTGCTCTCGCGATGTATGTATCTTGTGATATCTGTCTGCTAATATGTCTGTCTATAGTTTTCTGGTTAGATATTATGTCGCTATTTCATTATACCTGATGATGATTGCTTGTGTTGCAATCGAAACGTCGTATTCTATTATTTAATTTATTATTTTATCTTTAGACGTGACTTAACCGAAAGAACCAAATAATAATTCCTGCAGTCACGAAAGTTCTAAAATTAAGATTGAACCACTTCTACGGGGAAGTTTTAAGCTTATCTTTTTTCTCTCTCTCTGGCGACTTGTTTTCTCTGCCTGTGTCCTCTTTAGAATGTTCACACTTAAATTCTAACTTAGCAATCTTTGAAATACGTAATCAACCAGGCTATGCGTTAATTGTGTGTTGACCGACCCTCTGTGTTGTATTACATTACATTTCGATATTTTACTAGGTTATTTAATTTTAGTGTGTCTTTCTCCTGATTTTCAGGTTTGCTTGCTGTGCCATCGTACTCGCAGCACCACGTTTTCTTTTGGACCACTCATTGATATGCTAATTTTTTCTAACCCCCCTCCCTCTCTCTGCCTCCGCCCCCCCTCTGTCTATTTAAGGCCACCCCACAGAGACGATCACCCCTCTCTGTCACCTGTGTTGCTCTCGCGATGTATGTATCTTGTGATATCTGTCTGCTAATATGTCTGTCTATAGTTTTCTGGTTAGATATTATGTCGCTATTTCATTATACCTGATGATGATTGCTTGTGTTGCAATCGAAACGTCGTATTCTATTATTTAATTTATTATTTTATCTTTAGACGTGACTTAACCGAAAGAACCAAATAATAATTCCTGCAGTCACGAAAGTTCTAAAATTAAGATTGAACCACTTCTACGGGGAAGTTTTAAGCTTATCTTTTTTCTCTCTCTCTGGCGACTTGTTTTCTCTGCCTGTGTCCTCTTTAGAATGTTCACACTTAAATTCTAACTTAGCAATCTTTGAAATACGTAATCAACCAGGCTATGCGTTAATTGTGTGTTGACCGACCCTCTGTGTTGTATTACATTACATTTCGATATTTTACTAGGTTATTTAATTTTAGTGTGTCTTTCTCCTGATTTTCAGGTTTGCTTGCTGTGCCATCGTACTCGCAGTACCACGTTTTCTTTTGGACCACTCATTGATATGCTAATTTTTTCTAACCCCCCTCCCTCTCTCTGCCTCCGCCCCCCCTCTGTCTATTTAAGGCCACCCCACAGAGACGATCACCCCTCTCTGTCACCTGTGTTGCTCTCGCGATGTATGTATCTTGTGATATCTGTCTGCTAATATGTCTGTCTATAGTTTTCTGGTTAGATATTATGTCGCTATTTCATTATACCTGATGATGATTGCTTGTGTTGCAATCGAAACGTCGTATTCTATTATTTAATTTATTATTTTATCTTTAGACGTGACTTAACCGAAAGAACCAAATAATAATTATTGAACACGTGGTTATCTACTCGACTAGCGGTGCAACGCAGCGCACAGCGAGGCCGAGATAGTAAAAAGACATTCTTCTTAAAGCTCCCAAGAAGCTCTTCAGCCAGCTCTGCAGCCAGCCCTGCAGCCAGCTCTGCAGCCAGCCCTGCAGTCAACTCTGCAGCCAGCCCTGCGGCCAGCTCTGCAGTCAGCTCTGCAGTCAGCCCTGCAGCCAGCCCTGCAGCCAGCCCTGCAGCCAGCCCTGCAGCCAGCCCTGCAGCCAGCTCTGCAGCCAGCTCTGCAGCCAGCCCTGCAGCCAGCCCTGCAGCCAGCTCTGCAGTCAGCTCTGCAGCCAGCCCTGCAGTCAACTCTGCAGCCAGCTCTGCAGCCAGCCCTGTAGTCAGCCTGCAACAAGCAAGGAGCTCTGCAACGAGTCTACATTAAAATCGTGCTGCAAGCATCGCAGCATGGAAAGCCATAGTTCAGCAGGGAGAGATGCTGAAGAAGGTGAACCAAGCAATCCAGGATCTCCCATCCTGCCTCAAGAGGACCAAGGGAGTTCAAGGCCCCAGAGGGAGGTCAGGTTGACGCAACGGGCCTTGGAAAGCTATGAGGCTGAGAAACAGGACCTGGATGCCAGGATACAACGGGCATGGATTTTTCTGAAGCTTCAAATGCCTCAGACACAGTGGCCTCAATTCAGCGGGCCATCCAGCGAATGAATGTGAGCAGCTCAAGCTACAAGCTCCTGGCAAATAGATACATCTCCCTCCTGATGAAGGTGAAAACAGATGAGGGCATTGAGGGAGTGCGCAGACAAGAGCACTTCCTTGAACTGCTCGATGATAATGTGCAGGCAGTGATACAAGATGCAATGGACCGTGTGGAGGGCTTAAGAGAGACACGATCTCAGCACTCTGTCTCATCCAGGTCCACCACAAGATCTAAAGCCTCAGCGCACTCACAGACATCATCTACTAGTATGGCAGCAGCTCAGGCACACGCAGCAGCAGAAGCAGCAAGCGCCCGTATTGCCTACTGAAGAGGAAGCCATGCTAATTGAAAAGGCTCGCATACAAGAAGAAGTAAGCATAGCAGAGAGTACATTAGTGGCTACCGCCACACGGAAGAAAATTGAGCTGGATGCTAATTTAAGCACCCTACAACTCAAAAAAGAAGCAGCTGCTGCAAGGGCCCAGGCAAAGGTGCTCGAGGCAGCAGCCGACATGGATAAGGAAGAGAATTGGAGTGAGTTTGGCACTCAGATACCTGTCAAGGACCGTGATCAACTCACCAAAAAAAATATTTTGGACTGGTCTGAACAATGCATCAATGCTCCTCCACCAAACCATACTGAACAAAGGGTGGACGTTCAGGCATTGCCATCTCCACTCCGAATGAACATGAATGCTGTCTACAGGAATGGTGGAAATGCATATCCCGCTCTGGCAGTTAGTCGCCAACTCAGCGTCGCGCACGTGGGGTCAGACGTGGATGCACCAAGTCAGACCCACATTCCAGACAGTCACATAAGGGGATCCAACCAACGTGATCGAAACCCTTTGGGACCACAGTCCAACGCCATTGCAAATGACGGCATGCTAGGCAATACAGCCAATAATGCCGCCTCACAAGCGCCAGTATGGACACACCCTGGATCAGCTGGACTAGGAAACTTTGCTAGGTACCTGGCTCACCGCGAACTAATCAACACAGGACTCGTTAAGTTTGATGACCACTCTGAGAACTATCGAGCCTGGAGATCTACCTTCAGGAATGCAATCCGAAATGCAGACATCTCTGCAAGTGAAGAACTCGACCTGTTGGTGAAATGGTTAGGAAATGAATCTGCAGAGTATGCAAAGAGGATCCGGTCAGCAAACATTGACGACCCCGCCTCAAGCCTGCATGCGGTGTGGGAGAGGCTCGAGGAGTGCTATGGTAGCCCAGAAACCATTGAGAAGGCTCTCTTCAAGAAGTTGCAGAACTTTCCAAAAATCTCTGGTCGAGACAATAAAAGGTTACGGGAGCTTGGTGATCTTTTGATGGAGCTTGAATCAGCCCAGGCTGATCCCTACTTACCAGGTCTCATTTTCTTGAATACCTACCATGGCGTGAACCCCATCGTAGAGAAATTGCCATTTGACGTGCAGGAAAAATGGAGAACAGCGGGTTCAAGATACAAGTCAGAGCATCAGGTTGCATTCCCCCCATTCTCTTTTTTCTCAAAGTTTATCCGCAACCTGGCTAAGACTAGAAATGACCCGAGTTTCATGTTTGGCACCACGGGGATTTCCAGTCCAGATCTCCCAAAAATGTAAAGGACAACGGCAAAACGAGGAACAGCGAGAGTGCCAATTTCCATTCACAAGACTGAGGTCTCTCCTGCGACATTCGCAAACTCCGTCCAGGCAACCACCACAAAGAAAAAGATAGAGGATCCAGAGAAGCAATGCCCATTGCATGATAAACCTCACTCCCTCCAGAAATGCCGTGAGTTCAGGAGGAAGCCATTGGGAGAGCGGAAGAACATGCTGAAAGAAGAGTGTGCTTCAAATGCTGTGCTTCTACAAACCACCTTGCAAGGAATTGCAAGGCAGATATCAAGTGCGAGGAATGTGGCAGCGACAAACACGCAACTGCTCTGCACACATTTTACTCGAAACCCAGTAGCACTAAGGCTTCCGATCCCGAAGCTGAGCACGGCGGGGAGCAAGGCGAGACCGCCGCACTCACTTCGTCAATCACAACCAAATGCACAGAAGTCTGTGGAGAAGGCTTCAAAGGAAGATCTTGCTCAAAGATATGCCTCGTCCGAGTCTATCCCAAAGGACATCCTGAAAGGGCAGTAAGGATGTACGCCATAATGGACGACCAGAGCAACAGGTCGTTGGCAAGGTCAGAGTTCTTTGATCAGCTAAGTGTGGGTGGGAATTCCTTTCCATACACGCTCAGAACATGCTCAGGACTGATGGAGACAGCGGGAAGAAGAGCGAGCGGCTTCATGGTGGAAACCATAGAGAGCACCATGAAGCTAGCCCTTCCTACGGTGACAGAGTGCAACGAGATACCGGACGACAGGAGTGAGATTCCCACGCCCGAAGTTGCACGTCACCACCCACACCTGAAACCCATAGCAGAGTTCATCCCGCCATTGGATCACGCGGCACAGATTTTACTTCTGCTCGGCAGGGACATGCTGAGAGTCCACAAGGTTCGCGACCAACGCAATGGACCTCACGACGCTCCCTACGCCCAGAGACTCGATCTAGGATGGGTCATCGTGGGTGACATTTGTCTCGATGGGACCCACAAACCAGACCACATTAGCACATTCAGAACGAGTGTGCTCACAAATGGACGCACGTCGCTCTTCAAACCGTGCCCCCAACCACTTCACGCTGAAAGAGGAACTCGGCGAGAGAAGTCAAGGCTGTACCGTTCAGACTTACGAAGAAACCACCATGACTTCGCTTGTGCATCCACCGTCTTCGTTGGAGTTTGTTCCTCCACGTTTCTCCAAGCCAGTCCTGACTGACGGGAAGAAGACTAAGGTGAAGCCGCTGCTCGTCGCTCTGCTGGTGGTCGTGGCGGTGGTCGCTGTGACCGTGGCCTCTCCGTTCCTCGACTCGGAGCTATCGTCCGAGTGGGAATTCTGGAAGGAGTTCCACGGCAAGGCCCCACAACCGGAACATACCATCTCAAGGCTCGAGCTGTGTGGAGCCATTCTTGCTACAGAGGTGGCGGAACTGATCTTAGACGAATTTGACGTCAAACTGGACGCGGTCAAGTTCTACACGGACAGTAAGGTCGTACTAGGCTACATAAACAACCAAACCAGAAGGTTCTACACCTACATCAGCAACCGGGTGGAGCGCATCAGGAATTACGTTCCAACTGACCAGAATCCAGCAGATCTCGCAACTAGGTCCGTCCCTGCATCTCTGCTGAATCAAACCATCTGGCTGACGGGTCCAGCGTTCCTGTTACGACGTGACCTTGGCCCATGTACTACCAAGGAGACCTTTGGACTCTTAGAGCCCGAGTCCGACAAGGAGATTCGTCCTCTAGTGACAACTTTCGTGACAAATGTGCGACCGAGAAGTCCACTGAGTCCACACCATTTTGAACATTTCTCGAAATGGACGACGCTCGTGCGAGCGATAGCACATTTAACGCATATCGCAGACTGCTTCCATCGCCCGATGAGAGCCACCACTGGTAGCTGCAATGGATGGCATTACTGCACAGTGCCACGCACTGAAGACGAGCTTTCCAGAGTAAGGAAATCAATCTTCCGCTGTGTGCAACAGGCAGCTTATGCAAGTGAGATCAAGGCCATCAACAAGGGAGAAGACCTTCCTAGGGTCAGCACCCTCAGGAAGCTAAACCCCGGGATGGACAAATAGGACTTGCTCAGGATCGGTGGTCGGCTAGGGAATGCAAAATTAGATGAGAATGAACGAAACCCCCTCATAATCCCAAGCCAGAGCCACATCGCAATCTTACTCGTGCGCCACTACCACGAGAAGGTCAAGCATCAAGGTCGGCACTTCACAGAAGGAGCAATCCGATCTGCAGGGCTGTGGATCGTTGGAGCAAAGAGGTGCATCGCCAGCACAATCCACAAGTGTATCCGGTGTCGCAAGCTACGTGGAAAACAGGAAGAACAGAAAATGGCAGACCTCCCAGCCGATCGACTCAGTGTGGAACCTCCCTTCACCTCTGTAGGGATTGACGTGTTCGGACCAAGGACAGTCATCTCCCGCCGCACCAGAGGAGGGCTCGTGAACAGCAAATGTTGGGTAGTGCTGTTCACCTGTATGAGCACACGAGCAGTGCACATCGAAGTCATCGAGTCCATGGACTCTTCGAGCTTTATAAATACACTCCGGAGATTCTTCGCCATCAGAGGGCCAGCCAAGCAACTCCGTTCTGATTGTGGAACCAATTTCATAGGAGCATGTAAAGAGCTTAAGATCAATACGGAGAATGTCGAAGATTATTCTGTCAGGAAATACCTTGGTGACCAAGGATGCACATGGATCTTCAATCCTCCCCACTCTTCGCACATGGGTGGAGCCTGGGAACGCATGATCGGGATTGCTCGACGCATTCTCGACTCCATGCTATGTGATGTCGGGTCCACACGGCTCTCTCACGAGGTCTTGACCACTCTCATGGCCGAGGTCTCAGCCATAATTAACTCAAGACCCCTGATCCCCGTCTCAACCGACCCGGAGTCACCATTCATCTTGACTGCTGCTACACTTCTTACCCAGAAGACAGATGTGCTCACAGCACCTACCGAGGAGGCCAGCACTGCAGACCTCTACAGACGTCAATGGAGACAAGTGCAGAGCTTCGCGAACACGTTCTGGCGTCGCTGGAAAAACGAGTACCTTACGACACTCCAAGTGCGCAACAAGTGGCAGTCTAATAGACCAGACATCCAAGAAGGCGACCTCGTCCTACTGAAGGACAACCAAGCCAAACGGAATGAGTGGCCAATGGGCCGCATCCTCAAGTCGATTCCAAGTGCCGATGGAAAAGTTCGAAAGGTCGAGGTTATGATTGCGAAGCAAGGTGTCGCAAGAACTTTCATCAGGCCCATAGTCGAGATAGTACTACTTCTCTCTCGCAAAGATATGGACAAATAAGTCGACCCGTTGAAGTTGTTATACACTTGTTTATGAGATAGGAAATAAATGGTGGTATCTCCTAGATACCAGACGGGGAGTGTCTTGCCTCACGGCAGATGGGGAGCGTGCGTTCACAGGAAGTTCCTGTTTTTTGATGCTAATGTTGGTCACGTGACCAGGAAGTGACGATGTTAGATTTCCACTGTACCACGCGGGTGTCAGCCATTACACAGATAAGTCAAGATGGCGGCACGCATCACATCTCAGTGAGACCACAGCCGCACTTGTCCATTGTGGGAGCTTAAGAAGCATTATCTGTAAGTTGTTTATATTCCTATAATATTGGAAATGCTGTTGTAATGTTGGAATGACCGTTATAGCAATGTAAATGCCTTTATGGTGCCGTTAAGTTGTTGTAGTAAATACGAGGCCTAGTTAGTAACGAAGCCTGTGACTTTCCTTATTGTGGATGTTACTTGTGATTTAGTAGGTCGAGTCAGACTTGTGCCTATGTTGCGATCCTGAGAGTGATGACGAAGTATCTCATCCACAGTTTAGTGTTAAGTGTAATGCTGTACATTTGGGGTGCAGTGGGATGAATACACTATGTGCCTGTATACATGACCCAGCCAATGCCGCCTTGATTGCTGCAGGAGCTTACTGATGGTAATATGTCCAGATTGTTCAAGGATTTGTGAGCTAGTCACAAGGGCAGGACTTTTTGCCGAGAAGACCCAAAGCTTTGTGTGGAGTGACAGACCAAGCAGCTTCCAAATAGCGTTACGCACTGGACGAAAAGATAATGCCACTCGCCTGATTCGGAGTGAGGCCTCTGCTGCCAAACAAGAGTTGGTCATAAGCACACTACCCAGTTACAGAAACTTCTCCACTCTCTACACTACAGACCTATCACTCATGGGGAGTTGAGGGTTAGAATATTAGATGATACAAAATACTCAGGCAGGCGCTTAGTTTTGTTGATGGTAAAGCCTCACCTCTTAGTGGCATGCTCTACGTTTAGCAGCAGAACCTCCAACTCCTCAGAGTGAACAGCAACCACCAGATCATTAGCGCACATAATATGGTTGACCAATAGGGAGCCATAAATTGACTGCACCTGGATATCGATCCCGTGTATCTGTACCAGATAAGGATTTCACTGCGGCAGCCATGGAGAGCTTATTGAACTATGCGGGAAGCAGAGGACATCCCTGTCGCACCCCAATGGGAACAGGGAATAGCTCTAACTCCCGGCCACTCAACTTTATCCGGGCCTGCCAACCATCACGAAGGTCATTAATGATTGTGAGCATCGAACCATGGACCCGGAAATCACGAAGAACAACCGACAACCCATGCCTACCGATGGTATCATAGGCTCTAGATTTGAAGCTTTCGTGACTGCAAGGAATCATATTTTTAGGTTTTTTCGGTAAAGTCACGTAGGTAAAACATCAAAATTAATGAAAATAAAATAAAAACAAAAATAAAAATCACGACGTTTCGGAGGCAACACAAGTCTCCGTCATCAGGTGGGACCGTCACAGCCGAATTAGCTGCATCAAGCATCACTGCATCAAGCATCACTTGATGCAGCTAATTCGGCTGTGACGGTCCCACCTGATGACGGAGACTTGTGTTGCCTCCGAAACGTCGTGATTTTTGTTTTTATTTTATTTTATTTTCATTAATTTTGATGTTTTACCTACGTGACTTTACCGAAAAAACCTAAAAATATGGTATCATAGGCCTTGACCAGGTCAATAAAGCAGAAATGTAGGTTCATTTGAAATTCCCTACACCTCTGCTGTAGCAGGGGGACAGAGAATATGGCATCCGTGCAGGACCGTCCTGTTCTGAAACCACACTGGGGCTCCCCAAGCCTCTCCTCAGTGTCCCTAGCAAGGCGATGTTGAATAATACTTGCAAGAACTTTTCCCGACACACTGACAAAGGAGATGCCCCGTTAGTTGTTACAATCTGTGCGGTCCACCTTCTAAAAGAGCGGGATCACCAGGGCATCCTTCCAATTCTGCAGAACCTGTCCTATGGTCCAGACAGTTATGATGATGTAAAATAGGGCAGTTAGCACACAGATGCGACCCTCCATTAGAAGTTCGCGTGGGAGATCATCTCCGCCTGGCAGTTTTCCTAGTCTCAGACTCCTGATCGCCCCTTCTACTTCCTCAACAGATGGCACCACAATCTGCCACTTACAAGGGGTGGTTACTTGTGCCAATATTTGAGGCATCGCAGCCCCCCCCCCCACCTTGCCCCATGATGTTATCTGGACTAAGGGATTTTACCTCCCACAAGACCTCACAGATATAACCTGCAAACCTGCAGACCTGTTCCAGGGAGTCAGAGATTGGATCACTGTTCTTGCTCTTCAGGATAGTGATAGGTGAGGCACTATCAGTAACTTTTTGATGGAATTAAAGAGTAATTTGTGATTGAAGGCTACTGAGGCAGATTCTATCTCCTTAGCATTTCGCATCCAGCACTCATCCTTGCAGCGCCGCACAGCTCTCCAAACCTCTGAGGAAAGACTGCGGTAAGCCTCCTGATTCTCTGACATGGAATGTTGTAGACAGCGGAGTGGGCCTGTCATTTTCTTTCATCCAGCTGGAACACCTCCTTTTTCAGCCGGGGTATCTGGGGAGTTCTGGACTCCATACATTATATAGCTATTGCAGCTGCATGAGCCACAGTCCTGAACCTTACCCATTTCCCCTCAGCATCAGGAGGAGGGGGTCAATGTCAACCGCAGCTGCAAGCAATGTTGAAATTCCCACTTACAACTATCATCAGCTGGCTCAGACCAGGCTACTGCTGATTTTGAATTGGGTCCTAGGTGCATACCCACTACCCCAGTAGGATAATTACAGGTGTATCTTACAGATGACAAGCTGATTGTCGTGGGCAGAACAGCTCCATGCTAGGTCCTGGTGTCAAGGACATGGGCCCGTATCTGCTGTTCCGTCACTATGTAATGCAGCAGATGCTCCTGCTTGGAGCTGGTGTGCATCCATGATGTTGTGTGGATGTGCCAATGCTGGAACAGCGTGTTAGTAATTACAAACCCATGCGTTGGACAGAAGTCTAATGGTACTCTTAGGTTTTTTCGGTAAAGTCACGTAGGTAAAAAAAAAGATAAGTAATAAAAATAATATAAGAACTAATAGAAATAAAATAATACATCACGACGTTTCGGAGGCAACACAAGCTTCAGTCTTCAGATGTAACCGTCACAGCACGATTGCTGTATCAAGTAAAGAGAAATCCCAAGAGACCCGACCTTGTATATATACTGGTTGAGGGGGGGAGGAGCCAGGGTAGGCCCCTGGAGATGAGTTTTTATAAGGTTGGTACGGCTGCTGCTGGGACTGAGCCTTTGTTATGTAGACTGGTTGAGCGGGGAGGAGCCAGGGTGGGCCGCGGGAGAGGAGTTGTTATGATATGGTTGGTGCGGCTGCTGCTGCTGGGACTGAGTCTTTGTTATGTAGATGGCAGAAGCAGAAAAGCAAGTCAGGACCAAGCAGCCCCTTGCTATGTTGCTGGGTGGGTAAAACTTAAAGCAGGCAACCAGCGTGTGAAAAAATAAGCTAAACATGATAAAACAAAACTGGCTGTCTATCAGTAAACTGTACGGTAACTAAAGAATAGTGTCTGTCAAATAAGATGCTCTAAATATGTGTAGTTAAATCTTTTTTGCATGGTTAATAACATCTTTCCAATGATTACTCAGTTTGTACCCATCATCACGGTTGAAATTATGTCTGTGTTTGTATATCTGGATGGCTTCGTGTACAAACCTTTGATGGTAGCCAGGAGGTTTGCAGAGCACCTTGGTCTCGGAAAAGACAATCTCATGAGAGCCCACAGCGTTGTAGCAATAATCGGCAAAGGCGGAAGACTCAATTTTGCCGTGTTTCAGATCTGACTTGTGCTCGCGGACACGATCAGAGACATGACGTTTCGTTTCTCTAATGTAACAATCACCACAGTTGCAACTCAGTTTGTAAACTCCAGGGTATTGTAAGTCAGGAATTACATCTTTCACAGATGGAATTAGAGAAGTCTAATGGCCTCGTTGTATTATTGAGCTGACCTGGACCATGCCTTCGAATCACTCTGGCACAGGTGTCTGCATCCTGACCTACATTAAGGTCATCCAACAGGATGAATCTATCCCGACGGGCCACTTTAGTTATCACCTGGGACAGGAGGTTATGGAAGGCATCTGACTCATCGCCTTTCTGCATAAACAATGACACATACAAAACAAATAACTCCCTACTCGTAGTTAATTGGCCAATCCAAGTGCTCCTCCCCCCGCCCAAGCAATAAAACCCAAGGCTCACTCTGTCATTCTAATTGAGTCACAATGCTTTGCTCTTCTTGGTCGTGATCTCATTAACCATATAGGGGTAGTTATTATAAAGTTGTGTTTTAGTAGTACTCTTGTGCTGTATCTTTTTATTTCACGTTTGTATCTCTTGCCACCTCTACAGAACACACACTCACTCTCTTGGGGCCATACACAGATGCAATCTCAAACAGCTGGTGTAGAATCGCAATCAAGATGCCTTTATTTGCACACCAAAAGGGCACCAACAACATCCGCACCTTCGTCAAAGCCTTGAACGTGATTTTTCTCAGTCACAGACAGGCCTCACATAGCTGTCCATTCTCTGTTCCCTGCCTCTGTTCCCTTCAGTAGCTTCCCCTGGTTTCGGAAAGGGGCAGAGACTAAAGAAAAACCTGCTTGTTAAGGCCAGTCATGTACCAAGTCAACCACGTAGCCATCATGCAATCTATTTTCCTTAGCTTACAATTCTCTTACTCTCTTCAGCACAATTGTCTCGGTCTCGCTGTGCGCTGCGTTGCACCACTAACCGAGTAGTTAACCTCGCATTCAATAAACTTTCAGAGCCAGGGTGAACATCCGACTCTGACATATTTAATTAATTGAACGAGGTAAACCTGATGGAAAAAACAGTACAAAATACAGCATCTGTTAATACTTGTGTAGTGACTGTGCTTGTCACTGTATGGTGCCGGGGCTTACGAAGCCTCGGCGGGTAAGGTGTTGTCATTATCGGAAGCCCGGGTTACGGGATGTAGTACCAGCCCTAGTGGGGCTTGGGTGAGTGCTGGTTAGCGCGGACGCACCGCGAGCAGTGTGCGGTGCAGGCTCCCGGTGAGGGAGCGAGAGGGAGCGTCAGCCAGCCAGGGTTACCTTGGGCATGATACGCTGGTTGACCTGCTGTCACGTGACTGGATGCTATTGGAGGGGGGCTACCGGTGGACAGGTGCCATGGGGCGGTCACGTGGTCCAAAGGAGCTCTCGGGAATCTTCGAGAAGGAGCTCGAGAGACCTGGAAGGTGGGTGGGGCGAAGGGCGGAGCCAGCCCCAGCCCGGGGGAATATAATGAGGGCCCCGTAATGAGCTCGAGGTTCTTCGTATGCTGGTGTTACGAAGATCTACATCAGGGAGACGAAGCCTCTAGCCACGCGGTCCCGGACCCCGTTTGTGGTCTGGACTGGGATAGCGAACCGTGCCTAGTTCTGCCGTAGCGTGGTTAGATGGGCATTCGAGACCCGAGTGTAGATTGTGTTATGTTACGCACTGTTGTGTAAATAAATAGTGTTGCTCCTAAGATAACGTCTGCGATGCAGTTGGACTCACTACTGATGGAAAAACACAGCACAAAATACAGCATCTGTTAATACTTGGAATATCAATAGAATGAATGAACACTGCATCATCATAATATTGTCTTAGATAACATGAAACTCAACAATACGTCCTGGATGGACCAGGCACCTACATTAGCACGGGATAGCTATACAAGAGAATAAGCTACTATGTTAAATAAGGTCACTTCGTGTAATCACCATATTGCAGCCTAAATGTACAGTGCTGCACATAACACTGAACTGTGGATGAGATACTTCTTCATCCTTGCTCTAAAGATCACATTAAAGTTACATGGGCACAGGTCTGGCTCCACTTATCCAACTATAAGTAACATTCACAATGATGCAAGTGGCAGGCTTCATTGTTAACTAGGCCTCATATTTATCGCAACAATTTAACAGCATTATAAAGGCATTTGCAGCATTATAATTGCAATCATAACATTATAACAGCATTCCCAGTATTATAAGAACATAAACACACTTACAAACAATGCTTATTAAAGTTTCACAATGAACAGATGCACCTGTCTTCACTGAGACGCTATTTGTGCCTCCATTTTGTACTCTGTGTAATGGCTGACACCTTGCCTCATGGCTTAGAGAATCTTAAATCGTAACTTCCTGGTCACGTGACCAAATTCAACACCATATCAGGGAATTCCTGTGTACGCACACCCCCATACCTGCCGAGAGGCAGAACACTCCCTGTCTGGTGTCTAGAGATACCACCATTTATTTTCCTATCTCATAAACAAATGTACACCAAACTTCAACCGGTCAACTTATTTGTCCATATATTTGCGAGAGAGAAGTAGTACTGTCTCAGCTATAGGCCTGACGAAAGTTCTTGTGACACCGTGCTTCGCTTTCATAACCTCAACCTTTAAAACTTTTCCATTGGCTCTGGGAATCGTCATGAAAATGCGGCCCATTGGTCACTCATTCCGTTTGACTTGGTTGTCCTTCAGAAGGACGAGGTCACCCTCTTGGATGTCTGGTCTGCTCGACTGCCACTTGCTGTGCACTTGAAGTGTCTCGTTTTTCCAGCAACGCCTGAACGTGTTGGCGAAGTTCTGCATTTGTCTCCATTGACGTCTGTAGAGGTCTGCAGTGCTGACCTCCTCGGTGGGTGCTGTGAGCACGTCTGTCTTCTGGGTAAGAAGTGTAGCAGGAGTCAAAATTAATGGTGACTCCGGGTCGGTTGAGACGGGAATCAGGGGTCTTGAGTCAATTATAGCTGAGATCTCGGCTATGAGAGTGGTCAAGACCTCGGGAGAGAGCCGTGTAGACCCCGACATCACACAGCATGGAGTCAAGAATGCGTCGAGCAATCCCGATTTTTCGTTCCCAGGCTCCACCCATATGCGAAGAGTAAGGAGGATTGAAGATCCATGTGCAGCCTTGGTCACTAAGGTATCTCCCTACCGAATCATCTTCAACATTTTCCGTATTGATCTTAAGCTCTTTAGATGCTCCAGTGAAATTGGTTCCACAATCAGAACGGATTTGCTTGGCTGGCCCTCTGATGGCGAAGAATCTCCGGAGTACATTTATAATGCTCGAAGAGTCCATGGACTTGATGACTTCGATGTGCACTGCTCGTGTTCTCATACAAGTGAACAGCACCACCCAACGTTTGCTGTTCGCTAGCCCTCCTCTGGTGCGGTGGGAGATGACTGTCCATGGTCCGAACACGTCGATCCCTACAGAGGTGAAGGGAGGTTCCATACTGAGTCGATCAGCTGGGAGGTCTGCATTTTCTGTTCTTCCTGTTTTCCACATAGCTTGCGACACCTGTTACACTTGTGGATTGTGCTGGTGATGCACCTCTGAGGTGATGCCACTGTTCTTCTTGATTTACTGGGTTTGGAGTAAAATGTGTGCAAAGCAGTTGCATGTTTGTTGCTGCCACATTCCTCGCACTTGATATCTGCCTTGCAATTCCTTGCAAGGTGGTTTGTAGAAGCACAGCATTTGAAGCACACTCTAAACTCTTTCAGCATATTCTTCTGCTCTTCCAATGGCTTCCTCCTGAACTCAATACATTTCTGGAGGGAGTGAGGTTCATCATGCAATGGGCATTGCCTTTATGGATCTTCTATCTTTTTCTTTGTGATGGTTGCCTGGACGGAGTTTACGAATATCGTAGGAGAGACCTCAGTCTTGTGTACGGAGATTGGCACTCTCGCTGTTCTTCATCTCGCCGTTGCTCTTTCGATTTTTGGGAAATCTAGACTGGAGATCCCCGTGGTTCCAAACATGAAACTCGGGTCATTTCTGGTCCTAGCCAGGTTGTGGATACAATTTGAGAAAAACGAGAATGGGGGGGAATGCATCCTGATGCTCTGACTTGTATCTTGAACCCTCTGTTCTCCATTTCTCCTGCATGTCGAATGGCAATTTCTCTATGATGGGGTTCACTCTATGGTAAGTGTTCAAGAAAATGAGATCTGATAAGTAGGGGTAAGCCTGGGCTGATTCAAGTTCCATCAGAAGATCTCCAAGCTCTCGTAACCTTTTATTGTCTTGACCAGAGATTTTTGGAAAGTTCTGCAACTTCTTGAAAAGAGCCTTCTCAATGGTTTCTGGGCTACCATAGCATTCCTCGAGCCTCTCCCACTCTGCATGCAGGCTTGAGGCAGGGTCATCTATGTTTGCCAACCGGATCCTCTTTGTGTACTCTGCAGATTTGTTTCCTCACCATTTCACCAATAGGTCGATTTATTCACGTACGGAGATGTCTGCATTCCTGAAAGTAAATCTCCAGGCTCAAAGTTCTCAGAGTGGTCATCAAATTTTACGAGTCCTGTGTTGATTAGTTCGTGGTGAGCCAAGTACCTAGCAAAGTTCCCTATGCCTGCTGATCCAGGGTGTGTACATACTGGTGCTTGTAAGGTGCCATAATTGGCTGTATTGCCTTGCATGCCATCATTCACAATGGCGTTGGATTGTGGGCCCAAAAAGTTTCGGTCACATTGATTTGATCCCTTTATGTGACTGTCTGGAATGTGGGTCTGACTTGATGCTTCTTTGTCTGACCCCATGTGAGTGAGGCTTAGTCGGCAGCTAACTGCCAGGGCAGGATATGCATTTCCACCATTCCCATAGACAGCATTTATGTTCACTCGGCATGGAGGCGGTGATGCCTCGACATCCACCCTTCGAATCTTGACTTAAAGCTTTCGTGACTGCAGGAATTAATATTCTTGGGTCTTTTGGTAAAGTCACGTAGATAGGCACAAAGAAAATAATTAAAAATAACAGAAAACTATGACGTTTCGATCACAACGCAAGCGGTTGTTTTCAGGAAAAGGGGGGTTAGCTTCCAAGGGGAACTGTTTATAAGGGTTTGAAATGGGCGTAGCCCAAATGTCAGCAGCCAATGACAATGTAAGTATTCAGCAGCGAGCCTGGCGGTAGTTCATTTTCCACCAATAAAAGGGCTGCCAGGTGAAAATTAGCATTTTAAAGAGAGATTAGCATGTTAATGGCAGATCACAGAGCCGCAACCAAGGGGTCGGCACGCAAAGTGACTGTGAAAGCGCAAGTTTGAAATGGGCGTAAAGCACAACTAATATCGGAAGGTGGTAGGATGGGAACATCATAGCCAATTATGACTTAAACTGGTTGATAATGTCCTTACAATAATTGCTCAGTTTGTACCCATCTTCTCGGTTGAAATTGTCTGTCTATATATATATGGATGGCTTCATGAACGAATCTTTGTTGATAGCCAGTGGGGTTGAAAAGTACCTTCGTCTTAGAGAAATAAATTTCGTGTGAGTCCACCGCATTAAAACAATGATCAGTCACAGCTGAGGTATTGGTCCTACCGTGTTTCAGATCTGCCTTATTTTCCCCAATGTAACTACTGCCGCAGACACAGCATAGTTTGTAAATGCCGGGGTATTGCATGTCAGGGATCACATCCTTCACAGATGGGATCAGATCACGAATTTTATGTACTGTGTTAAATCGAACCTGGATCTTGTGTTTGCTCATGATTTTGGAAATATTTTTTGTGACCCCTGCTATGTATGGCAAGGTTATGGTTTTGATTGGGTCCACAAATGGTTCTTTCCCAACGGTTGGGGTGATAGCTTTACGGATTGTGTAGTCTGAATATCCATTCATCTTGAGAGCTTGGTGTACGTGTTCCAGTTCACTGGCTAGGTGATGACGGTCACAAATACATCGAGCTCTATGGTGTAGAGTTTTGATGAGGGAATTCTTTCTGGGATGGATGGTCGTGGGAGTCGGGTTTTAGGTAAGCATCCTTATGGGTGGCTTTCCTGTAGACAGAGTGTCCCATTGAGCCATCTGGTCTCTTTTCGATTATAACATCCAAGAATGGTAACTTGCCATCCTTTTCCACCTCCATGGTGAATTTGATGGCTGGGTGTATGGAATTGATGTGGTTGAGGAATTGGTTCAGAGCTAGTCGGCCACGTGGCCAAATGACGAACGTGTCATCTATATACCTCTTCCACAATGACGTATGTAGAGTGGATGCGTGGATGGCATTTGTCTCAAAATTTTCCATGAAAACATTGGCTACAACTGGAGATAATGGAGAACCCATTGGGTCACCTTCAACTTGTTTGTAGAATGTTCCATTCCAGGTGAAGTAAGTGTGGTGAGGCAGTGTCTTACCAGGGCCGGTCCATCAGCATTCAGTCCTTGTTGGACCAAATTTTCAATTACTGCAATGGTGTAAAGCACAGGAACTTTGGTGAACAAAAAATACCACATCGAAACTAACGAGCAAATCACCTGGTGATAGTGAGATGTCCTTAATTGACGATACCAAGTGAGCTAAGTTGAGTACAGCTGAGGTGGTCTTACCAGTGAATGGTTGTAAGGTCTCAGATAGAAATCGGGCTAGTTTGTAGGTGGGTGAGTCAATAGTGGAGACGATACGAATTTTTGGTGGGTGGTCTAGCAGCAGAGGGTTTTAAGGAAAAGCGCTTGGTTGGTTCGATCAAAGATGTCGAATCAGTGATGACATTGACGATGCCATCTCTCTTTTTTAAAGGTGTCTTGGCGTTTTTGAGGATTTCATCGATCTCCGATCTTGCCACGTCTGCAGTAATGTACCCCAAACCCTAAGGGCTACGTCGACCTGGGCAATGATATCATCAACTGGGATGTGTTTAGGGGTGACTGCAAAATTCAACCCTTTGGCTAGAACCGATTTTAGGTTGTCTGAAATTGGACTGTTATGCTGATTGATAACAATCTTGTCTAACTTTTTTACGTGTGGATCTGGCTTGTTCTTGGAAAGGAGGTTGAACTTTGAAATCAGGTTATCTTTGTATTTAGCTGACATTGAGGTGGCTGAAGAGGCTGTCATGTTGTCTACATGTTCCCAATCAGATGTAGACATTTTTTCGTCAATGTTAAATGTGATTTCAGGAGAGTCTTGTCTACATTGTCTAGTTCAAATCGGAGCAATCTCAGTATCGGTTGGTGGAGGAGCATTGGTGCATTGTTCAGACCAGTCCAAAATATTTTTCTGGTAAGTTGATCACGGTCCTTGACAGGTATCTGAGTGCCAAACTCACTCCAATTATCTTCCTTATCCAGATTGGCTGCTGCTTCGAGCACCTCTGCCTGGGCCTTTGCAGCAGCTGCTTCTTTTTTGAGCTGTAGGGTACGTAACTTAGCATACAGCTCGATTTTCTTCTGTGTGGCAGAAGCCACTAATATACTCTTTTGCTCTTCAAGCTCTGCTTTCCTCTGTGCGGCAGTAGCTACTAATATACTCTCTTGCTGTTTCAGCTCTGCTTTCTTCTGTGCGGCAGAAATTGTTATGCTTGCTCTGCTTTCTTCCATGCGTCTGCAGTTGCTATGCTTGATTCTTCTTGTATGTGGGCCTTTTAAATTAACATGGCTTCCTCTTCAGCCATGTAGAAGATGCGGGCGTTTGCTCCTTATGCTGCTGCACGTGTCTGAGCTGCTGCAATACTGGTAAATGATATATGTGAGTGTGCTGAGCCTTTAGATCTCATGGTGGACTTGAATGAAACAGAGTGCTGAGATTGTGTCTCTCTTAAGTCCTCCACACGGTCCATTGCATCTTGAATCACTGCCTTAAAATTATCATCGAGCAGTTCAAGGAAGTGCTCTTGCATGCGCACTCCCTCGATGCCCTCATCTGTTTCACCTTCTTCAGGAGGGAGATGTATTTATTTCCCAGCAGTTTGTAGCTTGAACTGCTGACGTTCACTCGCTGAATGGCCTGCTGAATTTAGGCCACTGTGTCTGAGGTGTTTTGAGCTTCAGATATATCTGCTTTCACCCTGTCACATGCTCTTTGTATCCTGGCTTGCTTTTCAGCGTCATAACTTTGCAAGGCCCGTTGTGTCAACCTGACCTCTCTTTGGGGCCTTGAACTCCCTTGGTCATCTTGAGGCAGGATGGGAGGTCCTGTATTGCTTAAATCACTTGCTTCAGCATCTCTCCCTGCTGAACTGTGGCTTTCCATGCTGCGATGCTTGCAACACAAGTTTAATGCAGACTTGCTGCAGAGCTGGCTGCTTGAGAGCTCCAAGCCTGAGGAACTGGCTGGTTGACAGCTCCAAGAAGAATGTCTTTTTACTGTCTCGGCCTCGCTGTGCGCTGCGTTGCACCACTATCCGAGTACTTAACCTCACATTTAATAAACATTCAGAGCCAGTGTGAACATCTGACACCGACGTATTTAGTTAATTGAAGGTAAAACTGATGGAAAAACATAGCACAAAATACAGCATATGTTAATACTTGTGTAGTGACTGTGCTTGTCACTGTATGGTGCCGGGGCTAACAAAGCTACGGCAGGTAAGGTGTTGTCATTATGGGCAGCCCGGGTTATGGGATGTAGTACCAGCCTTAGTGGGGATTGGGTGAGCGCTGGTTAGCGCGGAGGCACCGCGAGCAGTGTGCGGTGCGCGCTCACCGGGAGGGAGTGAGAGGGAGCATCAGCCAGCCAGGGTTATCTTGGGGCATGATACGCTGGTTGACCTGCTGTCACGTGACCAGATGATATTGGAGGGGGGCTACCGGTCGACAGGGGCCATGGGGCGGTAACGTGGTCCAAAGGAGCTCTCGGGAACCTTCGAGAAGGAGCTCGAGAGACCTGGAAAATCAATACAATGAATGAACACTGCATAATCATAATATTGTCTTAGATAACATGAAACTCAACAATAGGTCCTGGATGGACCAGGCACCTACATTAGCACGGGGGTAGCTATACAAGAGAATAAGCTACTATGTTAAATAAGGTCACTTCGTGTAATCACCATATTGCAGCCTAAATGTACAGTGCTGCACATAACACTGAACTGTGGATGAGATACTTCTTCATCCTTGCTCTAAAGATCACATTAAAGTTACATGGGCACAAGCCTGGTTCCACTTATCCAACTATAAGTAACATTCACAATAATGCAAGTGGCAGGCTTCGTTGTTAACTAGGCCTCATATGTATTGCAACAATTTAACAGCATTATAAAGGCATTTACAGCATTATAACTGCAATCATAACATTATAACATCATTCCCAGTATTATAAGAACATAAACAAACTTACAAACAATGCTTATTAAAGTTTCACAATGAACAGATGCACCTGTCTTCACTGAGACGCTATTTGTGCCTCCATTTTGTACTCTGTGTAATGGCTGACACCCTGCCTCATGGCTTAGAGAATCTTAAATCGTAACTTCCTGGTCACGTGACAAAACGCAACACCATATCAGGAAATTCCTGTGTTCGCACACCCCATACCTGCCGAGAGGACGAACAACAATTGTATGCACCATTTATTTTTAACCTAACCGACCCGGTTACACTCACCCCCTTTAAACGGTGCTCATATCATGATACCCACAATTGATGAGACAACTCAACACCACCAAGTAACTAAAGACATGCAAAGAATTGCAACAAAACTCAGCACACGACTCTCATGTCACCTCTGGGACTATCTAGCACCAGGGTACAAGTATACGATCAAGGATCCACCTCAACAAATTGCTAGTAATCTACCTGTATTGATTAGGTCAAATAACTTTGAGAGTAGTCAATCCCATTTTTCCTTAGGTTAGCATATTTCCATTTACACCATGCTAGACTTATCCCTCTCCATTTTCTCTGTTACCCTATAATGGTGGAATCAGTACTCTATTTTCCTCTTTTAGGTTGGTAGCCCTGCACAATTAATCGCACCCATACATATGCATGTGCTCTCCTGACCCACGGAGTGACTATATCTCCGTGGACAGGCCCCTGAATCATATTCTCAATGAGACTCATTATGCATTTTACGAGTCTTCCCGCCCGTGTTTGGTGCGGTCCGCACATCATCTCTGTGTCATCCCCCGACGACGCTAAAAGTCTCCCATGGTCCTGTCTCATTATAGTCGGCTGGTTTACCCCCTTGTGACAAATACGATAGGCCAGGAACTTTGGCAACTCCTCACTGACGTGAACCAAGGCCGAAATCACCAACAGACCCTCAATGAGCTCGCATCGCCACTCCCTAACACACTTTCATTGAGGAATTTATCTTCCTCTACCATGTCCGAGCCCTCCTATCTACACTGCAATGTCTCGTGGGGTCTGCTCACTAATCCACGATTTATATGGCGACACAGCCAGGCTGTTCAATCCGAGGAACCAAATGTCTTGTCCTCGGGTGGGTAGGATTAGGATGGGGTCTGTGATTGATGCCGAGGCCCATTTTTATACTGTTGTAGAATAGTTAAATACGCAGTGCAAACAGTTAACCAAGGGCAACTGAGAGCAAACAGGTGCGCGTGAGGTTTGCACGGACAAACCGCCAGTTGAAAGGGGTGAAGCAGGTGCAGATGGGGTCGACCGGTTGTGCACGTTGAGGCCGGAGGTGTTGCCAAGGAGACGGGAGATAAGGGGTGATTGATGGGCCAACAGGCGCCAGCCTAGCGAGAGCTTAAAGAGACACATGAGAGGTCTCAGATAATTGGCAGGGGGATATAAGGGCGTGTGCGTGAGCGGAGCAGGGAGTTGTTGCAGGGGACCAAGTGTGAAGATATCTCGCCACTGCCGCTCCAGCCGTCAATGGGACCTCAACCCTCACGCCGTCGCCGGGCGGGTGTTAGCTGATCCCCTCGCCTGGGAAAGATGGGTGAGCGGGTCTGAGGGAGCATAGATGAGGGCAGCGGTGAAGATGTAGAGTCGCTGTGTGCGAAGATGCTGTGTGTAGAGACGCTGTGTGTAGAGTCGCTGTGTGTGAAGACGCTGTGTGCGGGGACGCTGTGTGTGGAGTCGCTGTGTGCGAGGACACTGTGTGTGGAATCACTGAGAGCAGAGCTGCTGAGTGCAGGATAAGGGAGGTAAAAGGTAGATAAGAGTGGGGAGAGGTTAAGCATAAGTGACCGTTTATAGATAATAGGAGTGCTTACAACTGGTGCAAGAATAGGTGAATAAAGTGTAAGCAGGTGACTTGTTACAACGTATCGGAATGAGTATTTTTTTAGACACTACACTGTGATAAGACTACTGCTTGGTAATTTGTACCAGTAAACACTGTCTCGTGCCCGAAACAACGGAACAAGGGTCAGAATGAACGCCATTCCCTTTGTCTATGACGAGGGGCGGCCATATCGGGTGGGGGTCAGATGAACAGCATCTGGAGCCACAGACATCAAGGGAGAGGAGATTTGTCGAGATAAACTCAAGTGACCCCATTGTATGCAGATGGCGTCCCCCTCACAATAATTAACCCTGGGTAGGCAAAGTCGAGGTGAGGGGAAGGAATATTTATTGACCCTTTGGAATAGTTTAAGTTAGGTTCGAGTTCAATGTATTTATTTGTTAGGCAATTGCCTGACTTTACGAGGGAGGTCAATGGTGTGTGAGCACAGGAACAAATAAATAAAGATAAAACATCAATATTGCAGAGAATTAGTACAGGGTCGTTAGGGAATATTGCACAACTAACAAATGAGGTATTTAACAGTGGTAAACAAAATTAATACATATCAGTGCAAATATAATATGGGAAAATATAATATGAGAGCATGAGGTGGCAGAAAAAGTTAGGAACACCCACCGAGAGCTGCAAACAAAGATCCCCCGTATAACCTTAACAGACTGTTGGGGCAAGTGCTGTTAGCAAGCACCTATAAAGGTTGGAGAAGCACACGAGGGCATGGGTGGCCAGCACCACGCCTGGCCGCCTTTGTCTCCCTAGTGGCGATGTTTACACATTGCATTAGGTACTCATTTGAGGACTAGTTTAGATAATCTTCACTGGAATCTAAACATCTAGATAGAGTACATACCTATAGGCATATGGGTATATAGTCTATATATATTTCTGCACGCATAGGCAGACCCGTATACATAAAGGCACACACAGAACCCGACACTCAGGTGAGCGTGTTAATACTGATAGGGGAAGGGGAAGGGCTGTAGCTGACAGGGAAGAGGTTGAACCGTGTGAGGCAGAGGGGTTTGTTTGGTCGCCGGATGATAGTGATTTGCGATAGTGCCTCGAGAGGGGAAAAGAGGAAGTAGGTTTCAAGA
This sequence comes from Lampetra fluviatilis, assembly GCF_964198595.1. Classification (NCBI taxonomy): domain Eukaryota; kingdom Metazoa; phylum Chordata; class Hyperoartia; order Petromyzontiformes; family Petromyzontidae; genus Lampetra; species Lampetra fluviatilis. The sequence goes on along the minus strand of NC_136301.1, from coordinate 12,187,421 downwards.
AAGGAGTTTGAGCATTCTCTTCTCATACAAATGGTATTTGCTGGCACTCTTTTCCCACCAAGTGCAAAACGACTTAAATGAATTGGATAAACATATCAAATATGTTTTATATGTAGCCATTAATCACCAATAGTACGATTCATATTTTTTTTTGGATAAGGTAATCTAAACATGTGTCGTAAACCCTGCCAATTAATAAAAGTATCACGTGAATGAAACGTGAAAAATGTATTACTACTTAAGAGTAATGTTAAATTTGAATGGGTACAATGTTTCGCTGGAGATTACATCCAGCATCCTCAGTTGGACAGGATCTCAAATCTCGAATAAAAACACTTCCTGGTCCGAATCCTTAAGACGTCATTGGCATATTGATGCAAGTGATCTGATAATTAGTTGATTGGTCGTTGATCTATTGTGATTTACAGGTTAGGATTGTGGAAAAAGGTTAATCTATGTAACGATTAGTGAAAATAAGCTATCCTTAATTATATTAAGGTATATTGTAAGGCCCACTGAGTTATACAGCTCTTTTTCAGAAGCGACCTGGCCACAAATGATAGCTCAACGAAGTGGCTTATCACGTGGAAATGTATAGCAGCTAAATACTCAAAACACGTTTCTAAATGTGGAGAGAAAACCCGGAGAACCCGGGAGGAAAATCTCCGCTGCAGGGAGAACATGCAAACTCCAAATATACAGGCATCAGGGTCGGGATCCACCCCATCAACCCCCTGTATACCAGGTGAGGTAGTTAATATCTTTCTGGAATTGTAATGCTATTGTGATTCTAATTAAGCATAAACAGGATTTCATCATAAGGGTTGATACAAGAGGTTTAGTGAGTTATTATTAATGTAATGGAGTATTGTTTTTGTTTAAAACGGAAAATAATATTTCTGTATCAAAGATAATTATTTACGTATAAATCGTGTCCAGGCCGCACTCAGTTTATAGCCATCTGCTTGGTTGAAGTTATTTAAATCTTGACTTAAAGCTTTTGTGACTGCAGGAATGAATTTTCTTTGGGTCTTTCGGTAAAGTCACGTAGATAGGTTCAAAGAAAATAACAAAAAATACCAAAAAACTACGACGTTACGATCGCAACACAAGCATTTGTTATTTTCTTTGAACCTATCTACGTGACTTTACTGAAAGACCCAAATAATATGAAGTTATTTATTTTTTTCTCAGTTTCTATTGATCCTGTAGTTAATCTTTGCCAGTCATGATTAGTTTTAAATTGGACGTTCACTGATCAAATTAAATTGTGGTCCCTTTCTGACATGCATGTTCTGCAATCGCATAAAATTGGGTCGGTGTTTAATATTTTTATTCCGTTCTTTATGTCGCGTGCTCATTTTTCGACCTATCTGGCCAATATAACATTAGCGGCAAGTACGCATAATCTAATATATGCCCTCTGATGCTAATTTAGGTATTTTATGGTGATGAGATTATTTAAAGAAAGCATCTGTATACGTTTTCTTGTAGTACTGGCCTCTACATTGGGTTTACTGTTCCCCCCCCCCACCACCCACGATTAGCACGTACACGCGACGTGTTATATTTTACCGTGTGGACCACGTCCAAGGAGGAAATACAGAAATGGGAGGGGTTTGTCACCATTTCCATGGTAAACTGAATAACTGGATGTTGTAAGTTGAGATGGTCTGAATTTCTATGCCATCTTCTTCGTATGGTTGTAGATGCAGAGAAACAACTGCAATTTCTCATTCAGGTGGTCAATCCAGATAACCACGTCAGGAGCAGCACAGGGTATCACTGTAATGTCTCCTTCGTATTTGTGGATAGGGCATTTAATCGTTGTGGTATGGTCTGATGTGGATTACCAGAGTCGCACATTAGAGTTTAACATTTTCAGTTTGTGCATCAGGTATCTGCATCTGCAATGGTTTATGTAGACGTGGGGTCTGTGAGGACCTCTCCAAAACCCCTCGTAATGCCGTCCAGCCCACTCGAGCTCTCAGCGCACAGCCACTCCTCAGCATAGTCAGTCGAAAACAAAGAACCACCGACTCGTACAACAGACATTTTGATATTTAACACAGCACAAATAAACACACCAAAGCAATTACTAAACGATCGACCCGCGTGTGTCACCCCGAAAATCACCCAATCGTGCAATAGTCTTGGCTCTGGTAACTCTTGCAAGCCTAGGGCAGGATAGGCGTTGCAGCCTCAGGCCCCTGGGCTCTAATGCAGGAGCAGCTGGTTGCCCCAGACCCGAGCTAGACTCAGCTCAGGGGTCTGAGGCAACCAGGTCGCCCACAGGTCACAAGTTGCAGAAATGTGGAAACCTAGGAGGTTCATCAACATCGAACGCTCCCTCCTTGAAAGCACATGGCAGATGCAGGGCACGGCCACCACCCAGACACTGCGTTGGCCGGGAGTGGCCTAAATACCTGTGGGGCCGACGTCCACCTCCCCGCTCCCCGTGAGTGGGCGGGGCTTGACGTCCACCCCCTCCACTCCCCCCTCCTCCTATTCGGCCGCCTCTCGCCGGGCCCCCGCCGATCGAGTGATCGCCCCCCCCGCGCCAGCACCCTCTCTGAGGGACATATCTGAACGGATGGCTTATCACCGCCGAGGTTATCCCGCACACGCCGAGCGCTAATTAACAGAAACGGCGGCGGTATGATATTGCCCCCCCCCCTCCGCCGTGGATAAGCCTTAATCCGCTGTGCAAACAGAGGCTAATGCTAGCAGAAAGGGAACGGCAGGGATAGGACTATGGGGCACGCCTCACCGTTAACGCTATTTCTACTGTGTAAACACGCTGCGTAAAGCACGCTGTGTAAACACGCACGCGAGCGCAAGCACGAGCAAACGACGGCGGCTGTATGTGCTGCAGTACACGCGCCTCACACATACACTCAAATCACTCATACCACCCCCACGCTGCAGCCCTGCGCTCGCGCTCGCGTCAGGCATACCGTCTCTCAACGCAGACGCGCCACACACAGATCACAGACCCTACGCCAAGGTTCTGCCCACACACACAAAAATCACACTACACCAATATTCTGCACTAGAGTTTATTAATGGCGCCAATACGCCTTACCCGGAGGAGAAATATTTCGCGATGAGAGCCTAGAGTAACTCTGCCTATGAACCCAGCTACTCAAACGTCCTACCACGTACCTTGAAACTGGACTCGCGGCGTCCCACCCATTGTTCTCCCGTGCCCAGTAGTTCGCGTCTTAGTGTCTGCTCTTTATGCCCAGTATTCCACCCTCCGTCCTCCCCCCAATGTTGTGTGTAACTCATTGCGGTTGGCCCAGGGAACCTTTTATTTTTGCGCCCATACAATTTTAAGCCAATTTAGGGGCACCGCAATGTCATCTGTCCTGTGGTGGTCGGCCAATCTCCTGGCACCGAGAAACCATGGGACTCTCCCCTAGGGGCCCTTCGGATTAAAACCCGATGTGCCAGGCAACCCCCCGCCAGGACACTACGTGGGTGCGCTGCATGCGGGTGTGTGTTTAGTGCGGGGGCCGGGAGGGAGTCGCGGCGCTTGCGAAGTTGCTCCACGGTCGTGACACCACATACCACTCTGCCTAAAAACAATGAACCTGTTCACACACCTTCTGCATCAAACCGTATGCCCGTAACACTGGAAACCCATTGATACACCTCCTGCATCAAGCAATCTGCCTTTTACACTGAAAGCCCTTCAAAACACTTCCAATATCAACCACAGGCTGAAACACTAAACCTGTCGATACAATTCCTATATCACACTGCCTGAAAAACTGAATCTGTCAATACAATTCCCATCACCTGTAGATACAATTCGTGTATCAGACTGCCTGAAACACTTGAATCTGTCGATACAATTCCTGTACTCTATTACACTGCCTGAAACACTATAACCTGTTTTAATACTTTCTGTTTCACTCTGCCTAAGGCACTGAAAAACTAAAATATGATCACACAACATTAACCTATACTGTACCTTCAAAATTAACCTCCTCTCAAATCACTTTACCATTTGGAAAACACCCTGACACGTTAACCAATTTACCTCAAGCCTGAAATATCGCCGATGTAAAACAGCGCTCTTGTCCTGAACTCTAACATTTGTAAACTTGTTTAATAACCGTAGCCCTGATGCGTGGCGCATGTGTGCACACCTACATTAATCAATAAAACACATTGAAACCTGCTCCTGTGTCTGTGTTTCTGTCTACAAAACCTTTGAATACATAATTCCCCCATAAATAACCTCTCTACACGTCAGTCCATCACTTATTCTTGGTTCTTTCGATAAAGTCACGTAGATAGAAAATAAAAATAAATTAAAATTACAAATGAAATTAAAAACCCACGTTTCGATCTCATCAGGCGGAGAGAAAAGAGGGGGAAAGCCTCCAAATGCAACTGCTTATAAGGGCTTCCAAAGTGAGTGGGTGGGGGACGAGAGTTGTGATCCAGAAGCAAGGAAAGCTGTGCGGCGTAAACAGCATGGGCGGGTCAGCCAGTGTTAATGAAGGAGTAAAGCGCGAGAAGTAGGAGTAAAGCGTGAGATAGAGGTGGAGCTGAAGGCGAGGGGCGCAGTCCAAGTGTGTTAGACAATGGGGGGAGGGAGGGGTAGAGATAAGGGAGAGAGAAGGGGGTAGATGTGGCACATTAGGAATGGATCACTCTTTTAATTTATCCTTGTGCAGCAAGGGAGTAAAGTGTGGTTCTGTGAAAGTCCTGATGTGCTGTGCAGTGCATCAATGCATGTGTGTACAACAGCATGTGATGACTGAGTCGGGCCTATAGGTGGCTGGCAGGGTTATTGAAGGACCACGCGGATATACCAGTCACATGGTTAATGGCGGCTCGGGAGCAAGGCTGGTTGTAACACACGTGTTGTTGCATTTTACAGAGTGACGGTGCTGTTCTTCCCAAGAATAATATTAACCACAATAAATAAATGTGCTTGCCCTCGATTTGGAGCACCTGCCCACGTCCTTCATTTCGAGTGTGCAACATAGAGATAGGGGGAGAGAGGGGGAGTAAAGCGCGAGATAGAGGTGGAGATGAAGGCGAGGGGCATAGTCCAAGTGTGTTAGACAATGGGGGGAGGAAGGGGGTAGAGAAAGGGGGAGAGAGGGGGAGGAGGAGAGAGGGAGGTAGAGATGAGGGGGGGGCCTTGCACCTCGCTACACACATCCACACTGCTGACGGTAGAGGTTGACAAGAAAACACGAATCAAGTCATGATCCAAAGTGGTTGATGAAATCTTTCCAATGATTGCTGAGTTTATAACCGTCGTCTCGGTTGAAATTGTGTCTGTGTTTGTATATATGGATGGCTTCATGAACGAATCTTTGTTGATAGCCAGTCGGCTTGCAAAGTATCAACGTCTTAAATAAATCAATTTCATGTGAGCCAGCCGCATTAAAGTAATGATCAGCCATGGCAGAAGTATTGGTCCTGCCGTGTTTATCTTTATTTTCTATCTACGTGACTTTACTGAAAGAACCAAGAATATGAATTCCTGCAGTCACAAAAGTATAAATTTAGTCCATCACTTATCGACTTGTATGGGCTCAGCAGACCCAGGACTGTCCTCATTACAGCATTGCAGAAGGTAGCACATCCCGCGATTTTCCAGGCGAAGGGCAAGCTTCCACGTGGCATTAGGCCGCAGCTCATGTGCACGCCTCTCTTGCCCTCACACAGCTCTGCATCGCAATCCTAGCGGGCACCGCATTGTTCCCTAGGCTCCAACAGCACATGCTGAGAGGATGGAGGCACTTGCCTCACGTTCCACCCTCTTAACATTACATTTGAGGCGACCATGCAATCGTCTGCATGGTCCCGCCATATTTCTCCATGCCCGTCTCTCTCCCCCTCTTCTCTCGCAGTCCAGCGTCGCACTCCAAGCGCACCGTGTCGTTCCCAGGCCCCCAGCAGCACGCGATCAGGATGGATGATGAGGCACCTGTCTCGTTTTTTCACCCTCATCTATTATAAAAGCCGTTCCGTGTCCATTTGTCTGTCCATCAACTAGATTATAAGAGCTTTTCAGAAGACCTAAATCAAAGTTATAGAAAGTAGACCCCGGCCCCAGATGTGGGGGTAAAAAGTTGATCCAAAAGGTTTCCCAAAAGTGTCGACCCCCCAAAAAGTTTCACTCCACCCCCCCCCCCAAATTCTAGAAAGTGGACCTCCCCCAGATGTACAATAGAGCCACTAGTATCTGCACACATTGGGGTGGAGAGAGAAGAGGACATCAGTAGGGGCGACGGGTGAGGCAGGTGTTGCGACGCCCTCCTCAGGATTTAGATTTTCGGCGGCCTATGGTACTGTGGCCGCGGAAATTCTAGTAACTTGAAATCTGAGGTGACCTCGCAGCAACCCGAACCGCCACGCTATGTTTCTCCAGACCCATATCTATCGGCCTCTTTTCCTGGCTCCTCTTCCCTGTCAATCCATCGGGGTTCATACCATACTTTTAATCTCCCCGTTCTGCCCATGAAACACCTCCCCCAATACACCGCGCAGCACCAAGGGGGGGTGGAATGAGGGGGGAAGGAGGGAGGGGGGTGGCTCACAAGGGCCACTACAGGGTGGACCATGAGCTTCGTGGAAGATCAAACCCAGGGAATTTCTGCTTTGGGTCTTTCACAAGGTGTTTGTTTTTTATGTAGTTTTTTTTAAACTCTATTCAGCTTTTCAAGCTTCGTCGGGGTTGAAATCGCATTAATTAATATAATGAGCCAAGAATGTCAGTGTGTAACGCGCATGACGTCAATCCACGTGGACCAGTCTCCCTCATTAATAATCATGAACGGGTGACGTCACTCTGCATGAACAAGGTGGAGCGGAAACTTAAATTTGTTAACGCAAATAACCTTTCATTTTCACCTTTTTTTATGCAAAGTAAAGCTAATAAAGACATCAACGCAGAAATTAATATAACGAGCAGAAAAAGGCTGTGTGTGACACCACTGGACATCCGCCCCCCCCCCCCCCTCATTATTATACATGTCTGCCTGCTTTTTTTCTAATAACACAGAAGAAGGTCGACTGGCTATGACAATTTTTTTACGCAAATTCCTTTTCGATTTTACATATCTTTATACAAAGTTAAGGCAATTAATAAATATACGTGGCTTCACAGTGCATTTCGTGCCTTTTTTTCTTCGCCACCTCAAACAAAAGGTACGTCTACTTTACACTTCCTAATTATGCTACATTAAACATTTCAATAAACATTTCTTTACGTGTGTAATGTGAGCAAGGACAGGGTCACGTGAGTGTGGGCGGAGTCAGGGTCACGTGCGGAGGAGGAGGAGTCAGGGTCACGTGAGGGGGAGGATATAAGGGGAGAACCGGAAGGGGATCGGGAGTGGAGACAGAATAGAGAAGGGAGAGGCCACGCGGAGAGCTGGCGAGGAGTGGCGCGATTGCCACGAGGCAGGAGTCACGTCACCGTCGGCCAGCGGTGTTTGTGGAGCAGCGGGGGTGTCTGCAGAGTGTGCGGGAGCATACGGAGCAGCAGGGTGGCTGTTGGGTGCGCGGGGAGCACACGGAGCAGCAAGGGGGCTGCAGAGTGTGCGGAGCACACGGGCAGCGGGGTGGCTGCAGGGAGAGAGTGAGCGGGAGCGGAGGACTCAGACGACGTGCGGAGGCACGAGGCGGAGAAGGTGCGGGTCGGAGCGGAGACATCACGGGGTGTGAGCAAGAACCCAATAAAGGACACGGAGAACAACATCGGCTGAGAGTCCTTTATTACACGTGTAATGCGAGCAAGGATTGAGGGGGGACGGAGTCTGGGTCACATGAGGAGAGGGAGGAGTTAGGGTCACGTGGGGGAGAGGATTTAGGGAGAGAACCGGAAGGGGAACGGGGAGTTGAGACGGAGTGAAACGGGAGGAGGCCACGCTGGGCAGTACGGGGAGAGTGGCGCGGTCGCCACGCGGTGGGAGACGTCGGCACCGTCAGCCATCGGTGTCAGGATGCAGAGGGCTAGCGAGCGGTGGAAGGCTAGCTGCAGAGCGGAGCAGCAATGAAGCTGCAGACGGAGCAGCGGTGTGGCTGCAGGGCGGAGCAGCAGTGAGGCTGCAGAACGAGCAGCAGAGTGGCTGTGGAGTGATCATCGGGAGAGACGCGGGCCTGAGCGAGGACGCTGTGTGAACGAGATTCTACGAACCCAAATAAAGGACAACGGAGATCGACATTGAGAAAGAGTCCTTTATTACACACGTGCAACATTTCCTAACAGATTTTATAATCACACAAGAAAACGCAAATGTACATCTTTAATATTACAGCTTCCGTCCTCGAACGGGCAAACAAGCTAGTTGTTTAAGGTTAAGTGCATGGATCCAAAAGGGCTTGCTTGACTTGAAGCGATGAGGGATGTTATTGAGGTCTTCATGAATTGGAAGGAAACTGTTTATTACATTAACCCCCCCCCTGGTCTTCGCACCTGATTGGCTCACAAGTGACATCACATTTATCCCTCTATTTAAGACATAAACAGGAGGATTTTCCCACAATTCTTGCTGTCACTTGATGAGGCTGGTTGTAAATGGTGTGGGTTACTAATGCCAATTGTAATTGGCATGTTTTGTTTACGTGGCAAACCTTACTAATTGGCTGTATTGGGTGGTGGTGGGTTTAACGACACATTTATATTTATGCAGTCTAACCCAAAAACTTATATTACAGTTATATTGTATTATCAATGTAACATGTGTGCAAGCACGCTTAGTGTTTTTAGTATTTACTGCTGAATGAAGGCTTCCCCGTGACGCGTGAGTCATGGGGGTTGTTTGACCATACTTTGCCATTCAGTTTAATTCCTATGATTTTATAATTGAGATATTTCATCCGGGAAATTATTTGATAATTTTGCGCTCTTGAGATAGGGATTACCACCTGTAAAATTTAATTTGTGTTTGGGTGGGAGGAATATATTTGTGCTGAAATGTGGTGGTGATGGTGGCAGGCTGTACAAATATGTAGGAGTTCGTCCGACATCACGACTCTACTTAGTGCCCAGAGCGCTCCCTCTCTCTTCCCCATCTCAGCAGCGCTGCCTTGCTGGCTTCCAGGGTCAACTGCAAGTTTCCCCCGGTAAGGTGATGCTCAGGTAAGAAGCTCTATGAACACGGGGAGGGGAGTAGATGGGGGGAGGGGGACGCAAAGCTCTGACCATCCTGACTGTGAATGCAAGTGCGTGATGTCGAACCGCACCCTCTTTTACAGGTACAACACCTGGGGCATGGGTTGATCTTCCAAGAGAAATGTCTCTCTGCGCGCCAAACCCATTTGGCGAGTTATACTGTAGATTAATTAATGTTGCGGATGCTGCCAAGGTGTAAAACAAAAAGTAGTTATGAAGGACTAACTCCTAATGTGCTGCTGGAACTCAAGTTTCCTACCAAGTGCAAACAAAGACTTAAAGGAATTTAATAAAAAATTTTTTTTTAAATCTGGTAACTAACGAAGCGGTTTTGCATGTTAACGGCAGAATGAATTTGTACAATACACCGCGTGTGTAACCATTCCGGATATTTTTTTATAGTCCATTGTTAATCCACTGCTGGATGAGGGCCTCCCCATTACGTGTAAGTCATGGGGGATTGTTTGACCATACTTCAATACGTTTGTCAGTTTAATTAAATGCTTTGGATTCAAATGTTTCACCTGGGAAATTATTTGGATTATTTCGTGCTCGTGTGAGATAGAGTTTCTACCTCAGAAATCAAAACTGCACTGGGTGGTAGGCATTCATGTGTAGTGAGATATGATTGTATTTTGTTGTACTTTGTCACAGTACACGGCACAGTGTTGATAGACTGTCTGAGAAGCATGTCCCGGCTTGGTCTACAGTGGAAAAGGTGGTAACCACATCTTTACCCCAGATAATCAATCGGACTCTAGTGTTGTTCCCGTTCTGTTGCAATGTGCACTCATGCCTGCTTTATTTGAGGGCGATATTGGCACATAAAATACAGATTGATTGAATCGAGTTAACTATGTGTAATAAAGGACTCTCTCTCAGATGTCGATCTCCGTTGTCCTTTATTGGGTTCGTAGAATCTCCGTACCACGGCGTCTCGCTCAGGCCCGCGTCCCGCTCGACGACCTCTCCACAGCCCTCGGCTGCTCCGTTGTGCAGTCTCCCTGCTGCCCCGTCAGGCAATCCTTGCAGCCACACCGCTGCCCCGCTATCTAGCGTCACTGCTGCCCCTTTCACAGCTAGCCTCTCACTGCCCCGTTAGCTCTCTTCGTCTGACACCGATGGCTGTCGGTGTCGACGTCTCCCACTGCGTGGCGACCGCGCCACACTCTCCGTCTTGCCCAGCGTGGCCTCCTCGTATTTCACTCCGTCTCAACTCCCCCTTGCCCTTCCGGTTCTCTCCCTAACTCCACCCACTCCCCACGTGACCCAGACTCTGCCCCCCCTCAATTCTTGCTCGCATTACACGACCCCCCCCCCCCCCTAATGAAAACCCAGCCGTCCCTGGCTGCAACAAATACAAAAAAAAATAATGCGAGCAATATTGGAACCATCTGGCATCACTGGACAACGGAGAGTATAAAACGATAACAAGAACAATAACAATCAACGAAAGGAAACGGATTTGGAACGCGTGCGGGTCGCCGGCCCGTCCCGAACGGGCGGCGGTACCCCCACGGACCGAGAACGCGACGGGGTCTTAAGATCGACGGGAGTAGAACCGCCCGCCGCTGTTGGAGGTCCGCCAACGCCAAGGTCCCGCCCGCCAGGGAGACCCAAGTCCGGGGTCTCGATCAACCGTGTCTGTGGTGGGGTTGGAAGGGTAGCGGGGCCAAGTGGCCCCGTCGCCGTGGTAGGCCCACCCAGAGCAGGATTCGCCACATCCGCCTGCGTCACGGCTGGTTTGTCTGTAGAAGGCACGACAGGCGCGCTTGCAGAGTCAACAGGCAAGGGCAGAGGTGCGTCGGGCGCAACAGACACCGGCAAGGCAACATCAGGGGATGACGCATCCGTCCGCGGGGCCAGGTAGGGCTTCATCCTAGACGTATGAACGTACCAGCGCCGCGATCCGAACCGAACCCGTGCGGATTGCGGGTTAGGGACTTCAATAAGCTTAACCGGCCCCTGCCATGGTTTGTGAAGCTTAGGGGAGGTCCCCGGCCGCACCTGCGGGCAGTGCAGCCATGCCATGTCCCCCACTCGCCAGGGGCATGTACCGGTCGAGCGTTGGGCGCAACGCTCGTTTCGCGCCTGAGTCTTGGCAGTAGCCAACCGGGCCCCCTCCCGTGCCTCGGCGACGTGTCGAACCGTGTCCTGAATATATTCGGGGAGAGGTTTAACAGGACCCTTCGCCCCCATACTCAGCTGTACTTCCACCGGCGGCACATTCTCGCGACCGTACATGAGAAAAAATGGAGAATACCCAGTGGACGCATGAGGCGTCATCCGATACGCGGAGAGTACCCCAGGTATATGCAAGTCCCAATCAGCTTGTTTCTCGTCAACCGTGTGACATAGCATGGCCGACAGCGTCCGATTAAGGCGTTCCACCATGCCATCCGTCTGCGGGTGGTAAGGAGACGTACAAACCTTCTTGATTCCCAGAGCAGAGCACACTTCCGCCAACAATTTGGAAGAAAAATTTCGCCCCTGATCCGTGAGTAGCCTCTCCGGCGCCCCCTTGTCCATCACATATCCAAATAGGAAGGCGTCCGTGATAGACGCCGCCGACTGGTCGGGTAAGGGCCAAGCCATCGGCCAGCGGGAAAGATATTCCACCCCGACCAGCAAATATTTATTACCCCTAGCGGACGGTGGGAAAGGTCCCAAAATATCCAGCGCCACCAACTCGTTGATTCGAGACACTTGTATAGACTGCACCGGCGGCACGTAAGGGTTTTTAGGCGACTTCCGCCGGGCACACTCGGGACACGCCCGAATGTGTCCGACGACATCCGTCGTCATGCCGTGCCAGAAGTAGTCACGCTGTTATGTTAACAAAGTCTTCTGCACCCCGAGATGTAATAAAGTGTCGCCGTGCAGAATCCGAATCAATTCGTACCGTAGCGACGATGGTACCACCAGACGCCAGCGGTCATGCAATCCCTCTCTCCACATGAACAACCCATCCCGGAGAGCGGCCCCCGGCGTCCCACCGGACAGCAATTTCCCCGCTTCCTTCGCAGCCCGACTCCGTAAAGCCCCCAACGAGTCGTCAAGCAATTGTTCGCGAATCCATACCGAGCGCGGCAGGTTCAGAACCCCATCGGCCGGTCCTGGGCACACCGGAGCCCCAGGCATCTCGACAGCTGACACGACAGGCCGAGGGGGTAGCTGAACCGGCGTACACCTATTCATACCCGACGCGCAAGCGCAAGGAGACCCCTGTGGTAATCTGGAGAGTGCGTCCGCATTCGCGTGACGCGACCCCTTCCGATATTGTATGTCGAATGAAAATTCCTGCAGGGTCTCCAACCATCGTGCCAGTTGGCCAGATGGTTGGTCAACCCTCAGGGCATATTGCAGAGCCGCATGGTCCGTGCGCACAATAAATGACCGGCCGTAAAGATACGGCCGATATTGGCGGAGAAAATGGACAATAGCCAATAATTCGCGGCGAATGACACAGTAGCGGGTTTCTGCCGGGGACAGTACACGGCTACCGTAGGCTACCACGCGCTCCACGCCACCTTTGGACTGTGACAAAACGGCCCCAATCCCAGTGCCACTGGCGTCCGTATCCAGAATAAACGGTCTATCGAAATCCGGATAGTCCAATGTCGGCGCCGTCGCCAACCGATCGCGTAGGCCCTGAAACGCCGCTTCCTCCGGCGGACCCCAACTGAACCTCCGACCCTTACCCGTAAGGAGGTGCAAAGGCCTAGCGATCATAGCAAAGTTCGGGACAAACCTGCGATAGTATGAGGCGAACCCCAAGAAGCGACGTACGTCCCCAACCGAGGCCGGGGTTGGCCAGTTACGGACGCACGCCGTCTTCTCCAGGTCCGTGGCCACCCCGTCCGCACTGACTATGTGTCCCAAATAACGCACGGATCGTTGCAGTAGGTGACACTTTTTCGGTTTGAATTTTAAATTTGCGGAGCGCATCCTAACAAAAACCGTCTCTAATCTCTGCAAATGTTCGTCAAATGTGCGGCTAAAGATGATGACATCGTCTAAATAAATCAAACATGTCTCCCACTGCAGACCCGTTAACACCAGCTCCATCAACCGCTGAAAAGTGGCTGGAGCCGCATTCAAGCCCATCGGAAGGCAATTCAACTGAAACAGTCCCTGCGGCGTGCGAAAAGCCGTCTTATCCCTCGAAGACTCGTCAAGGGGAAGCTGCCAGAATCCCGAAGAGAGATCCAATGTTGAAAAAAACTTCGCCCCAGACAAGGCATCGAGGGAATCATCCATACGCGGAAGTGGGTACGCGTCTGCGATGGACACCTTATTCAATTTCCGAAAATCGACGCAAAATCGCAGTTTCCCATCCTTCTTTTTCACAAGGACCACCGGCGCGCCCCATGGACTGTTAGACGGGGATATAATATCAGCGGCTAGCATGTCCTCCACTGCCCCGCGAACCTGATCCCGCTCCATCGGGCTCAACCGATGCGAGTTCAACCGAATCGGAGCGGCATCCCCCATCTCAATGTGGTGGGAAAGCAGGGAGGTGCGTCCCAAGTCAAAATCATCCGAGCTGAACACGTCAGAATAACTTAGCAACAGCGCGCGAAGCGCGGACCGTTGCTCTCTGGTCAGGGACGAATTCTCCCCGCATAACTCGGCAACCCAACGGTCATCCTGCCCCATTGGCCCCGAAACCCCCCCTACCATGTCCCAGCAGACCCGGTTGTCATGGGTCGTGAACGCGGTCGTGGCGTGAGCCACAACCGTTACGGCCGGGACACTGACATTCTCTGCACTCCCATTTAGCACCTGTAAGAACGGGGGCTGGCCCGGCCGGACAATTGTTTGTGCCCCAACCAGCGCTGAGCCGCCCGTTATAGCCGTGGACGGCAATAACAGAACCCCCGCCGCTCCCTCAACACCAGGAACTGGCTTCCGATATCTCAACGGGATAAGCATCTGCGAACCAGGTGGAATGTCAACAGATACTTTGGACAGCGCCTGCACCAGGCAAACAGGGGCAGACCAGCCCCATGGCGACGGTAGGAACGAAATTTTACGCCCCCCCGGTAATTCAATGCAGTTTTGATCAATCCTTATTTGAATGGGCATTTTTGCCAGGAAATCAGTCCCCAACAAACAGGGCACCGCGAGGGACCTAGAGATCAACACGGTCCCTGAAGCCGACACCCCCCCGATGGATATGTTGGCATCCACCTGGCCCACAATGCCCATACTTCCCCCATTCGCCACTATGCATGAATCATAAACCGCTCGCACTTTCCCTGGCGGAATGCCCAAAAGATAGAAAATGACATCAGAAATAATGGTCGCGGATGCACCGGAGTCCACCAAAATACGCACCTCGACCCCCTGAATGGAATCCGGTACCGTGGACGACCCCGTAGCGGCCGCAACTACCCTGCGTGCCAATCGGCGCCATTGCGTCAGCGAGCGACCCGGGTCAACTGGAGGCACCTTGTTGTTAACGACACACGGACCGCGCGGCGATGGTGATGCATGAGGTGACAGGCCTTGCTGGGTGTCTGGTGCGCACCGACTTGCCTGTACTGGTGGGTCTTTTCGTGCGGCGTCCGTGGTCAAGACCTCCTGCTGGGGCGGCCCCGGGATGCGAGCCCAACAGTCCCTTGCGAAGTGGCCCTTACGGCCGCAGCGGAAGCACTCCACGCCGTTCCGACGCGCGGCACCCCCCTGTCCCGACGCTCCCGCGCCTGCGGCGCGGACCTCGGCCCCGTCCCCCCCCCGAGCAGGCCACTGGGCGGAGGCGGCCGTCAACTCCTGCAGACCCTTGTCGTCAGGAACGTAGATCGCCTTCAAAGGATCCCACCCCGGTAGCACCGCCTTCAACGACGGGCCCCCCCGTCCAAGCCGACACCTGCTTCCAGCGTCGGAGATTAAATTGAGTGTCCAAGCACTTAGCTACAGCACGGGACGTCAATTTATCATGGCTGCACACCGGCATGGAGATCCCAAGGTCTCTAGATAATTTGAGCATTTTGCCCAACACGAGAGGCTCCAACAAATTGGGCTCCATCTCGGGGTATGCCGCCATCGCCAGTTCTAGAACTGCGCCTCTGTAGGCCACCGGCGATTCATCAGGCGCCCGTTGGCGCTGAACAAATCTCCGATGGGCGTCGTCCGGAGGCTCGTACGCATCCGCCATCTCCTCGAAGACACCCTGCAGCGTCTTCTTCTTGTCGGCCTTGATGGAGCGGAAGAACCGGACGGACTCGTCGTCGAGAAGTGTTGGTAAGACTTCCAGGGCCTCCGCGTCCGTCCACATGGCGGAGTGTACGGCCGCTTGAAAACGGCAGGCGAATGCGCTCCAATTGCCGCCGATTGAGAATTCTTTGACCGTTGCTAAATGACGGCTGCGGGTTCTTGCTCCTCCGTCCTCCTCCGATGGTGACACGCGTGGCAGCGACAAGATGGCGTCGCTCCGCAACGTGTGCAAGATGGCGGCTTCCCGCAGCGGAGGGCGCAAGATGGCGGCTTCCCGCCGTTCTTCCTCGGCCACGCCCAAGATGGCGTCTTCGTGCCGCGTGGTCGAGAGGGCTGACGGCGACGGCAAGGCCCCGGCCCGTTGTTCCTCGCCGGGCCTCCCCGAAGTCGTCGCCGGCGTGACGAGAACGCACAATTGCGCCAGTACTGTCTTCAGCGCCTCCAGTTGTGCCGCCACCTGTCGTCATCCCTTGTCAGCGTCCAGTCGCGCGGGTGGGCCCACCGAGGCGGCCACGTCCTGCACTGCTGGAACCTCGCTCGTCCCCGCTCCGCTTTCCTCCTCCATCGTGGGTAGCGCCACCGCTGGAGGGAGGTCGTCGTCGGAAGATGTTGCCGAAGATGATACAGGGACGGTCTTCTTCCTGAGCTGTTTTGACATGTCGTTTCACTTCTGACACCAATGTAATAAAAGACTCTCTCTCAGATGTCGATCTCCGTTGTCCTTTATTGGGTTCGTAGAATCTCCGTACCACGGCGTCTCGCTCAGGCCCGCGTCCCGCTCGACGACCTCTCCACAGCCCTCGGCTGCTCCGTTGTGCAGTCTCCCTGCTGCTCCAATATGCAGTCTCCCTGCTGCTCCGTCAGGCAATCCTTGCAGCCACACCGCTGCCCCGCTATCTAGCGTCACTGCTGCCCCTTGCACAGCTAGCCTTTCACTGCCCCGTTAGCTCTCCTCATCTGACACCGATGGCTGTCGGTGTCGACGTCTCCCACCGCGTGGCGACCGCGCCACACTCTCCGTCTTGCCCAGCGTAGCCTCCTCGTATTTCACTCCGTCTCCACTCCCCCTTCCCCTTCCGGTTCTCTCCCTAAATCCTCTCCCCCACGTGACCCTAACTCCACCCACTCCCCACGTGACCCAGACTCCACCCCCCCT
Source organism: Lampetra fluviatilis (assembly GCF_964198595.1). NCBI lineage: Eukaryota > Metazoa > Chordata > Hyperoartia > Petromyzontiformes > Petromyzontidae > Lampetra > Lampetra fluviatilis. The sequence goes on along the minus strand of NC_136301.1, from coordinate 12,170,895 downwards.
CAATCCTTGCTCGCATTACACATGTATGAATGCCTTGGGCACTACAGTACTGCAGTTTAGTCGCTCGTGCGACGTAGTTCTGTTCACTCAATCGCGTTATATCCAATGCACATCCGCGTTATAAAAAATGTGTTCTGTAATATATTCATTACGTTAGATCAAATTCGCGTTATGAAGACGCGTTATAAGAGAACAGACTGTGTGCTGAACGTATTTCGCAAGAGCTTTCTCCAGTATGCATGGGATTCTGCAGATACTTTCGTTTCCTACCAAATGCAAAAAATAGACTTAAAGGAATTGGATAAACATATAAAATGTGGCCCCTCATGAAACTGTTTTGCACGTGGCATTGGTAATGTGAATTGGTACAATGGAACACGTATATAAACATGGTGTTTTTTTTACAGGCCATTGTCAATCCACTGTTGGATGAAGACCTACCCGTTATGTGTGGGTCATGGGGGTTGTTTGACCAGACTTCATCACTTTAGTCAGTTTCATGACATTTATTGAAAATTTCACCTGGACCACCCCTTGAGATGGAACCTCCCTTGAGATGGAACCTCTCGTTTGTACGGCTGGCCAGGATTTGGATTGACACATATAAAGAAAACACGTTATGGGACTATACATACGTTTTCAATCTATAACTTATACCGTTTGCACTCTATTGTATTCGACTAGTCTTATCAAGGCATTATAATGAAAGTGACAGTCAAAAGTTCATGTAAAAGCAGTTTTAGAACTTGTATAAGTACAAAAAACAACCCACAAAGGTGCATACTTCATTAGCTTTCCCATACCACTCCTGGCTAAAGAGCCCCAACTGGAGAGAGACTCTTAGGGGTGTTTTGTCTACTCTCCTACGTTAAACCAGACGTGTTTGAAGAGGTGGGTGTACCCATGGGCGGAGTTTGGGTGGAGGGGCCACGGGGCAAAACCCCGCCCAAACTGGGCAGCTTTATTAATGTATTCAAATTAGTTTACAATTAAGATTAAAATAAATTAATTATTTGCATGCACGATTCCTAATGTGAGGGGCAAAGCGAACCCCTGCACCCCCCCCACCCCCCCCCAAATATAGAAGTCAAACTCGCCCTACGGGCGTACCGACACTTAACCCCATCACCCGCGAACTGCCGAATCAATTGACCTGTAGCGTACCATTTATACTGCTGGGTGGATTAGAGGTGGAGAGTTACGAACCTTGTTTTTTCCCCCAACATGTTGATCTCTATAATGCGAGTCAAGTGTGATTACTTTAACATTGCAGCAGCATCCTTGCTGTGGGTTATTTTAATTCGTTGGTCGGTATGCTCTCAAAGCGTTTCACATTAGGGGCCGTCCATAAATGACGTCACGCACCTGGGGGGGGGGGTCAGACATTTGTGTGACAAGGGGGGGGGGTTGAGAAATGTGACGTCACATAAAAATGCGCAACTTTAAATAAATATAGACAACACGTTCTACTTAATTAAATATACTTTTAGTAAATGTTTTCTCCTACAACATCAGAGTGCAGCGCCACATTAAATACGCACTACAATGACAATAGTTTAAGGCGATTTGAAGCATGTTTTATATTTGGGGGGGAGGGGGGCGAGCTTTGTGACGTCCTATTTGAGGGGGGTCTGACTTTTTGTGACGCCGTGTGACGAAGGGGGGGGGGGGCTCAAAAATCGCCCAAAATCGCGTGACGTCATTTATGGACTGCCCCTTAGCACCCTACGTCCGTGTACAGTGCCCTGTACTTTCCAATAAAGGTTGAGGGAAAGCAACAGTTTTGAAATGTGTTCCGTTGAATGCTGTTTTCAACCAAACAAAAGAGGCAGTAGATGCCGTATAGATCGTAATGACACCGCCAAAGGTGCGCATGGGACGGTGCAGTCGTCCTTAATAGGCTCTCACCAAAATCAATGGTTCTGAAAAAGCGAGTTGCAGTGATATATATTCAACGTCTAACTCTATCGCACCTTCCCCTCCGACTCAGCCACTGAGTGCCTACATTCACCTCTCTGCGTCACCGTCCATGTTCGGTCGAATTTAGCGTGGACTGTGGAGAGGTTGGTGCCTTATATACGTACGGTGCGAAAGAAGTTCAATATACATAAAAAAAAAACTGTCCAACTGTCCTCTTGTCCAAAGTGTTCTCACATTCAATGTCTCTACTGTAATATCCGCATTCACCATTCTATTCTCTGTTGTTTCGGAATTTGGCTGCTTTGTTTACTGATGGTGTCCGTAGCTACTGCTGCTGCTTTGCATACATGTAAATAATTTCCAGACAATTAAGGCATTGTCGTCATTGGTCTGTTTAACGTCATTACATGTATTCTTTAATTATGAAATTCACATTCAATTATAAAAACACTTATTATACAGTCGCAAATACACTTTTTATGAACGTTACTTATGTACCACTTTATTGTAGGCCTATATAGACCGACTACAAGTTTCCCTTGACATTTAAATGTGTCTATATAGGTTCTATATGGCAGGGAGACGTGGTTGATGACTCCATATTTAAACAACAAACTGGACACCTTTGACCGGTGGTCCTTCCCAGGGGCGGTTTCTTCATTAGGGCGATTGGGCGACGCACCACCAATGTCATTCAACCACAGAGTCACGCTAGCCGTCACTGTGCCGCTGGATATAGTCTAATCAGCGTCATGCTATGTTCTGTGGAGTACCGCCTCTTTTTGGGCGATTTCCCTCCAGCTGAGAATCGCCCCGAGTGGTCCCATAGACTTACATTCAAAGATGTTTTTTTTCGAACGGGGGCGCTGCAATGCATTCTCTATGGGTTCCGGGAGGGCTCGCCCTAACGTGCTTACGTCATCATACGTGCTTACGTCATCATACGTAAGCACGTTTCATCCAACAATATAATTTGTCGCCACCTAGTGGAATCTTTAATAAAATAAACCTGAGTGGTTTGTTTTAATAGTGAGTATAGAAACAAACAAGATGTATTGTAAGAGTCACTTTATTTTTCATTAATATTAAAGAAGTGAAGTTGCCTTTACATGCTTAAGCTGTTAATGTATCCATTGCATGGGTGGACCTTATCCTTATCAATCATCCAGACATTTGCCCCCCCTGAGAGATTTTGCAGGAGCCGCCACTGGTCCTTCCGATGGATACTTCAGTTACACTTCAGCGAGCATATCACACATTCTTAAGTCCAGCACGTCAGCCGGTGTCTGACATCGAACCAGGAGACACATTGCCCGTGCTGACATGTTGGCAGATCCGCGCAATTATCGATGGCCTTGCTCGAGATTGGACGCTGCCCAGGGGCAGGCCGAGGTAGACCTGGATGCACACCGTTGGGGCCGATCTCAGACATCGTAATCTCAGCCTACACTTGGTGTGGCATCGGACGCATGAGAATGGCATGCCCAGGCGATGTACAGTATTGAGGATCGCTACACCTCCTCTCGGGGCATGCGACTAATTGATTCAAATGGGTGCTCGTCTTTGACCTTGTCAGATGATCGCAAAAGCTAAGCAGGTTTTGAGAATGGATATCACCTAAATGGGCAATCACCGTGCACAGCAGGTTGTCAAAGGCTGCTACAGCAGACTACGCTGTAGTCGGTAGAAGGCAGTGCTGCAAAATCCAATGTTGTATTGCACTACTATGCTTCCACATCTATGCCCCCTGCTTCACTCACTCGGCTGACCAACATGAAGTATAGTAAAATAACCAATTCGACCTGGACGGTGCAGGGAGGCTTTTTGTCCAGGAGAGGGTTTGCAAGAGAGCTGAACATATACTGTTCCTCATAGTGGCAGTTATTTAACATGACAGCCGAGAAGCAACGATCACAATAATTATAACGAGCACCCGCGGTATGACGATCTGTGATTGGTGGCAGGAGATGAGGAGACATGGTCCGAGATGTCACAATGCGATTGGCAACTGGCAATTAGGTGACAGTAATGAGGGGAGGGGCAGGAAATGGGAGAGGGACCTGTGGGTATAAGGCACGTCGGAAGAGGGATGTGAGGCGAGAGCTGTGGATGAAGGAAGTAGCTGTGTTTCACAATGGTGGAATAAACGGATTTGAACCCTGAACTGTCACGGCGTGTTTGTGAGGAGAGTATCCGCGACAGTAGAATTGGGCGTAAAGCAACCAAATTTATGAGAGACCCCTTTGGCCTCTTTCATCCAAAATGTATCCTCGTGCAAAAAATATGGCAGGCAGTGTCAATCAATGGTAAGTAAGCACATGCCCAAAGTATGAAATTTTCCAAGACAGCCATGTGTTCTCTGTCTCCCCCTCACCCCGCGACCCAGTTGAATAACTAATAATGGAACTGAGAAACCATCAAACACATTACACATATAAACTCAATTTAATGTTAAATTATGACCTATAAATCGAATTTTGGGCCTCATTGGACTCTCACAGCTCGGCTGAGCGGCTCCCAGGCTGCCAAAACTTGCGGCTAAACATGATGCGGATGGCGTTACGAAACGTGCGGTTGAAGCCCCCGTATAGGTAAGGGTTGATGGCTGAATTAACGTGCCCGAACCAGTTCACGATGTCCCAAAAGATGGAATTTGTTTTAAAATCGATCCAGGGATCATTGACGATGGTGGAAAAAAATGGCGCCCAGCAGAACATGAATACGCCCAGGATGATGGACACAGTCTTGGTGGCGTTGTGCTCTCGTTTCATGGCCGCCCACTGCTGCTTGTTGAAGCCCGACTTGCCCTGACCCCCTTGCTGCTGAACGCTGATGGAGCGGGCCTGCTTGCGTGCCACGCGGTAAATCTTCGCGTAGGCAAGGGTCATTATCGTCATGGGCACGACGAAGCTGAAGAAGGCCCCACAGCTCGAGAACACCTTGTTCATGTAGAAGACGCAGTTGTCTGGACAGGTGCGGCTCTCCATCATGTCCTCGATGCCAATGACAATCCATCCCAGCATCACGGGCACCACATAGAGCAGCGACCCGAGCCATGCGGCGGCAAGAAGCAGGGCTGCTGTCTTCCAGGTGAAGCGCTCTCGATAGTGCATCGGGTCGCAAATGGCCAGGTAGCGGTCGTAGGCGATGCAACAAAGGTGCATGGTGGAGGCGGTGGAGATGAAGGCGTCAAGGAAGTGGTGCACCTTGCAGAACGCGTGGCTGTAGAACCAGCAGTCGTAGACACACTGTGTCATGTAGAAGGGCATCACCACCACGCCCACCATGATGTCGGCCACTGCGAGGGAGAAGGTGAAGGTGTTGGGCAACACCTGCAGCTGCTTGAAGTAGGAGATGGCCGTGATGATGGTCATGTTCCCCAAGAAGTTCAACACCATGGAAAAGATCATGGCGATGAAGATTATGTTGGCGGTGCGTGCGGACAGTCGTGCCGGGCGGCAGCGGAGGCCGGACTCCCGGATCAGGCAGAGCAGTGGCTCCACATGGGAGGCATTTTGGCCAGGATCCCCGTCCATGAGTCCCAGAGCGAGGCTAGAGTTCATGGTCTCCCCTTCGAACTTCTCAGTGTCCAGCGTCTCAATCAGTCAAGGGGTTTCTGCTTGCTTCACAGTTGTTCGTTCGCCAACTTGTCCACTGTTCCTTGCAAGCATTTGTCTCACCCCTCTCATTCACCCAGCGTCAGTGTCTGGGGCAAAGGAATCCTATATCTCGTGACCGTCTCTGTTTCTTACAAGTTTGGGAAAATGAAAAGCATCTTCTAAGATGTTTGGCCACTTCCTGTCTTTGAGCATTCGGTGTGTCCACTTGTAGGAGGAAATAGGAAGTCCGGGAGAAAAACCTGCAACCATTTGAGGGGAGAGCAATAAAAACTCAGCAATAGATATATCCTCTCAGTAACCTACTTCATATTCTGGATCAGATTCAGCCAAATTCTAATTTAAAGGCAAATACTATAGTTGTCATTGTCATATCTATGGTACATATTTGCCAGTATCAAATTTATGAAAAATAAGAATAGGTTTTACACTTTCTGGCAATAAAATAGGTGTTAAGATGTTCATACAACGAAATAGATACCTTTTCCAAGGCAACAAGTGTCCATACCTGTGGCAAAACATGTAAACAAACATGCTCTGATAACATAGGCATTATCCTTGAAGCTGATTGGCCTACAACTGTCTCTGGTACCTAATTTGGTGTTTGAACATCTTAACACCTGTTTTATTGCCAGAAAGGTTTAAATATTTTATTTTTCATCAGTTGTTATGGTTTTTGTCGATAAACTTTTAAGACTGTTTCCCTCTGTCTCCATGTATTTTGTCCTCTGATTACATTTTTCTGTATTATATCCTAAAGCATTGTGCAATACAACTAGTTCCTGAAGAACTGCATGAATAATAATATTTAGTTGGAAATAACGTTGCGCATGTCAATTGAATCTCACACTCGCTCAGGCACCACAGAAAAGCTGGCAAGCAGCCAGGCGGGAAGCCGTAGTCAACAATTGCCAAAGCGTTCTCTGTCACTCGGTCTGCCTCCCTTTGCATGTCTAGATTGGTCCATCTCTGTCTCCCTATGGTTCTCTCTGGGACTGGGTCCGCATCTTGTTTGTCCCCTTGTCTTCCTCTGTCTATTATATGTCTCCTATGTCTCTCTGCTAGGAAACTAATTGTCAGAGTAAGAGGACATGGTTCCAAATTTCATACTTGAAGAAGTAACCATTGCTCTTCGCAGTATTAAAACAGGGAACGTTCTTGTACCAGATGGAATGAGTTTAACACGTAGGCTTTCACGAACAGTATTATTCATAATAAAGGTTTTTTAGTTAGATCGCGTTATTTATAAATGTGTCGCAACCCTTCAAAACCCGATACGGCCAATCATTAAAAAATGTATCACGCTGACAAAAGACAAATAGTTCACTACTTTAGCTCACCGATGTGTTGAAGAGTGAATCCACAACATTACAATTTGAGTACGACGTCTTATTATGAACAGATGGAATGACTGTGCATCATAGACAAGACAAATGGTATCAGCTGTTGCAACACAATGAGTAGATAGATTTACTACGAAATGTTTACACTAACAAATTCCTTATTTGCCACGATAATTTTTTTCCAATTTAAATAGAGAATTTAATACAAGCTTTTGTGACCAATATTATCCATAATAGAGGTTGTTTTGTGCTAAATCACGTACAGTGAGGGAAAAAAGTATTTGATCACCTGCTGATTTTTAACGTTTTCCCACTGACAAAGAAATGATCAGTTTATGATTTTACTGGTAAGTTTCTTTGAACAGTGAGAGACAGAATAACAACAACAAAATCCAGAAAAACGCATGTCAAAAATGTTATACATTGATTTGCATTTTAATGAGGAAAATAAGTATTTGACCCCCTCTTACTCAGAATTTTTTTTTGGCTCCCAGGTGTCTTTTATACAGGTAACGAGCTGAGATTAAGAGCACACTCTTAAAGGGAGTGCTCCTAATCTCAGCTTGTTACCTGTGTAATAAAGGACTCTCTCTCAGATGTCGATCTCCGTTGTCCTTTATTGGGTTCGTAGAATCTCCGTACCACGGCGTCTCGCTCAGGCCCGCGTCCCGCTCGACGACCTCTCCACAGCCCTCGGCTGCTCCGTTGTGCAGTCTCCCTGCTGCTCCAATATGCAGTCTCCCTGCTGCCCCGTCAGGCCATCCTTGCAGCCACACTGCTGCCCCGCTATCTAGCGTCACTGCTGCCCCTTTCACAGCTAGCCTCTCACTGCCCCGTTAGCTCTCTTCGTCTGACACCGATGGCTGTCGGTGTCGACGTCTCCCACCGCGTGGCGACCGCGCCACACTCTCCGTCTTGCCCAGCGTAGCCTCCTCGTATTTCACTCCGTCTCCACTCCCCCTTCCCCTTCCGGTTCTCTCCCTAAATCCTCTCCCCCACGTGACCCTAACTCCACCCACTCCCCACGTGACCCAGACTCCGCCCCCCCCTCAATCCTTGCTCACATTACACCTGTATAAAAGACACCTGTTCACAGAAGCAATCAATCAATCAGATTCCAAACTCTCCACCATGGCCAAGACCAAAGAGCTTTCCAAGGATGTCAGGGACAAAATTTTAGACCTACACAAGGCTGTAATGGGCTACAAGACCATCGCCAAGCAGCAAAAAAGAGAAACACAAAAGAACTGTCAATCTCCGTCGGCCTGGGGCTCCATGCAAGATCTCACCTCGTGGAGTTGCAATGATCATGAGAACAGTGAGGAATCAGCCCAGAACTACACGGGAGGATCTTGTCAATGATCTCAAGGCAGCTGGGACCATAGTCACCAAGAAAACATTTGGTAACACACTACGCCATGAAGGACTGAAATCCTGCAGCACCCGCAAGGTCCCCCTGCTCAAGAAAGCACATATACATGCCCGTCTGAAGTTTGCCAATGAACATCTGAATGATTCAGAGGACAACTGGGTGAAAGTGTTGTGGTCAGATGAGACCAAAATTGAGCTCTTTGGCATCAACTCAACTCGCCGTGTTTGGAGGAGGAATGCTGCCTATGACCCCAAGAACACCATCCCCACCGTCAAACATGGAGGTGGAAACATTATGCTTTGGGGGTGCTTTTCTGCTAAGGGGACAGGACAACTTCACCGCATCAAAGGGACGATGGACGGGGCCATGTACCGTCAAATCTTGGGTGAGAACCTCCTTCCCTCAGCCAGGGCATTGAAAATGGGTCGTGGATGGGTATTCCAGCATGACAATGCCCAAAAACACACGGCCAAGGCAAAAAAGGAGTGGTTCAAGAAGAAGCACATTAAGGTCCTGGAGTGGCCTAGCCAGTCTCCAGACCTTAATCCCATAGAAAATCTGTGGAGGGAGCTGAAGGTTCAAGTTGCCAAACGTCAGCCTCGAAACCTTAATGACTTGGAGAAGATCTGCAAAGAGGAGTGGGAAAAAATCCCTCCTGAGATGTGTGCAAACCTGGTGGCCAACTACAAGAAGCGTCTGATCTCTGTGATTGCCAACAAGGGTTTTGCTACCAAGTACTAAGTCATGTTTTGCAGAGGGGTAAAATACTTATTTCCCTCATTAAAATGCAAATCAATTTATAACATTTTTGACATGCGCTTTTCTGGATTTTGTTGTTGTTATTCTGTCTCTCACTGTTCAAATAAACCTACCATTAAAATTATAGACTGATCATTTCTTTGTCAGTGGGCAAACGTACAAAATCAGCAGGGGATCAAATACTTTTTTCCCTCACTGTACATATAAATGCATGATTAAACCCCCCACCACCCGGTACAGGCAATTAATCAGGTTCTCACGTAAACAAGACATACAAATTAGTTACTAGTTTAGCACACCGGTGTGTTGGAGAGTAAACCCACAATATTTACAATTCGAGTACGACGTATCGCTGATAATTACAACTAGTACCATCAGGTGATAGCCAGATTTGTGGAGAAATACTCCTGTTTCAAAAAGCATCTATTAAATACAGAGACAACCCTGATTTGAAACATTATATATGCGTACAAAGTGTTCTCGAAGATCATAAGGGAATAAGCGACAAATCGGAGGTGACAGTTAGCCCGCGGACCTTGGTTTGGACAGCCTTTCAATACAAATATTTAATAATCTCCAAAGCGTCTTAATACGATAGGCATTGGTAGACGCTGTACATAACCACTATTCTACTGATATTAAATTATGCGTGAAGAAACACCACGTACCTTAGACACTTTCCACCGTGATTTATAATTCGTTTATTTTCGGTTAGATCGTCGTGTAGGTATAATGTCAATTAGTTTCAATCATAACCCTCTGCCACTCGGCAGAGTCAATCAAATCGAGTTTTCACGTTGGGGAAAATTAGCCAAATGATTTGGATTGTCAGCAAAACCCGGAGGAATGTTAACGTTGGTGTTTTTTTAAATCGACGTTTCGCTGGGGATTACATTTAGCGACATCGCGTGTGAATAAAAAGCTCGGCTCCTAATCACGCTGGATGTAATCTCCAGCGAAACGTCGATTAAAAAAATAAATGTCAACTTGGTATTCGCTTTTCAACATTTCTCCTCCTCCTCCAGTTTTGACAGAAAAACTAAATCATTTGGCGTATTTGCCCCGACGTGACATCTTTCATTGACTATGTCGCGTGGTGGAGGGTTATAACACTGGTCAACAAAACAAAAGTTTTTTTCTGACCTGGACTTTTGCAGCTAATTTCAGGGTGCTGATTCCAAATCTGATCTCAGATTTGCTCTATCACATCTCATTTTTATGCTATCGGCATACCCCATTTTCATTGATTTTACCCGAAATTAACTCTGTCACTTATTATTGCAAGTTGTTGCGAGTCAGTGACTGCTGTAGTGTTAAAATATGGTACTGTATTTTTAGGATAGTGTGTTTATAATATCATTTTATGTAGATATCCACATTTATTTAATATTTTTCTTCGGCAGTTTTTATTGAAAATGCAATATTTGATATCTCAAAAACCTGATGTGGTAGACAAAACTGATGCCAGATTTGGAATCAGCACCCCAAACTTACCTTAATACCGTTGGAATACCTTATGCTAGAAAAAGTGTGTTGACCAGTGTAATTGATACATCTAACATTTTTTTACATTTTACATTCCACGACGATCCAACCCAAATGAAACCTAATAATAATAATCATAAATATTGGTTGTGAAAGAACAACCTGTCAACAAATACCCAGTGACCTAGCACATATACCAGTAAAAGGCTACATTTAATAGAATAAAAATGGTAGTAAATGCTAAAATCGAAAAACACACTCTCCGGCTAGATATGTAAAGACATACATTCTTATAAGGGAGAACATATTTAACATGTAAGACACGATCATACACAACCTATATGCGACATACACACACAGAGACGTGTATAGCAGATGCTAACACACATTAACATAGACTAGATGTATAGTATACATACACACAGACATAAAGGTCCCTCGTGTAACCGTTAACAGACTGTTGGGGCGAGTGCTGTGACCGTAAACAACACACACGGGGATGGTGTGGCCAGCACCGCGCCTGGCCACTTTGGTTTTTCCAGTCCTGATATTTACCACACACCGCACCGGGTTTTCACTTAAGGCTGAATCGACCTAGGGGAGGCCCAGGACCGGTTCAGATATCCGTCATCAACAAAACTATGAAAAAAAATATTTTACCAGGTAAGGTGCACTGTGCTATGTAGCTGATTTTTTTTAGAAGCGACCTGGCCACATATGATAGCTCAACGAAGTGCTTTATGATGTGGAAATGTATAGCAGACAAATACTCTAAACGCATGATTCAAAATGTGGAGGGAAACACCGGAGAAAAATCCACGCGACCATGGGGAGAGAGAGAGATAACACACAAATTCCCAAATATACAGGCGTCAGGGTCGGGAACGAACACACAACCTCCTGTATACCAGGTGAGGAAGTTAACATCCCACCACCGTGGCGCCCCCTGATGTTGGCAGTGAACGGGAATCGATCACGGGTGGTGGAATAGTTTGTAGCGCACGAACCATTCCACCACCGTTCTCCATACATCAACGCACACATGTACACAAAGAGCCTATAACTCGCCACTGATAAACGCGATACAAAACGACACTTATGTAAACACGGGGGAGCGGTGGTGCCGTGATTAGCGCCCTGCGTTACGAGCCGGGCGATCGGATATAACGTCAGTTAAATCATCTCCGATCAGCGCGGTTGGCAAGTGGTGTCTTACTGGTCCTGGGCAACCTCCCTTCACCAACCTGTATTGACCAGCGTGGTGAAGCACGGTTAAGCAACCCCCACGACCGTAAATTATGACACAAATACATAACTAGTCGATATTTGTGTACACGCATATTCAATAAGCGCATGGAGACAGTATACACGCATACACATTTAATAACCACAGAGCCTCCGTGTTAAATAGACAGACACGTATTTATAACATTTACATCCATTTATCAATCGACTGCTGGGTTAAGGTTTCCTCTATGCCGTGTTGTTTAATTATACTTCACCACGCTGGTTAATACAGGTCAATGAGATAGACAGAAGTAACGGAGTTACCACACACTACTAAGATACAACCGACACATAGGGGGAGCGGTGGCGCAGTGGTGAGCGTACTGCGCCACGAACCTGGCGACCTGAAGTCCATTCCAGAGCAAGACCAACATCAATGGCGAGGGATGTGAACCGGTCCCGTATATCCTTGAACAGACTGGTGGGGAAAATGCTGTTGGCAAGCACCTATGAAGATTGGCACGGCACACAAGGTGGTGTGGGCGGCACACAAGGTGGTGTGGGCGGCACACAAGGTGGTGTGGGCGGCACACAAGGTGGTGTGGGCGGCACACAAGGTGGTGTGGGCGGCACACAAGGTGGTGTGGGCGGCACACAAGGTGGTGTGGGCGGCACACAAGGTGGTGTGGGCAGCACCACGCCCGGCCGCCTTTATCTCCCTAGTGGCGATGTATACACACCGCACCAGCTACTCATTTGAGGCTGAATCGACCTAGAGGAAGCCCATGACTAATTTAGCTCGTCATTGGTATCGGCCGTGAACGGGTATCGAACTCGGACCGCCGGGTTCGCAGCGCAGTGCGCTAACCACTACACCACCGCTCCCCCCCACACAGAGTGACACACAGGAGCAAACATGCAGTGCATATAGTACTAGCCTAGCGGAACGAGCCCCGATCTAGGACGTTCCGCGGAGATGGAGCGATGAAAGCGGCTCTTGAGATATGACAAAGGGCTTAGGGGGGAGGGCAGGAGACCTTCATCCAGCAGTGGATAGACCACGGCTAATCACAATGCTATACGGGGTTGCGCTTACCTGGCCCACACGGGAAGCACCCCGCGAAACCGTAGAGAACGTGTGGATGTGAACATCGACCTCGCTCCACAACACGCGGTGTCGTATTTACTGCCTTGTCTGCAATATCCTGTGGGTCTGACTGTTGATTCTGAGCGAGCAATTCGCCCCCTTTTTGACATCAGATGCGGATTTCATTTCAGCACATTTATTAAAAATACACACACACAAAGAAAGAGACACCCCGTATAACCTACATAGACACGGCGTGTTGTTTGCGAGCTCCTATTATTGTCGTTGACAAATGAGTTATTAGCCGGTGAGGCAAGGGCATCGACCTCTGTTGGGGGTGCTGCGGTCAGATCCGCGCCTCACTGCCTTCGTCCCTCCGTTCGTGACGATTTAAAACTCGTTAACGTTAACACAATTTAAGGCCGAGTCAACCTAGACGAGTTATCGTCGTCGGCCGTGCGGAAGGTTTGCTCACGGTGTCCCCTCTCTTCTGCCTCCTGCCCCTCGCCCGACCCCATTTGTCTTCCCAATACAATGCCTCGTTACTTTTCAGCCCCCCAGCGTTCTGTCGACCCTCAGCTACGACCATGGCCCCAACACCTCGTCATCAATCCCTCTTGTACTACCGTCATCAACACTACACCACCACTTATACAATAACCCAATTATTCATTTCAAATCATGGTCATCCGATGTATGTTATAATTGCTCTAAAGCGCCTTGGTAAAGGCGCTATATATACCGTATCTTGAGAAGATAAGATCGGTTTAGGTAAATGACTTGCCACGGAGTCTAACCCAGGATGACCGAGATCGCAGTGCAGTTGGCGAAACACGGTGCCACACCGCTCCTGGCTTGAAACTCGGATCCCCGGGTTTGTTGCGCGGTGCTGCACACCCCCACACGGACGTGAAATGAAGACAAAGACCGCTCCCTATAATAGATTGTTGGGGCAAGTGCTGCACCAGAGGGGGTGGGTGGCCAGCATCATGCCCGGCCGCCTTTGTCTCCCCAGTGCTGATGTTATTAACGCTGCCCCATTTGCTCATTTAAGACAGAGTCGACCTAGGGGAGGCCCAATATTGATCAAAATATTTGCCCCTGTTGTTGGTCGTGAGCGGGAAACGAACTGGGGTCGGCGGATTCGTAGCACAGCGCGCTAACGTGCGACGCTACAGCTCCCCACATATACGCACAACATTTCACTACAACAACCGCCGTTCTCCCCTAAGTCGCGGTGACATCCTCACGGGGCTTGTGCCAGGGTAGGTGCACCTTGCTGCCACGTGAAGTGTCGAAGGCTTGCTGGCAGGTCATTGGACAGACCCAGGTGCCATGGGTTGACTGAGATGACTGGCACCTGTGTTCACCACTATGCCAACTTGCAGTGTTTTATCCGCCCGGCGCTCCGCTCGGTGTTGTGAGTTTCGCTCCTATGCCCTCCGTTGAGGGCGATAGCCTCCAACTGCCCAGTAGCGTCCTTTACGAGCCTCCTCCATAGAGGCCATAGAGGCCGATCTTGACGCCGCTTGTACCATCGGTAAGTCCACTCAGCTCCACATCCTCTGGTACCACATCAGCCCCATCTCTTGTCTAGCCCGTCCCGCGCCCGTTTCATCTCCCTTTATTCGGGTAATCAGAAGCTGTTTTGGCATGTGGGCTACACGATCCAACCAACGCAACCATGCCTGCCGGGGGAGCTATTTGATGGGACCATGTCCAAATCGTTAACAGATCGGTGTGCTCCTCATTAGAAGGGTCCACGTTTCACAAGCCTCGAGAAGGGAGGGCGTAACTGTCTGTGGCCGAGAAGACCCAGAGCTTCGTGTGGCGTGATAGACCAGGTAGCTTCCACAGGGCATTACGCAGCCGTGTGTTTACATACATACGTGTGGAGTGACAGACCAGGTAGCTATCCCACAGCGTTATGCAGCTGATTAAAGATAGTGCAGCTCACCTGGTCATAAGAAACACACCATATCGACAAATTACATTTTTATAGCTTAAGGTATACCAAGACAAAGAACCCCCGTATAACCTTAACAAACTGTCGGAGCAAGTGCTGTTAGCGAGCACCTATGAAGGCCGGCACGTCACACGAGGGGGTGGGTGGCCAGCACCACTCCCGGCCGTTAAGGTTAACGTCGCGTACACGGAACTCCCGTATTGACTTTTACAAATTATTGTGGCAATTGATCCTCGCGAGCCCATATTAAGGCCGGCACGGCATACGTGTAGGTGGTGTAACCAACACCGTACGCTATTGTCTCCCATGTTTACACATTGCACTCGTGGTAATTCATACCGATTTCACCTCGGAGAGGTTCTGGACTGGTTCAGATGTCACTCACCGCCGATGTTTGCCGTGAACGTGAATCGACAAAGACCGATCACCGAGTTGGTAGCGAGGCGCGCGTACACACTCACAACCATTGTAACAACAATGGGCACTATTCGCCACTAAGTAAGCGGTGGCGGCACTACAGAGCTTGTGCCAGGCTAGGTGCTTACAATGCCACACACACCCTATACTTCCCTCTCAAACTACTCTGGTTCTCAACCAGCTTCGTACAGGCTCATGTAACACATACAAAGACCTCCCGTATCGCCTTAACAAACTGTACGAGCAGATCGTATGAGAAAATCAGAATCAGCATTTATACAGGAGGAATCCTATGAGCAATAAAGCTCTTTTTCACAGATGTCCATAAGGGGCACGGGGTAAGAACGTTACAACAACAAACAATGCAAAAACAAGATAGCAGTGCAAAGTACAAGAAAGGTAAATACATACAAATCAAACTAAACCATCGCCATCCTAACAGGAAAAGCCCCCTCCTACCTACCACCCCCTCTTACCAGACAAAGGAGGGGTGGGTGGCCAGCACCACGCCCGGTCGCCTTTGTCTTCCCAGTGGCGATGTTACACACCGCACCAGGTACTCATTTGAGGCCGTGTCGATCTCGGGCCGATTCAAATAATCACCACTGGTATTAGCCTTGAGCAGGAATCGAACACGCGTTGCCGGGTTTGTAGCACAGCGCGCTGCTCAGTGCCAGATTTTTATAGTAGCAAAAGTGGCATATGCTACGGGCCCCGCACTTTCAAGGGCCCCGCGTTAAATGCTTTCAAGCTATTAATTCCGGTTCAGTGATTCTATATAGTACTATACTGCCTTGAACTTTTATGAACGACGGGGTGATTAAGGTTAGCGATTTGTCGTGTTATCTGGCTGTATAGCAATAAAAAAAATACTATAACTTTACTAGGCAAGTCATTTTTTTTATATTTACGTGTTTTATTTTATTTAGGGCCCCTTTATAACATATGCTACAGGCCCCGCACTAGCTTAATCGGCACTACCGCTGCTCCCCATTCACCCATAACTGTAACCCCTGATATGCACACGGCAGGGCTCGCGGTACCAACACAAGGCAAGTTACAACTCTGTATGGACAGCATAACGATAGGAAGAGAGTCTCACCCAACTTCCTCTAAGCCTCCTTCACCTCCAACCCGGGACTCCCGGTTCTAAGAACCCCTGACACAATCTCGAGCAAAGCGTCTCCTGCTCGCCGTATTTAAACTTCTCGTCCTCATTTTTCCACTTGAACAATGACGTGGTTGATTCGCCCCCGCCCCTCTTCCTCCCCCTCTCAGAAGGGGGGGGGGAGAGGGGGGGCTGTCCATAAATAATTGAAGCAATTAAACATAACTTAATTGCTCAGTCGTAATCACTGTCGATTTGGGATGGGAGAGAGGTCACAGGTGTGTGGCCCCCCGTGTATTCGGTCTTCATCCCCCAAAGCCATTAGCCGATAGCACCTCCTCTAATTGATCACCGAGGGTGTGACCCCCCTGAGTAATTCCGTGCGGTCAACAACAGTATAACAAGTTAGATCTTTACGGGCTCATCTAATTCCAAATATATAACAGCCCTAAAGACGAGGTCGGTCTGTGTGTTCGGAGTCCTCCGGCTACAGGAGAAGTGGATTTTGGGTTGATCTTTCGGGGGGCCAAAATATGCTAGTTTGTGCGTGATATTTTGGTCTCAGATATTTAATCGGCGTTAACATGCAAATGAATGTCAAAACAATCGTCAATAACACTGAATGTGTGAGGCCTTAAAATGAACATATATAATATGTGACGTTTTGAGCAACGGACCTTTTACATCACGTAATGTGAAGGGTCATTTCCCGAATCGTCGCTCATTGGAAATGTTTCCTTTTGCGGCAAATGTGTTAGAGTTTTTTTGTTTTTTATTTATGCGCCACTGCCAACGCAGCAGCAGCATCACCACCAGATGACGTGCTTTGTATTAAAACTGGTCGAATCGTGACATCGCAGGACCATGAGAGATTACTTAAGTCCTTCAACCAGTGGTGTATCGATCATGGCTGATGACAATGATCCAAACCCGTAGTTTTAACTGCCACGCAGGGAGATCGAACCGCTGACCCCTGGATTGTATAGTCCTGTGTGCTGACCACGACACCGCTGTGACAGTGATAGACCAAACCTGGTCATTTCCGTAAGAGTAAACATTTGTGCAGTTGGAGGCAGCATCACCCGAGGGATGCAAACGTCTTTACAGCGGCCAATAAAAGTTCATTGGTGGAGTGTTATGAAAAAAGAAAACGTGAACAAATATTTCCCTTTGACGTTAAAGATAACTTTACCGTGGGTTTAAGTGAAACACTGGAAAAATCCACAACCACGTGTGGTGAGCACTATCCGTGGAAAAAAAACCGTCTTTTACCTTGCGCAGGCCTGGGACCCTACCCATTGATTTGAAAATGAAATGTTATCATTACACGATTCACCCACCCTTCAGTGGGCTGCTTCACAAATATTAAGAGTAATAATTTAAAATTTGAACTGGCTGCCGGACAGGATTCATTCTCTCGGAGAGAGAGAACGACAGAACATTGGGAAGGCAGCAATCAGGTGATGAGTTGGCACCAACAACCGCCCAAGCCCCGCGGTCCTCTATATATGTATTCAGGTGTTATCGGCCAATTAATGGGTGCTTACATGTGGGAGGAAACCAGAGCACCCGGAAAAAAACCCCACGCTTGCCAGGGGGAAACGCTCTATCCCCGTACAGATGGAACAGGTGGTGTTGACACTCTTGCTCGACCGCCTTCTCATGGCAAAGCCAGCGGTACGGCTCCTCCTCGACGCCCACGGGAAGGGAGTTTTACAGCAGCGTCTGCCGTGTGATCCGCCAGCCCTCTCTGCTGCCTCCACAGCGCTGGGTTACAGGTCACGTGGATAGCCACCACTGCTTAGCGAAGTGCACAAACCACACCTCATGCATGACACCTCGTTGGGACGGTTGGGTTATACATTAACCTACTTGTTGCACTACCTATACACATAATTGTTTCCCATCAGTTAGAGGGTGATATTTAATCACGGAAATTTAACGGCCTTCAATTAATACAGGACAAGACACGCGGGAATAAAAAAACAAATCTTGATTTGAAGCTTTCTTGACTGCAGGAACCCATACTCTTTGGTTATTTCGGTAAAGTCACGTAGTTAGTTTTATTTCTAACTATGTGACTTTACCGAAAGAACCAAAGAGTATATTTAAAATGTAATCAGACACCCCCATTACAGAAGGTATACGTGCATTGCTTTTTTTCCAGGGAGACATTTGTAAAGTTGATCCCACCAGCCGCTTAAAACGAATTATCTCGACACACGCTGCGAGTATGTTGCCGAGTGAAGCAATACGAATTTCATTATTACCAAGAACACCAAAACTTGACTTAAAGCTTTTGTGACTGCAGTAATTCATATATTTTGGGTCTTTCGGTAAAGTCACGTAGATAGAAATAAAATTAACTACGTGACTTTACCGAAAAAACCTAAGAGTATTAATCCTTGCAGTCACGAAAGCTTCAAATCTAGAATCCCTCGGGAGGGACACGTGGTGGTGGTTGGAGTGGGAAGGAGGGAAAACCTCGGATCTGACACCACACCTCTGCTGTAGCAAACGGACAGAAAATATGGCGTCTGTGCAGGACCGTCCCTTCCTGAAACCACATTGGGGCTCTGCAAGCCTCTCCTCAGCGTGTCTGGAAAGGCGGTGTTGAATAATCCTGGCCAGGACCTTTCCCGGCACACTGAGGAATGAGATGCCCCTGTAGTTGTTACAGTCTGTGCGGTCTCCCTTCTTAAAGATGGGGACCACCAGGGCATCCTTCCAGTCCTGCGGAACCCGTCCAGTGGTCCAGACGGTTGTCATGATGTCATGTAGGGCAGTCTGTGCACAAATGCCACCCTCCCTCAGCAGTGCATATTGTGGTGGTACCTGCTATGATTACAGCAGTGCATACTGACTGCGGTGGTACGTGGTATGATTACAGCAGTGCATACTGCCTGTGGTCATGGCTGCTATGACTACAACAGTGCATACCGACTTTCACTACAGCAGTGCATACTGCCATCCAGATATATAAACGCAGACACAACTTCAACCGAGAAGATGGGTACAAACTGAGCAATCATTGGACGGACGTTATTTACCTAGTAAAGTCTTAACTGACTGATGTTTCCATCCTACCTGCCTATATCAGATGTTATTTCCGACTCTCTGTGTGTCTTTCTCTCTCTGTGCATCTCACTTCGATCTCTACTCCAGTACTCCAGTGACCCGGGTGCTGCTGCGGGGTCCACTTTCCGCCCCGCCCCCTCTCACCTCCCACCTCCTCTCTCCTCCTCTGCTGCCGAGGCCTATATAACCTCGTGCCACGGCAGATCTCTCGCCTACTTCAGCAGTTTTTTCTTGCTGTGGTTGTCCCACCTAATGACGATTGCTTGTGTTGCGATCGAAACGTCGTGATCTATTATTTTTCTACCTACGTGACTTCACCGAAAGAACCAAAGAGTATTTTTATTCACTTTACTTATTATCATTTTTTTATTGACGTGACTTTACCGAAAGAACCAAAGAATATGAGGCTGAACCGTTTCGCTCTAACACACCGATTCACGCAGCATTAATCACAAACCAATTTAACTGTTCTGTAATTAACATGTCAACTTTCCAATAATGTAGCTATCCTCATGCTAATTAAACACAACTGTTACGATGAGTGCATCGTACATTAGAATCTGATTATTAAACAGATGGGAGTTGGAATGCGGGAGTGTGAGGTGAAGTCCAATCTCCTCAGAAGAGCACAGGGCCACGATCAAGCACTCAAGACAAAGCTCCCCCGTATAGCCTCAACAGACTGTTGGGGAAAGTTCTGTTAGCGAGCACCTTTCAGGGCCAGCACAGCAAGCGACGGGGTGGGTGGCCAACACCACGCCCTTCATGTCCTCAGTAGTGATGTTTATACACCCACACCATGCGCTCTTTTGAGGCTGAGTCGACGTAGGGAAGTCCCAAGACCGGTTCAAATATATTATGCACCACTGTTATTGGTTCTGAGTGGGAATCGAATTCAGGTGGCCGGGTTCGTAGCGCAGTGCCCTAACCACTGCTCTACCGCTGCCCAATTCATCACGCGCGCACACACACACGTCACGTAAACACACGTTATAGAGATCCCCGGAACGATTTACGCACTTGCGATTATCCTCTTTATGAATGTGTACTGCCTGCTGTGACGTGTGGATCAGAAAAATGGACATTAATGAAGACAATGGGAAGCTTGCAAAGAGGCACTGAGAGAGGTGCACCGACCCCTGCTCGTTCTGTCTCACTGGACGTGAAGCTCGCGGCAAAACCACACTCAACTTCTGCTTTCGGTTTTGTTTTACAGACGGCACGTGCTTCCGTGTACATAGCCTCCTCAGCTGTGATCTCCTTTGGCTTATATAGCTCCAAGAGCCTCAACACTCTTTTGTGTGGCAGTATACTGTACCACCAACCACAGCGGCGTTCAGCGCGACCTCGTGCTGCGTCCTTCGCCTGCGCGCGTTTTTTTTCTGCGTCCGCGTCAACTCAGGACGGTTTTTCACGTGATGGCGTGGAGGAGGCCGTGATGGAGGGGAGGAGGCCGTGAAGGCATGGAGAAGGCCGTGATGGCGTGGAGGAGGCCGTGATGGCATGGAGGAGGCCGTGATGGTGGGGAGGAAGCCGTGATGGCGTGGAGGAGGCCGTGATGGCGGGGAGGAGGCCGTGATGGAAGGGAGGAGGCCGTGAAGGCGTGGAGAAGGCGTGATGGCGTGGAGGAGGCCGTGATGGCGGGGAGGAGGCCGTGGTGGCATGGAGGCCGTGATGGCGTGGAGGAGGCCGTGATGGAGGGGAAGAGGCCGTGATGGCGGGGAGGAGGCCGTGATGGCGGCGACGATGCCGTGATACACTCATTCATCTTACACTGACTCACTCACACATCATACACTGACTCACACATCATACACTGACTCACACATCATACGCTGACTCACTCACACATCATACGCTGACTCACGCATCATACGCTGACTCACTCACACATCATACACTCAATCACACAACCACTGACCCATTCACTCATCATACACTGATTCACTCATCATACACTCACTCATCATACGCTGACTCACATCATACACTCACTCACACTACCACTGACTCACTCACACATCATACACTGGGAGTGTCATGCTGCCAGCTATGGCTGCAAGTTTGGTCGTACATGTTATGTATATCGTTTATTGTTAAATTTGAATCACAGTTCTTTTTCTGCCTCACGGCAGGAGTTTTGCCTCACGGCAGATGGGGGGGGGGCGTATGTACACAGAAATTTCCTGTTTTTGATGCTAATTTTGGTCACGTGACCAGGAAGTTGCGATTTAAGATTCCCGCTCAACCACGCGGGCGTCGGCCATTACACACATAATTCAAGATGGCGGCACACATCGCGTCCCAGTGAAGCCAGCCGCAACTGTCCATTGTGGGACTTTAAGAAGCATTGTTTGCAAGTTCGTTTATGATCTTATAATATTGGCAATGCGGTTATAATGTTAGAATGGCCGTTATAATGTAAATGCCTTTATAATGCTGCTAAATTGTTATGATAAATACGAGGCCTAGTTAACAACGAAGCCTGCAACTTTCCTTATTGTGAATGTTACTTGTAATTTAATAAGTCGAGTCAAACTTGTACCCAAGTAACTATATTGCGATCCTGAGAGCAAGGATGACGAAATATCTCATCCACAATTTAGTGTTATGTGTAATACTGTACATTTGGGGTGCAGTGTGATGAATACACGATGTTCCTTTATGTAACACATCAGCTTATGCTATTGTATAGTTATTCAGTGATAATGTAGGGGCCTGGTCCATCCAGGGTCTATTGTTGAGAAACATGTTTTTTAAGACAATGTTCTGATGCTGTGGTGTGCATTCATTGTGTTAGTGTTTCCGGGTTATAACAGATGCTGTATCTGTGCTGTTTTCTCACCAGTTTTACCTCGTTAAATTCAATAAATGACGTTTGGAGTCGGACGTTCATCCTGGCTCTGAGGGTGTATTGGGCGCGAGGTTAACTACTCAGCTAGCGGTGCAACGCAGCGCACAGCGAGGCCGAGACAGTAAAAAGACATTTTTTTGAAGCTCCCAACCAGTGCTTCAGCCAGCTCTGCAGCAAGTCAAAATACACTATTCTTGAAGCTCCCAGTCAGCCTGCAGCAAGCAATGAGCTCTCAAGCAGTCAGCCTGCAGCAAGCAAGGAGCTCTCAAGCAGTCAGCCTGCAGCAAGCAAGGAGCTCTCGGGCAACCAGCTCTGCAACGAGTCTAAATTAAAATCGTGTTGCAAGCATCGCAGCATGGAAAGCCACAGTTCAGCAGGGAGAGATGCTGAAGAAGGTGATTTAAGCAATCCAGGACCTCCCATCCTGCCTCAAGAGAACCAAGGGAGTTCAAGGCCCCAAAGAGAGGTCAGGCTGACACAACGGGCCTTGGAAAGCTATGATGCTGAGAAGCAGGACCTTGATGCCAGGATACAAAGGGAATGGGACCGGGTTGAAACAGATATATCTGAAGCTTCAAAGGCCTCAGACACAGTGGCTTCAATTCAGCGGGTCATCCAGCGAGTGAAGGTGAGCAGCTCAAGCTACAAGCTGCTGGCAAATAAATATATCTCCCTCCTGATGAACGTGAAAACAGATGAGGGCATTGAGGGAGTGCACACGCAAGAGCACTTCCTTGAACTGCTCGATGATAATGTGCAGGCATTGATACAAGATGCAATGGACCGTGTGGAGGGCTTAAGAGAGACACGATCTCAGCACTCTGTCTCATCCAGGTCCAAAACAAGATCTAAAGCATCAGCACACTCAAAGACATCATCTACTAGTATGGCAGCAGCTCAGGCACGCGCAGCAGCAGAAGCAGCAAACGCCCGTATTGCCTACATGGCTGAAGAGGAAGCCATGCTAATTGAAAAGGCTCACATACAAGAAGAAGCAAGTACATTAGCGGATACTGCCACACGGAAGAAAATTGAGCTGGATGCTAAGTTAAGCACCCTACAACTCAAAAATGAAGCAGCTGCTGCAAGGGCCCAGGCAGAGGTGCTCGAAGCAGCAGCCAACCTGGATAAGGAAGATAATTGGAGTGAGTTTGGCACTCAGATACCTGTCAAGGACCGTGATCAACTCACCAGAAAAAATATTTTGGACTGGTCTGAACAATGCATCAATGCTCCTTCACCAAACGATACTGAACAAAGGGTGGACGTTCAGGCATCGCCATCTCCACACCGAATGAACATGAATGCTGTCTACGGGAATAGTGGAAATGCATATCCTGCCCTGAGAGTTAGTCGCCGACTCAGCGTCGCGCATGTGGGGTCAGACGTGGATGCACCAAGTCAGACCCACATTCCAGATAGTCACGTAAGGGGATCCAACCAACGTGATCGAAACCCTTTGGGCCCACAGTCCAACGCCATCGCGAATGACGGCATGCAAGGCAATACAGCCAATAATGCCACCTCACAAGCGGCAGTATGGACTCACCCTGGATCGGCAGGACTAGGAGACTTTGCTAGGTACCTGGCTCACCCCGAACTAATCAACACAGGACTTGTTAAGTTTGATGACCACTCTGAGAACTATCGAGCCTGGAGATCTACCTTCAGGAATGCAATCCGAAATGCAGACATCTCTGCAAGTGAAGAACTCGATCTGTTGGTGAAATTGTTAGGAAATTAATCTGCAGAGTACGCAAAGAGGATCCGGTTAGCAAACATTGACGACCCCGCCTCAAGCCTGCATGCGGTGTGGGAGAGGCTCGAGGACTGCTACGGTAGCCCAGAAAATATTGAGAAGGCTCTCTTTAAGAAGTTGCAGAACTTTCCAAAAATCTCTGGTAGGGACAATAAAAGATTACGAGAGCTTGGAGATCTTTTGATGGAGCTTGAATCAGCCCAGGCTGATCCCTACTTACCAAGTCTCATTTTCTTGAATACCTACCATGGCGTGAACCCCATCGTAGAGAAATTGCCATTTGACGTGCAGGAACAAGTAAACCCGTCAAAACAAAGTTTTTCACTATAAATCCTTTATATGCGTGGCAGCGAACTTAATATAAAGGATTTAAAAATATATTTGTCTGTGGAGAACGCGGGGATCGATCCCGCAACCTTTGGCATGGGAAGCGAGGGCGCTACCAACTGCGCTACTCCGCCACGGCCTGTGGAGGGGTTACGCTCTGGGCTCTTACACTCTGACGTTCAGCCAAAGCCATGAATGCGTTCTATTTGAATATATGTAAAATAAAATTTTTTGCCTAAAAAGTGTACAATTTTGGGAATTTTTTTTCACGAACAATAATTGTCTGGCACAACGAGTCTGTGTGGAAAATGTCAGCTCGATTGGATCACGGGAAGTGGGTTCAAAAACGACCGAAAGATTTGCACGGTCCTAAGCAAGCAAGCAAGCACGCGAACTTAATATAAAGGATTTAACAAGTAAACCCGTAAAAACAAAGTTTTTCACTATAAATCCTTTATATGCGTGGCGGCTAGAGTCCTCTCGTCCTCTGCCTTGAGATGGCTGCCACCTATGCGTCAGATGATTGTCTGCCACCATTAAGCAATTGGTAATTAAATATTTAATTTGTTTTCCCTAAACAGTGTAAAATTTTGGATTTTTTATCACGAAAATTAATTGTCACACACAACGAGTCTGTGCGGAAAATGTCAGCTCGATTGGATCACGGGAAGTGGGTTTAAAAACGAGCGAAAGATTTGCACGGTCCTAAGCAAGCAAGCGAACTTAATATAAAGGATTTAAAAATATATTCGCCTGTGGAGGACGCGGGGATCGATCCCGCGACCTTTGGCATGGGAAGCGAGGGCGCTACCAACTGCGC
Organism: Lampetra fluviatilis; assembly: GCF_964198595.1. NCBI lineage: Eukaryota > Metazoa > Chordata > Hyperoartia > Petromyzontiformes > Petromyzontidae > Lampetra > Lampetra fluviatilis. Next base: position 12,145,756 of record NC_136301.1, on the reverse strand, counting down.
TACTCCACCACGGCCTGTGGAGGGGTTACGCTCTGGGCTCTTACACTCTGACGTTCAGCCAAAGCCATGAATGCGTTCTATTTGAATATATGTAAAATATTTTTTTTTTGCCTAAAAAGTGTAAAATTTTGGGAATTTTTTTTCACGAACATGAATTGTCTGTCACAACGAGTCTGTGTGGAAAATGTCAGCTCGATTGGATCACGGGAAGTGGGTTAAAAAACGAGCGAAAGATTTGCACGGTCCTAAGCAAGCAAGCAAGCACGCAAGCAAGCAAGCACGCAAGCACGCAAGCACGCAAGCAAGCAAGCAAGCACGCAAGCAAGCAAGCACGCAAGCAAGCAAGCACGCAAGCAAGCACGCAAGCAAGCAAGCAAGTCAACTTAATATAAAGGATTTAAAAATGGAGAACAGCGGCTTCAAGATACAAGTCAGAGCATCAGGTTGCATCCCCCCCATTATCTTTTTTCTCAAAGTTTATCCGCAACCTGGCTAAGACCAGAAATGACCCGAGTTTCATGGTTGGCACCACGGGGATTTCCAGTCCAGATCTCCCAAAAATGGAAAGCGCAATGGCGAATCGAGGAACAGCGAGAGTGCCAATTTCTGTACACAATACTGAGGTCTCTCCTACGACATTCGCAAACTCCGTCCAGGCAACCACCACAAAGAAAAAGATAGAGGATCCAGAAAAGCAATGCCCATTGCATGATAAACCCCACTCCCTCCAGAAATGCCGTGAGTTCAGGAGGAAGCCATTGGAAGAGCGGAAGAACATGCTGACAGAATTTGGAGAGTGCTTCAAATGCTGTGCTTCTACAAAGCACCTCGCAAGGAATTGCAAGGCAAATATCAAGTGCGAGGAATGTGGCAGCGACAAACACGCAACTGCTCTGCACACATTTTACTCGAAACCCAGTGGCACTAAGGCTTCCAATCCCGAAGCAGAGCACGGCGGGGAGCAAGGTGAGACCGCCGCACTCACTTCCTCAATCACAACCAAATGCACAGAAGTCTGCGGAGAAGGCTTCAAAGTAACATCTTGCTCAAAGATATGCCTCGTCCGAGTGTATCCCAAAGGACATCCTGAAAGGGCAGTAAGAATGTACGCCATAATGGACGACCAGAGCAACAAGTGTTTGGCAAGGTCAGAGTTCTTTGATCAGCTAAGCGTAGGTGGGAATTCCTTTCCATACACGCTCAGAACATGCTCAGGACTGATGGAGACAGCGGGAAGAAGAGCGAGCGGCCTCATGGTGGAAACCATGGATAGCACCATGAAGCTAGACCTTCCTACGGTGAGAGTGCAATGAGATACCGGACGACAGGAGTGAGATTCCCACGCCTGAAGTCGCACGTCAACACCCACACCTGGAACCCATAGCAGAGTTCATCCCGCCATTGGATCACGCGGCACAGATTTTACTTCTGCTTGGCAGGGACATGCTGAGAGTCCACAAGGTTCGTTATCAACGCAACGGACCTCACGACACTCCCTACGCCCAGAGACTCGACCTAGGATGGGTCATCGTAGGTGAAGTTTGTCTCGATGGAACACACAAACCAGACCACATTAGCACATTCAGAATGAGTGTGCTCATGAATGGAAGCATGTCACTCTTCAAACCGTGCCCCAACCACTTCACACTGAAAGAGAAATTCGACGATAGAAGTCAAGGCTGTACCATGCAGGCCAACTAAGAAACCTCTATGCTGAAAGATGATGTTGGACATACGGTGTTCGTGACAACGAAGGACGACGACAAACCTGCTCCATCGCTAGAGGATAAAGAATTCTTGAAAATAATGGACAGAGTTCTTCCAAGATGAGTCAAACAGTTGGGTTGCCCCTCTGCCATTTCGTAATTCCAGATGCCGGCTACCCAACAATAGAGAGCAAGCCCTCTCACGGCTCAACTCATTGCGTCACACCTTGGACAAGAAACCAGAGATGAAGAATCATTTTGTGTCCTTCATGAAAAACATATTTGATAGTGGTCACGCTGAAGCAGCCCCTCCTCTAGAAGAAGGACAGGAATGCTGGTACTTACCAATCTTTGGCATGTATCACCCAAAGAAGCCGGATCAGATCAGAGTGGTGTTCGATTCCAGTGCTCAATTTAAGGGAATTTCCTTGAACAACGTAATGCTCACCGGACCGGACTTGACCAACAGTCTCCTAGGGTTACTCACCCGTTTCAGAAAGGAGTCAATCGCCGTAACAGCTGACATTCAACAAATGTTCCACTGTTTAATTGTCCGAGAAGACGACAGAAATTTCCTCAGGTTTCTGTGGTACCGCAATAACAACGTCAATGATCGAATTGTTGAATACAAAATGAAGGTGCATGTCTTCGGCAACAGCCCATCCCCAGCGGTAGCCACCTTATGGACTGAGGAGGACCGCGCAGGCAGGAGAAGGGGAATTTGGGAAAGACGCCAAGCGATTTGTAGAGCGAGATTTCTACGTTGACGATGCACTTAAATCAATGCCCACGGCCTCAGAAGCCATCGATCTGCTCCAAAGGATGCAAGGAATGTTAGCAACTGCTAACCTGAGACTTCACAAGATAGCGTCCAGCAGTGCAGAAGTAATAAAAGCGTTTCCTTCAGATGATCGCTCATAAGACTTGAAAGACTTGGACCTTAACATCGAAACACCACCAACCCAACGTAGTCTTGGACTGAGTTGGGACCTGAAAGCGGATACGTTCACGTTCCGAGTATCAATTGGAGAGAAACCTTACACGCGACGTGGCATCTTGTCGATGGTAAACAGCCTGTACGATCCACTAGGATACTCAGAGACCTTTGTGCTGATACACAAGACTGGGATAGCCCGTTGCCAGAGGAACGGCGACAAGAATGGGAAACTTGGAGAAATTCCTTACAGGCACTTGAGCAGCTGCAGATTCCACGTTCCTACACGCCCACATCCCTTTTCGTAACCCAACGGAAGGAGTTACATGTGTTTGCAGATGTTTCTATGATGGCCGTAGCAGCCGTAGCTTACCTAAAAACCACAAGCGCAGAAGGGATCCAGCATGTTGGGTTCATATTGGGCAAAACCAAACTGGCCCCACAACCGAAACATACCATCCCAAGGCTCGAGCTGTGTGGAACCGTTCTTGCCACAGAGGTGGCGGAACTGATCTTAGACGAATTGGACGTCAAACTGGACGTGGTCAAGTTCTACACGAACAGTAAGGTCGTACTAGGCTACATAAACAACCAAACCAGAAGGTTCTACACCTACATCAGCAACCGGGTGGAACGTATCAGAAGATCGACGCAGCCGGAGCAATAGAATTACGTTCCAACTGACCAGAATCCAGCAGATCTCGCAACTAGGTCCGTCTCTGCATCTCTGCTGAAGCAAACCATCTGGCTGACGGGTCCAGCGTTCCTCTTACGATGTGACGGTGGCCCATGTACTACCAAAGAGACCTTTGGACTCGTAGAGCCCGAGTCAGACAAGGAGATTCGTCCTCAAGTGACAACTTTTGTAACAAATGTGCGACCAAGAAGTCCACTGAGTCCACACTAATTTGAACATTTCTCGAAATGAACGACGCTCGTGCGAGCGATAGCACATCTAACACATATCGCAGACTGCTTCCATCGCCCGATGAGAGGCACCACTGGTAGCTGCAATGGATGGCATCACTGCACAGTGCCATGCACTGAAGATTAGCTTTCTAGAGCAAGGAAATCAATCTTCCGCTGTGTGCAACAGGCAGCTTATGCAAGCGAGATCAAGGCCATCAACAAGGGAGAAGACCTTCCTAGGGTCAGCACCCTCAGGAAGCTAAACCCCAGAATGGACAAAGACGACTTGCTCAGGATCGGTGGTCGGCTAGGGAATGCAAAATTAGATGAGAATGAATGAAACCCCATCATAATCCCAAGCTAGAGCCACATTGCAATTTTACTTGTGCGCCACTACCACGAGAAGGTCAAACACCAAGGTCGGCACTTCACAGAAGGAGCAATCCGATCTGCAGGGCTGTGGATCGTTGGAGCAAAGAGGTGCATCGCCAGCACAATCCACAAGTGTATCAGGTGTCGCAAGCTACGTGGAAAACAGGAAGAACAGAAAATGGCAGACCTCCCAGACGATCGACTCAGTGTGGAACCTCCCTTCACCTCTGTAGGGATCGATGTGTTCGGACCATGGACAGTCATCTCCCGTCGATTCCAAGCGCCGATGGAAAAGTTCGAAAAGTCGAGGTTATAATTGCGAAGCAAGGTGTTGCAAGAACTTTCGTCAGGCCCATAGTCGAGACAGTACTACTTCTCTCTCGCAAAGATATGGACAAATAAGTTGACCCGTTGAAGTTGTTATACATTTGTTTATGAGATAGGAAATAAATGGTGGTATCTCTTACATACCAGACGGGGAGTGTACTTCCTCACGGCAGGGGTTTTGCCTCACGGCAGATGGGGGGGGGTGGGGCGTATGTACACATGAATTTTTTTATGCTAATTTTGGTCACGTGACCAGGAAGTTGCGATTTAAGATTCCCGCTCATCCACGCGGTCGTCGGCCATTACACACATAATTCAAGATGGCGGCACACATTGCGTCCTAGTGAAGCCAGCCGCAACTGTCCATTGTGGGACTTTAAGAAGCATTGTCTGTAAGTTCGTTTATGTTCTTAAAATATTGGCAATGCGGTTATAATGTTAGAATGGCCGTTATAATGATGTAAATGCCTTTATAATGCTGTTAAATTGTTATGATAAATACGAGGCCTAGTTAACAACGAAGCCTGCAACTTTCCTTATTGTGAATGTTACTTGTAATTTAATAAGTCGAGTCAAACTTGTACCCAAGTAACTATATTGCGATCCTGAGAGCAAGGATGATGAAATATCTCATCCACAATTTAGTGTTATGTGTAATACTGTACATTTGGGGTGCATGTGATGAATACACAATGTGCCTTCATGTAACACAGCAGCTTATGCTCTTGTATAGTTATTCAGTGGTAATGTATGGGCATGGTCCATCCAGGGTCTATTGTTGAGAAACATGTTATCTAAGACAATGTTTTCATGCTGTGGTGTTCATTGTGTTGGTGTTTCCGGGTTATAACAGATGCTGTATCTGTGCTGTTTTCTCACCAGTTTTACCTCGTTAAATTCAATAAATGACGTTTGGAGTCGGACGTTCATCCTGGCTCTGAGGGTTTATTGGGCGCGAGGTTAACTACTCAGCTAGGGGTACAACGCAGCGCACAGCGAGGCCGAGACAGTTCCTATGATTACTGTTGTTACATTGTTTTTATAGCTTTATTTTGGTGATTTCGAAAACATATGGTTAAGCCATGTTTCTTGCGGAAGTGTGGAGTTGCCCTGATAACTTTAATCTAAATTGTCTTATGGTTGTTATTGTTTGACTTGCATCACACTGGGATTTTTGCACACAGCGTTGTAATACGGTGGTTTTTTTTCTGGAAGATTTGCTGGTTTATCCAGGATGTTTTTGTTGCACGTCGTCGCTTTAAGATGTTCTTTGTTCATATTTTGTTTGTTGCGGTTGCACCCGACTCAATAACCGCATGGCTCACAGGGCTATACCTAATAAATTAAACTTGAAACACTCAGGGGCCGTCTATAAATGACGTCACACACCTAGGGGGGGAGGGGGTCAGACATTTGTGACGATGTGTGACGTGGGGGGGAGGGTTTGAGAAATGTGACGTCACATCAAAATGCGCAACTTTAAATAAATATAAAGAACATAATTGTTATAACCACACTAATTTTGATACATTTTCATTATTAACTATTTGTATATTTTAATTTACTAAGGTCACCTTTTATTTATTCCATGAAGGAGCATTTTTCTTCTCCATATGAGAATGGAGAAGCATAACTTTTGTAATTTTTGTAAATTATTGTTATAAACATTTTTATTTTAATGATTCTATCAGGGATTTTCATTCTGTGGAATGAATATGTTATAGTTATAATTGAACTCTCCATTTTGCTTCGTTCTACTACAAAGTTTCAAGTATTTTTTATACTTATAATTACTTTTCATATTTAATAATTATAAGAGAATTTCAATATAATATTCTGAACATCTGCAGTTTTAGTTGTACGTTGAATATTTTCAAGTGAATTTTATGCTAAATTTCAGCTTTCCAACGCCTCCTTTTTAATGCATGTTTTCTCCTACAATATCAGAGTGCAGCGCCATATTAAATACACACTACAATGGCAATAGTTTAAAGTGATTTGAAGCATGTTTTATTTTCAAAATGGAAATGTGGTTGGGGGGGGGCAGAGCTTTGTGACGTCATATTTGAGGGGGGTCTGACTTTTTGTTACGCCGTGTGACGAGGGGGGGTCAAAAATCGGCCAAAATCGCGTGACGTCATTTATGGACGGCCCCTTACTCACCGGCTGCCAGTCATCTCGGTGTCGCTCTTATATCGCTACTACCATGTTTTTTGTTCGCGTTAATTATTGATTCGTTCACCCACGCCGAGCACTCGGTCTCCCAGACTCTTTCATCTCGTCCATGTGTTTAATTCAGGTCATAACAACACACTCATTCACTCACTAACCCACAGCACTGCAGGTCACAACAAGACAAAAAAACACTTATACACATACTCGAGTCAATAATGCACTTACCTACTCACACACAGGTCACAACACACTCACTTTATATTCTTGGTTCTTTCGGTAAAGTCACGTAGATAAAAAATTATAAATGAATAAATAAACGTCGTGGTTTTTTTGCTTTTATTTTTAATTTTAATTTATTTCATTTATTTCTGCAGTCACTAAAGTTTTAAGTAAAAATTTAACACACTCACACACTCTCATCCACTTATTCATCCACTTAATCACTCACTCATTCACCAACTAACTCGTCCACTAAGTCAACCACCCACCCACTCAGAATCTTTATTTAGACTGGAGGAGGAATTCGATGAGCTTTGAAGCTCTTTTTACACTGATGTCCAGTATGGGCGGGTCACCACCCTGCAGGTCACCTAACTTCTCCTGATCCTTTTTTCCCCTCGCGGTGCTTCAATGTGCGGTTCTCTCTCATCGTTTCTTTTCCGACGTTGCTAATGAGCATTATTAATTCTTACCTGTTACTTCAATCGTGCTGTTTGCTACTTGCTGCCTAGCGTTTAGGGCCCTTACTCATCAACCATGATTAAATAAGAACGCATAAGAACGTCTACATTTCGTATTAGTAGCATTAGGGTCAGTTTTGTCAGTCGACTGCTGGGTGAGGGCCTCCCCATGCCGTGCAGGTCGCGGTGGGGTTATTTATCCAAGCTTAGTTAGATATTTAATGTGTGTTTTCGTGATAGAAGGGGCTAAACGGGAGCAGCACGGATGGAATGAGATGGCACGAGAAGATGTGGAGGTGAGTGGACTTGGTATCAGCGGTGTCTGTGGAGGAGGATGCTTGTGAAGGACGCTACTGGGCAGTTGGAGGCAGTCGTGCTCCAGCAACAACGGAGGGCAGAGGAACGGAGCGCCGGGCAGCTTAAACACAGCAAGTTGGCACAGTAGGAGGCACAGATGGTGTATTGGCCAGTCAGCCCGTGACACCTAGGTCTGTCCCGTGACTTCATACCAGTGGGCTTTAGACACTTCACGTGGCCTTAAAGTGCACATAGCCTGGCACAAACGCCGTGGTGACGTCACCGCCACTTGGTGCCGAATGGCGGTTGTTGTTGATTTATCCAAATGCGGGTTGCTGAAATCAGGGAGCACAGGGGTAGAGTACAAAATAGGGTGCTGTTGGATTGTCCTCTGCTGCCCTTTCACGTGTCACGCCTGTATATAAAAAAAAAACCTTTGCTGCTGCTGGCTAGCGAGTGAGTTCAATGCGTATGCTGATCCTTAGGCTTTTTCCCCACTCTTACAAATCCATCTCCCACATCTGCTTCGCTCTCCCCACCCCGATCCAGGTTGATCTGTGGGGGGCTTACACGTTCTGTCTCGCAGCCCATGCATCTGCGGACTGATCCACGCTCAATTTCTGATTTTGTTGTTTGTTTTACAGACTCGCGTCCTGTCTCTTTCGTACAGAGACTCTCACGACTCCGACACACAACTACCACCAAACAAAGATTCCCCGTATAGCAGTGGCGGCTCGTCAATAGAGGGCGCAGGGGCGCCGCCCCCATCAAGATTCAAGAATATACATATACAAAAATTATATAAAAATACATAAATAAAATATTTTTTTCATACGATGTGCCGGCTGGTAGTAAGAAAAGCATCAGCATTTAATAAAAACTGGCTTTAATCGGTCAACTATTTTCTATGTTTTTCAATGTGTTTCATGCGGGGCGCCGGACAAATGGATGTCTATGTGAGACTTTACATTTTCGGACAGCATGTGACCTGAAGCTGGTCTCTAATTGGTTTCTTAAAGATTCTCCTCGGGGCGCAAGTCGTTGCGTCCCTGGCCAATCAGAATTGGATACATGTTATTTTATCCAATCTGATTGGTTCTCGTCACCTGTCATTCAAATTTACGCTCTGGGCCACTACTGCGAGTGCGCAGGCGACACCACTTCGACACTTGCTAGGCTGATCAAATTTTTTGTGTAAACAATGGCAGCAGTTCATCCAAATTCTGTAATTTATTTACAAAAAAACCCTTTCACAAGGCTTTCGCTGGAAGAAATAAAAAAGATAAAGGATCTCGGACCGGACCAACCCGATTTACAAATCCAGCAGCAGGCCAGTGACAGAGGACGAAGCTACACACGAAGCTTCACCCGCGCTTGTTATGAGAAACGGAGGTGGCTGGCTGGATGTGATGTTAGCAATTCTCTTTTTTGTTTTCCCTGTCTTTTATTTCAAAGTGTCGGCACTGAAGTTTTGTGGACAACGACGGGGGTAAGAGACCTCAAACATCTCTCTGACAAATGCAAACGTCATGAAAGTAGCCGCAGCCATATTGATAATAGCATGAAACTAACGTTTTTATGTTCAAGTAGGAAACATGCTTTTTGGTACTTTGGTCTGAAATGTATATAAAAGAGAAACATTTATGTTCAAGTAGGAAACATGCTTTTTGGTACTTTGGTCTGAAATGTATATAAAAGAGAAACATTTATGTTCAAGTAGGAAACATGCTTTTTGGTACTTCTTTTGGTCTGAAATGTAAATAAAGATCATCAAAATTTATATTCAAGTAGTCAAAATGGTTTTTGGTACTGCTTTATATTTATTTGCCCCCCTCAATAAAATAAAAAAAATGCGCCCCCCCAAAAATAAATATCACCAGCCGCCACTGCCGTATAGCCTTAACAGATGGTATCTATGAAGGCCGACACGGCACACGAAAGGGTCAGTGACCAGCACCACGCCCGACCGTCTTTGTCTCCCCAGTGGCGATGATTACACACCACACCAGGTACTAATTTGAGGCTGAGTCGAACTAGGGGAGGTCCAGGACCAGTTCAAATATTCGTCACTGGTGTTGGCCGTGAGTGGGAATCGAACTCACGTCGCCGGGTTTGTAGTGTAGCGCGCTAACCACTACACCCACTGGTGGAGACGGTGGTGGTGGGGTGGCACGTGCCCCCCCAATGATCCGATCGAAATTATGGATTTCGATCGGATCATTGGGGTTTATTAGTAATAAATCGGCATTTTGCGACCCCCACTGCCACTGTGTAGCATATTATTATGTGCCAGTGACTCTATGAGATGACAGGACAACAGTCTCAGTCCATAATTGGCAATAATTAACGGTAAAGCAGTTATAAGTGACTGAATTGTGCGCAGTTGCGCATACAGTACACGACTTCCCTGAAGGCATTCACCTTCAGCGAGCGCGATGCCGATCACACACGGTTATAATTCGACCCTCGATCGTCGATCGATGGCTGCGCCATCGCCGCACACGCGTCGAATAAAAATCAAGGGACAAGTCCTTACTTACTAACAACTATTATTTTTCATTGCTGGAGGGGTTGCCCCCCTACCTGAATATCCTGGCTCCGCCACTGACTACACCACCGCTCCCACCACCACCCGCGTCACATGTACATGCACTCCAGTCCCGTGTTGTCAATCCACTACTGGTTGAGGGCCACTCCAGGCTATGAGGCTCGTGGAGGGTGACTTGATTGGCCACACTTCGCACTCGGGTTGCCACCTTGTTCCAGGTTTTTCCAGCATCGCTCCTCTCTTTCCCATATGAGAAATCTGTAGGCCTTCCTGGTACATTAACCGGCATTGTCAGTTGCCTCGTAAATAACAAGACCACCTTCAGGAGACAAAGCGTGTGCTTTGTCTCCTGTTTTGTCTCCTTCCGGTATTGAAATATTCACCCTGCAGCAGGTTCACAATCAACTTCTGCTTTCAGTTTGTTTTTACGGTTGCCACATACTTCCTGTTGTCGTGCGCAGAACCTCAATTCTGAGCGATCCCGTTTGGCCACAAATTCACAACCTCTTTTCCGGAGTGTGCCGAACTCCAGTTCTTCACGACCCACTCTGCATGCTACATCTTTCCGCGTTTACTAATTAACTCCCATTCAAAAAAACTATTTTCACACCGCACGTGCCCGATGAGTCGTGTCCATCACACACGCGTGCTGATCACACGTGGAAAGAAAAAAAGTTTTATGCCTGTCGCAAAACTTGCTCAAACTCGACGGCGGATCTCAAAAATCTGCCAGTAAACTGGCTCACGTTCTTCAGGCCAGAGACCGCGACATTGCGCTGGCTATCACACGAGGTTTGCGCGCACATGCAGCAGCTTATTGCACACCGTGGACTGTGGATTGCAAACGGTGTCGATTGGGGTCCATTGAGGCTGCTACACGCACTGCTTTGTGAGATAGGACAGTGTGGACTGGTGCAGACCCTTGTAGAGAAATAGGCAGCGTTTGTAAGTAATCTTCTGTTTGATAGGCAGCCAATGTAACTCGTCGTGATCAGATCGATGTCGTGGTCAGATTAAACTTCCACTTGCGAACTATCAGGCGATCCGCAGCAGTCAATACCTACTTCAGCAGACGCATATTCAAATCACTGGCGCAGCCGAAGATGCCGTTGGCGATAGTCTCCGCGCGACTGGTGAAACACGCTTCCTCGAACAGTCTCCACGGTCAATGCACGACGGACAGTGCATAATTATCGAAGCTAATAAAAAAAAACGTCTGGTCAAGCGCCTGATGTGAGCCGGCGAATGTCAGCTTAGCATCAAGGAGGCCAAGACATTACTGTACTTGTCTTGCCTCACGGCAGATGTGGAGCGTGTGTTCACAGGAAGTTCCTGTTTTTTGATGCTAATGTTGGTCACGTGACCAGGAAGTGACGATGTTAGATTTCCACTGTACCACGCGGGCGTCAGCCATTACACAGATAAGTCAAGATGGCGGCACGCATCGCATCTCAGTGAGATCACAGCTGCACTTGTCCATTGTGGGAGCTTAAGAAGCATTATCTGTAAGTTGTTTATATTCCTATAATATTGGAAATGCTGTTGTAATGTTGGAATGACCGTTATAGCAATGTAAATGCCTTTATGGTGCCGTTAAGTTGTTGTAGTAAATACGAGGCCTAGTTAGTAACGAAGCCTGTGACGTTCCTTATTGTGGATGTTACTTGTGATTTAGTAGGTCGAGTCAGACTTGTGCCTATGTTGCGATCCTGAGAGTGATGACGAAGTATCTCATCCACAGTTTAGTGTTAAGTGTAATGCTGTACATTTGGGGTGCAGTGGGATGACTACACTCTGTGCCTGTATGCAACGCACCAGCTTGTGCCTTTGTCTAGTTGTTCAGGGGTAATGTGGGGGCCTGGTCCTTCCAGGATCTATTGTTATCTGAGACAATGTTCTGATGCTGTGGTGTTCATTGTGTGGGTGTTTCCGAATTATAACAGATTCTGTATCTGTGTTTTCTCACCAGTTTTACCTGTTACAATCAATAAATGACGATCGGAGTTGGACGGTCATCCTGGCTCCGAGGGTTTATTGAACACATGGTTATCTACTCGACTAGCGGTGCAACGCAGCGCACAGCGAGGCCGAGATAGTAAAAAGATACTCTTCTTAAAGTTCCCAAGAAGTCCTGCAGCCAGCTCTGCAGTCAGCTCTGCAGCCAGCCCTGCAACCAGCTCTGCAGTCAGCTCTGCAGCCAGCCCTGCAGCCAGCTCTGCAGCCAGCCCTGCAGCCAGCCCTGCAGTCAGCTCTGCAGCCAGCTCTGCAGCCAGCCCTGCAACCAGCTCTGCAGCCAGCTCTGCAGTCAGCCCTGCAGCCAGCCCTGCAGCCAGCGCTGCAGTCAGCTCTGCAGCCAGCTCTGCAGCCAGCCCTGCAGTCAGCCTGCAACAAGCAAGGAACTCTGCAACGAGTCTACATTAAAATCGTACTGCAAGCATCGCAGCATGGAAAGCCACAGTTCAGCAGGGAGAGATGCTGAAGAAGGTGAACCAAGCAATCCAGGATCTCCCATCCTGCCTCAAGAGGACCAAGGGAGTTCAAGGCCCCAGAGGGAGGTCAGGTTGACGCAACGGGCCTTGGATAGCTATGAGGCTGAGAAACAGGACCTTGATGCCAGGATACAACGGGCATGGAACCGGGTTGAAGCAGATTTATCTGAAGCTTCAAATGCCTCAGACACAGTGGCCTCAATTCAGCGGGCCATCCAGCGAGTGAATGTGAGCAGCTCAAGCTACAAGCTCCTGGCAAATAAATACATCTCGCTCCTGATGAAGGTGAAACAGATGAGGGCATTGAGGGAGTGTGCAGACAAGAGCACTTCCTCGAACTGCTCGATGATAATGTGCAGGCAGTGATACAAGATGCAATGGACCGTGTGGAGGGCTTAAGAGAGACACGATCTCAGCACTCTGTCTCATCCAGGTCCACCACAAAATCTAAAGCCTCAGCACACTCAAAGACATCATCTACTAGTATGGCAGCAGCTCAGGCACGCGCGGTAGCAGAAGCAGCAAACGCCCGTATTGCCTACATGGCTGAAGAGGAAGCCATGCTAATTGAAAAGGCCCACATACAAGAAGAAGCAAGCATAGCAACTGCTGCCGCACGGAGGAAAGCAGAGCAAGAAAGTATATTAGCAACTGCTGCCGCACGAGAGCAAGAGAGTATATTAGTGGCTACCGCCACGCGGAAGAACATTGAGCTGGATGCTAAGTTAAGCACCCTACAACTCCAAAGGGAAGCAGCTGCTGCAATGGCCCAGGCAGAGGTGCTCGAGGCAGCAGCTAACCTGGATAAGGAAGAGAATTGGAGTGAGTTTGGCACTCAGATACCTGTCAAGGACCGTGATCAACTCACCAGAAAAAATATTTTGGACTGGTCTGAACAATGCATCAATGCTCCTCCACCAAACGATACTGAACAAAGGGTGGACGTTCAGGCATCATCATCTCCACACCGAATGAACATGAATGCTGTCTACAGGAATGGTGAAAATGCATATCCTGCCCTGGCAGTTAGTCGCCAACTCAGCGTCGTGCACGTGGGGTCAGACGTGGATGCACCAAGTCAGACCCACATTCCAGACAGTCATATAAGGGGATCCAGCCAACGTGATCGAAACCCTTTGGGCCCACAGTCCAACGCCATCGCAAATGACGGCATGCAAGGCAATGCAGCAAATAATAGCACCTCACAAGCGCCAATATGGACACACTCTGGATCAGCAGGACTAGGGGACTTTGCTAGGTACCTGGCTCACCGCGAACTAATCAACACAGGACTCGTTAAGTTTGATGACCACTCTGAGAACTATCGAGCCTGGAGATCTACCTTCAGGAATGCAATCCGAAATGCAGACATCTCTGCAAGTGAAGAACTCGACCTGTTGGTGAAATGGTTAGGAAATGAATCTGCAGAATACGCAAAGAGGATCCGGTCAGCAAACATTGACGACCCCGCCTCAAGCCTGCATGCGGTGTGGGAGAGGCTCGAGTAGTGCTATGGTAGCCCAGAAACCATTGAGAAGGCTCTCTTCAAGAAGTTGCAGAACTTTCCAAAAATCTCTGGTCGAGACAATAAAAGGTTACGGGAGCTTGGAGATCTTTTGATGGAGCTTGAATCAGACCAGGCTGATCCCTACTTACCAGGTCTCATTTTCTTGAATACCTACCATGGCGTGAACCCCATCGTAGAAAAATTGCCATTTGACGTGCAGGAAAAATGGAGAACAGCGGGTTCAAGATACAAGTCAGAGCATCAGGTTGCATTCACCCCATTCTCTTTTTTCTCAAAGTTTATCCGCAACCTGGCTAAGACTAGAAATGACCCGAGTTTCATGTTTGGCACCACGGGGATTTCCAGTCCAGATCTCCCAAAAATGGAAAGAACGATGGCGAAACGAGGAACAGCGAGAGTGCCAATTTCCGTACACAAGACTGAGGTCTCTCCTGCGACATTCGCAAACTCCGTCCAGGCAACCACCACAAAGAAAAAGATAGAGGATCCAGAGAAGCAATGCCCATTGCATGATAAACCTCACTCCCTCCAGAAATGCCGTGAGTTCAGGAGGAAGCCATTGGAAGAGCGGAAGAACATGCTGAAAGAATTTGGAGTGTGCTTCAAATGCTGTGCTTCTACAAACCACCTTGCAAGGAATTGCAAGACAGATATCAAGTGCGAGGAATGTGGCAGCGACAAACACACAACTGCTCTGCACACATTTTACTCGAAACCCAGTAGCACTAAGGCTTCCGATCCCGAAGCAGAGCATGGCGGGGAGCAAGGCGAGACCGCCGCACTTACTTCGTCAATCACAACCAAATGCACAGAAGTCTGTGGAGAAGGCTTCAAAGGAAGGTCTTGCTCAAAGATATGCCTCGTCCGAGTCTATCTCAAAGTACATCCTGAAAGGGCAGTAAGGATGTACGCCATAATGGACGACCAGAGCAACAGGTCTTTGGCAAGGTCAGAGTTCTTTCATCAGCTAAGTGTGGGTGGGAATTCCTTTCCATACACGCTCAGAACATGCTCAGGACTGATGGAGACAGCGGGAAGAAGATCGAGCGGCCTCATGGTGGAAACCATAGATAGCACCATGAAGCTAGCCCTTCCTACGGTGACAGAGTGCAACGAGATACCGGACGACAGGAGTGAGATTCCCACGCCCGAAGTTGCACGTCACCACCCACACCTGAAACCCATAGCAGAGTTCATCCCGCCATTGGAACACGCGGCACAGATTTTACTTCTGCTTGGCAGGGACATGCTGAGAGTCCACAAGGTTCGTAACCAACGCAATGGACCTCACGACGCTCCCTATGCCCAGAGACTCGACCTAGGATGGGTCATCGTAGGTGACGTTTGTCTGAAGGGAATACACAAACCAGACCACATTAGCACATTCAGAACGAGTGTGCTCACGAATGGACGCACGTCGCTCTTCAAACCGTGCCCCAACCACTTCACGCTGAAAGAGGAACTCGGCGAGAGAAGTCAAGGCTGTACCGTGCAGACTTACGAAGAAACCACCATGACTTCGCTTGTGCATCCACCGTCTTCGTTGGAGTTTGTTCCTCCACGTTTCTCCAAGCCAGTCCTGACTGACGGGAAGAAGACTAAGGTGAAGCCGCT
Organism: Lampetra fluviatilis; assembly: GCF_964198595.1. Classification (NCBI taxonomy): domain Eukaryota; kingdom Metazoa; phylum Chordata; class Hyperoartia; order Petromyzontiformes; family Petromyzontidae; genus Lampetra; species Lampetra fluviatilis. The sequence continues at coordinate 12,130,177 of NC_136301.1, read as the reverse complement.
GCTCGTCGCTCTGCTGGTGGTCGTGGCGGTGGTCGCTGTGACCGTGGCCTCTCCGTTCCTCAACTCGGAGCTATCGTCCGAGTGGGAATTCTGGAAGGAGTTCCACGGCAAGGCCCCACAACTGGAACATACCATCTCAAGGCTCGAGCTGTGTCGAGCCATTCTTGCTACAGAGGTGGCGGAACTGATCTTAGACGAATTTGACGTCAAACTGGACGCGGTCAAGTTCTACACGGACAGTAAGGTCGTACTAGGCTACATAAACAACCAAACCAGAAGGTTCTACACCTACATCAGCAACCGGGTGGAGCGCATCAGGAGATCGACGCAGCCGGAGCAATGGAATTACGTTCCAACTGACCAGAATCCAGCAGATCTCGCAACTAGGTCCGTCCCTGCATCTCTGCTGAATCAAACCATCTGGCTGACGGGTCCAGCGTTCCTGTTACGACGTGACGTTGGCCCATGTACTACCAAGGAGACCTTTGGACTCTTAGAGCCCGAGTCCGACAAGGAGATTCGTCCTCTAGTGACAACTTTCGTAACAAATGTGCGACCGAGAAGTCCACTGAGTCCACACCATTTTGACCATTTCTCGAAATGGACGACGCTTGTGCGAGCGATAGCACATTTAACGCATATCGCAGACTGCTTCCATCGCCCGATGAGAGGCACCACTGGTAGCTGCAATGGATGGCATTACTGCACAGTGCCACGCACTGAAGACGAGCTTTCCAGAGCAAGGAAATCAATCTTCCGCTGTGTGCAACAGGCAGTTTATGCAAGTGAGATCAAGGCCATTAACAAGGGAGAAGACCTTCCTACTTCTCTCTCACAAAGATATGGACAAATAAGTCGACCCATTGAAGTTGTTATACACTTGTTTATGAGATAGGAAATAAATGGTGGTATCTCCTAGATACCAGACGGGGAGTGTCTTGCCTCACGGTAGATGTGGAGCGTGTGTTCACAGGAAGTTCCTGTTTTTTGATGCTAATGTTGGTCACGTGACCAGGAAGTGACGATGTTAGATTTCCACTGTACCACGCGGGCGTCAGCCATTACACAGATAAGTCAAGATGGCGGCACGCATCGCATCTCAGTGAGATCACAGCTGCACTTGTCCATTGTGGGAGCTTAAGAAGCATTATCTGTAAGTTGTTTATATTCCTATAATATTGGAAATGCTGTTGTAATGTTGGAATGACCGTTATAGCAATGTAAATGCCTTTATGGTGCCGTTAAGTTGTTGTAGTAAATACGAGGCCTAGTTAGTAACGAAGCCTGTGACGTTCCTTATTGTGGATGTTACTTGTGATTTAGTAGGTCGAGTCAGACTTGTGCCTATGTTGCGATCCTGAGAGTGATGACGAAGTATCTCATCCACAGTTTAGTGTTAAGTGTAATGCTGTACATTTGGGGTGCAGTGGGATGACTACACTATGTGCCTGTATGCAACGCACCAGCTTGTGCCTTTGTCTAGTTGTTCAGGGGTAATGTGGGGGCCTGGTCCTTCCAGGATCTATTGTTATCTGAGACAATGTTCTGATGCTGTGGTGTTCATTGTGTGGGTGTTTCCGAATTATAACAGATGCTGTATCTGTGTTTTCTCACCAGTTTTACCTGTTACAATCAATAAATGACGATCGGAGTTGGACGGTCATCCTGGCTCCGAGGGTTTATTGAACACATGGTTATCTACTCGACTAGCGGTGCAACGCAGCGCACAGCGAGGCCGAGATAGTACTGCATTCGACACTGGAATGCTAACAGCCATTTAGGTGAATGGATTACAGATGACCCGAGTCGGGCAACCGGTGGAAGAAGCTGGCTTGGCGGGTTGTAGCGGGAGCTACGGGAACCTAGGTTGTGACGGGTTCAGTGGGAGAAGTGGCCTCGGCCACTATTATTTCACAACTTATATTTGACCTATTATCATCCAGTGGTCGTTTTTTAGCGCCGGTTACAAATATGTATATAGCGACAAACCGCGGTAATATGGGGATCATAGGGAAAATCGCTGCAAAAGTGCAAATTGGGGAACTCGCCTTGGCGGTGCCCATATTGGTTTCGAACATGCTGGCGGTTCCATGCCTGCTAGGAACCGATGTCTTGAGACAATTGCTGCTATGTATACTTACTGACCAACGCTGCATAGAGACGCCATCCGGGACTCCCATTTTTTTTCTAAAACCAACAGAAAAATATACCGAGATGGGCATGATAAATGCAGACATTTGTCAACAAGTCCATGAGTGTACCTCTAAGCGCGCAAATATTAATACCACTGAGGAACCGAAAATAAAGAGTATGAAAACAAATCATCACAACGCGCGCCAACTCATCGATTTTAATTTCTCCATCAAATGCTACGACTCGCACATTGATGTTAATGGCAGCACAAACAGTTGTATGAACGGACCATAAACCGTTTATACAAGTGTTGAATGTCGGGGAGCGGCGAATCACTGTATAAGCAGGAACCTTAATGGCACATGTGAGGCCTCTATCCATGGATATGTAGGACCTCAACAGGCAAAATAATAGCGGAAGTTGCTAATTATGTTGCGTCAATGGAGGAAAATTGGTTAAACCAACTGATGTGACGAGAACGCAGAGTTATCAGAAGTGATGTAGTGGGATGCGATCACTCAACAACAATGTCTGGTGGTGCCCACATCCATGCGAGGCAAGTTGATGCGGGAGGTTTATGCAAATAAGTTGTTGCACTTGGGATGTAGAAACACGCTCTTGACTTTCTAACGCGATTATTATTGGCCGTGCATGTCCATGGATGTAAATGACTTAGTCGCGGGGTGCATGGAGTGTGGGCAACAGAAATAACCTGCAAACAGGTAACATCCTCCCTTACAACCGATCGTTGTATCGAGAGTCAACGAATTGGTCGCGCTCGATATTCTCGTGGAAGGGGAAATACATTTCTCCTGGTAAGGGCAGAATATCTTACAAGGTGGCCGCTGCCTGACCAAACGGCAGCATCAATTACTGATGCGTTCCTTCACGGATACGTTATGGACAAAGGCCCTCCTGAGCAGCTCCTCACTGATCAGGGATGACATTTTCCCCCTAAACTCTTAAAAGAGGTATGCGAGGCATTGGGTACAAAGCAAGTGCATACTTCTCCATACCACCCTCAAACGGATGGTATGGTCGAATGGCTGAACAGAACATTGACAGCGATGCTCTGCCAAGTTGTTAATGAGACAAACTGACTGGGATCTCCACATTCCAGGGGTCTTGGCAGCATATAGACTGTCGTCACATGCCTCCACAGCAGGGAGAATGAACCTATCATAGACACACAGCTAGGTAAGACTCCCAAAGGCGTGTCAGGTCAGCCGGTGCCCTTGCAGGTCACGCTGGACCAACTACATGAGGCACGGGCAGCGGCAATGGCAAACACCTCGAATGCCCAGACCGCAAATGAGCGACAAAAAATGCCACAGAATCATGCACTTTCTTGGTCATTTGGTAACAAGGCATGGCTACATTGTTCACATGTCCCATTGAATACCTCCCCTAAATTGCATCGATCGTGGTAGGGCCCTGTCGTACGTTCACCTGTTGCACCTAAAGCCCTATTCTCATCATCACCCAACCATCTCATCACCATGCCCTGTTTCACCGGAGTATGGGGTGTCCAAGACGAGCTGCTACAGCTGCCAGCTGCACACGTACATGACCCTGTACCGCCCACATAACCGAGTGTGATTCGGAAAGCCTTGGCGCGGGACCCTGCATCGGATACCGGTCCAGCTACAAGAACCCGTGCTAAAAGCACACGATGGTGCTGACGCTCGACTGGTCGACGCAGCAGACCGTTGCACCCCTTGTTCCCACAATCCTACTATATCTTCTTGGTTCTTTCGGTAAAGTCACGTAGAATGGAAACAATAAAAAAAACATAATCAAATAATTCTCACGACGTTTCGGCCACAACGCATCAGCGTCAGACGCTGTCTCCCCGACAGACCTGGTCTTCACCTGATGACGGCTGCTTGCGTTGTGGCCGAAACGTCGTGAGAATTATTTTATTATGTTTTATTTAATTATTTTTATTGTTTCCATTCTATGTGACTTTACCGAAAGAACCAAGAAGATGAATCTCTGCAGTCACAAAAGCTTTAAATCGAAAAGAAATCCTACTATAATTTTTATAATTCCTAATTGTGGGAGGTGCAAAGTCTGCGCTGCAAAAATGTATTCACACTACACATTATTGTTCACACATTGTTTATTGCCACATTGTTGACATAGAAATGGTTTAATGATATCACCCTGGTATAGCTTTGAAATTCCCCTTGACTCCCCATGCTCTATAGGTCGGTCATTCCTCCTTGCAGTTAGCCAGGAGGGCTCGTTTTTTTCAAAGGGGGGGTGGGGTGAACTAATGATCGAAATTGACCCCAAGCCAATGTGCAGCCTAATGGTTATTCAAAGGAGGCCAAGGTCCCCGATTGTCAGAAAGTGTCCTCCACTTCATATTGAGTGATTGGGAGGCAGCTTTTGAAGGGCATTTGAATAAAAGGTTTAAAAGAGAATAGGCGGCAAACAGAGTGGAACCTAGAGGCGATGGTCGGAATTCGTTAGAGGGTGGTGCCACGATCTCGAAGCCACTCTGCAAGCGCTGCGACCACCCCCCCCCCCCCCCCTGGACCCACACTGAGTACACACACGCAGCGCACACACGTAATGTCCTGGCATGGGATTACTTGGCACAACGGGTTTTAATCCGAAGGGTCCCTATGAGGAAAGTCCCACAGTTTTCTCGTGCCAGGGGATTGGCCGACCCCCTCAGGACAATTTTACATCACGGCGCCCTTAAGTTCACTTAATAGTGTATAGGCGCAAAAAGGTTACTGGGCCAGCCACGACGAGTCATTCACGACATCGGGAGAAGCCGGGGTGGAAAAAGCGAGAAAGGCAGACGAAGAGGTCAGGGGAGCACAGCGCCACGACCCCCCTCCCCTGACCTCCAAACCGAATACACATCCGTAGGGTGTGTAATTTGTCAGCCGGGTGTTAGTCCGGATTAACTAGGGTGAGTAATGCATTCTTCAGTATGGAAGGGCTGACAATGGATCGCAGAAGCACCAGCCGTGGCGATCCATGTGTAGAGTCACTCAAAGACACCAATAGTAGGAGGCACTCTATTTATTATAGCCTTCACAGGCACAGGAAATAACTACACAATGGTCAGGACAGTTAACAGGCTGACCAACAATGCCGAGGAGGTCAAGACGGTGATGAAGACTCCTGTAGCACGATGGGTTCCACTCCAAACAACAGCCTGGAAACTTGATGGGGTTCTCCCTTTTTTCCACCCAGCGTGGCCTCGCTCCGCCCTCGGCCACGCCCCCTTCTAGAACCTACCAGAAGGTTCTCAGCTTGAACCCACGTGCCCCCTCCGTCACCTTTGCCCCAGTTTCCTCTCTCCGGCTTATCACATGACCCACTGGCAGACAGGGCTGCTACAACAGCAGATCCCCTTCCCTGCCAGCAAGGAACGCTACGTGCCGTAGTGACCCATTCCATGTCACTACACATGTGTTGCACCATAACAAGGCGCTATAGGTCGCTTTACCTGCCACCACGGTCACGGGGTAAAACCCCTCTCAGGTGGCCCGTGACCAGAGGTTGACACCTCAGACCCCCAAGGGCTGGGGGCTGGGGGAGATAGAGACCGCCTAACGATTTTAAGACCCTTTAAGATGTTAGACCCTTTAAGACCTTCCCGAAGGTTCTGGAGGGGGGGGGGGTCATTAGGGGAAGGGTACGCCCCGACCTGGGGATGAAAAGCCAGCCCTCTGAAGGGGTCCGGCAGTGTTCGCCTGAAGACGTTCGAAGACCTGAAGACTGGACCAGCACCCTGGGACCCTCAACCGAGGCTCTTGTCAGAGCCGGGTTGTAGCGGACCGGTGGTGGGTGAAGACTGGACCAGCACCCTGGGACCCTGAACCGAGGCTCTTGTCAGAGCCAGGTTGTAGCGGACCGGTGGTGGCTGAAGACTGGACCAGCACCCTGGGACCCTCAACCGAGGCTCTCGCCAGAGCCGGGTTGTAGCGGACCGGTGGTGGGACCCGTACCCTGGCTGGGTCGGGTCAGTCTCGCCTCCCTTAGCGGCCGTGGCAAGGGACCTGTGTGTAGCATAGTCGGGGTGTGTAGGACACGCTAGAAGGGAGGCTGTACCTCCCTTAGGCTATCGGGTTGAAGGGGCCGTACCCCTTCGTGTTACAGTCTTGTCAGTTGAGTCTGTTGGTCAATAAACGCGTTGCCTCCAGAAGCCGTCTCCATGTAGTTAGTTAGACACACAACACATGTAAGGGCAAAAAAAAAGGGACAAACCCGAGTAGTAACCATAGGTAGGCGCACATTTGGCCGCGTGGTACAATGCGACCTCGGGCGTTTGAAGTCACCGGGATATAAGTATAACCCGTAAAAACAAAGTTTTTCACTATAAATCCTTTATATGCGTGGCAGCGAACTTAATATAAAGGATTTTAAAATATATTCGCCTGTGGAGGACGCAGGGATCGATCCCGCGACCTTTGGCATGGGAAGCGAGGGCGCTACCAACTGCGCTACTCCGCCACGGCCTGTGGAGGGGTTACGCTCTGGGCTCTTATACTGTGAATGAGTTATATTTGAATATATGTGAAATAAATGTTTTTTGCCTAAAAAGTGTAAAAATTTGGGAATTTTTTTTCACGAACATTGTCTCGCACAACGAGTCTGTGTGGAAAATGTCAGCTCGATTGGATCACGGGAAGTGGGTTAAAAAACGATCGAAAGATTTGCATGGTCGTAAGCAAGCACGCAAGCAAGCAAGCACGCACGCAAGCAAGCAAGCGAACTTAATATAAAGGATTTAAAAAAGGGAAGCCAGGGGGCAATTCGAACAGTTGTTCTTCAACATCTTGGCCATCAAGACCTCCCCTGCTCGTCCTGCCATCTCCAGCCGCTCGCAGCGTCCGTGTGACTTAGGCCATACAAACCTCATGTAACAGCACATTGATACGGGTGACGCACGGCTAATTCGCTTGAATTATTATAGGATGGGGCCAGCGTAAAGAGCACACGTTCAGCAGGCAGTGGAAGAGCTAAAATAAATTAGGGTATAATTGAAATATAAGAAATCGTATTTAATTTATTTCTACGTGACTTTACCGAAAGAACCATAGAGTAATTCCTGCAGTCACGAAAGCTTCAAATCTAGTGGATAAAATGTTGCAGGCAGACATCATCTCTCCATCGACAAGCTCCTGGGGAGCACGTGTTGTGTTGAAGAAACCAGATGGCTCATTATGTTTTTGTGTTGACTTCCACCGCCTGAATAAGGTGACACTGGCCGATGTGTAATAAAAGACTCGGACGCTTCTCTCTCTGTCCTGTGTCCTTTATTTGGGTTCGATCTCTTTTCCCTCACGGCACTCCCCTATATACTCTTCGCTCTGCAGCCCCAGGCTGCTGTCGCTCACGTAGCCCAACTCCCTCCTAGCAGACCCGCTGCTGTCTCGTCGTGCAGACCCCCGCTGCCCAACTCCTCCCTTGCAGACCCGCTGCTCTCTGCAGCCTCCTCGCTGCTCCTGCTGCCCCGGGGTCGGTCACCGTTGGCCGACGGTGCCGATCCTCGTGGCTCGTGTGTGTGGCGATCTCGCCACCCTCTCTCTCACCCTTCGCCCTGCGTGGCCTCACACTTTCCCAGTCTCCGATCACTCCCCTACCGCTTCCGGTTTCCCCCCTTATAGACCTGAACCCTCTCCCCCACGTGACGTAACTCCTCCCCCCATGACGTCACTTCCGGGAGGTCGTTTACGCCCGCATTACAGATGCATATCCCTTACTCGCATTTACGACTCTTTGGATGCGTTAGGAGGGGCAAAATTCTCCTCAATTTTGGATTTGTCATCAGGGTTTTGGCAAATATCCTTTGATGATAGTTCTAAATTAAATATAGCATTTAGGACACCTCAGGGACTTTGCCATTTTAATGTATTACTCATGGGTTTACTTACAGCGCTGGCGACATTTCAGAGACTCGTGGAATTGGTTGATAGCAGTACTACAATGGGAAATGTCTTATTATTTGGATGACGTCAGTTTTGGTTCCTCCTTCAAGGAGCACTTAGACTGAAACAGGTTTTCCTTAGAGTGCGTGCTGCCTGGCTTAAGCTCAAAGCATCCAAATGTCACTTAGTTCAGTCGTTCGTTCGTTATTTGGGACATTTCGTTAGTGCTGCAGGATTTGCCACAGACCTGAAGAAAACACTTTCCGTCAGGGAATGGCCGACACCAACTTCAGTTTCCGAGGTCAGGAGGTTTGTTGGCTTTGTGTCGTATTACCGCCGCTTCGTCCTGCAGTTTGCGTGCATTGCCAAGCCACTACATGCACAGACTGCCAAAAACCAAAGGTTTAACTGGAGGGAGGCCAAGGAGAAGGCTTTCACTACCTTGCATGATCAGCTGACCAAGGCTCAGCCTCTAGCATACCGTCATTTTTATTTCTCGTTCATTCTTGACACTGATGTGAGTGATGTAGGCATCGGGGCGGTTTTGTCACAATTGCAATGGAGTAGAAGTGGTCATTGCCTATCGCAGTCATGCGCTGTCTCTGACCCAGCAACGCTAATGCGTAACCCACAGGGAACTACTGATGGTTGTCCACTTTGTACAGCAGTTCAGGCCGTATCTCTATGGACTATTCACAGTACACACAGACCATGCTGCACTTTAACATTCATTATGCATGGACCATCCATCGGGTCAGGTCGGTTGCTGGATGAAACAACTCCAGTTCAAGTACGATATTGTACACCTGAAATGATTGCGACACAATAATGCAGACGCACTATCACGGCTGCCACCTTTGGAATCCTGCTCATGTGAGTCGGGGGCAGCTCGTTATAGACAGTAGTCCTCTGGGAGTTCTGCTGTGCTTGCGCCGGTGGTCTGTAGGGGACGGTCACACTATGATTGTCACGTAGCACTTACATGGGGAGAGTGGATCATGCTAGAATTAACTGACAGTTCCTTGGGGCGAACACACCGCAAGGGGAGGTGTTATCAGAGCCGTACTTCATTGTGTGGCACGGATTGTTGATATATTGGGATAGCAAGGCTCAGAGGCTTTGTCTTGTAGTACCAGAAGCTCTGTGTCAATAACTATTCTATGAAATCCATTTTAACCGCATGGCACATCTGGGTCACCGAAAGACACTCTTAACCTTCAGACAGGACTATTGGTGGCGCATGTCGGCAGATTTGCAGAAATGGGTAGTGGGATGCTGGGAGTTCATTTGCCAAAAGCCACCTGCTCAACCCATAGACCACTCTTGCAGTCCATTGCAGTAAAATGGGTAAACGAGCTCGTTGCATTGGACATATTGGGCCCGTTTCAATGCACCATAAGGGGAACAAATATTTGTTGGTGTGGAATATGCTACCCGCTGGCCCATGGCGTGGCGCTTACCTAATCAGACTGCTGCTTCGATTGTGGAAGCCTTTATCCAGGGGTATGTGTTGGACAAGAGATCACCGGCTCCTTACAGACCAAGGAAAACATTTTCCTCTAAACTACTAGAGGACATTTGTAACATACAGGGTACCAAGAAGGTCCGAACATCCCCTTACCATCCTCAAACGGATAGCATGGTGGAAATACTGAATCGCACCTTGTCCAGTATGTTATGTTGTTTCAGATGACCAAAAAATTGGGACATGCACATACCAGGGGTACTGGCGGTTTACCGCCTGTCTCCACATGCACACACATGATTCTCGCCGTTCTACTTAATGTACTGCAGAGAGCCAGAGCCATCAATTGACAGTAAATTAGTCCAACTTCCAAGCAAGTCTGTTTTTTGGCCGGTTGCTCATCGCCTGCCCTTGCAGAGACTGCAGGAGGCTCATACGGCTGCTCTCACGTCATGAGTGTCGGAGGTTGGCCTGTGCTACTCCGGTTCCCTTCAAGGTGGGGGGCCTCGCATGGCTCCATTGTCCTCAGATTCCGATAGGCACGTCGCCAAAGTTGCATCGCCCTTGGAAAGGGCATGTGAACATTGCGGATCTAATAAGGCCTCAATGTGTGCACATTCAACTGGGATGTTAAAAAGCTGAGATTAGGAGCACTCCGTTTAAGAGTGTGCTCCTAATCTCAGCTCGTTACCTGTATAAAAGACACCTGGGAGCCAGAAATCTTTCTGATTGAGAGGGGGTCAAATACTTATTTCCCTCATTAAAATGCAAATCAATTTACAACATTTTTGACATGCGTTTTTCTGGATTTTGTTGTTGTTATTCGGTCTCTCACTGTTCAAATAAACCTACCATTAAAATTATAGACTGATCATTTCTTTTTCAGTGGGCAAACGTACAAAATCAGCAGGGGATCAAATACTTTTCCCCTCACTGTATGTATTGCTCAGACACTTCTGCCGTGCCAAGTCATTTCTGTCGAACGTTTTTCCATAGCTGTTCAGCGTAAATGCACACTGATGGCGATGATTACCTTCAAATTGCCCCGGTCAATTGGGACACAAATCCTGGACATGCGGTGGTCAACATCGAAAGCTGTGCTATCTACGAGCCATTTCTTATAATCAAATGAAACGCAAGCAGTCTCAGCCAAGAAGCAATGATCACCGATTCCTTAACGATCCAATCGCTGGGTCACATGGCTCTTCTTCTGTGCCAAGGGGGGGGGGCAGATAGCATGCACCTCGAGCCTCGTGAGCATTTGCGAACCCACATGGATGAGGGAAACACATCTCGGACGGGAGAAAGAAAACCAAAAAAATTTCAAAAACCAGACGCTTAGGCACCTCAAATGTCGCCGTGGTACAAACCCCGAACCAATAATAACTGAAAAACCTCACCGTTTTGCGGAAAATTTCGTGTCTCACAAAGAAGTTAAAAACTTTCAATCCAATGCATTCTTTAAGACTGCCAATGCAATACATGAGGGCGCCTTCCTTTGCGCTTTGGGCAAGGCCCTTGTTGAATTGTAGATAGTTTTGAGGTTAAATACTGCCCGCATTGAAATACAATGCTGGAGGTAATTTCGAGGCATGATCCAAACCCTACCTTCCCCATTTTGACCATACATGACTATTGCGCATATCACTAACATGCCCTGTGAGTAGCACAACTTGTGCCGATTGGTGGAAGTGGTACTTCTGCATAGGTTTTTGCGGTTGTACAGCGCAGCTCTCCGCCTTGTTTGCGGGTTGTGTGGCTCTCTGTCGGTTAAAACTTCAGTTTATTCAGTAAAAGAACTTCAATTCTTGAAGAAACTCCTCCAGCACGGTATGACCCCGGAAATGCATGGGGGAGGTGAGAGTGGTGTTCGTCATGGCACACAGAGAGAGTGTTTCTAACTCCAGTGACACCACTAACTCAGGACTATGACTACCGCAGCAATGATGATGGAATGTGTGTATGGATGACGCTGTTTCCCGTCACAGTGTTCTCAACAGCGAGAGACGCAGTTGAAAAAGCCGCTCACGTTGACACGAGGTAGGTGATGTTTGCAATGTTCTTTATATTATGATGACATCATCATCGCGATTGATGATGTGATTGTGAAGTGATGACGATAGAATTATGTGGCAGGGATGTTGAAAAAATGTGTGAAGTGATGACGATGCGGCACTATGGACACCAGCAGGAGGCAGCACAGTAACCTGCATTGCTGTGCTGTAATATGCTCCCAACGTATACGCTTACCCGTCTTCCCAAACCGCAGCGTTGACCAGCGTGCCACGGCATGTACCTGATGATAAATGATAAAAGTGATAATGCAACATTGATAATGCCAATGAGGCAATGGTGCCACGATAATGATGGCGATGGTGCTGATAATTTGAAGTCGTTTAGGTGTGAAGATCCATGATGAGCGAAAAATTTCCAACTTGGTGTAAACTCAGAATGGAACTCAGCTCCCCACTGCCCGGTGAATGCACCTTATCTCCCTTCTCTTTTTTCCCTCCCCCCCAAACCTTCCCCCCTACCTCCAGCCGTAGTGACTGGCCCTTCGCACTGTGCTACTGGAGGAAGAGGATGCTGAATGCCATGGCAATGCATGCCACTCCCACATAAGCGCTCTTCCGCTCACCTGCACACACGCACACATACACGTACGTACATACATACACACATGTGCGTGCCAGCACACATGCACAGACACGTGCTTGAATGCACAAATGCAAGTACACACACCAAAAAGATCCCCCGTATAGTTTTAACAGACTGTTGGAGCAAGTGGTGTTAGCAAGCCCCTATGACGATACAGGAGAGAGTGGGTGGCCAGCACCACGCCCGGCTGCCTTTTTCTCCCTAGTGGTGATCTTTACTCCCTGCACCAGGTACTCATTTGAGGTTGAGTCGACCTAGGAGAGGCCCAGGACCAGTTCATATAATCGTCAATGATGTTGGCCATGGGCAGGAATTTAAATCAAGTCGCCGCGTTCATAGCACAGCACGCTAACCACTACACAACCACTCCTCACAAGTACTAAAGAAAAATATCCCCCTATAGCTTTAACAGACTGTTGGGTCAAGTGTTAATAGCGAGCACCTATTAAGGCTGGCACGGCACATGAGGGGGTGGGTGATCAACACCACACCCAGCCGCCTTTGTCTCCCTAGTGGTGATGCTTACACATCACAGCAAGTACTTATTTGAGGCTGAGTCGACCCAGGGGAGGCCCAGGATCGGTTCAGATAATCGCCAATGGTGTTGGCGGTGAGCGGGAAATGAACTCGGGTCGCTGGGTTTGTAGCACAGTACTAATCACTACACTACCGCTACCCATAAGTACAACAAAGAAAAAAACTAATATCCCTGTATAGCCTATAACAGATTGTAGGGGCAAGTGCTGTTAGCGAGCACCTATAAAGGCCGGCACGGCACACGAGGGGGTGGGTGGCCAACACCATGCCCGGCCGCCTTTTTCTCCCTCGTGGCAATGTTGACACATCGCACCGGGTCCTCATTTGAGGCTGAGTCGACCTGGGTTCGATTCCCGCTCATGGGACTCGAACCCGGGTTTGCCAGGTTCGTAGTGCAGCGTGGTAACCACTACACCACCGATACCCACAAGTACAAACACACACATGTGCAAGCACACACAGGCACGCAAATGCACGCGTAGTCACAGACTTGCATGCAGAACACTACAGATGCAAGCACTTACATGCACGCACATACTCGCACACATGCACGCACGCAGGCACATGCACGCACACAGGCACACACACACGAGCATGAATAACTGGGCCAAGGGTCATGGAAGCGATCCATCTTTATGCTCCCAGAACCAGCTAGATGGTTCCAGAAGGGGGGCATGGCCAGGGTGGGGCCAGGCCCCGCTGGAAGGATAAAAGGGGGTGAAAGAGGGAGCTCGAGCTATCCGTGGTAATTGGGGTCGTCTCGTTATTGCTGTTTTTATTTAGACCTTCTCACTTATTGATGGTCTCAGCCCGATCACCAACGGCCACAGACACACAAAAACAAACCCATAACGCAAAATTTGCCGCATTTAGTTTGGTTAAACTCCAGCTCTGATAATCTAAATATTGGTATGACTGTCACATTAAGACACGTTACTCTCTATAAGCAGGGCGGGTAGAAAGGGGGTAAAGCCCCTTTATAGCCCCGCTCCTTTCCTTTTTAGGACATGCCCCCTTCTTCGTTAGGCCCCGCCTATTTTTGTTTTGGCCCAATTCCCTCCTCCGGACACACAGTTGGGCTTGTTTGGGAAGTTTTGGGCAGGGACAGTGGGGAGGGGGTGGGAATGGCTTCGCGACGACCAAAATCCCCCTTGCAGAAATGTAATAATAGATTTATATCCCCCTGCTGCTCACCCGGTCTTGTTGTGGTCGAGCATGGAGGGGAAGAGCGCCTGCACGTATGCGCATGTGCACACTAGCAGCAGCATCGTCAGCAGCACCTAGAAGTTAAACATGGCTAACTGGAGGGAAGGAGGGGCAGATGGGAGAGACACGAGGAATTTAACTTGTTAAATCGGGTGGTGGCAAAACGGTCAGGCAGAAGTATGTCAGTCACTTGTTGAAAAATATTTAATGGTTCAAATCTGGCAGGCCACCCTGTTTAACGCCGTTTGCTTTACAGTGGAGGTTTCAGATTCAACTGACATCATTTGAAATTAGTAGGCCAATGAGTGCCAGCATCATAGTGAAAATTTACCATTTTAGTAAACTTACCTCGAACACAAAGCAACATTGCCCCCTACTGTGAAACTACTGGAGACTGTGTGGAAAACAGCAGCACCTAACTTTGTGTTGCTTGCCTTGCGCTATGAAAGCACCAATACAAAATGTACTGAATTATTATTCATTGCAACACTCAAACAGTGACCAACAGTATGTATATGACCATTTGAGGACTGTTTTGAAAAAAGACGTGATACACCACAACATCCAGAAAGTAGAGGCTTGTGTTAATAGTAGATGGATTCAGTGAATCTAAGCGGTGGATTTGCAAGTCCACCGTTTATAGTAAATTAAGTGGATAATAAAAAGTGAATAAGGTTTGTTATTATTTTTACATGTCTTTCACGACCAATTTTATAGAATTCCCTCTGATTGGTTGCTTGGTCGCTGTGACATCACGCACTGCAACCAATCGGCGTGTTCGATGGGACTCGTTAACAACAGGACCCTGCGGGGTGGGCTGGTAGGACCGAATAACCAAAGAATATAAACATAATGTATTATTACACTTGTTTAGCCAGGAAAGCCCCACTGAGTATAAAGGTTTTTGTAGGGTCCTGCCAAGTGTTTGCAGTAGGGGGCGATGTTGCTACACCGAATCAGACGATACGAAGGGAGAGTGTGAGGCCTAGTTCTAGGCTTTAGGCCTAGCTGTAGGCGTTAGGCCGCTGTGAGTTTATTTTTAATCTAAATGTTTTAATTATTTATGTAAAAGCTTTAAATGTAAATGTTTCTATTTAAAAACATCAGGGAATGTAACATTGTTAAACATTAACTCCCTTTCACACACGCGGGGGTACGATACGAAGGGAGAGTTTGAGGCCTAGGTCTAGGCTTTAGGCCTAGCTGTAGGCTTTAGGCCGCCGTGAGTTAATTTAAAATTTAAATGTTTTATTATTTATGTAAAAGCTTTAAATTTAAATGTTTCTATTTAAAAGCATCAGGGAATGTAACATTGTTAAACATTAATTCCCTTGCACACACGCGGGGGTACGATACGAAGGGAGAGTTTGAGGCGTAGTTCGAGGCTTTAGGCCTAGCTGTAGGCTTTAGGGCGCTGTGAGTTAAATTTTAATTTAAAAGTTTAAATTAAAAGCTATCTCAGGGAATTATAAGGGAATGTTACACTTGTTTGGCCAGGAAAGCCTCATTAATTTAAATGTTTTAGTTAAAAGCTATCTGAGGGAATTATAAGGGAATGTTACACTTGTTTAGCCAGGAAAGCGTCACTGAGTCTAAAGGTTTTTGTAGGGTCATGCCAAGTGTTTGCAGTAGGGGGCGATGTTGCTACACGGACGGACGGACGGACGGACGGACGATATAATCTATTGTAGGCTGGTCTACTTCGTTCCTACCAGTATAATTATTTAACCTAATTTTATACTTAGCATCATCACACAGGCTGGGTCGCTGCTTGCTGAGCAGTACGGCACGTTTCCATGCCCTATAAACGTGATGATACAAACTTCTCATAATAAAATAAAGATTAGACACCTTATCCGTGCAATAATTAATAATCCTGTGCTGCATAATGCTACATTATTTGCAACTCACCGTCAGCCAGTCCCCGCCTTACGAACGGGTTCTGTTCCAGAGGCCCGTCCATTGGTCCAACTGATCGTACGTTGACACACTCATTGCACTAAATCCCCACTTACAAATACACGTAGATTACACATTTCGTGAAAAAATGTTCAATACAACTTGCAAACGCCTACGCACACTGGCGAAATGAACCGCCGAACTACTTGGTTTGGCGGAGCGATCCTCCGCCAGCTGTAATGAGTCCTAAGATCACCGCTGGGGGTGTGTGTTAAGACTGTGTGTATGCACATGCGTGTGTGTATGTGTTTTGTGTACGTCCGGCAAAACAACGCCCTACCTCCTCGTTGGTACCGAATGGGAATGCTGTGGTGAGCAGTGCTATGGGGGAGGGCCAATTTCAATTGACCATTACCCTCATGGCATTTGTAGCAACCACAGCGGCCAAAGGGGGCTCTGGACAGTGCTGGTAACCCCTCCACATTCAATTAATTTCCACAAAAACAATCTCCAACTAAGCTTGTGCTGGAGGCCCTGGGGGGACAGGCATCTATGACCTCTCCTGGCCAAACCCCATTTGGCGGAGCCAAGAGATTGAATACCCTTGGGGTTCCTCCAAAAACAACAAAAAGTCACTACGGGTAACCCAGTTGAATGTTTGAATGCTCACTGCGGAGGAGAGGCTGCCACTCCTCTGTCGGGAGCTGGACTGGTACCGCCTGGACCTCTGTGATCTTCTAGAGGTCCGGTGGACTGGCTCTGGCTCCTGCCACTATGAGGGGTGGACAGTCCTCTACTCGGGGCTGGAGACTGCCAAATAACAGGGAGTGGCTCTTTTTCTGAACAATAGAATAAAGGCGGTGTGGGAGCATGAGGGTGAGGTGTGGGTAGCTGTAATCCTCAGGATATTTTTGGTTTGCCTTCCGATTAACCAGAGGCGAGGAGTGGTGGTCGTGGTTACTTATGCCACCACTGAAGATAAACATCAGTAGAGGGATTCTATGACATCCTGTTTCAGATGCTAGCTAAAGTGGCCCCTCGGGATAGAGTAATCCTGTTGGGTGAATGCATGGGCCAGATCAGCTCAATGACAATGGTAGGAAGCTGCTAGATTTTTGGGCAGCCCATGGGCTTGAAATTACCAACACGCTGTTCCGGCATCGGCACATCCATACAACATCATGGATGCATGCCGAGTCCAAGCAAGAACATCTGCAGGACTATATAGTGATGGAACAGTGGATGCGGGCCCATGTCCTTGACACCAGGACCTACCGTGGAGCTGATCTGCCCACTGACCAACGACTTGTCATCTGTAAGATGCGCCTGCCATTCTTCCACTCCGGTGGTGGGTGTACAACCAGGACCCCATTCAAACCCATATTGGCCTGGTCTCAGCTAGCTGATGAAAGTTGCAAGCGAGAATATCGTCATTGCTTGCAGCTGGGGTTAGCATCGTCCCCCACTCCTCCTGATGTCGAGGGGATATGGGCGAGGTTTCGGACTGTGGCTCATGCAGCTGCAATGGCTGCATTGGGTACATGGTCCAGACCTCCCCAGAGACCCTGGCTGACAGAGGAGGTGTTAAGGCTGGCTGAGAAAAAGCAACAGGCCCACTCATTGTCTACAGCAGGGGTCCTCAAACTACGGCCCGCGGGCCACATGCGGCCCGCTGAGGACATTTATCCGGCCCATGATCACTAATTGGGCTGCGCTTGTGAGCACTAATTGGGCTGCGCTGGTGAGCACTAATTGGGCTGCGCTGGTGAGCACTCATTGAGCTGCGGTGGTGGGCACTGATTGAGCTGCGCTGGTGAGCACTCATTGTGCCCACCGCACTGCGATCTGTGAACAAAACTGCAGGTGTAATTAACTTTTTAATGGCACCCGCACCAGTGTGAGCCTGGGGTAAAAGCGGAGTTCCCCCAATCAGACTGCATTGATGGGTAGTGCAGTCTGTATGTCTCTGTGTGGGCAAAGTTATTGCTGGTATATTGTTTTTGTAGCGCTGTATATATATTGGTATTTTACTAATAGCAATTTTGACTCCCGAGGAAACAATGATGTCAAGAAAGAGAAAAATTGACTCGGAGTGTAGGATATTCAAATAACAGTGGACTTATGATTACTTTTACATGCAGTACAAGGAAAGAGCTGTGTGTCTGATATGCCAGAATATAGTGTCTGTGTTCAAAGAATACAATTTACGTCGACACTATGAAACTCAACATAAAGATAAATATGATTGTTTGGTCGGAGAAGTGAGAAAAGATAAAATATTAAAACTGAAAAATACATTAACAACTCAGCAAAATACTTTTGTGAAGCAGAAGCAGCTAAATATTTCATCACTGCGAGCAAGTTTTCAAGTTGCCAAGCTAATAGCGTGCACTGGCAGACCATTCGTGGAGGGAGAATTTGTTAAAGAATGCCTTCTTTCTGTTGCTAAAGAGATGTGTCCAGAGAAGGCCGATTTATTTAGTACAGTGAGTCTTTCAGGACCTACAATTACACGGAGGATTGAAGAAATGGGAGACAATTTGCATCAGCATTTGCAAAACTCCACAAAAAAACTTTCCTATTTTTCCTTGGCACTCGACGAAAGCAATGATGTTCGTGATTCTGCACAACTTCTAATTTGTATTCGTGGGACGAATGACTATTTCAAAGTCACAGAAGAGCTTGCTGCACTGCAAAGCATCAAAGGAACAACTACAGGAGAGGATATCTATGAAAAGGTTTGCCAAACTGTGAATGGTTTGGAGCTGAACTGGGCTAAACTAGCCAGCGTGACAACTGATGGTGCTCCTAGCATGGTGGGGTCTAAGAAAGGAGTAATTGCTCGCATTAACCAAGAGATGGACAAACATAACCATTCTCATCCAATAGCCATACACTGCCTCATCCACCAACAAGCACTGTGTAGTAAATCACTGAAGTGGGACTCTGTTATGAAAATTGTGGTATCTTGTGTTAACTTCATTAGAGCTCATGCACTAAACCACAGACAATTTCAGGAATTTCTGTCTGAGCTAAATGTTGACTATGAAGATGTTCTGTACCACACAGAAGTCCGTTGGCTGAGTCGAGGGAGAGTTTTGAAACGTTTCTATGACTTACTTCCACAGATTACAGCTTTTCTGCTTTCAAAAAACAAAGAAGTACCAGAGCTCAATGATGCAGAATGGAAATGGCACCTTGCCTTTCTGACAGATGTAACAGAGCTACTCAACAGTTTCAATGTGCAACTTCAAGGAAAGGGGAAGCTCCTCTGTGATATGCAATCACATGTCAAAGCATTTGAAGTAAAATTAGCCTCCTCATCAAACAAGTTAAGGAGGAAAACTTCTGCCATCTCCCCACAACTCAAAATCTGTTAGCGGAAAAACCATTGGTTGCAATTCCCAAAGAAAACATGTGTGGATTCACTGGAAAAATTGCAAAAGGAGTTCCAATTTAGATTTAAAGAGCTTCATCTCCATGAACAGGACATACAGCTTTTCCGTAACCCATTTTCTATTGACATTGAAAATATGGATACAATTTACCAAATGGAACTGGCTGAACTGCAGAATTGTGACTCTCTGAAAGACGCATTCAAGTCAAGCAGCCTTCATAATTTATATGCATCTCTCCCCTCTGAGACATATCCTCATCTCAGGAACCATGCACTCAAAATGACAACCATCTTTGGCAGCACTTATGTCTGTGAACAGACTTTTTCCAGAATGAAACATTTGAAATCTCCAACCAGATCTAGACTAACGGATGCACACTTGCATCACTTGTTACGACTAGCAGTGACAAATATGGAACCGGACATTGACCATCTCATTAGCCAAAAGCAGACCCATAGTTCCCATTGAAATACTGGCAAGTTTGTTGATTTAACTTTACTTGTTCTTCATTTTAAATATTGTATTTGTTCTCATTTTGTTTCTTCACTTCAAAATAAGATATATGCAGTGTGCATAGGAATTTGTTCATAGTTTTTTTTAACTATAGTCCGGCCCTCCAACGGTCTGAGGGACAGTGAACTGGCCCCCTGTTTAAAAAGTTTGAGGACTCCTGGTCTACAGCATCCCACGTCAGAGAATGAGGAGCCTGACCGCAGCCTTCGCTAGGAGGTTTGGAGAGCCATGAGGTGCTACAAGGATGGGTGGTGGTCGTGGATTGCTGAGGAGATGGAATCTGCCCCAGTGGCCCGCGATCAAAAATCGCTCTTTAATTCCATCAAAAAGTAACTTGCAGCACCACAGCTATTACCATCATCAGGGGAAAGAACAGTGATCCAATCTCTGACCCCCAGACACAGGTTTGCAGATTTGCTGAGCATTTCTGTGAGGTCTTGGGGGAGGGGAAATCCCTCAGCCTGGAAAACATCATGGGGCAACGTGGGGAAGACCCTGCTGAAGCTGCAGTGCCTCAAATATTGGAAGAAGTAGTCACCCCCTGTCAGTGGCTGGCTGAGGTGCCATCTTTTGAGGAAGTGCTGAAGGCGATCCAGAGTCTGAGACCAGGAAAGGCACCAGGCAGAGATGATCTCCCAAGCGAAATGCTGAGGGAGGGTGGTGTTTGTGCACAGACTGCCCTACATTACATCATAATAAGTCTGGACCACTGGATGGGTTCCGCAGGATTGGAAGGATACCCTGTTGGTCCCCCTCTTTAAGAAGGGGGACCGTACAGACTGCAATAACTACAGGAGCATCTCACTCCTCAGTGTGCCGGGAAAGATTCCTGGCAGAGATTATTCAACATCGCCTTGCCAGGCACACTGAGGAGAGGCTTGCAGAGCCCCAATGTGGTTTCAGCAAAGGGCGGTCCTGCACTGATGCAATATTTCTGTACGTCTGCTGCAGCAGAGGTGTAGGAAATTCCAACAAGACCTACATCTCTGCTTTATTGACCTGCTCAAGACCTATGATACCATCAGTCGGCCTGGGCTCTGGGTTGTTCTTTGTGCTTTCGGAGTCCCTGACTCTCTGCTCCCGATCATTAAGGACCTTCATGATGGTTAGTGGGCCCAGGTAAACTACATGGCCGCGAGTTGGAACCATTCCCTGTTCACCTTGGGGTGCGACAGGGATGTCCTCTGGCTCCCACATTTTAAAAAATCTATTTCGACCACGTAGTTCATGAAGCCTTTGATGGTTGTACCAGAGAAATTTACATCTGGTACAGATACAATGGAAGGCTGATCAATGCCCAGATGCGGTCTAGGGATGGCTTCCTATTGGTCAAACATGTTACATATGCCGGTGATCTGGCAATTGCTGCTCACTCAGAGGAGGATTTGGAGGTGCTGCTGCTGAACCTGGAGCGTGCCACTAAGAGGTGGGGCCTTACCATCAGCCCAACCAAAACTAGCACCTGCCTGGGTTTTTTGTATCATCGGACACTCCACCCCCACAACTCCCAATTGGTGATGGGGCAGTTGTGGAGAGAGTGGAGAGTTTCCCATACTTGGGTAGTGTGCTCATGACCGGCCCCGGTTTGATAGCAGAGGTCTCACTCCGAATCAGTTGAGCAGCATTCTTTTCTTCGGTTGCGCAAAACTGTGTGGAAGCTACATGGTCTGTTGCTCCACACAAAACTTCAGATCTTCTCGGCCATAGTCATGCCCTCCCTTCTCTACGCTTGCGAAGTGAGAACCCCCTAATGGAACATCTTCGCCGGTTTGAAACATTTAGGCTGGCCTGCCGACGGTTGATCCTGGGTTTAACCAGGCTGGATTGTGTGAGGAGCTAAAAAATTATTGAAAGATCTGGACCAAGTCCTATCAGTAAGCTTCTCCGGAAGGCAAGTCTGCGTTAGCTGGGTCATGTCGCCCACATGCCCAGCCATCGCATGCATAAGCAGCTTTTTTTCGGCTAGATAAAGGTGGACTTGCCGATGACTGGTACCAGCAGTGTCAAGATCGGCCTCTGTTGAGGAAACTCGTAAAGGATGCTACTGGGCAGTTGGAGGCAGTCGCCCTCCAACAACGACGGAGGGCAGAGGAACGACGCTCACAACAACGAGCAGAGCGACGGGGTGGCTAAAACACAGCAAGTTGGCACAGTAGGGGGCACAAGTGGTGCATCGGCCAGTCATCTTAGTCAGTCGACCCATGGCACCTGGGGGGTCTGCTCCGTCACCTCCTTTTAACGGGCGTTCGACACTTCACGTGGCCTCAACATGCACATAGCCTGGCACAAGCGCCGTAGTGATGTCACGGGCAATTAGTGGCGAACGGCGGTTGTTGTTGTTGCTGTTTATGTATGTGTGCTAAGAACGATAGTGTAGCAGTTAGTGCGCTGCGCTACGAACCCAGCCACCCGAGTTCGATTCCCCCCCACGCCCAACCCCAGTGACGACTATCTAAACCGGTCCTGGGCCTCCCCGAGGTCCACTCAGCCTAAAATGAATACCTGGTGCAGTGTTTAAACATTGTCCCTAGAGAGACAAAGGCGGCTGGGCGTGGTGCTGGCCACTCACCCTCCCTTGTGTGCCATTCCTGCCTTCAGATGTGCTGCTCACTAACAGCACTTGCGTCAGGAGCGGTAGTGTAGCGGTTAGCGCTACACTGAGTTAAAAACCTGCCAAGCCGAGTTACATTCCCGCACACGACCACCACCAGAGATGATTATCTGAATAGGTCCTGGGCCTCCCCTAAGTCGACTCAGCCTCAAGTAAGTACCTGGTGCGGTGTATAAACATCACCACTGGGGAGACAAAGATGGTCAGGCTTGGTGCTGGCCACCCACTTTTGTGTGCAGTGTTGGCCTTCATTAGATGCTACTTGCTAATAGCACTTGCTCCAACAGTCTGTTAAGGCTATATGGGGGATGTTTGTATTTGTGTGCATGTTAAAGTGTGTGTGCCTTAACAGCTATGATAATTATCCCCTAGGACCTAGGTCGACTTAGGCTCAATTGCATACCTGCTGTGGTGTGTAAACAACGCCACTGGCAATACAAAGGCGCCATTCTGGCCTTCAGATGTCCTGCTTGCTAACAGCACTTTCCACAACAGTCTGTTAAGATTAAACGGGCGATCTTTGTCTTTTTGTGCGCGTGTGAAAGTAAGTGTGTGTGTATATCTTCGGAACAGACCCCTTTCATAAATTGGGAACTGCCCAAATCCTCAGGGAAATTCCACGGGTTCCTGCTAGTATGATTCATAATGGATGTTTGGATAAGATCGTGAAAGTAAAATGTGTGTCGTACACCCTCTTCCACCCGATACAGCTAATTAATATGTGAACAAACTTGCCACTTTATTACTGCTTCAGCACACGATGATGCTGGAGAGCAGCTCACAACATTTAACAATTGGTTACGACGTTTCGTTGGTAGTTACAACCAGCATTATCAGACAGCGACGTGAATTACTGAGTTTATCCTTGACACCCCCTCATTTGTTAATTTAACTTCACACTGCATTCACTTGAGGTGGTCCAAACAGATCGGCCACGTTCCAAGTCCGGATAATTTGTTCATAGGCCTTAGGGGTTATAGTCTTGCTGTTCTTAACAGTAAACATATTTCTGTTTGCATGTTCTTCCCCTGCAAATCTGATATTTATTTTGTTTATACATAAACAAAGAGACGAATGCTACTTTAATTAATTTGCTTGACTGTAACAGTACATAAGCTTATTGAATGCAAATGACGAGATATTACGTTCAAGTATTAGTTAATTTAATGACAATGGGACTAAAATGTAAAAATAGGTAAAAATAAGTATTTCAATACACACACTTTTATTTTCACTCCAAGGTTGAAAATTAATCATTTTGACTACAGAATTAATCAAATTGTATCTTCTAAAAGTAGGTGGCTTGCATAAAGAAAAGTAAACATATCCAAAGGAAGCCACCCACTTTTACTCTTTGGTTCTTTCGGTAAAGTTACGTAGAAAGAAAATAAATTAAATAATAGAAAACGACGTTTCGATTGCAACACAAGCAACCGTCATCAGGTAGAACTAAATTTGAGAGAGACAAAACACAGACACGGAGACACACAGACAGACACACAAGCAGAGAGAGACAACACAAGAGACACACAGAGAGAGGCACTCAACATCGACACACAGAGACCCAATGCCTCTGTCGAGGCCTTAAATAGAGAGAGGGGGGGGGCAGAGAGAGAGGTGGGTCTGCTGGAGCAGCTGCTGGAGCAGAGAAATTAGCATGTTAATGAAAAACCCAACAAGACTGGTACATTTTAGATAGAGTTGTGTGGAAATCCACCCCGAAGCGACCGAGCGAGAGAAAGCAAATGGACCTATGAGAGCCTGGTAAATTTATGATAAATAGGCCGTTTGAGAAAACAAACTTAGCTCATAATTGGTTTTTTACCCTTCTATCTGGCAACAAAACTGACACCTTTTTACAAGGAGTCATGTTAGCATAGACCGCAATACCTGCAGTCATAATACAAACAAAAGAACATAACTCTGATAATGTGCACTGTCCTTGAAGTTGATTGGTCCACACCCGAGACAGCTTTCCTCAGAGCCTAGTCTCACATGGGTTGGACCAGATGACGCCAAAAGGCGCCTTTTGGCGTCATCTGGTCCAACCCATGTGAGACTAGGTCTATGCAAACATGACTCCTTGTAAAAAGGTGTCAGTTTTGTTGCCAGATAGAAGGGTAAAAAACCAATTATCATATTTTTACTGGCAAATGAGGTTCCCATAGTGTAAACTTAGCTCACTTTTAATTAGTCTGGGGTCAAAATTATGTACGGTATTTTCTACTTTGGAGTGCAAATAAAAGCGTGTGGATTAAAAAACGAGCTTTTTTTAAAATATATATATAACGTCCGAAACAGGATGATTCCTCCACAACTTTGGCTGTCACTTGACGAGGCTGGTTGTAATTACCGGCAAAACGTCGTACTCGAATTGTAAATGTTGTGGGTTTACTCTCCATCACACAGGTGTGCTGAACTAGTAACGAATTGGCATGTTTTGTTTACATGACAAACTTTACTAATTGGCTGTGTCAATTATTAATCCAAAACAAAACCTCTAATATGGATCAAGGATGTATATAAGACACGAATATTCATTTTAATAGCGTAAGCACGTGATGTGAGCTTCAAAATTACTCACGAGCTCATGAACACGACATCGCCTACATGTACAGCACTTGCCAATCCACTGCTGGATGAGGGCCTCCCCACGCTGCTGCGGGCGGGCCGCAGGTGATGTTTGGCCATACTTCACCACGCTGGTCAATGGGGTTTGGCGAATGCGAATACAATCACAATCAAGCAATTGACAGTTAACGCGACTTCATAACAGCGACCGTAGCTCTTGACTGCCAAAACTCTCACGCACTGACCATCTGTGTGCAGTCTAATAACCAACATTTAAACATCACCACTTGCACGCGAGCTGATTTTACTGAACTAATTTTCAATAAATAAAGCATTCAACTATAACGACAACAAAAAAAAATACGAAGTAAAAGCTGCCACGTATGCAGGCCCGAGACGGCGAGGGCGACCTCGACTAGCGGCTTCGGCCGCGCGAGCTGCGAGGCAATGCGGCCATCGCGACAGTACAAATAGTAGGCCTCGATATCTGCCAGGCCGCAGACATCGGTCTGTGTTTTAAGCTAAATTAAATTAACTTAAAACTAAGTTTACGCGCTAATAGAGGCGGCGATGGCTGCACTCGGGTGATTAAACTGTTAAAGGTTTTAAATAAACGTGGGTATGCGGGTATGGCCGTGTACCATAGAGCTGGTGGTGATGAGGCAGGAGACGGCAGTCGCAGCCACTCGGGGACGAAACGGTGAGAGTTGAGGACTTTAATAAGTTTAACTCTACAGAAGCAGCACAGTCCTTACATCTCACTCTGCCTACTTTCAGCTCACTCTACCTCTCCCCTGTCATATCACTCTCCCCTCTCATCTCACTCTCCTACCTCTCATATCACTCTACCGCTCCCCTCTCATCTCATTCTCATATCACTCTACCTCTCCCCTCTCATCGCACTCTACCTCTGTCATCTCACTCTACCTCTCCCCTCTCATTGTACTCTCCTGCACTCTCCTACCTCTCTCCCTTATCCCTTATCATCTCACTGCCTCCTTTCAGTTCACTCTACCTCTCCCCTCTCACCTCACTTTCCCAGCTTTAACCCAAAAACCTCTATTACGGTTATATTGTATTATTAATATAACATGTGTGCAAACACGCTTTGTGTTTTTATTATTTACTGCTGGATGATGGCCTCCCCGTTACGTGTGAGTCATGGAGGTTGTTTGGCCATACTTCACCACTCAATTAAATTATTACGATATAATTGAGATATTTCATCTGCAAAATTATTTGATAATTTTGTGCTCTTGAGATCGGGTTTGCCACCTGTGAAATTGAATCTGTGTTCGGGTGGGAGGAATCGATTTGTAATAAATTGTGGTTGTGGTGGTAGTAGGCTGTACAAAGATGTAGGAGTTCGTCCAACATTACTACTCTACTTAGTGCCCAGAGCGCTCCCTCCTCTCCATCTCAGCAGCGCGGCCTTGCTGGCTTCCAGGGTCAACTGTAAGTTCCCCCCGGTAAGGTGATGCTCAGGTACGAAGCTCGATGAACACGAGGAGGGAGACGCAAAGCTCTGACCATCCTGACTGTGAATGCAAGTGCGTGATGTCGAACCGCACCCTCTTTTACAGGTACAACACCTGGGGTATGGGTTGACCTTTCATGAGAAATGTCTCTCTGCGCGCCAAACCCGTTTGGCGAGATATACTGTAGATTAATTAATGATGCTGCCAAGGTGTAAAACAAAAAGTAGTTATGAAGGCAAAATGAATGGGTACAATACAACGCGTGTGTAAACATGCCGGTTGTTTTTACAGCCCATTGTCAATCCACTGCTGGATGAAGGCCTCCCCATTACGTGTAAGTTATGGGGGTTGTTTTACAACACTTCACTACTTTAGTCAGTTTAATTAGATGTTTGTAATTCAAATGTTTCACCTGGGAAATTGTGGATTATTTCATCTTCGGGTTTTATCTGGGAAATGAAAACTGTGCTAAATAATAGGTATTCATGTGTACTGAGATCTGGTTTTATTCTGTTGTACTTTGTCACAGTACACTGCATAGTGTTGATTGACCTAGACTGACTGAGAAGCATGTCCCAGCTTGGGCTACAGTGGAAAAAATGTGTAATGGTTCATATCAGGGAGACAGAGACTTCTTAGAGGCAACACGTTTATTTAACAATAAAGCCCTAACCACGAAGGGGTATATCTGCCCCTTCACCAGCTACCCTCGGGAGGTATCTCCTCCGGGCTAGCTAACCCTCGCTCACACGGGGTCTCTATCTCGGACCGGACCCCAGGTGGCATCCGGGTCTTGTAGTCGGGAAAGTCTTCTCCAGGTGATGGCTTCGGTCTTGATTCTTGCAACAGCCAGCCGGACCTCTTCAGGGCTCCGGCTTATATTTCCCGTGGCGGGGCTTACTCCGCCCCTAGCCACGCCCCCCTTCTCGAGCCTTCGAGAGGGTCCTGGTCCCGTGGTCCCCCAGCCCCCTCTTTGGGGCCCCCGGACCGGTACCTCCGGTCACCAGGCGTCCGGGTTCACATGGACTGCCATGGCCCCATGCACCCCTGCAACGTCCCTGGCACTCTCGCCCCCTAACCTCCAGAGGCTGGCACTGCACATGGAGTGCAGTGCCATCCATCCTTGATCTTCGATCTCAGCCGGCCCCCGCTAGGGCCGGTACTGCATTCCCACTGCAGTGCTGTAGATGGTGTGAGCGGCGTGTGTCGTGCCACTACAGATGGTAACCACATGTTATCTATATATATAAAAGGGAAATTTGTGAATATGTGTATCTGTTCGACATTCAACAAACTTGAAATTTGGCATGTGGGTAACTTCCAGACTCTACACAATGAAAAAAGTATAAAAGTAGACTTTTATTTTTGGGGCGGGGGGGGGGGGCACAATAATGCATGTAATATTTTGCACGGCAAGTGAGCGGTGAGGTCACACCTGTGATGTCACCCGCATGCAGAAGCGTTACGCAGTGTGCCTGCTGACGTCATGCATCCCCCCCAAACCCTCTGCGTAGGCCATGTATTAATCCAAGACGGGTAGTAAAGCTAGTCCCAGATAATTAATCGGATTCCAGTGTTGTCCCCGTTCTGCTGTAATATGCACTAATGCCTGCTTTTTTGACACATAAAATACAGACTGATTGAATTGAGTTAGCCATGTCTGAATGCCTTGGGGACTACAGTACTGTAGGTTAGTCGCTCGCACACACGACGTAGTTCTGTTCACTCAATCGCGTTATATCCAATGCGCATCCGCGTTATAAAAAACAATTGTTCCCTAATATATTCAATGTGTTATTTCCCATTCACGTTATGGAAACACGCCTTATAGGAGAACAGGCTGTATGTTAAATGTCTTTTGCAAGAGCTTTCTCCAGTATGCATGGAATTCTGAGGACACTTCTTTTTCCAACCCAATCCAAAAAACAGACTTAAAGTACTTAAAGGAATTGGATAAACATATTAACCTCGCCTTTTGCCCATATTGCATCCATTGGTGTGAAATTTTTAATGGCGCGGTGACACAAACCTATTACATTTCAAGGATATAATCCCTTGTTTATCATGACGCCCTTTCTACATCTATGTCTCAATAGCATTACGGAGATCGCGTGACGTGAGGGTTCTGCCTTTGTAGTGAGGGTTGTAAGTTGACGCCGAGGAGGGAGGAGGAGGCACCTCGGCCCCCCATGTGGAGTGACGTCAACCGCTAATTATTAGGAGGTTGTCACCTGATCATGATTATTGAGGGGGGCTGTTCGATGTGGAGTTACGTCACCTGCTCATGATTATTAATGAGGGGGGAGGGTGATCAATGTGGAGTGACGTCACTGCTTATGATTATTAATGAGGCGGGGTCCATGTGGAGGATGTAACCTGTGCATGATTATTAATGAGGGGAGCTGGTCGACATGGAGGGACGTCACGAGCAATGCACACAGGCACAACCATACAATGCAATATAACACAACAAAATCAATTGCGCGGCCTGCCCGGGTCTCCAGCCAGCGTCCCGTAACAGCCCGGACATCCACAGGCAGCAGATGACCGTGGCGGCTCCCTCCTTCGAAGGCCCTCTCGTCGCGGTCCCTGGTTTGGTGGCGCCGGTGTCGCCTTGCCTGGTGTCGCTGTCTCTCCGGCCCCCGCGGCCCCCGGTCGTGCCGCCGCTCCGGCAGGCCTCACATGGGGCGCTGTAGGTGACAAGGGAACACAGGGCACCGAACCCCCTGCCGGTCGGCGCGTGGTGGTCGGCGACCTTGGCCTGGGAAGGGATGATGATGATGATGATGTTGGCGGTGATGTTGGTGGAGATGATGGTGGAGAGATGTATAGTTTGAGGCGGGTGGGGTGTACAAACCATCGTCGCTTACCCAGTTGGACCTGGACGCACTGCGGTTGGAGTGCTTTAATGACCTCGACCGGCCCTTTCCAGGGTCGGTGCAGCTTTGGTGAGAGGCCAACCGGCACCTGAGGACGGTGTAGCCATGTCTGGTCCCCGACTTTAAAGGGCTTGGCTGTCGCTGTCCTCTCCCGTATCCGTACATTACTCTCTTGGCTCGTGGCCGATGCGGCCTCGGCTGCTTGGCGGGCCTCTCTCAAGTAATTGAGGGAGGTCTTTAGTGCCTTCGGCCATGCGGGAATGTCCATCAGCTGCACCTCAATAGGCGGAACGGGATCCCGTCCATGTACATCAGGAAAAACGGCGAGAACCCCGTTGCCGTGTGCGGGGCCACCCTGTACACCGCTAAGACAGATAGAATGTGGAGGTCCCAGTCGGAGTGGTTTTCGTCCACCACTTGGGACAGCATGCCCGCGATGGTGCGGTTAAGCCGCTCTACCATCCCATCGGTCTGGGATGATACGGAGATGTTCGGACCTTTTTAGTGCCCAGGATAGAGCAGACGTCCTTCAATAGCCGTGAGAAGAAATTCCTGCCCTGATCCGTGAGCAACCGCTCCGGTGCCCCCTTATCAAGGACATAGCCTCCCACGAAGGCATCGGCGATGGTCTGTGCCGTTTGGTCCGGGAGCGCCCACGCCATCGGCCACCTCGTGCAGTACTCGACCCCGACCAACAGGTATTTATTTCCCTGTGGCGTGACCGGCAGTGGTCCCAGGATGTCCAACGCAACCAATTCGTTGACCCTGGTCACCGTGATGGGCTGTAGGGGCGCCCGGCTTACCCGGGGTGGCGGCTTTCGCCGCGCACATTCGACGCAGGTAGCGACCCATCGGTGCACGTCAGCGGTCATGCCTGGCCAAAAGTACCGACCCTGTAATGTGTACAGCGTCTTCCGCCCGCCAGGTGCAGCAGCTGGCGGCCGTGTACGTCCATAACCAATTGTTGACGCAGCGACTCCGGAACTAACAGGCATCGCCGGCGCCCTGTCGGGTCCCATCGCATGAGGAGGTCTTCCCATACGGTGTACTCCTCCCCTCCTGCCTCTGCTGAGGCGCGTAGCATTCGCAGTGGGGCTTCCTCCAGCTGTAGACGTCTCCAATCGTCCAAGGTCAGCCCCAGGTCGTGGTCGGTCAGCTGGACCTCACCCTGTGCGCCCTCCGCCGTGCGTACGGGAGCGATGACTATCCCCTCCGGCCTCGCCTCCTTGCAGCTTTCCCCGCCTGTGGTGCATGAACAAGGGCCCTGGGGTGCCAGTCGGGACAATGCGTCTGCGTTGGCGTGTCTGGTGCGGACCGTAAATTTGCGACCATACAGGTAGGGTCGGAATTGCTGCACGAAGTGAACGACTGCCAGGAGTTCCCTACGTGTGACGCAGTAGCGCTGCTCCGCTGATGAAAGCAAGCGACTACTGTAGGCGATAACCACCTCCCGACCCTGCTGGACTTGTAACAAGACACTGCCGATGCCCACATCACTGGCGTCCGTGTCCAGGATAAAGGGGAGGCCAAAATCCGGAAAGGCCAATGGTGGTGCATCTGTGTAGAGGAGTAAAATGGGGACGTGACATCAGGTGTGCCGTTCAGTGCGATGACGTCACGTCTCCTAGGGTACTTAAGGGATACCCCGTGATGTAAGCGGGGTCACTGTGGGAACGGGGAAAGTAAACAGGGTGAAGAGGGAAGCAGGGGTAGAGAGATGGATCGAATAGTGAGTCTGGGGAGAAGCCGGTGGTAGCCGTAGAGGTGCTTCTCTTTCCGGTCGGTGGAGTCGGCAGAGTCCACGATCCGACACGAGAGAGAGAGACCGGAGCTAGCCGGCAGGGACCCGGACTCAGAGTAGGACCCCTAGCCCCTGGAAGTTGTGTACCGTGTAGTATTGATAAGCTTTAATAAACCCTGGCGAAAGCCCCTAACTTACCTCCGTCTCCGAGTACGTACGTCAGGAACTACTCAACATCTGTAATGGGTTCCAGAGACACTTGTAGAGGTAACTTCTTTATTACAATCCAACACTCCAACACTCCAACAGTCCTGGTACTCTGTTACAGCCTAGGTACACAGCCTAGGTACACAGCCTAGATACACTACTCTGGCTATGCTCTGGAACTCGCCCTCACAAGGACGTAGAGCCGGGAGTTCCAGAGTCCCACCACTGGCCCTCACAGCGTCCCAGGGTCCTGAGATGGCTGGTCTTGGGTCTTGGGGCTTGAGCTACAACTGGCCCTGATTGGCCAGGGAGCTGCCCTTTTATGCCTCGTCCCCAACGAGGGGTGGGGTTGTGTGCGCCCCCAGATATCCCACAGAGCACACACAGACCCCCCCCCCCCCCCGTTGGTGGCGCCAAGGGGCTTAACTGGCTGGGTTGTCTGGGATCCCAGCGCCTGGCGCCAAGGGGCTTAAGCGTCTGGGTTGCCTAGGGTCCCAGAGCCCCTAGCAGCCCCTCCCCTCTTATGTCACTACAATACCCTCCTCTATGTAGCCTCCAGCCGTCCCGGCTGTCAATAATTAGAATGTTTAAATTAACGAAAGGGAAGAAAAAAATACGCGAGCCTCAACAGGAAAAGAAAAGAGAACAAGAAAGCACCCATAAATAGCCTAACCAACCTGGACAACTTTACACTATATACAAGCGTCAATCAACAAAAAGGTGAAGCAATGACACGTGAACAAACGACCCGCGGCACACCTAGCCCTCCTCGGGATCCGCAGCAATGCCCGACTCGCCAATGATATGGCTGAGACATCGCACAGATCCCTGCAGGAGATGGCACCTCCACGGTCTGACCTGCGCAAACTGCATCCCCGTGGGCTCCCGCGCTCGCACAACCCAGCAGCCCTCCCTTGAAGGCCAACCCGGACATCTCATGCCACTCGGCATCACACCCCGCCTTTCCGACCCTCACGCGTCGGCCATATCGGGGGAACTTCAACCCAGTCCCTCTCCAAGACTCGCGTCGCAGCATATAGCTGTACCGACCGAGCTGAGATGACCCATCGTTCACTCACTGCACAACATGCACCCTAACAACTGAGGGATACAGTCCCAACGTAGTGGGACAACTACACCTGAACACTACGAATCTCCAGCCCACTGTTTCAACGCACCTCGGAGTGTCTCAATCTCCGGGCCGTCAGGGCGAGCCTACAGCTGCGGACGCACCACGGAGGGTCTCAACCTCCGGGCCGTCAGGTCAAGCCGTCAGCCATTGCATAACGGGACCACACTCTCTGAGCCATGTGAGCGCACGGCCCACTAGGCTAGACATGCCACGGAGTGTCTCTATCTCCGGGCTGTCAGGTCAAGCCGTCAGCCATAGCATGACGGGACCACAACTCTCGTGTTAGACATGCAACACCCACTGGGCCATCCTGGTCAGGATCTGCACCCCAAGATATTTGAGAGCCAGCACGACAATTCCAAATCCCTGGCAGCATGTCACCATCTCAAGATAAATGCCCCATACAGTCTATACATCGTTAACAATGACAGCACAAGCTATACATTAACAATCACGAACAAAGCTCCATACAAACCATACATTGTTAACGATCACAAGCAAAGTTTCACACACACATTGACAACACTAACGAGCGAAGCTCCACACAGTTTACCCAACAACAATCACGACTCCCCAATGACAACGAAGAAAATGTCAACAAAATCATTAACCCGGAGCGCGTAAATGGACGAAGTGTCAGGGGCCTGGTCTCCCGACCTCCAACCTTTGGCCAGAGCAAAGGCGGCGACAAGCGTGTCGATCGATGTGCCGGCCCCGGCGCCGGTTACAGTAAGAATGGTGCCCTCACTGTCCGGTCGCAGCGCTGATGACGCAGCGTTGTTTGGTTGGACCGCGCTGGGCCCGGAAGTGACGTTGCTCCCAGTGGTCATTGCTCCCCCGCTGGAAGTGATGTCACTCCCAGCGGCCACTGTGCCCCGGGCGGAAGCATCCCCCACATCCGTGGCGGGAACGGCGGTGGCGTCCACCACGTCCGTGGCGGCGGCAGCGGGCCCGGCGAGCGCCGCACCTCCTCTCTCCCTCCCACCATCGCATGCGAGCGCCGCATCTCGCCCAGGAGGGAGGCGGTGACGCAGAGTAGCTCTGTGAGGCGAAGCAGCGCCTCCTCCATCCCTGCTCCCGACGCTGGAGAGGGGACGGTCGGCGGAGCAGACAGCTGCTCAGCCGGCGGTGCGGCGTCGCCGTCGGCCGGCGGTGCGGCGTCGTTGTCGGCCGGCGGTGCGGCGTTGCTGTCGGCCGGCGGTGCGGCGTCGCTGTCGGCCGGCGGTGCGGCGTCGCTGTCGGCTGGCGGTGGTGCAGCGTCGTTGTCGGCTGGTGGTGCGGCTTCGTTGTCGGCCGGCGGTGCGGCGTCATCGGCCGGCGTTGGCCGCCCCATTGCTGCTTGCTCCTCGACATCGCCGTCAGGACTGAAGGTACGTGGCTTACTTCTTGTCTCCATGGCCACTTCTGACACCAAATGTAATGGGTTCCAGAGACACTTGTAGAGGTAACTTCTTTATTACAATCCAACACTCCAACACTCCAACAGTCCTGGTACTCTGTTACAGCCTAGGTACACAGCCTAGGTACACAGCCTAGATACACTACTCTGGCTATGCTCTGGAACTCGCCCTCACAAGGACGTAGAGCCGGGAGTTCCAGAGTCCCACCACTGGCCCTCACAGCGTCCCAGGGTCCTGAGATGGCTGGTCTTGGGTCTTGGGGCTTGAGCTACAACTGGCCCTGATTGGCCAGGGAGCTGCCCTTTTATGCCTCGTTCCCAACGAGGGGTGGGGTTGTGTGCGCCCCCAGATATCCCACAGAGCACACACAGACCCCCCCCCCCCTCGTTGGTGGCGCCAAGGGGCTTAACTGGCTGGGTTGTCTGGAATCCCAGCGCCTGGCGCCAAGGGGCTTAAGCGTCTGGGTTGCCTAGGGTCCCAGAGCCCCCAGCAGCCCCTCACCTCTTATGTCACTACACATCTGTCAGACGCGAGTGCAGCTGCTAGGATGCCTCTTCCTCCAGAGGGCCCCAATAAAACCTCTGGTTCTTCGCCGTCAACACGTGCAAGGGCTTGACAATGGTTGCGAAGTTGGGTACAAACCGGCGGTAGTAAGAAACAAAACCCATAAACCGGCATACCTCTGGTACCGTTGTGGGAACAGCCCAGGCCCTCACGCAGGCCGTCTTTTCCGGGTCTGTAGCCACTTCAGACTCACTGATGACGTGGCCCAAGCAGCGTACCGACGACTGCATAAGGTGGCACTTCGATGGCTTGAGCTTCAAGTTCGCGTTCCGGAACCGCAGGAATACCTGACGTAATCGGTCAATGTGTTTCTCGAATGATCGGCTGAAGACAATGACGTCATGCAGGTAGATGAGGCACGTTTCCCATTGGAGGCCTGCTAAGGCCAACTCCATTATGTGTTGGAACGTCGCCGGCACAGTCTGGAGGCCCATAGGCAGGCAGTTGAACTCGAACAGGCCCTGTGGTTTCCAGAACGCTGTCTTAGTCCGGAAGTCCGCGTCTAGTGGGACCTGCCAGAACCCGGACAATAAATCCAGCGTACTGAAAAATGTTGCTCCCGCCAGTGCATCCAATGGGTCGTCGATACGTGGTAGGGGATATGCGTCAGCCAGCGTCACGGCATTGAGGTGTCAGAAGTCCACACAGAATCTCAGTGACCAGTCTGACTTCTTGACTAAGACCACCGGTGCCCCCCAGGGACTCGAGGATGGAGAAATTATGTCGGCCCGCAGCATCTCCTGCACCGCTTGTTGAAGGTGCCCTTTTTCCATTGGGCTCATCCTATATGTGTTTCGGCGCAGGGGTGCGGCATCTCCCGTGTTGATGTGGTGTTGTGACAGATTTGTGCGCCCTAGGTCGAACGGTCCTCGGCTGAACACGTCCGAGAACTCATGCAATAACGAGTGCAGCTGGTGTTTCTGGTCGGGCGGCAATCAGGCCCCGCAAGCTGGTCCATCCACGATTCGGCCCCTCTGTCCTCGGACTGGCTGATGCTGCCTACAAGCTCGGGCTCCGTCCCGGGGGCTCCTAGTGACAAGGGACTAACGTGGGCCAGAACTGTTCCCTCCTGCACCGTCGCTGTTCTATCGGAGGTGTTCAGCACC
This sequence comes from Lampetra fluviatilis, assembly GCF_964198595.1. Taxonomy (NCBI): domain Eukaryota; kingdom Metazoa; phylum Chordata; class Hyperoartia; order Petromyzontiformes; family Petromyzontidae; genus Lampetra; species Lampetra fluviatilis. The sequence continues at coordinate 12,094,782 of NC_136301.1, read as the reverse complement.
TGAATGAACAGATGCTGGTTCCTCTGGACAATAGTTTCGGCTCCCACCAGTGCATGGCGATCCTTGGCAGCTGACACCGGAGACACCAGGATGGGTGAGTCCGGTCGGGCTGTCACGAGGAGGGACCGATATCGCAGCGGAATCAGCATCTGGGCTGCCGGGGGAATGGAGACAGACTTACTGACCAGAGCCTGCACGTAGGGTACACCCCGGCCGGCCCCCTCCGCCTTTAGGAAATGAAGATGCGTTCCCTGGACTTCCACCTGCCCATTGGCCAGATCGATTTTCATTGGCATCCGCCTCAGAAAGTCCGTCCCCAACAGGCAGGGTACGGACAACGTTGCGGAGACAAAGATGGGTCCTGCTACCGAAAGCTGCCCAATCTGTATCGGGGCTTCAACCTGGCCCAGGAAGCCCATGCTGCCTCCATTTACTGCAATGAACGTCGTCTTGATGGGGACTAAAGGTCGGTTTTTATCCGGCAGCATCTCGTGCATGGTGCTCGAGATGATCGTGGCTGATGCCCCTGTGTCAACCAAGATACGTGCCGACACTCCCGCGATTTCACCGACCAGGACCGAGGTTCCTGACGTGGACGCTACCACCCGCCTTGCCAGCTTCCTCCATTGTCCGGCCACTGACCAGGTGGCGTTTCGTTATCCTGCGGTGCATGGTGAGATGATGGGGGATGGATGTGAATGGACCGAAGATGGCGTTCCCCCCTTTGGAGTGCGTCGCAGCAGGGTGAATGCGCCCTTGTTACATAGTGTGGGCTTCCCCCTAGGGTGCTGGCTGGGCTCTCTATGTGGTGAAAATTGTGCCCCCTTGGTAACTTGTGGTGTGGGGGGGCCCCCCATCGTAGTGGGCGGTGGGGATTAGGGGGTGGCCCTTCCCGTGAGCCCATCCCTTCTCCCCTTCCTTTGTCACGGGGGCGTGGTCCCCCTGGTCCCGTCTCGCTCCGCCGCAAAGCGGTGGTGAGGCGGGGCGTGGAACTGCTCCAGGGCGCAACGGCAGTTGTGTGTGCCGCCTCAGCCCAGGGGCCGTTGCCCCTGGCAACTCGCCCGCGTCGCAGGTAACTAGTGACGTCACTTCCGGTCGCGACGTCACGTCCGCCCGCGAAACCACGCCCGCCCGCGACGGCATGTTCGGCCGCGACGTCACTTCCGGTTGTGACATCACGTCCGCCCACGACGCCACGTCAGGTCGCGACGTCCGGCCCCGGCGCGGTCCCTGGCCTCGGCGCGATCCTCGGCCTGGTCCCCGGCCCCAGCGCGATCCCCGGCTCGGTCCCCGGCCCCGGCGCGATTTCCGGCGCGGTCCGCGACACCACTTCCGGCCGCGACATCACTTCCGGACGCGACGTCACGTCCGTTCGCGACGTTACTTTCGGTCGCGACGCGATCCCTGGCGTGGTTCCCGGCCCCGGCGCGATCCCCTTCCCCCGACCAGGACAGTGGGGACCGGGGAACAACACCGACGGCGCCCACCCCGAGGAGACTCCCGGTGAGTTTGCGGCGTCGGGGGTGTAATTTCTCGGCCCGACCGAGAGGCCGGGCGGGACGGTGTCACTCACCTGGATCCTGTTGGCGTTCGGCCCCGGCGGGTTCCAGGTGGCGTTGGCGACCTCCGGCTCCGTGCGGCACCCCCTCGCCACATGCCCCTCTCGACCACAACGGTAGCAGACCCACGGGGCGTTCCGTCGGGGTGGCTCGGTGCGGTGTTGTAGAGGTGGCTGCCAGCAACGCAGCGGCTGGTCGCGCCCCTGGTCCCTCTGCTCCACCAGTCCCCGGATCGCCGCGTAGACCTCCCGCAGCGGCGGCTCCGGCTCAGACGTCGGGGGTCCGTTCCCAGTTGCCCCACAGGCAGCCTGCGGCGACGGTGCAGGTTCGGCGGTTGGTGTCGCTGGACCCAGTAGCGCCGCGGCAACGTCTCGGCTGTTCCCCTCCGCCACGCCAGCCACCTGGCCCACGGGTGGCGCCCGGCCCATGACCTGTTCGTGGGCTTGGATGGTCCAGGCAGCCCACACCACGGGCATTACAACGCCAGCGCGGCAAGCTTAGGCGATGAGGTGCTCGACCACGAGGTCCTCGAGCGCTTCTTCAGCCAGGCGAGGGAAAGCCCTCCTCGCCAACATGAGCAGCGCACCCCTGTAGGCTAAAGGGGATTCTCTAGCCCCTCGCTGGCGGTCCTGGAACCGTTTAAAGGCTCCTTCCGCCGGGCAGTAGATCTCCCCCAAAGCCTCGTAGGCTGCCTGTAGCGTGGTCTTGCTGTGCGAGGGAAGGGAGTTGTAAGCGGAGAGTGCCTCTTCATCTGTCCACTCGAGAGCGTGGAAGGCAGCCTCGAATCGGCGGACAAACGCCTCCCAATCTTCTTCCTCGGCCACGAACTTGTCGACGAGCCCCAGCCGACGTGCCCGTCCTGCCACCTGCTCTCCGTGTTGGGTGTTTAGCCCTGGAGGTTTTGGCAGGAGCAGCGGCAGCTGGCGTGACGAGGTTGGTTGCGGCTCCTGCCCGGCCATCTGGTCGACCTCCGTGTCCCGTGGCCTCTCCTCCCATTGTACGCGTGGGGGTCCCGGTGCTGGCGGGCCGTCCATAGGGAGCCTCTGCAGTAGCTCCTGGAGTGCCCTCTCCACACTGCTGCTGCTTCTGGTAGCAGGCCCTCTTGTTGCCTGGGATGGGAAGGATCCCCGGCCCCTGCTTCCTCTTCTCTTGGCTCTTTTCCGTGGGGGTTCTTCTTCGTAGCCATTGTAAATCCCACCGCTGCCACCAGATGTAAAGGAGAGCCGACACAAGATTGCAGAGGTTTCGTCTTTTAATCCTTTTCTCCCATCCACACCTGTCCCCAGCTGTCCCAATCTTGTTCCCGCCAAAGGCCCCCTCTTCCCGCCCGTTCTCCCCTTATATCTCCTAGATTACCCCTCCCACTAACCCTCCTATTGGTGGCAATCCTTCCCCTGACACCCCTACACAAGCGTAGGGTAGCAGTGGAGAAGCGTAGGGTAGCAGTGGAGAAGCGTAGGGTAGCAGTGGAGAAGCGTAGGGTAGCAGTGGAGAAGCGTAGGGTAGCAGTGGAGAAGTGTAGAGTAACAGTGAGACAACGAAGAGTAGGAAGCGGCTGGAGCGTGGGAAGAGAAGCTGATGTTGTTACGACGGAGTGGGACGGCGGAGCTGATAAAGAGCAGCCGAACTGTGGCAGAGAGAGCGGAGAGGAGAGTCGACAGAGGAGTAAAGGGGAGCAAGTGAGGCCGACGGAACGCAGCGAGCGAGCGTGGAGAAGAGTTGTGGATCGGTGTGAGCGGAGGAACATTGAGCGATGTTGAAGGAAGGAATGTTGAGCGACATACGCGAAATAAAGTAACGAGGAAAGACAAGAAGCTGTCGTGTCAGTTCGAGCACTACATATGTAACACCAAGTAGCGAAGGCATGGAGACAGTCGACCCCAATCCCACGGCAGCCCCACCTCCCTCAACCGCTGCCTAATATTTCTACCCAGCGTGGCCTCACTCCGCCCCCGGCCATGCCCCCGATCTTCCCCGATGTTTCCCTCTGTAATGATCCCTCGTTAAAACTTGGCTATGCACTGTCCCTGCACCCGCACTGTCTCCCCCCATGCACTGTCCCTACATCACCCCCTCCTCAAAAAACAACCGACAACAATAGGGTGGAACACCGCATGTAAAAAAAAAATACCCAACGACCGACGCACGTTAAGGCAGCACATCGCATGTAAAAAAAATACATGACGACCGACGAACATTAAGGCGGAACACCGCATACAAAAAATCACCCCGCTATAAGCATGGGAGACACGTTCAGTGGAACCAAACACATTTAGACCGGGTCCTCAACGCCGGTACATCACTTGTAGTGGGTTTCCGTGCCTCTGCGAGCAACGGGGGCTTGCATAAAGGCCCTGAAGGGCCAGGCTCATCTCTGGACTCCTCCGAGGAAATCGACTGGGCTCCCGCCAATGGTTCAGCGCGCGCGGTGGCTTCTTGCGAGTTGTGGATCGGTGTGGTCGGAGGAACATTGAGTGATGTTGAAGGAAGGAATGTTGAGCGACATACGCGAAATAAAGTAACGAGGAAAGACAAGAAGCTGTCGTGTCGGTTCGAGCACTACAACTGGCGTCAGAAGTGATTGAAGAACCGCGCCGACATGTCAAAGAAAGTCACGAAGAGGAAGAACGTACCGGCGGGCTTGTCGGCCGACAGCAGCGATGCAGACATGATACCCCCGTCGGGGCTGGAGGCTCCCGAAGGACCTGGCTGATGGAGCGCCTCCGCGGGAGGAGGGCGACCCAGACGACGATGATGAACCAAGCCCGCCTCATGTATGGAGGGCTGCAATGGCTGAGTGGGAGGCCAGGATGACGGCGCTTGCGAAGGAGTTTGAACGATTCATGCTAACGATACGGGAGGTGCCGACGGGATCGGATCAGCCGCCGCACGAGCCCGCCACACCTGCGGAGGCTGGCGGCGCTGCTGTGTCTCCCGATATGCCAGGAGCGGAGCTGGACGCCGATGAGGCACAGGGATCGCCAACTCCGAGCTCATGATGCCGGCTGCACGTGGAACGTTTTGATGCGAAAGTTGGCGACTGGACGGCATTTACACGACGGTTTCAGGCAGCGTACGAGTCGCTCGGGTGGACAGAAGGTGACACGTTATGGGCCCTGCTGACGGCCCTGGACGACGATGCGCTGGCGGCGTTCTACGGCTTCTCTGTGAAAGTTCGCTCGTCATTGACGGAGACATTCGCAGCAATGCAGGACATTTACGAGCCGCGATCGGTCGCCAAGCACAAGTTTCAGTTGAGGCGGCGGGCGGAGACGGAATCTCCCCTTGCCTACCGCAATGCGCTGGTGACCCTCGGCCAAGCGGCTTACCCGGCGATGGACCATGCCGCCCTTGACTCCTTGGCCCAGGAGAAGCTGTTGCTGATGGCCAAGGAGCTACGGGTCGTCCTTTCACTTCCCAGCAACAGCGACGACGACGAGTCGTCTTTGCATATCGCCAGGAACATCCAAGCCAACCTGGATCTTCGCGACGAACCAGCGGCGGTGATGGCACAGCCTCTGGTGGTATGCGCCGGCTCGGCCGGGGGCCCGTCTGAGTTGGAGGAACCGGGGTCGCTGGCAGCAGCGGCCGCACGGCCGCTCGTGAGCCTGCCTCGCTGCCTCGGGACATACGGAGGTGGTGCCCCACGGACATGCTATGAGTGCGGGCGTCGAGGACACTTCGCACGGGACTGCTGGAGACGGAGAGGCGTCTTCCCGAGGACGTCGGGAGACTACAACCGTGGATTCTCCCCATTCCAGGACCAACAGGCGAGTCATGACACATTTAATACACGGCCGTATCCTTCACCTCACCCATCCGCGACACCACACACTGTAAATCCCCCTTCGTATGATTCGCACGGAAAAGCACCATTACTTCTGACGGGTTCGTCGGATGTAATGGCGCTTGTTCAAGGGGTACAGGTTAGAGTTAGTGTCGATACAGGGGCTTCTGCGACCCTCATTTCTTTGCAAACTTTTCGGTTATTGCCAACCTCGCCCCAGGCTTTGGAACCAGTGGATGGCCCGTGTATAGCGGCAAATGGGGGCAGTTTGGGAATTTTGGGTCGCGTGCTTGCAACGATTCAAGTTGGGGAGGTGTGTGTAACGGGATATATTTTGGTTTCGACTGTTCTGGCCGTGCCATGTTTGTTGGGCACAGAATTTTTGCGAAAGATGCCCATTAAGATTTCAATTGAGAGGGGACGTTTGGAATTGCCATCGGAGAAGTGCCTTAAATTTCTGGGAACTCCATCTAAATTTGCTCATGTTAATGCTGTGGTGCAGGCGGTGGTTAATGGCATGGTACGCGTTCCGCCTGCGACGCAGATGCTTGTGCCGTTATGCTTGAAAAAGGGCCTGCCATTGGATAACCTGGGGGAAGGTATTTTGTTGACACCGTCGAACAACGTGGCACGGACGCCCTCCTTGGTCGGAGCTTTTACGATGGTGCCGGCAAATTGCGAACCATTTATTCAGATTGTTAATACGGGGCACGAGTCGGTTGTTATTCAGGAAGGGACTACGTTAGCGCACGCGTCGGCGGCGCGGAACTCAGATGGGGATGCGTGCTTGGCAGCAGGAGAAGGAAGTGCGCTGCCACGGGATGATGAAGAACCGGGCTGGTTCCGGGATTTGTACGATTGTAATGATGATTTGACACCCGAGCAGCAATCTCGTCTTCGTTGTCTGCTTTGGGAATTTAAGCTCGGGGAAACATGATGTCGGTCGCACGTCCCTGTTGAGGCATCATAATTCTCACCGTGTGATCCCGCTGGAGAAGGATTGCATTCGGAAAACGGTGGACGAAATTTCGATTTAAAGCTTTCGTGACTGCAGGGATTCATCTTCTTGGTTCTTTCGGTAAAGTCACGTAGAAGGGAAGTAATAAAATAATAAAAATAAAACATAATAAAATAATTCTCACGACGTTTCGGCCACAATGCAAGCAGCCGTCCTCAGGTGAAGAACATGTCTGTCGATAAGACAGAGTCTAAATGACACGTCTTAGGCTTGGAGTGTCTATTTAAGCTGTGAGGGAGGAGGAAGAGAGCCTTGACAAAAGAATTTGCATTTGAAGAGGAATTTAGCATATTTATGGGAAATGCAGCAATGCGAATAGTGCTAATTGTGAAATGCGTGGGAGGTGGGCGGGGGGTTTTCAAAGTCATATTATGCCCATGCATTATGCAGGATTAGCAGCATCAAAGGGAGGGGGCAGGGGGCAGGGGCAGCACCAACAAAGGGAAGGAATGTGAATAATATGCAGCTGCAGCAACCAAACAACCACGTAAAAAACTAAAGTATAAACTTCATAGTATCATCAGTATACTAAATATACTCTCCAATAAGCTGAGCTACTAACAGTAAGTAATACATTACAATTATATGTCGCAAAAATATAATATGCTTCCAGCTAAACTTTTTTCCCTTACATCAGACCTGTTTGATGTAAGGGAAAAAAGTTTAGCTGGAAGCATATTATATTTTTTGCGACATAGAATTGTAATGTATTACTTACTGTTAGTAGCTCAGCTTATTGGAGAGTATATTTAGTATACTGATGATACTATGACGTTTATACTTTAGTTTTTTACGTGGTTGTTTGGTTGCTGCAGCTACATATTATTCACATTCCTTGCCTTTGTTGGTGCTGCCCCTGCCCCCTGCCCCCTCCCTTTGATGCTGCTAATCCTGCATAATGCATGGGCATAATATGACTTTGAAAACCCCCCGCCCACCTCCCACGCATTTCACAATTAGCACTATTCGCATTCCTGCATTTCCCATAAATATGCTAAATTCCTCTTCAAATGCAAATTCTTTTGTCAAGGCTCTCTTCCTCCTCCCTCACAGCTTAAATAGACACTCCAAGCCTAAGACGTGTCATTTAGACTCTGTCTTATCGACAGACATGTTCTTCACCTGAGGACGGCTGCTTGCGTTGTGGCCGAAACGTCGTGAGAATTATTTTATTATGTTTTATTTTTATTATTTTATTACTTCCCTTCTACGTGACTTTACCGAAAGAACCAAGAAGAGGTGGACGAAATGTTGCAACAGAATATCGTCTCTCCTTCTTCCAGCCCGTGGGGGGCCCCAATTGTATTGGTTAAGAAACGAGATGGTTCCCTGCGATTTTGTGTCGATTATCGTAAACTAAATAAGATTTCAGTGGCGGATGCATACCCACTCCCACGCATTGATGATCGTTGGATGCCTTGTCCGGCGCGAATTTTTTTTTCACTCTTGACCTCTTATCGGGCTTTTGGCAATTTCCCTTGGACGAGGAATCTAAACCGAAGATGGCATTCCGAACGCCACAGGGGTTGTTCCATTTTAACGTGCTTCCGATGGGGCTGGCTTCCGCGCCAGTCACCTTTCAACGATTAATGGAACTCGTATTGTCCGGATTGCAGTGGGAGTCATGTTTGATATACCTTGACGACATCATTGTGTTCAGTAAGGATTTTGAAGGGCATTTGCAACGACTACGAGCTGTGTTTGGCCGGGTACGGGACGCCAATTTGAAATTTAAACCCCAAAAATGCCATTGTTGAGAACGTCTGTCAAATATTTGGGTCATGTTGTCAGCGAGGCGGGAGTCGCCACTGACCCGGAGAAAACGAGTTGTGTATGCACATGGCGAGTGCCAAAAACAGTGTCGGAGGTGTGTAGCTTCGTGGGCATTTGCGTCGTACTACAGTCGATTTGTTAAGGATTTTGCCACGATTGCGAGGCCACTGCATATACTGACCCCTAAGGGTAAAAAGTTCCTATGGGGTGACGAGGAACAGCGTTCGTTTGAAACGCTTCGGGACGCTTTAGCAGACGCACCGCCGCTCGGATATCCAAATTTTGGAGAGATGTTTATTCTGGACACTGATGCCAGTGATACGGGCATAGGCGCTGTGTTGTCACAGAAAATCGAGGGGGTGGAAAGAGTCGTTGTATACGGCAGCCGTGTGCTGTCCCCGGCGGAGCAGAGATATTGTGTAACGCGCAGGGAATTGTTGGCGATTGTACACTTCGTGCAGTTGTATTGGCCGGATTTGTACGGAAGGGAATTCTTGGTCCGCACTGACCACGCGGCGCTGCAGTACTCCTTGCGGATTGATCAACCCTCCGGTCAAATGGCCCGGTGGCTTGAGGTCCTGCAGGGATACTCCTTTATGGTCCAACACAGGAAAGGGACGCGTCATGTCAATGCGGGCGCTCTGTCCCGATTGCCTCAGCCGTCAGGCTCGTGTAGATGTACCGAAGGATCGCTGCGTTGCGGTCCACTGCTGCAGGGCATTCCGGCCATGGCCGCCGCAGCCGATTCAGGCCCAATTGACAGGGCCCCTGTTAAAGAGCCCAGGTTGCTTGGATTGCCACGGGATTGTTGGGCGCGCTTACAGGCGAACGATTCTTCGCTTACCAGAATGAGGCTTCGGGCCTCCCGTTCCAAAGGGTCGGAGGATCGGGCCTTCCTTCGGCTCATAGACGACCTCCTAGTGAGGTGGGATGTCGTGTTGCAGAAATTTTGTATTGTTGTACCACTGTGCTTGAGGGGAAAACGTATTCGCGATGCGCACGAGCGTTTGATGCACTTGGGTGAGAATTGACTTTGAGTAACGATTTTTACTGGCCGGGGTTGCAGAACGATGTTCATTTGTACATTAAGGCCTGTCATGGGTACGCATGGCGGAAGGCACCGGGCGCAACCATATCGAATACCGTTGCAATCGATACGGGTTTCATGGGTAAACGAAATTGTCGCCCTGGATATTTTGGGACCGTTCCCCGTTACCCCGCGGGGTAACAAATATTTGCTGGTGGGGGTTGAGTACCTCACTTGGTGGCCTATGGCATGGCCGCTAGTGGACCAATTGGCAGGATCGATCGCGAAGGCCTTCCTGCAGGGTTACGTTTTTGATAAGGGTGCTCCGGAGCACCTGCTTACTGATCAGGGCAAAACATTTTCTTCCCGCCTGTTGAAGGAAGTGTGTGACACATTGGGTACGAGGAAAATTCAGACGTCCCCGTACCACCCGCAAACCGACGGGATGGTTGAGCGTCTTCATAGGACGTTGACATCTATGTTGTGCTAGCAGGTTAATTCGGCTCAAACAGGTTGGGATTTTCATGTTCCAGCGGCCCTGGCCGCTTATAGATTAGCCCCGCACGCCTCAACGGGGTATTTACCCTTCTATTTGATGTATGGTCATGAACCGGAGGCCCCGGCCCTGGTCAAGCTGAGGGTAAAAACTAAAGGAAAGTTCTTCTTGGTTCTTTCGGTAAAGTCACGTAGAATGGAAAAAATAAAATAATAAAATAAAACATAATAAAATAATTCTCACGACGTTTCGGCCACAACGCAAACAGCCGTCCTCAGGTGAAGACCAGGTCTGTCGGGGAGACAGCGTTTTATTTTATTCTTTTATTATTTCCATTCTACGTGACTTTACCGAAAGAACCCAGGAGATGAATCCCTGCAGTCACGAAAGCTTTAAATCGAAATTTAAAGGAAAGTTGTCAGCGGTGCCTGTCCCCATGCAAGTGGCATTGGACCATCTGAAAGAGGCTAGGGAGGCCTCACTGGGAAATACGGAGTGGAGGCAGGCGGCTAATGAGCGCCTACACGGTACACAGCCTCTGTGGGAGCCATGGCAAGTGGGAGACAGGGCTTGGTTGCATGGGAACGGAATGCGGTCTCGCCGGGGAGCGACCGGTGCAACGAGGAGAGGTGCACGTTTTGGGCAGGACGCTGGCCCGCGCCCACGGAGAGATGCTCCCCGCCCTTGTACCCTGTTCACCCGGGCCGGGGTGATGGGCCGGCTGCGGGAACCTGCTCCCGAAGAGTTACTTTTTCATGACATTTTGTGGCATAGAAATTATGTTGCCTTGTCAAGGGGGGGGATTGTGTAAGGGTTGTTGTGTGTTGCCGTGTGATGCATTATGCTTAGCCGGGACGGCTAATTCTTTAAGCATGGGGGGGGGGGGGTGATGGAGTGCTTGAGATACGCGTCACGCGCTGGGGTCGGTGTGCACGCACGCGGCGTACAGTGAGAGAAAATGAGGACACAGGGCGCTGATTGGCTGGTCGTTGTTGTTGTTGTTGTCCCAATTGAGGTAGCGTGATGTCTAAGGATGATAGCAGGTGGCAGGGGGTAATTAAGGGTGCAGGGCGCTGATTGGCCGAGAGGGGTTGTTGTCGGAGAAAGGCGCCACAGTGTCTCTAAAAACATGCCACGTGGCAGCGGGGGCTGAGGGCGAGTGGTTTCGCGGGGGATGCCCTGATTAATTGGGAATTCATTGGTTCGGGGATAAAGTCAGGGGTTTTTGGAGGAGACGGGAGTTCGCGCCTGGGAGGAGACAGCGGATGGAGAGACGGAGCAGCAGAGTGAATACAAGTGTAAAGGAGAGCCGACACAAGATTGCAGGGGTTTCAGCAGAGTGTAGATTCCTTTGCCAAGGCCTGAACCATGACATTCGCCACGGGTTTCCCATGCGGGGAATCCAAAAAGAACAACCGCTGTTTTGATGGCATCTCAACACAACGTTAATCCGTTAAGATTTCAAGGGCATCCTGCCCAAAAAGTCTGTTCCCAAGAGGCAGGGCACCGCCAGTGTCTTTGAAACTAGCATGGGCCGTGACATCTCCAATCCCCCTATTCTCATGCGTGCCTCTATCCATCCCAAAATGCCCATACTCCCCCCATTAGCCGCAACACACACATTTTCCACCAGCATAATACGACGATTCCTCAAGGGCAACAAATTATAAATGACGTTTGAAATGATGGTAGCTGAGGCCCCTGTGTCAACCAAGACACGCACCTCTATCCCGCAGCTGCTACCACTCAACGTGCCAATTTCCTCCACTGAGTAAAATAATTTGGCCACCGATCCATGTTCTGATCCCCTTGTTCGTGTTCCCCAGCTGGTGAAGGGGAGGTGAGAGTCGTCGACGGAATGTGAGGCGACCTGGATGCGTGAGGTGGAGGTGATAAGGGCCGAATGTCCGGTGTGTCGCGACTCGCCTGTTGGGGCTGGGAAGGGGTCGTCAGCCGCACAGGGGATACTTGACGTTGTCCCGGCATCTCCACACGATGTATCCCGGTCGTCCACAACGGAAGCAGGTCTTTGAGGTGGAGGGGTCACCTCTATCACGGGGACCCAACCTCACAGTGGAGGGGTCACCTCTCCCCTGGGGACCCAACTTCACAGTGGGGGGGGTCGCCTCTCCCATGGGGACACAACCCCGAGGTCGTCACTGGGTGTCCCCTCGCTGTCGATGCCATCCCTGCAACGCCCCCGCCATCTCCCTCTCCAGCTCCGGGTCCTCTTCTGCCAGCCTTGGGTTGCTCCCAGCTGCCTGGCGGGTCGGCTTGTCGCCCAAACCAGGCTCACACGACCATGCCTCCAACGGGGTCCACCGGATCATATTTTTGTGGGCCTGCAGGCATCTGGACACCCACAGGGACGTCTGTATCTTCTGTTCGATGACAAGCAGCACAATCCTCTTCTCTTGTGCCAGCCCCAACAACTTATCCATTGTTAGAGAGTCAATCGCCGCTAGATCCATGCGCAGATATGCTGCCTGCCCCAGCGCCATCAGTGCACTGCGGTAAGCAAGGGGCGTCTCTGCCTCTCCTCGCCTCCATTGCAGGAACTTCCTCTGCACATTAGATGGAGGATTGAAGACAGCAGCCCATATATCTGGCGAAGAGTGGCCCGCTTCTCCGGAGGGATGGCTCGGAATGCCACAAGAGCATCCTCATCGAGGGCCATGGGTTGGGCCCGAAAGGCTTCGTCTTCTGCCCCCTGCTGCCACGAACTCTCTGATGGGAGGCAGCCTCCTTGGTCAGCCCGTTGCTCCTCTCTGCGCCATCGGGGACGGAGCCGAAACCGCAGCCCCTTGAGTCGGCCATTGCCTATGCGGTCTCTAGTGCATGGGCAATGGCCGTCCCCACTCACGCGGGCTCTGCTGCAAGGCAGATGGCGACCAGTAACTGCGTGAGCTCTGCCACGTGGAAGGTGGCGGCTGGCAACTGCGCGGGCTTCGCTGCTTGGAAGGTGGTGGCCAGTGATTGCCTGGCCTCGGCCGCCCCCCGCGCGGATCCCGCCACGTGGCCGATGGTGACCGTCGTCCGACCCGTCTCCTCAACGGGCCCTCATCACGTGGCCTCCGCAGCTCCTGCTTGCGCCGCCGTCATGCCCAGTAGCAGGGAGAACTGCACGACGGCCGCGAGGAGCAGGTCCAGCCTCCTCGCCACCTCTCGCCACCTCTCCGTGGCCCGAGGCTGCTGGCCCGCAGCCCCCTCCTCCTCCGCCACTCGGACAACTTCTGTAGTCTTTGTTTATTTATTTATTAAGGTGCTTCATGCAGATTACTCGATCTCGTGTCCTACGGATACTTGGGCTAGGAGTAACATGCAGATACTTGGCTAGTATAATATACAGATACTTGGCAAGTATAATATACAGATACTTGAGCTAGGTTACCACACAGATACTTGGGCTCAGATAACATCAAGTAGCGATGACGTGAAGACAGTGACGGCCCAAAGACAGCGAAGGTGTGGAGACAGTCGACCCCGATCCCACGGCAGCCCCAAGCTCCCTCGCGCGCCACCTTATATTTCTCCTCAGCATGGCCTCGCTCTTGCCCCCGGCCACGCTCCCTTTCTGGAATTGTCTCGGCCTATCCCGATCTTCCCCGATGGTTCCCTCCTGTAATTATCCCTCGTGACCACTTGGCCACGCACTGTCACTGCACCCGCACTGTCTCCCCCCACGCACTGTCTCCTCTCCACGCACTGTCTCCACACGTGCCCTGTCTCTCTCTCTCTGCACTGTTCCTACAAATACACTCACACACATAGTGTCCTGATTGGGATCACCGGGTCCAACAGTTGGGTTTTACTCCGAGGATTCCTCCGAGGAATGTCCACCGGTTTCCTAACACCAGGAATTTGCCTCAACCCAACAGGGCAGTCTAAATCGCACCACCCCTGAATTGGCTTAATAGTGTATGGGTGCCAAAAAATTACCTGGTCAGCTGTGATAAGTCATACATCCCTGAGTACAGCGTCAGGGCAGGCCAGAGTAAAAAGTGCAGGAAAAGCAGACAATAGGTCGGGGGAGATCAAAGACAACTGCGGTCCATGTGAGAGGAAAGGCCCGGATGTGGCCACAGGTAGCGCATGATTGGCCACACAGTATCACGTGACCCAGGCCCTTTGAAGCTGGAAATACAAGATGAGACCGGGGAATGAGGTGGTCATCTTGCCTCCTACGTCTTCGCCGTGGACATTTCAGTCAGTTCTTCTTTCTTCGTCACTCACAGCGTCCGTGCAATGCCAGTGACTGCAGCTACGAGGGTGGACGCTTGGTGAACTGGGTAGGTAGGCAGCATTAGACAAGGCTTTTCCCACAATACACTCTCGGGTCATACTGACTAGATGACTTTGAAGGGTTTGTTTGCGCCGACTATAAAGGTATTAAATAAAGATATAAAAAAGCTCCATTGTAGGTTCCATTTTCTAGACAATTTATTTTAAAATAAAGCATTTACAAGGCCAGAGTATGACGAACATGTTTCACAAGGCTATGACTATCTGCAGCCCCGGTGGTTTCCACAAGATTCATCTCGAACATTCTTTCTTGGTGGTTTCCACCATGTATATTTCGTACAGTCTTTCTTGACGTTGATCTCCAACAGTCGGCCCCAATGTCGTCCACCTGCAGTCGTCCTTCAGTCCCCGAGCCAGGGCCCCAATCGCGGGCCTCGCTCCCCTTAATATACCTGCTCGGCCACACCCTGGAAACTTCTAGCACTTTCCCCTGGTAGATTATTTCAGCAGACTCTACTGTTTTCTGCTTCCCTTCTAGAACCTTGCCTAGTAGAGGACCCTGCACCGGATTCCACCCATCTCCAATGACCCCACTATAACCCTTGCCATGTACAGTACCCTACATCAACCCCCCCCCCCCCATCCTGTAAAAAACAGCTGTCCCTGCTATCTGGGCAACAATGGGATCGCAGAAGGGATTCAACCCTGTGGGCATGGAGTACATATCATTTAACCTCTGGGTTAACGCGTAACATAGGCCCTTGAATAAGGGGGGGAAGGCGTTACAACCCAACTTGACCATTCCATATCATAACTAAACTCTTACGTGGGCTACTGTTATATCTATGCCCCTTTTTTCCAAAAATTAATATTAAGAATAATTAGGCCAAATTTTTTTTTAATCAAATAATGAAAACAACCCGCTAACCCTCACATGCCACACCAGATAAAAAAAAACGTGGAAGGCCATTAAACGGCAAGACTTCGGAGCACAGAGAGGTCAGAGACTATCTAGCGATATCCAGATGGACGAAAGGTCGATGGCCTAACCTTCCCAAGACGTCTGGAGATGCACGGATAACGTGCAGAGCAGAGAAAAACAACTGTTGCAACTCGCGTTTTCTTTAACGTTTTCCTTAAGGAAAAGTAGAAACTCAACAAAAAGAATCAACCAACGGTATAAGACTGCAGCCTACAATTGGGGCTTTTTATTAGTAATTCCCTTATTTTACTCGTACTCACCGCATATATATTATTTTGTATTGTATGTTTCTATCTACATGACCTTACCAAAAAACTAAAGAATACGAATTCCAGCAGTCAAGAAAGCTTAAGTGGAAACTTAGTTACACTTAACCTCAGGACATTAAAATATAACTCGAGTAAAACAGTGCAATCCCTGTATACAGATAGACAACAAACGTCAGGACCTCCCCGCCACCTTTGTCTTCCAACGGTTTGGCACAAACACACGCGTGCCATGAAATATGTATGGCGGGGTCTGGCCTCGGGATAACCCACGCAGGGGGAGCAAGGGAGTTAGAGGGTCGCGAAAAGGGTTTATGACCTGACATTCAGGGGTGTCTGTTTTTTTTGGTTTGTTTTTCTCTCACAAGAGATGCGCAAGGAGGGGGTCAAAGGGTCGCGAAGGGGGGGGGGGTCTGTGCCTGACATTCCTAGCGTCTGTTTTTTTCACGTTTTTGGGTTTTAAACACAAACGCACATCACGCAGTGCAGTCTGGTTCGAGTCGTGCTCAGTCTTGCTCTCGGCTTGCGACGCAGTGTTGTGAGGGAGGCTTGCAAGGGAGTGGGGGCGCATCGTGCCTCGAGGAGAGATGGGAGGAGAAGGGGTCGTTAGAGTCGCAGAAGTCTGAGTTCAGCCTGGGTCGAGGCTGGGTTTCAGTCGTGCTTCGGCTGGCGGTGCCGTCGTGAGGGAGCAAACACCGATACCGATGGCCGGTGTCACTTCTCGCAGAACGAAGTGGCGAGGTGTGGTTAAGTGCGAGTGAAGCTTGCGAAATTCCAGCTATCATTCTCGAGCCAGCGAAGACACCCAACGTCAACCCAACGTCAACCCAGCAACGAAGGAGAGCATCGTTCATCGCCAGAGCGCTCCAAGCCGGTGAGCGCGCACAGCCGCGTCGTCCAGAGCCTGAGCCAACGCAGCCCTGAAGTAAGGGCGGGTGTCCGTGTGAAGCTGGCACCGATCAAGGAGAGAGCACGGAGAAGATGAGAGAGAGAGAACGGAGCAGTGGAAAGAGCCTGACAGACAATGCAGTGAGGAAGAGGAGAGCGCCATCGAATGCGCCGTGTGTTTAATACACACACACTTCGAGCAGCACCACCCGGGCGTCACCGAGCGTCGTGCCGACTCGTCATCCAGCAGCGGAGGAACTGTGCGCTATCAGACGACGGAATCACCGCATGCCACGACGACGATTATCAAGAGAACAATACAACGCACACGCAACACACACACGAATAAGACTTTCAAAAAGTTATCTTTGTGTTTCGAAAAGGGTTGCCATTTCAAGGTGGTGCGTTCAATATCAATTGATTGTGCAAAGCAGTTGCTGCCGTCGAGTTACATGAATAAGAAGAGTTTTAGTCATTCATTTTTGTTAATTGCATAATCTTGCTCATGAATATATTGACGTATGCTTTCGCCTTTGCATATTAGAGTGTTATATTTTTGTTTAGAATTAAAATTGTTTAGCACAGAAGTATTTCGAGTGTTTTTTTCCAAGTCCATGCAAAACTGTCTTATTTATAAGAACTGTATCCTGCGTTGAGATATTAATTTGGAGACCTAACATAACAAACACACTAAGATAATCAATTGATACAACTCTGGATAACGAAGCTAAGCCTAATTATCATAACTGCACACATTAACATAATCGCAAGCATCCGCATACATTTATATGGTTATCTCCGTGAGTAGCATAATTTATGCATATAATTACATACATTAACATAATTTATGCGAGTAATGCGATTTTTATTTTTTATTTTTTTTTCTTATATTTATCAAAATTTCATAACCCGACATATACAACACTACCCTATTAAAGGTATACATTCTTAGGCAAGCAATACATAACATTGTTAGCCGTACATTTATAACAAGCCGTCAGTATGTATGTGTAGTCGAGCAGCATATTCGACCCAGTGACACTCCTTCTCAGTGCGTCTCTCAATGACTTCGTCGGCCCTCTCATCACGGCCATGTTTATTCCGGTCGTTCCTGAGAAGAGGAGAAGAGAGTGCGGGGGCAATATTTCCACGAGGAGGATGCTCCCCTCCCTGGCATTCGTCACGATGCCCCCAGGACCCGGCCTTATTGAGCCTGAATGACCTCTTGTATTGGTGATTCTCTATATGGTTTAAGGTGACTCGGATGAACCACCCATTGCCGGTGTCCCATTTGCATGTGAACACTTTAAGGGTGGAGGATTTTGACAATGTCCACTGGGCCTTGCCAGGGATGGTGTAGTTTGTCTGATGTGCCAAACCAGACCTGGGGACAGTGTAACCAGGCCCGATCGCCCTGCTCAAAGAGTACAGGCACCTCCATTCTTTTCCGCAAAAGTTAGTTTGCTATTTGTGATCCGCCCGTCTCCACTATCGCGACTTCGCAAGCTTTACAGAGCCTTTCTAGTGGCAACCTGAGGGAGGCTGGCCACGAGACAGCTTTAGCAGGGAGAGCCACCAGTTAGTCCTCAATAAGTGGCTCAGGGTCTCAAAAAGAAGGGGGAGAGCCGAGTCGATGCATATGGCGCTCTGCGATATGCCCCCAGGATCCCTGGGATGTGCAAGTCCGAGTCCGTGTGATCATTATTTACAAATCATAGCACAACATTGCGGACAGCATGCGGTAAAGCCTCTCAACTTGTCCATCACACTGCTGGTGGTACGGTGACATCACAGACATCTCACAACAGTTTTGCAGAAAAATTCCGACCCTGGTCTGTGAGCAGTTTCTCAGGAGGGCCCTTGTCCAATACAGTGAGGGAAAAAAGTATTTAATCCCCTGCTGACTTTGTACGTTTGCCCGCTTGACAAAGAGACGATCAGTCTATAATTTTAATGGTAGGTTTATTTGAACAGTGAGAGACAAAATAACTGCAAATAAATCCAGAAAAGCGCATGTAAAAAATGGTATTAATTGATTTGCATTTTAATGAGGGAAATAAGTATTTGACCCCTCTGCATAACATGGCTTAGAACTTGATGGCAAAACCCTTGATGGCAATCACAGAGGTCAGACGTTTCTTGTAGTTGGCCACCAGGTTTGCACACATCTCAGGAGGGATTTTGTCCCACTCCTCTTTGCAGATCTTCTCCAAGTCATTAAGGTTTTGAGGCTGACGTTTGGCAACTCGAACCTTCAGCTCCCTCCACAGATTTTCTATGGGATTAAGGTCTGGAGACTGGCTAGGCCACTCCAGAACCTTAATGTGCTTCTTCTTGAGCCACTCCTTTGTTTCCTTGGCCGTGTGTTTTGGGTCATTGTCATGCTGGAATACCCATCCACGACCCATTTTCAATGCCCTGGCTGAGGGAAGGAGGTTCTCACCCAAGATTTGACAGTACATGGCCCCGTCCATCTTCCCTTTGATGCGGTGAAGTTGTCCTGTCCCCTTAGCAGAAAAACACCCCCAAAGCATAATGTTTCCACCTCCATGTTTGACGGTGGGGATGGTGTTCTTGGTGTCATAGGCAGCATTCCGCCTCCTCCAAACATGGCGAGTTGAGTTGATGCCAAAGAGCTCCATTTTGATCTCATCTGACCACAACACTTTCACCCACTTGTCCTCTGAATCATTCAGATGTTCATTGGCATTTCCCATGAATATGCTAAATTCCTCTTGATATGCAAATTATTTTGTCAAGGCGCTCTTCTTCCACCTCCAACCCAGCTTATATATAAGCTCCAAGCTTGGCAGTGTCTCATTCTTCACCTGAAGAGGGCTGCTTGCGTTGTAGCCGAAACGTCGTGAGAATTATCTAATTATGTTTTATTTTTATTATTTTATTACTTCCCTTCTACGTGACTTTACCGAAAGAACCAAGAAAATGTATATGTGCTTTTTGAGCAGGGGGACCTTGCGGGCGCTGCAGGATTTCAGTCCTTCACGGCGTAGTGTGTTACCAACTGTTTTCTTGGTGACTATGGTCCCAGCTGCCTTGAGATCATTGACAAGATCCTCCCGTCTTTTTAATTGAGCTAATTCTGCTTGTCAGAATTACCTGACACCATCGCAATCATTGAAGACTTGGTTCATCAAGGACTGAATATTGGGGTACCCCCCCTGGTGAGACACTGCTTAACCAATACATACTTCACCTAGAATGGAACTTTCTACAAACAAACTGAGGGCACCCCATTGGCTCCCCCTATCTCCGGTTGTAGCCAACGTTTTCATGGAGAAATTTGAGACTGACGCCATCCAGACTGCCACTCTACGCCCGACCTTATGGAAGAGGTACGCAGATGACACTTTTGTCATCTGGCCACTTGGCCGGCCTGCTCTAGACCAATTCCTCGACCACATCAATTCCATACACCCAGCCATCAGATTCACCATGGAAGTCGAAAAAGATGGCAAGCTGCCTTTTTTGGATGTCCTAATTAAAAGGAGACCTGATGGTTCAATGAGCCACTCTGTCTACAGGAAAGCCACCCATACGGATGCTTACCTAAAACCGGATTCCCACCACCATCCATCCCAGAAGAATCCCTCATCAAGACTCTATACCGTAGAGCCCAATGCATCTCCGACCAGGAACACATTGCCAGTGAACTGAAACACGTACGCCAAGCTCTTAAGGTTAATGGTTACTCCGCATACACAATCCGCAAAGCCATCACTCCAACCATCAAGAAGGATCCTGTTGAGGAGCCATTCAAAACCATCACCTTACCCTACATTGCTGGGGTCACAAAAAAGATTTCCAAAATCCTGATAAAACACAAGATCCAGGCCTGATTCAACACGGTACATAAAATCCGTGATCTGGTCCCGTCTGTAAAAGATGTGGTTCCAGACATACAGTACCCTGGCATCTACAAACTAAGTTGCCTCTGTGGTAGCAGTTACATTGGAGAAACCAAACGACATGTCTCGGACCGCATCCGTGAACATGAAGCAGACTTGAAACACGGTAGGACAAACACCTCAGCCGTGGCAGATCACTGTTACAATTCAGTGGGCTCACATGATATTGACTTCTCCAAGACAGAGGTTCTCTGCAAGCCATCTGGCTACCATGAGAGATTCGTTCATGAGGCGATCCACATATACAAACACAGAGACAATTTCAACCGAGAAGATGGATTCTGGCTCAGCAATCATTGGAAGGACGTAATAAACCATTTCGTATCTTAACTGATTGTGTTCACGTTTACAGTGACTTTCAGACCGCAGTCCACTCACTGGCATTGACTATATATCTTGTATTTTCCGCAGGGAATGGATTCTTTGCTCCGCTGCAAGTCTCCCACCACCATTCTCCCATTGACATATTTTGTTGCTTCCTCTTAGTATCTTTCACGCGACGGTCAATGGTATAGTGTATAGCGGATTGTATAATAATAAATAGTATAAAATTGTAATGTTTAATACAATGTATATAGTAATATATAGTATCGTAATTGTATAGTGAATATACAGCAGTGTGGTAGGGTGGGTAGAATAATACATATTGTAATATTACAATGTATAGTCGAGGGTATAGGGTGGTGTATAGTAATACAGTATATAATTTAATGTTGGGTTTGTCTATGGCAGTATATAGTACGGGGTAGACCCGTGTGATGTAAGAGAATAAAGTTTAGCTGGAAGCATATTATATTTTTTGCGACATAGAATTGTAATGTATTACTTACTGTTAGTAGCTCAGCTTATTGGAGAGTATATTTAGTTGTTTACGTGGTGGTTTAGTTACTGCAGCTACATACTATTAACATTACTTCCCTTTATTAGTGCTACCACTATCCCCTCCCTTTGATGCTGCTAATCCTGCATAATGCACGGGCATAATAACTTTAAACCCCCCGCCCACCTCCTACGCATCCCAGCTTAAATAGATGCTCCAAGCCTGGGGTGTGTCATTCAGACTCTGTCTTCTCGACAGACCTGTTCTTCACTTGATGACGGCTGCTTGCGTTGTGGCCGAAACGTCGTGAGAATTATTTTATTGTTTTATTTTTATTATTTTATTATTTCCATTCTACGTGACTTTACCGAAAGAACCAAGAAGATGAATCCCTGCAGTCACGAAAGCTTTAAATCGAAATATAGGCGTGAAGTTATGACTTTACACCTTATGCATATGGCTTTGCGGTTCTATTTCTCTGGGGTGTGTGGCACCATTTGAGGTGCTGATCACGTCTCCCTTTTTGTGTCATTGTTTGCACTCACTGAATGATGTTTCATACAAAATCTGACAATCAGAAACAAGTTAAAGATGAAGTAGGACATCCGAATATAATGGTCTTGCATGTCCTCACTGAATGAAGTTAAATATAACATCGGACACTCACAGAGTCAAGTTAAAAATGAAGGACATCAGAATACACTAAATCGCTATGATAAAATCGGACATCAGGATACAAGCTTTTGTATGTACTCATTGAATGAAGTTTAACACATCTGACAGAATTAAATATGAATGACATCGGGATACAATGGTCTTGTATGGATTCACTTAATAAAGTTTCATACAAGTTTGGACACTCAAGAGTCAAGTTTAAGATGCAGTAGGACATAGGAATACACTGAATCGCGGTTATGATAACATTTTAATTAGCATAACATTGATTTCTAAGTAATATGGCATTTTTACACAGCGATTTAATACAGCACTAATCGACTATATGAATAAACTACTATCAAAATGTACCTACACTTCGGATATCAATGCCGTTGTTTTGTATCCTTAAACCGCGTATTACAACCAAAATACGTTGAATCGCGGCCGTGATAAAACAATTAGCACAACAATGATTTCTATGTATAAAAAAAATACATTTTTGAACAGCAATTTAAAAGAGCACTTGTATCGACTATATGAACAAACTATTTTAAAAGTTACATAAAGATCGGACATCAATGCCGTTATTTTGCATCTGTGAACCATGGAATTAAATTTAAGATAACATATTTCTTTTCAAGATGGCTGCCCGATCGACTTTGAGCTGGGTACCGGATCGACAGAGTGGAATCTATCAAATTAGCGACGATTCACAAGACCATACATGGGCAAAAAGACACCACGCCCACTTACTTCCATATATGGGCAAATCTCTGATCGTGATTTCGTCGGGTGTACGATTGTATCGTATTACAGCGCCCTCTCTACGGTGAGGCCACGCCCATTCCGAGTCTGATCTGGCCAATATCCACATCTGCTTAGCTTTGCAATGTGCGCAGCCACGCCCCCCAATGTTTTCTTACATCCGCGATTCACGTGAAAGGAGAACACCTCCAATGAACGTAGGACTAAGGTTGAGAAGCTTTGAGTTGTACAATTAGCGATTACAATAAACAGTAGAAAGATTAACACATGGACCATGGGACACATACCATTAAAATGCGTCGCATCGTTAAAGGAGAGGAAGTGGGCTAGGGCAGGACATGACGCTGAAGGTTTTCCTGCAGTCGAGAATAACGAGTCAGCCAAAGGAGGGAATACGCCTGAGAGGACGTCCATCGAGGGAGATGGATCGATGATATTAGCTTATGTGCATGAGGTAGATGCATCTCACATTGCAGAACCACGAGGTATGGCACTGTTTGGGGAGATGTTCATCCAGCATTGGGGTTGGTCATTGCTGAAGGTGTTCATAAAATATTCCTCACTTGGTCTGTTTAAACAACACACAGTCAACATGCAGTATGTATAAAACAACCCTCAGCCTCAAGCATTATGCAAAACCTCCAGTTATTGGAGAACGGCATGCATAATAATGTGAAGTTGGATATAGCGTTGTGCATGTCATTAAAATCTCACACTCGTTAAGGAGCCACAACATCTGGAAGGCAACTAGGCGGGGGGAGCTGTAGTCAATATCTGCCAAAGCTCTCATCATCACGATCCATGGGCAGATAGCCCGTAGGTGTCCACTGCACATTTCGTCATTTGTTTCCACTTTCCTCTGTTCACATCTTGCTGGCACCAATGTATTATGTCGTCAAGCCATTCTCTATTAGGTCTTCCTCTCTTTCCAGTTCCTTCCATTTTCCCAAACAACACTTTACATTTTCCTGTTGTTGTCCACTCTACTTATGTGTCCAAATCGTGCCAGGTTCTTTCTCATCACTGCCTGCATCAGGTCTTCTTCTATGTGCAACCTCTTCTATTTTAATTACTATTTTGGTTCAGATAAGATGCGGTATCCTACTGGAATGCATTTCGAATACCAAGATCTTATCACTGTCAGTCTTTTTTTCAATGTCGAAGTCTCGCAGGCATACAACGTTGTACTGGACACGCATGTTCTTAAGATGTTCAGTTTGGTCTTGTGGCTGATTTGCTTGCTTCTCCAGTTATTAAATCTTGCCATTACTCCTTTGGCCTTTGCGATCCTCATCCTTGTGTCTTTCGTACAGTTGTTGTCCCATGTCAGTAGACTTCCCAAGTCTAACAATTCATTTACATTCACAATATTGCTGCTTTCTAGTATTACTTATTTCTCAATGTTCTCCATTCGGAACACCATCGTCTTTGTCTTTTCCATTATTCAGCATATGAACACTTTCCTGCAGTATTACGCAACTTTCTTCCATGAGATCTATGTTGTTCGTGAATGTCAGGTTATTTATTTCACTTTGCACAGATATTCCTGAATGGCATCCATCTCTCTTTCCAAGTATGTGACGACGTTGTTCGGTGAAAGTTAATTTCCCCGTCTCATACCTATTGTTGTTGGGAACCCGTCCCCTATTTCCTGGCTAACCTTTACTGCTGAATTTGACCTTTCACCTACATCCTGCAAAATCTGCCAGTCTTTTCCCTACTCCGTATAATGTTAATGTGTCCCACGTTATATATTGCGTCGTTTAATCTTTTTTCTGGAAATTTATGAAACGGTTGTAAACCAGCCTATTTTTTCTCTGCTATAAGCCTTGACATCAAGATTTACTGTACTGTGTTCCTAACTTTCCTAAACCCTGCATGTTCATCCACCAAAAATCTTCCACCTGTGCTTTTAATCGATTAATAGTACTATCATTAGTACCTTCCCCATGTAGACCATACGTGCGATAGTTTTATAAAAAATTTTTAATAAAATTGGAGAGATCTCCTTTCTTGAGTATCTTCACAAGTATGGATTTTATCCACTCTTCCTGTATTTTCTCTTCTCTCCAAATTTGCTTACATAGCTCATCGAGGGCAATAAGTGCTTGCCTGTTACTATCTCTCTGTATGTAATGTTTGTAGACCTCTTCATTATATGTCCTCGCCTTCCATAGTCCAGGTAATTATTTCACATATGTGTATAAATATATTTCGGCTCGCTAGTCTCGTCATGAAACTGCAATGAAAAAGCACCAGGGGAGGCAGCTATCACATCTGCCTCACTGAGGGGGGCGCGTCTTAGCCAGTACCTCCCCAGCCATTGACCTCACCGCACGTCACTGGCAGCTCTGTCTTCTTTTGGTCAATATCCCAATACAAATTGCTGCAATACTTCGTCCATGTGTTTTTTGCTTCTTCTTTGTCCATCAAGATTTTACCGTCTTTGCTTTTTATCGCTGTTTGCCTTGGTTGCCACTTCCTATTTGTGCTCTTCACTAGTCTGTACACCTCCCTGGTCTTGTTTTCCAGCATCGTATTTAATGTCACTACATTGCTTTTCCAGCCATTCCTGCTAATACTTAGTCGCCATCTCATCCGCTTCCTTTATCTTGAGCCTTTTTTATATTTTCCTATGCTAGTTATCTAGGTTATTTTAGTTATCCATGTACTTTTGGGGTTTACTACTCAGGCTATCGCTGATTCTACTGCTTGCTCCACTACTTTTTTTAATGATAATGCCTTGCTGTCTATGCTGAGATAGTTTATATTTCTCCCCCTGATTCTACTCGATATTTCTTCATATTTCTCCTTGTCTCCTTGTTCTCGAGTGCCTCTATTTGCGTTCTCGATATACGTTTTAGTCGCAGGTTACATAGTATCAAGCTGTGGTCCGATGACACATCAGCTGCTCGGAATGGTCTGCATAGTCGAACTGATGTTTACAGCATCTGTTGATCATTACCAGATCTACAATATTCGTACGTTTTCCATCTGGTGCCCTCCATGTCCATTTTCTGCAGCTTTTTGTTTGAACCTTAGTATTATATATGAGCATGTCATGTTTTAAAGAAAATTCGAGCAGTTTCTCGCCTCTGTCATTTCTTTCCCCATATCCATACATTTGCATGATGCATTACTATCCAGTGTTATCCTTCCTAATTTTTCCATTCCAGTCTCCCACAATTATCTTAATATCTTTCCTAGTCAGTTCCTGTAACGTGCTTTCTAACATTCCATAGAATTCTTCATTATCCTCTTCTGCGCTATCTGAAGTTGGCTCATATATTTGGATGACAGAAATATTTAGGGGATGCCAATTAAATCTCGCTCCAATTACTTTTGGACTAACCAGTCTATATCCCAATAATGCTGTGGCTTTTGCGCTCAACAAGAACCTTGCTCCTCTGGTGTGCACTGTATCTTCCCCTTACCAGATCACTTCACCTCCATTTATCTCCCCCGTTCCCGTCGATATCATTTCTGCCAGTCCAATCATGTTGTACTTGTATCTTTCCATTTCCTCTGATTATCAGGGTTGGCTACGTACGGTGTGAAAGAAGTTTTCACATGCTACAGTGAGGGAAAAAAGTTTTTGATCCCCTGCTGATTTTGTACGTTTGCCCACTGACAAAGAAATGATCAGTCAATAATTTAATGGTAGGTTTATTTGAACAGTGAGAGACAGAATAAAACGCATGTCAAAAATATTATAAATTGATTTGAATTTTAATGAGGGAAATAAGTATTTGACCCCCTCTCAATCAGAAAGATTTCTGGCTCCCAGGTGTCTTTTATACAGGTAACAAGCTGAGATTAGGAGCACACTCTTAAAGGGAGTGCTTCTAATCTCAGCTTGTTACCTGTATAAAAGACACCTGTTCACAGAAGAAATCAATCAATCAGTTTCTAAACTCTCCACCATGGCCAATACCAAAGAGCTCTCCAAGGATGTCAGGGACACGATTGTAGACCTACAGAAGGCTGGAATGGTCTACAAGACCATCGCCAAGCAGCTTGGTGAGAAGGTGACAACAGTTGGTACAATTATTCGCAAATGGAAGAAACACAAAAGAACTGTTAATCTCCCTCGGCCTGGGGCTCCATACAAGATCTCACCTCGTGGAGTTGCAATGATCATGAGAACGGTGAGGAATCAGCCCAGAACTACACGGGAGGATCATGTAAATGATCTCAAGGCAGCCGGGACCATAGTCACCAAGAAAACAGTTGGTAACACACTACGCCGTGAAGGACTGAAATCCTGCAGCGCCCGGAAGGTCCCCCTGCTCAAGAAAGCACATATACATGCACGTCTGAAGTTTGCCAATGAACATCCGAATGATTCAGAGGACAACTGGGTGAAAGTGTTGTGGTCAGATGAGACCAAAATGGAGCTCTTTGGCATCAACTCAACTCGCCGTGTTTGGAGGAGGAGGAATGCTGCCTATGACCCCAAGAACACCATCCCCACCGTCAAACATCAAGGTGGAAACATTATGCTTTGGGGGTGTTTTTCTACTAAGGGGACAGGACAACTTCACCGCATCAAAGGGACGATGGACGGGGCCATGTACCGTCAAATCTTGGGTGAGAACCTCCTTCCCTCAGCCAGGGCATTGAAAATGGGTCGTGGATGGGTATTCCAGCATGACAATGGCCCAAAACACACGGACCAAGGCAAAAAAGGAGTGGCTCAAGAAGAAGCACATTAAGGTCCTGGAGTGGCCTAGCCAGTCTCCAGACCTTAATCTCATAGAAAATCTGTGGAGGGAGTTGAAGGTTCGGCTTGCCAAACGTCAGCCTCGAAACCTTAATGACTTGGAGAAGATCTGCAAAGAGGAGTGGGACAAAATCCCTCCTGAGATGTGTGCAAACCTGGTGGCCAACTACAAGAAACTTCTGACCTCTGTGATTGCCAACAAGGGTTTTGCCACCAAGTACTAAGTCATGTTTTGCAGAGGGGTCAAATACCTTTCCCTCATTAAAATGCAAATCACTTTATATAATTTTTGACATGCGTTTTTCTGAAATTTTGTTGTTGTTATTCTGTCTCTCACTGTTCAAATAAACCTACCATTAAAATTATAGACTGATCATTTCTTCGTCAGTGGGCAAACGTACAAAATCAGCAGGGGATCAAATACTTTTTTCCCTCACTGTATGTCTCTACTGTATTCTCTTTTTGCAATATTCTCAGCCTCTTCGTTGTTTCGGAATTTGGCTACTTTGTTTCCTGATGGTGTCGTAGCTATTGCTGCTACTCTGCAGTTCTCTCTATATATAAAGCTGTTTTGAGCAAATTAATGCATTGTCATCATTGGTCTGTTTGACGTCATTACGTGTAATTTTAAGAAATATTCAATTTCCATTAAACATTGAAAACTAAAATAATTATACACAGTTGCAAAATAACTATTTATGAAAGATAATTGTGTACCACTTTTTTGTAGGCCTATATTGGCCGACTACAAGCTTCCTTGCCATTTAAACATGTCTATATGGGTTATGTATGGCAGGGAGACATGGTCGATGACTGTGCATCCTTGAACAACTGGACGCCTTTCGCCAATGGTCCTTGCAATGGATACTTGAATTTCACTTCAGTGAGCATATCACAAATGCTGAAGTCCTTCATCGAGCAGAATGTCAGCCGGTGTCTGACTTCGAACGAGGAGGCGGCAACTCTTGCAGACACATTGCCCATGCTGACACGTTGGGAGAACTGTGCAATTATCGATGGCCTTGCTCAAGATTGGACTCTACACAGGGGCAGGCCGAGGTAGACCTGGATGCACACGGTTGGGGCCGATTTCAGACATCGTAATCTCAGCCTACACTTGGCGTATCGGGCGCATGGGAATGGCATCACCAGGCGATGTCTAGTATTGAGAACTGCTACGCCTCCTCTCGGGGCTTGCGACTAATTGACATAAAATTACCCGATATGCACCCGATCTCGTCAGATGATCGCAGAAGCTAAGCAGATTTTAAGACTGAATTTCACCTGAAAGGGCGATCACTGTGCATGCCGGTGGTCAAAGGCTGCTACAGCAGACTATGCTGTGGTCGGTAGAGGGCAGTGCAGAAAAATCCAATCTTTTATTTGTATTGTACTACTATGCTTCTACATCTATGCTCCCCGCTTCACTCACCAGGCTGACCAACATAAAGTCTGGCAAAATAACCGTTTCGACCTGCACAGTGTGGGCAGACTTTTTGTCCAGGAGTTGGAAAACTGAACACGTACTATTCCTTATTTTACACGACAGCCGAAAAGCACAGATCACAATAATTATAGCGAGCACTCAATTCTTTGGTATCAGCTGTATTATCACACGCTTTGACGTGATGATGTCTTCAATTGTGTTTGTTAAAATTTAAAGCCAGAATGAGGCCTATTCACTATAGTGTGTGCTAATTATTGTCTCCATGTTAAATGTTTGACTTTAAAACTTTAAATGGCCGACAACCCTTGACCACATGAAATTAAAATACTTTCCTCAGTCCATTTTACTTTGATAGTAATCCAACTGCAACAACATAGACCACTCACACATTTTAACCATTAGGTCATCAATCATCCATGAAAGACTCACTGTGTCAAGACTTCCAGCATATCTTGCTTTGAAAAGTTTGGCAAATTCCCTTAAAAGGAATGGTTTACGTTTTGCAACAGTCCTCCATAACTGTCCCCACAACATCATCATTCCCTATGCCCTACACGCTGACATCAATCCCTGCGCTTGCCTGACCAGGAGTAACCCCGCAGTATGACGATCTGTGATTGGTGGCAGGAGATGAGGAGACATGGTCCAAGATGTGACGATACGTGATTGGCAGCTGGAAATGAGGTGACAGGGATGAGGGTGGGGGGGATGGGAGAGGGACCTGGGAGGATAAGAAAGCACGTCGGAGGAGGGACGTAAGGAAGAAACTGGATGAAGGAGGGAGCTGTGTGTTTCAAAGGTGGAATAAACGGACTGGAACTCTGACCTGTCTCGGCGGGTTTGTGAGGAGAGTGTCCGCTACAGTAGTATGGCATTAAAGCAACCAAAATCACGAGAGACCCCTTTGGCCTCGTCCATCCATAATATATCCACGCGCAACAAATCTGGCAGGTAGTGTGAACCAAGGTTTAGGGAGCACATGCCCAAATAACCGTAGTAGGCGTGAGGATGTCTGCATCAAGTTTTCCAAGACACACACGTGTTCTCCCCCCCACCCCGCAACCCTGTTCAATAACTAGTGATGGGACTGAGAAACCATCAAACACATTACACACATAAACTCGATTTAATGTTAAATTAAATCCTAGAAATCAAATTTAGGACCTCATTGGACACTCACAGCTCGGCTGAGCGGCTCCCAGGCTGCCAAAACTTGCGGCTAAACATGATGTGGATGGCGTTACGAAACGCGCGGTTGAAGCCCCCGTATAGGTAAGGGTTGATGGCTGAGTTAACATGCCCCAAAAAGTTTACCATGTCCCAGGTGAAGGAATTTGTTCTAAAATCGATCCAGGCATCTTTGACGATGGTGTAAAAAAATGGCGCATAGCAGAAAATGAAGACGCCCAGAATGATGGACACAGTCTTGGTGGCGTTGTGCTCTCGTTTCATGGCCGCCCACTGCTGCTTGTTGAAGCCCGACTTGCCCTGACTCCCTTGCTGCTGGATGCTGATGGAGCGGGCCTGCTTGCGTGCCACACGGTAAATCTTCGCGTAGGCAAGGGTCATTACCGTTGTCGGCACCATGAAGGTGATGACGGCACCACAGCTCGAGAATGGCTTGTTCATGTAGAAGATGCAGTTGTCCGTACAGGTGCGGCTTGCCATCATGTCCTCGATGCCAATGACAATCCATCCTAGCATCACGGGCACCACGTATAACACTGCCGCGAGCCATGCGGTGGCAAGAAGCAGGGCTGCTGTCTTCCAGGTAAAGCGCTGCCTATAGTGCATCGGGTCGCAAATTGCCAGGTATCGCTCGTAGGCGATGCAGCAGAGGTGCCAGGTGGAGGCGGTGCACATGAAGGCATCAAGGAAGTGGTGGACCTTGCAGAATTTTTGGCCGTAGAACCAGCAGTCGTAGACGCACTGTGTCGTGTAGAAGGGCATCACCACTACGCCCACCATGATGTCGGCCACCGCCAGGGAAAAGGTGAAGGTGTTGGGCAGCACCTGCAGCTGCTTAAAGTAGGAGATAGCCATGATGATGGTCATGTTTCCCAGGACGTTCAACACCGTGGTAACAATCATGATGATTAAGACGATGTTGGCGATGCGTGCAGACATTCGAGCTGGGCGGCAGCGGAGGCCGGACTCCCGGATCAGACAGATCAGTGGCTCCACGTTGGAGGCATTGTGGTCAGGATCCCCACCCATGAGTCCTAGAGCCAGGCTGGAGTTCATGGTGCCCCCTTCGAACTATTCAGTGCCCAGCGTCTCAATCAGTTAAGGGACTTCTTCTTGCTTCACAGTCACTCGTTTGCCAACTTGTCCACTGTTCCTTGCATGCATTTGTCTTGCCTCTCTCTAGCACAGTCATTCACCCAGCATCAGTGTCTGGGGCACATACATCCTATATCTCCTGACCATCTCTGTTTCTTACAATTTTGGGAAAATGAAAAGCGTCCTTTAAGATGTTTGGCCACTTCCTGTCCTTGAGCAGTTGGTGTGTCCACGTGTAGGAGGAAATCGGAGGGCCTGGAGAAAATCCTGCAACCATTCGAGGGGACAGCAATCAAACTCAGCGATATATATCCTTGTCAGCAACCTCCTTCATATTCTGTGTCCTATTCACACAAATTCTAATTTAACGCTAAATATTATAGTTGATATGCGTTTTGTCAATAAACTGACAAGACTCAACACATACCAGTTAATGATATAATTGCCCAAGTAGACGTGGCTCTCAAGGGCCTGGGTCACATAGCTGCAGACGTGGTAAGATCTGAAATCGCTGCAACCCTCAAAAACGCTAAGATGCCAGCTAGCAACCTCAGCAAAGATGAGCGTTTTGAAGTATATAAATTAAAAAGGAGGGATGACATTGACATCCTCTCAGCCAACAAAGGCAATGTCACTGTCATCGTGGATAAAATAGAATATAACATCAAAATTCAAGAATTACTTAACGATGGCAGCTATACAAAAATAAAAAGAGATCCCACCAACAGCCTCGTCATTAAAACCAACAAAATCATTTCAGATTCAACCGCATTAATTGATCAAACCAAACAGTTCTCGTTGAAACCTTCTGCTGCCAGGTCACCAAGGTTATATGGCTTACCAAAGATACTTAAAGAAGATACACCCCTTCGTCCCATCGTCTCCACTATCAACTCCCCCACCTACAAACTTGCTCGTTTTTTGTCAGAAATCCTGCGTCCTTTCACTGGAAAAACCACCTCTGCGGTACTAAACTCTACTCACCTGGTATCGTCCCCAGACGACCTGCTTGTCAGTTTTGATGTAGTTTCCTTATTCACCAAAGTTCCTGTACCTGACACCATCGCAATCATTGAAGACTTGGTTCATCAAGGACTGAACACAGAGGTACCCCTCTTGGTGAGACACTGCTTAACCAATACATACTTCACGGCATCATGGCTGGAACACAGAAGTCCGACCAGTGGAGGTGGGCTGCAGAGGTTTTGTGGCAACATCTACAACCAGACTGCTTAGAGACCTGGGAATTAAGGGCCAGAGCCAGCGTTCGGCAATCAGAGCTGTATCGGAGGCGGCAGAAGGCAGCAGTCAGTGGCTCTGGATGAAGAGGAAAGACCCCAGCTGGGTCCCAAAGTGAGAGGGCCAGGAGGTATGCAGTCAACAATGCTTGACTCAGGGAGGAGGACACCCCTGCCATGCATAGTCCCATGGGATGTTGGCTATCAACAACAAGGCAACTCCTATGACTAATTGGGAATGGGACGCAAGCGTAGGATTGATCACCCTGTCGCTGGCCGCCTTTGGGGAGGGTGTATAGTATGAAAGGCCGAAACACCCTAGGAACCAAAGGTTCACTACTGACGATGCGCTCCCCAAATTTCACCAGGCTCACTGTTCATGAACTCTTGGAAGTGCTTGCACAAAGGATAGTAACATCTCATCCTGTGTTCTTTGGAATCACCTGGAATGGAACTTTCTACAAACAAACTGAGGGCACCCCAATGGGCTCCCCCCTATCTCCGGTTGTAGCCAACGTTTTCATGGAGAAATTTGAGACTGACGCCATCCAGACTGCCACTTTGCGCCCAACCTTATGGAAGAGGTACGTGGATGATACTTTTGTCATCTGGCCACATGGCCGGCCTGCTCTAGACCAGTTCCTCGACCACATCAATTCCATACAAGAACCAAGAATATGACAAGACTCTGTTCACCTCCGTCTCCGTGTATTTGTATTTTCTATCTCTCTATCTCTTTCTGTCTTATAGTCTTAAACATTATGCAATACCACGAGTTCCTGAAAAACTGCATGAATAATAATATTTAGTTGGATATAGCGTTGTGCATGTAAATTGATTCTCACACTCACTGAGGCACCACAGAAAAGCTGGTAGGCAGACAAGCGGGAAGTCATAGTCAACGATCTCTGTCTTCCTATTGTTCTCTCTGTGTCTGGGTCTCACTGCCATCTATCTATCTGTCCCTTTGTCTTCCTCTGTATATTCTATGTCTCCTACGTCCCTCTTTCTGCTAGGAAACAATTTGTCAGAGTAAGAGGAGATGGTTCTAGATGCCATACTTGAAGAAGTAACCATTGCCCTTTACAATATTAAAACAGGGAACATTCTCGTTCCATATGGAATGACTGTGGACATTACAAACAAAACAAGTAGTAACAGCTATTGCAACACAATGACTGGATTGATTTACTACCCAATGTTTACATGAAATCAAATGCCTTTTTTTGCCACGATACGTTTTTTACAATTTAAATAAAGCATTTAATATGGAGGCTTGCGCGGCCAATATTATCCATAAGAGGTTTTTTTTGGGGTTAAATCGCGTAAATATAAATGCATCGTTATACTCACCACCACCCGAAACAACTAATTAGTAAGTTTTTTCATGTAAACAAAACATGCCAATTAGTTACTACTTCAGCACACCGGTGTCCTGGAGAGTAAACCCACATTTACAAATCGAGTACGACGTATCGCTGGTAATTACAACCAGCCTCATCAGAGGACAGCTAGAATTGTGGAGAAATCCTCCTGTTAAAAGAACTTCGATTAAATAAATAAATCGTTAGTTGGAACATTACATGTATTGGTTAAAGACATGCATACAAAGTGTTCTCGAAGATCATAACGGAATTAGCGACAAATCCGAGCCCGCGCACCTTGGTTTGGACAGCCGTTCAATACGAATACTTAATAATGTACAGAGCGTCTTAAAACGAAAGGCATCATTAGACGTTGTACAGAACCACTACTCTACTGATATAAAATAATGCGTGAAGAAACACTTTCCACCATGATTTAAAATGTGTTTATTTCGGGTTAGATCGTCTTGTAGTCATAATGTCAATTAGTTTCAATCATAACCCTCCGCCACCTAGCAGAATCAACCAAAATCGAGTGTTCACGTTGGGGCAAATTTTGCCAAATGATTTGGATTTTCAGCAAAATCCGGAGGAGGAGGAATATTGGAAAGTGAGCAACAAGTTGACTTTGGTGTTTTTTTTAAATCGACGTTTCACTGGAGATTACATCCAGAAACATCACATGTGAACAAAATGCTCGGCTCCTAATGACACTGGATGTAATCTCCAGCAAACGTCAATTTAAAAAAAATCATCTAACTGCCTGCTGCTCTGCTTGCATGCTCGCTTGCCTGCTATGTTTTGCTACCCATGCTGTCAAATGCTGCTGCTGACTAGCCGCCATGGTGAAACAGGAAGCCGAGCGCGTAAGTCTTCCTTGTCAGTACAGAGCCTCTCCATTACCAAGACTCCTACTGTGCCTCCCCGTTGACAGCCCACGGTAACTGGTATCTCGCGACACAAGACCAAAGCAGTAGGGGATCTCGGAGCTGCAGTGGTCCTCAGAGGTATCTCCAACTTCCCAACCACTGCCCCACTGCCTTGTGGGTAAACTTTGGCTAGGGGAAAAAACCCTGACTCCAAATCTGTGGTGGGCACCCGCAACAGTGGTATTCAACAAAACGATTCTCTGGCAGTCCCCTGCAGCTCTGGCCAGACGAAGGTCGTCGTGAGTTCCTCATGCCACCTGAGTATGTTTGCCTGGAGTGAAGATGGTAGGCATTGAGAATGCACACCCCTACCCTCACTTTAATCTACTCGCTGTGCAAGCTTCTTGCTCCAACTCCACCACCCCACCTTTTTTAAACCCTGTGGCAAACAGCAAATGACAGAAGGTACAGGTCAAGGATGTGACTGGGAGCATCTAGACAAACACTACACTTAGGCAGCGATGGAGTATTGGTCGCTGAGACAAGGCATGTCTCCTCGGCAGCTTCCATCATGTCTGAGCAGCCCCGCACTGCTCACCCCTAATGGAGAAAGACCTAGTAAAAGTGGTCTAAACAGTGTCTGTTCCACTCACTCCGGGTGGTAAGCCGCTACCAACGAAGCATTCCATTCAGTGACCGAAACTCAAGGAAACCAAAGACTCGTTTACTTCTTTAAGTTGCTTCATGGAACATCCACACCCTCTTGGACTCTTACGAAAAGAAACTGACAAACCACACAGAAGGACAGCTCTCGTGACCCATGAACTCAGGAAATACAACATCAACATTGCAGCGCTCAGTGAAACCCGCTTCCATGGAGACTCTCTCACAGAGGTGGATGAGGGCTACAGCTTCTTCTGGAAGAGTGTTCCAGAAGATGCTCGCCGTTTCCATGGAGTGGGTTTTGCTGTGAGAACCTCAATCCTCCAACGCGTCCCTCTATCCCCTGTTGGCATTAGTGAGTGGCTGATGACGTGGCACATCCCCTTGGCTGGGGGATGCTCTGCCATGCTCATCAGTGCTTATGCGCCTGCACTGGACGCAGACAATGACGTGAAGGAGGCATTCTATAAAGCTCTCGACACTGCCATTAAAAACACACCACATACATTAAAGCTATTCCTCATTGGAAACTTCAACGCCAGGGTGGGCTCCGAACACCATATTTGGGACTGTGTACTAGGCTGGCATGGGGTGGTTAAGCAGAACAGCAACGGGCTGTGGCTACTCTCCCTATTTTCCAAACACCACCAAGTGATCACCAACACCCTGTTCCAGTTGAAGGACAAACACAATTACTCATAGCAACACCCCTGCTCAAAACACAGGCACCTGCTAAATTACATCATCATCCATCAGTGCGACCAAAAGGAGGTACTAGTGACCCAAGCCATGCGTGGAGCAGAATGTTAGACTGATCACTGTATGATCAAAGCCAAGCTCTGCATTGAGATCCATCCACTAACAACCTGCTGCATTTCCTCTCCACGAAATTCCCCCCAAACTCCCCGGACTCCGACCCCAACACCACATGGATTGAGTTGTGCACAGCTATCTTCGAGGCAGCCTCGAAATCAATCGGGTACACCAAAAAGCATCACCCAGACTCGTTTGATGAAAACGCTGCCTACATCCACACACTACTACAGAACAAACGCCAAGCCCACAAAACAGTTTTTTCCAACCCAGACTACCCCACTCTCCAATCATCTCGCTCCAAGGCCAAAGCAGAGTCCCAACGTGCTATCCATGCCATGGAGGACACCTGGTAGGTCCAAACGGCAGATGAGATCCTAATCCACCCAGATGCAAACAACACCAAACTGTTTTATGATGCCATCAAAGCCCTTTATAGCCCCCCAAAACAAGCCATCACCCCAGTCAGGCCTGTTGATGGCAAAACGCATTCCAAGGACCAACAAAAGATATTGGAGAAATGGGCGGAGCACTTTGATAACCTCCTCAACCACATCAACCCCACATACCCACTCATCCTTGACACACTCCCTGATATCCCATCCATTCATAAACTTGACAGTCCACCACGATTTTATGAGGCTCACTAAGCGGTCAAAGGCCTGAAAAACAACAAAAGTGCTGGACCTGACGGCATCTCAGCTGAGATCTTGAATCACGGGGGATACCTCATCCTACGCCATTTACACCTTTTCATCAAGTCATCTGGCTGTCAGAAACAATCCCACAGTAATGGAAGGATGAAAATATTGTAGTTATCTACAATAAGAAGGTTGACAACGTAGCTTGCAGCAATTTCAGAGGTATCTCCCTTCTTTCAGTCACCAGGAAGGACCTCGCCAGAATAATGCTCTACTGGCTCGCAGATAACCGATTTGAAAAACGTCAAACCAGAATCCCAGTGCAGCTTCAGGAAAGACAGGAGCACCACCGACGTGATATTTGTGGCAAAGTAACTGCGGGATAAATGCCGGGAGCAAATCATTGACCTCTTCATAGCTTGTATCGACCTCACCAAAGTATTCAAGACCATCAACTGTGAGATACTCTGGCAGCAGGTCATCAAATTTGGGGTGCCTCCCAAGTTTTTGAGCATTCTAAAACAGTTCCATGAAGAAATACATGCCAGAGTAATTCTTGGTGGGATTCAATCGGAGCCTTTCAACGTTGATGTCGGGGTCAAGCAAGGCTGTGTTCTGGTTCCATCCATATTCAACATACTCCTTGCTGCCGTCACAAGTCTATCACATAACTCCCTCAACTCAATCGATGGAATCCAGCTACAGTACTGTCTGGATGTAAATCTCTTCAACCTAAGACGCCTCCAAGCCCACACAAAAACCAAAACCCAACAGATATTTGAACTGCCATATACAGACGACTGTGCAATCTTGGCTCACACCCCAGAATCTATGCAACACACCCTCAATCTGGTCTCCTCCTTCTACCACTCCATCGGCCTACAAATCAATATTAAGAAGATGGAAATAATTGCTCAACTGTCATCCACATCCACCTCAATCCCTACCTTCAACATCGGTTGTGTTCACCTCAAATTGATACCCCATTTCACCTACCTCGGTTCTGTCCTCTCCTCTACATGCTCCCTTGACGACGAAATCCACACTCGTGTCAACAGAGCCTCTGCTTCCTTTGGACGCCTCTGGTCCAGGGTCTTCGAAAATTGTAACCTCAAGACCCACACCAAGGTAGCAGTTTACAACGCTGTTTGTGTCTCCACACTGCTTTATGGCTCAAAGACCTGGACCCCATATAGGCGTCACATTAACATCCTGCAAGCCTTCCACATCATATGCCTCCAGCGCATCCTAG
This sequence comes from Lampetra fluviatilis, assembly GCF_964198595.1. NCBI lineage: Eukaryota > Metazoa > Chordata > Hyperoartia > Petromyzontiformes > Petromyzontidae > Lampetra > Lampetra fluviatilis. Next base: position 12,057,283 of record NC_136301.1, on the reverse strand, counting down.
AGCTAACATGGAAGGACAAAGTTCCCCATACTGGGATCCTCACCTAAACCAAGTCATCCTGCATTGAGACAAGCATGGCTAAACGACACCGCCGCTGGACCTGCTGAAGCGGGAACTGAGTTCTCGAGCAAAGCTCTCAGTTTACAGATCGATCTACGTACCTACCCTCACCTAACGGTCATGAGCTTTGGGTAATAACCGAAAAGATAAGATCGCGGGTATAACGGTTCGAAATTAGGTTTCTCTGCAGGGTTGCCAGGCTCACTCTCTGTGATCGGGTGAGGAGCTCGGTAATCCAGGAGAGCCTCAGTCGAGCCGCTCCTACTCCGAATCAAGAGCACCAGTTGAGTTGATTTGGGCATCTGGTAAGGATGCTCCCCTGGTAGACTCCCCCTGGAACTCTACCGGGGACGTCCCACTGGGCGAAGAGTCCGGGGCAGGCCGAGGACACGCTGGCGGGACTATGTCGCTCGGTTGGCTTGGGAACGCCTGGAATTCCCCAAGAATAGCTAGAGTCTGTCGTCAGGGAAAGGAAGGTCTGGACCGCCCTACTCAACATCAGAATCAGAAACAGTTTTAATCGCCTTGTAAGTTTGAACAGACAAGGAATTTACTATGGCAGGATAAAAAAAAAACATGCTCTCACCAGAAGAAGCGGATTGAGAAATGAAACGAAATAAACGAACAAACTTGTTGGCGAGTTTGCCCCCACGTGACAAAATGATTTCCATTACTATGTCGGGTGGTGGAGGGTTATAATTTTCTATAAAAAAGGACATTTTACACTCCATGAAGATCCAAACCAAATTAAACTAAATAAGAATCATAAAGACAGTGAACGGGAATCGACCTCGGGCCGCCGGTTCGTAGCGCAGTGCACGGACCACTACACCACCGCTCTCCATACACACACGCACACATGTACACAGACAGTCTAGAACTTGCCACTGATAAATGCGATACAATACGATACTATATAAACATGGGGGAGCCGTGGTGCCATGATTAGCGCACTGCGTTAGGGGCCGGACGACCGGAACTCTATTCCCGGCTATTGATGTAATTTCAGTTAAAGCACCTACGATTGGCTACGTACGGTGCGAAAGAAGTTCAACATACATACATCAGTGGCGAGTGCTGTCTTTAATGGGCCTGGGCAACCGCCCTTCACCGACCCGTATTTACCAGCGTGGTGAAGTATGGTCAAGCAACCCCCACGACCGAGAGCTGAAATTTCCAATGGACTGTAAATTATGACACAAATACATAACTAGGCGATATTTGTGTACACGCATTGACATTCAATAAGCGCATGGATACTATACACGCATAGACATTATACAGACAGTATACACGTATACACATTTAATAACCACATCCAGACAGCCCACGTGTTAAATCGACACATTTTGATAACATTTACATCCATTTATCAATCGCCTGCTGGGTTAAGACTTCCTCTATGCCACCAGGCTGGTTAGTACGGATTAATCAGAGGGATGGAGGTGGATCGGTTCAGTTATCACTCGTCACTGAGATATAAGAACCTACACATAGAGGGAGCAGTGGCGCAGGGGTGAGCGCACTGCGCTACGAACCTGGCGACCTGAAGTCCATTCCCGACCAAGACCAACATCAATGGCGAGGGATCTGAACCGGTCGCGGGTTGTACCTGTACACACAAAGACAAAGATCTCCCCGTATAGCCTTGAACAGACTGTTGTGGAAAATGCTGGCACTTATGAAGATTAGCGCGGCACACGAGGTGGTGTGGTCAGCACCACACGTGGCCGCCTTTGTATCCCTAGTGCTGAAGTTTACACACGACAACTGGTATTCATTTAAGATTGAGTAGACCTAGGGGGGCACACGACCGGTCCAGATATTCTTCACCAATATTGGTCGTGAACGGGAATCGAACTCGGGTCGCCTGGTTCGACACGCTGTGCGATTGCCTCTCAGCAGACTGTTGGGGCAAGTGCTGTTAGCGAGTAGCACCTATGAAGGTCGGGACAGCACACGAGGGGGTGGTTGGCCAGAACCACGCACGGTCGCCTTTCTCTCCCCAGTTGTGGATTCATAGCTGAATGCGCTAACCACTGCACCACCACTCCCCCCGCCCACACAGAGTGACACAGAAGCAAACATGCGATGCATGCAGTACTAGCCTAGCGGAACGAGCAACGATCGAGGACGTTTCCCGCGGAGATGGAGCGATGAAAGCGGCTCTTGAGATATGACGAAGGCCTTAGGGAGGAGGCCAGGGATGCGCTCCGCGAAACCGTAGAGAACGTGTGGATGTGAACATCGACCTCACCCCACAACACGCGGTGTCGTTTTTTATGATTATTATTACACGCTTTGAATTACCTCACTATGTTGTATCCTCAAATTTTGTAACTCAATTTTTACACACTTCCCAATGTGGTATCGACTGCAAGCTTGGTATACGTATGTCATACTGATGACAATACTACTGTATATTCTATCATTAAAAATAAAATATAAACTTTTTTTAAACATAATTTTTTATTTTTCGATTTAAAGCTTTCGTGACCGCAGGGATTCATCTTCTTTTATTGTGTTTTATTTTTATTATTTTATTACTTCCCTTCTACGTGACTTTACCGAAAGAACCAAGAAGATTATTTTTTATATGTTATGTTTCGGCTTGAGTCTAATTGTCCACGCTCAACTAACGTTGCCTTCCTGGAGTCGTGGAGTTCTTCCATTACTAGTACGGTACATTTCATTAAAGCGTGTTTAATTTTTTTTTTTAATATTACTTATTACTGCCTCGTCTGCAATATACTTTGGGTCTGACTGTTGATTCTGAAAGCGAATTTCGCCCCCTTTCTGACATCAGATGCGGATTTCATTTCAAGACATTTATTAAAATAGACACAAAGACAGTCAGGGACACCCTGTATAAGCTAAAAAGACACGGCGTATTGTTTACGACCACCTATTATTGTCGTTGGTGAATGAGTCTGTTTTTATTAGTCGGTGAGGAAAAGGCATTGACCTCTGATGGGGATGCTGGGGTCAGATCCGCGCCTCACTGCCTTCGTCCCTTCGTTCGTGACGATTTAAAACTCGCGGCAATGTTAATACTATTTCAGGCCAAGTCAACCTAGACGAGTTATCGTCGTCGGCGGTGCGGGGAACTCGCTCGCGGTGCCCCCCCCCCCTTTCGCCTCCTGCCCCTCGCCCGACCCCCTTTGTCTTCCCAGTACAATGCCTCGTTACTTTTCAGCCCCTCGGCGTTCTGTCGACCCTCAGCTACGACCATGACCTATCCCAACACCTCCTCATCAATCCCTCTTGTACTACCGTCATCAACACTACACCACCACTTATACAATAACCCAATTATTAATTTCAATTCATGACCACCTTACGTATAAAGTTATGATTGCTGTAAAGCGCATTGGTAAGGGATCGATATATACAGTATCTTGATAAGATCGGTTTAGGTAAATGACTTGCTACGGAGTCTATAGAACCCAAGGATGACCGAGATCGCAGTGCAGTTGGCGAAACACGGTGCCACCGCTCCTGGCTTGAAACTCGGATCGCCGGGTTTGTTGCGCAAAGCTGCACCCCCCCACACAGACGTGAAATGAAGACAAAGACCGCTCCCTATAATAGACTGTTAGGACAAGTGCTGCACACGAGGGGATGGGTGGCCAGTACCACGCCCGGCCGCCTTTGTCTCCCCAGTGATTCAAATGTTCACCACTGTTGTTGGTCATGAGCGGAAAACGAACTGGGATTCGCGGATTCGTAGCGCCTATGTAGCGGTGACGTCCCCACGGGGCTTGTGCCAGGCTAGGTGCACCTTGACGCCACGTGAAGTGTGGAAGGATCACTGGCAGGAGGTTATGGGACAGGCCCAGGTGCCATGGGTTTAATGACATGACTGATACCTGTGCTCAACACTGTGCCAACTTGGTAGGATTTATACGGCCAGCGCTCCGCTCGTTGTTGTGAGCGTCGCTCCTCTGCCCTCCGTTATTGCTGGAGGGCGGCTGCCTGCAAATGCGCAGTATCATCCTCCATAGAGGCGAATGTTGAAACCAGTCATCGGCAAGCCCACTCCTTCGGTACCACATCAGTCAATCTCTTCTCTAGACCGTCCCGCGCTCGTTTTATCCCCCTTTATTCGGCCCAGCTTGGTTATGCGGTGGCTGGGCACGTGAGCTACATGACCCAGTCAACGCAGCCTCGCCTGCCGGTGGGAGCTATTTGATGGTTAACGGATCGTTACAGGATCTGTGAACTCCTCACACAATTCAAGCTGCTGGTTAAATGCAGGATGGATCGTAGGCAAGCCAGCCTGTTTGAAACCGGCGTAGATGTTCCATTAGAGGGGTCCACGTTTGGCAAGTGTAGAGAAGGGAGGTCGTAACTGTCTGTGGCCGAGGAGACAGGGAGTTTCGTGTGGGCTGATAGACCAGGTAGCTTCCATACAGCGTTATGCAGCTGCGTGTGTATATATACACATACGTGTAGAGTGACAGACCAGAAAGCTTCGACACAGCGTTACGCAGCTGATGAAAACATAGTGCCACTCAACTGGTCATAAGAAACACACCATACCAACACATTACCTTTTTTACAGCTTAAACGCCACATACACCGAACTCCCGTATAGACTTTTACAAATGATTGGGGCAATTGATCCTCGCGGGCCCATATTAAGGCCGGCATGGCACACGAGTAGGTGGTGTATCCAACACCGCACGCTCTTGTCTCCCATGTTTACACACCGCACTCGTGGTAACTCATTTCAGGCCGATTTTACTTCGGAGAAGTTCTGAATTGGTTCAGATGTCACTCACCTATGATGTTTGCCGTGACCGTGAATCGCCAAAGACCGATCGCCGCGTTCTTAGCGCAGTGCGCTTACACACTCACTCACGACCATTGTCACAACAACAGGCACTCTCCACCACTAAGTAGAGGGTGGCGTCACCACAGCGCTTGTGCCAGACTAGGTGCACACTTTGCCACACACCCTATACCTCCCTCTCAAACTACTCTGGTTTTCAACCATCTAAATACAAGCTTATGTAACACATACAAAGACAGAGATCCCCGTATAGCCTTAACAAACTGTACGTGCAGACCGGAGGAGCAAGTCAGAATCAGAGTATTTATTTAGTAGTGTAATTACCCGTCATATGTTCGTAAAACAAATAATTTCATGAAAAAGACAACAATGTTAAGATTATATTGAATTTATTCAATAAAAAATACTAAATATCACATTTTGTGTAAATTGACAATCATCTCCCAAAAGTTTTCCTTGAGATTCATTTTGTTGAATCAGCACTTTAATATTGGTTGGATATTTGCATCTGGACAAAGCAACATAAAGTTGTCCATAGGAAAAAAAACTGTTTCGTTGAGATGAAGTACAACGTACTCAAAAGTTTGTCCTTGTCACTTATTGACCGTGATGGCACATGCAGGAATGATTGGAAACTGTCTTCGCTTCAAAATGAATGGCAAATTCACATCAAACGGTGCCAGATCAATTCTGGGGATGAAGACAATATCTCCACCATTGGATTCTGAATTGAGTTCAGCCACAACAAATTTACGGTATATTTCAGAAATCACCAGGTGTGTGCCATTACATAATCCTTTTTTGGGGGTTGAGAATTCGAATAAGCAATAAAATGGTTCCTTTTTTCAAAACCAATTTATGATGGTGTTAACGTGTGCAGAAATTCTACTAGATCATTTGTGATGTCGCACTTGGCTTTATTCAAAAGCGACACTGGCATATTTTTGGATAAAATTTATTGTTCTTACTTCATTTGAAGCTTTTGTGACTGCAGGAATTACCGTTTGGTTCTTTCGGTAAAGTCACTTGGAAAGAAAATAAATTAAATAATAGAGTACGACGTTTCGATTGCAACACAAGCAATCGTCATCAGGTAGAACTAAATTTGAGAGAGAGACAAAACACAGACACGGAGACACACAGACAGACACACAAGCAGAGAGAGAGAGACAACACATACACACAGAGAGAGACACACCACATAGACACAGAGACCCAATGCCTCTGTGTCGAGGCCTTAAATAGAGAGAGAGTGGGGGTTGGGCAGAGAGAGAGGTGGGTCTGCTGGGGCAGCTGCTGGAGCAGAGAAATTTGCATGTCAATTAATCCATCCTGAAGCGACCGAGGGAAAGAAGATCGAATGGCCCTATGAAAGCCTGGTAAATTTGATTATTCTTGTAACAAACTAATAATTAGTTACAATTTTAATAAGCCTTTCATGAAAAACTAAAAACATATTGCATGAAAATCCACGTAGCCTACATAGCATTGCACACAGTGTACAGAGTGTCAGGCGTTAGGCACAGATTACCAAAACGATATGTAATATACTGGAGGAATCTGATGAGCTATAAAGCTCCTTTTCACAGATGTCCAGTAGGGACGGGTAAGAATGATACAACCATAAACAGTTCAACAATATGATACTAGTGCAAAATACAAGAAAGGTAAACAAATCACCCAAACACATACAACTAAACCATCCCAATTCTTCCAGGCAAATCGTGGTAAGAGGGGGTGTGTGGCCAGCACCACGCCTGGTCGCCTTTGCCTCCCCAGTGGCTATGTTTACACACCGCACCAGGTACTCATTTGAGACCGAGTCAACCAAGGGCCGGTTCAGATAATCACCACTGGTGTTGGCAGGAATCGAACCCGTGTTACCGGGTTCGTAGTGGAGCACGCTAACCGCCAGCACTACCGCTGCTCCCCATTCACCCATAATCGTAACCCCTGAAATACACACGGCAGGGCTCACAGTGCCAACAAAAGGCAAGTTACAACTCTGCATGGACTGCAGAACGATAGGAAGAGACTCTCACCCAACTTCCTCTAAGCCCTCGGATCACTCGGGACCCAGGCCTCCTTCACCTCCAAGCCGAGACTCCCGGTTCTAAGAACCCCGGACACCATCTACAGCAAAGCGTCTCCTGCTCGCCGTATTTAAACTTTTCGTCCTCATTTTTTCACTTGAGCAATGACGTGGTTGACTCGCCCCCCTCCCACCCCCTCTTCCCTTGAGGGGGGGCTATCCATAAATAATTGAAGCAATTAAACAGAATTTCATTGCTCAGTTGTAATCACTGGCGATTTGGGAGAGGTCACAGGTGTGTGGACCCAGGTGTATTCGGTCTTCACCCCCCAAAGCTATTAGCCGATAGCGCCTCCTCTAATTGATCACCGAAGGTGTGACCCCCCCTGAGTAATTCCGCGTGGTCAATACGGGTAGAACAAGTTAGATATTTACGGGCTCATCTCATTCCAAATATATAACAGCCCTAACGACGAGGTCGGTCCATGTGTTCGGTGTCCTCTGGCTACAGGGGAAGTGGATTTCGGATCTATTTTTGGAAGCTCAAAAGATTTTAGTTTTTGTTTGGTGTTTCTGGTCTCAGGTATTTAACCAGCTTTAACTTGCAAATGAATCTCAACACGTTCGTCAATAACGCTGCGTGGGTGAGGCCTTAAAAAGGAACATAAATATCATAGGTGACATTTCGAGCAACATACTTTCTTCATTGCACTTAATTATATGAAGGGTCATTTCCCAAAGTGCCACTCATTGTAAGTGTTTCCTTTAAAGGTCACACAGTGTTGTTAATGAATGTGTTCGAGTTGTTTTTGTGCTTTGTGCACCACTGCCAACGTAGCAGCATCACCACAAGATGATATGCTATATATTAAAACTGGTCGGATTGTGACATCGCAGCACCATGAGAGATGGCTTAAGTCTTTCCACCAGTGATGGATCGATAATGGCTGATGACAATGATCCAAACCCATATTTTTTTGTAAATTATCTTTATTGATCCAACCACGGTGGGGGGGGGGGGGTATACAGCTTCCGCGACAGGTGATTTGCATAGTGGGACAGGCGGCTCGGACAGACAACCAACGCGGACGTGTAGGAACGTTGCATTATGTAGTACGTGCATCAGATCCCTTTTCTTCTGAGAAGGAAGGGGGAAGAGGGGATAGAGGGGGGCAGTCCATCACACTTAAACTTCAATCAAGTAAACTCAGGGTCCCTGGAGTGGAATTCACGAGGGGGGGGCCCAGATCGGGGTGAACTCCCCTTCCATATTCCTCAGTTTCAGACTCAGGTGTTCTAAAGCTGCTATGGCGAATAGGGAGTTATGCTAGAGGGTGCATGAGGGGTCCCATGATTCTTCAAGGAGCTCAGGATGGTATTTCTAACCGAAATGTTAAACTCTTGGAGAAGGGTATGTTGGTGTATGGTGATACCTTGGGGGTTAAGGCCCAGGAGCAAGGATTAAATGCTAGGTAGTATCTCAGTGCCACACATCACGTTGTACAGATCGGTTATTTATCATAGAATGTCCTGATGGTGGGACAGTCCCAGAAGGCATGAATGTACATTTGGATGGTGCCCGAAGGGCATCTAGGGCAGTCTGGGGATATGGTCTAGGATAATTTACACCTCCGTTGGTTAGTGAGATAAGTTCCATGAAGGAACAAAAATTTAATCATCCTGAGAGGGAGGGATCTTAGACCTTGCCCAGGGGTTGTGCCTAATTATTTTCCAGGACTCTGATGGGATCAGGCGGCCCAGCGCCCCCTCCAAAAGTATTCTGGTCTTTGGTCTCACCTCGGTAGGGCCCAGAAGTAGGATTTGGTATGCCTCAAATATTTTATAGTGAGCCCTCTCCTCCGTCAGCCATACCCATGTCGTGGAGGGGATCATTCAGATGTAATGTAGTAACTCGGCGGGAGACGACTTCACGGGTAACACACTCTTTATTTTACCAAACTCGTTCACAGGTGACTAACACCCACTTAGTATCTCGGGTGACAAACACCCACTTAGTATCTCGGGTGACAAACACCCACTTAGTATCTCGGGTGACAAACACCCACTTAGCTACCCTGGCGACTAACGCCCACTGAGCTACTCGGGTGACCAACACCCACTTAGCTACCCTGGCGACTAACGCCCACTGAGCTACTCGGGTGACCAACACCCACTTAGCTACTCGGCGACTAACGCCCACTGAGCTACTCGGGTGACCAACACCCACTTAGCTACTCGGCGACTAACGCCCCTGAGCTACTCGGGTGACCAACACCCACTTAGCTACCCTGGCGACTAACGCCCACTGAGCTACTCGGGACACTCCCTGCCCGGGGTGTCCGTCTTGACTGTGGGTCCCCAGCCCGACCCACGTGGGCGTCGGACCCCGGGTCCCACAGTCTCGCCTCCGAGCCACACAGGGCCCCGGTCCCTACAAGGACGGCGGGACTAGGGGTCTCGGGGCACTAGGTCTTCAGCTCCGTCTTCTGGTCTTCAACTGGGTAACTCTCCCCGAGTGCTCTCGCGCGTCCCCCTTTATACCCCACCTGCGGACGTCGCTGCGAGCACCCATCCTATTTGACCAATCACTGGGCGCTGGCTACGATCCTGTTTTCCCACATCTCAGCATGCCTCACCACCCACGCCGCGCCGCCCCGTCATCTGTCACTCCCGGCGCGCGCGTCCACACCACGCCCACAACGCGTGCCCAACCCCGCACCCCGCGCCGCCCCGTGATCCATCACTGTCACAGTCGGCGCACGTCAACACCACCACTACATCACCCCCTACCACATAGCTCGCAGCCGACCCGGCTGCTATAAAAATATACAAACCCCCCTGTGTGCCCCGTAACACAACACAACAACAAGAACAACAACTAACGTAACAACACAACACAACGCGAACACTACCATCCGCAACCATCAACCAATGCCACCGCGACAATAGAACACTATATACAATCCGGCGAGTGACAATAGCAATGTGTATGCAGAAAGAAAAATAAATGGCATTTTTTTTTTTTTTCTCTCGACTCGTGCAGCGTCCCATTCTTTCCGAGCGTCCCTACAACGGGACATTACCCCGGCAGAGGGGAACACAGGGCGAGCTCGGTGTCGAAAAAAATGTCTTCATGAAAATTGTTGTGCCCTAGCCCGAGTCCGCCTTGCCGGTCCGTCGTACGGCACCAGACGCGGTTGAACGTCCGGTGGTGCCGGCAGTTCAGGAAGACAATGGCCAGGCATCGAGGACCCGTGCGTGCCGCGGGGTTCAGGTTCCCGACGGTCAGCAGCCGTCAAGCCCGAGGCACCTGGGGGTGGGTCAGGTGGAGACACGTGAGGATCAGCCTGCGACACCTCCCTCCCCGAGTCGACGGTCACATCACACGCCCGGTCGTTACGGCACAGAACGGGGTCACACGGTGCCGCATAGGGCTTCAGTCGGGAGGGGTGCACGTACCAACGGCGTTTTTCCCATTTAATCTGTATACTCTGGGGTCGTGCAACCCGCACAATTTCCACCGGTCCCCTCCAAGGTCTCAACAATTTGGGGGACGTAGCCAACGGTGCATGTGGACAATGCAGCCAGGCCTTATCGCCTGGTTTCCAATCATGCGTATGCACCCTCCGCCCATGCAATCTCTCGTTCGCGATTTGCCGAGACCGCGAATTCAACCTCGCCGCCTCCCGCGCTTCAGTCAATTTGGCGATATTAAATTTGATGTGGTCTGCCAATTTTGATTTTGCACATGGCTGGGAAATCCCCAGTTGGACGTCCATGGCCGGATCGGCCTCCCGCCCATACATAAGAAAAAATGGGGAAAACCCCGTCGCCGCATGAGGGGCCATTCGATAGGCCGCGAGTACCCCCGGCACCTGTAGGTCCCAATCAACCTGATCGTCGCAGACCTGTTGGCACAACATAGACGTAATCGTCCTGTTCAGACGCTCAACCATCCCGTCAGTCTGCGGGTGGTAGGAGGAAGTACGCACTTTCTTTGTACCCAACAGGTCGCACACCTCGCGCAACAAAACGCTCGAAAAATTCTTTCCTTGATCCGTCAGCAAGCGTTCGGGGGCGCCCTTGTCCAAAACATAACCCTGGACGAAGGCGTCCGCCACCGCTGCAGCCGACTGGTTGGCGAGTGGCCATGCCATGGGCCATCGGGTGAAGTATTCTACGCCAACCAGCAGGAACCTATTTCCCCTTGGTGTAGCAGGAAAGGGCCCCAAGATGTCCAACGCAACCAATTCGTTTATGCGCGAAACTTGAATGGATTGCAGCGGTGGATTAGCTGCCAATGGTGGCGGTTTTCTTTTGGCGCACCCTACGCATCCCTTAAGAATATTCGCCACGTCGTTACCCATCCCCGGCCAATAATAGTCTCGCTGGATTAGGGCGAGCGTTTTGTGAAAACCCAGATGCATGAGCCGTTCATGAGCTGCCAGAACGACCCTACCCCGCATAGCAACAGGCACAACGAGCACGTGACGCCGGGACATGTTGTCCCACTTCATCAAAAGGCCCTGTCTGCACACCCAGGAACTGACCCGCGCATCCCCTACCTCGGGAGCGCCAACTTTTCGACGTAGCGTAAGTAGGGAGCTGTCGGACATTTGGAGACGGTCCCACTCAATGAGGGGCAATGACAACAGCGAATCCCTCCCCGTGGGGGCGTCGACTCCCGGGGTGTCAGTGGCGGCGAGCGCAACTCCCGGGGTGTCGGCGACCGGGGGTTTGCACCGCGCCGATCCCAACAAACATGTGCAGTCCGTGCACGGTGGCAACCGCGACAAGGCTTCCGCATTTGAGTGTCGCAATCCCTTGCGGTAAATCGTCGTGAATTGGTAGTCCTGAAGGACCTCCAACCATCGGGTCAATTGGCCCGATGGCTGTGCCACGCGCATAGCGTATTGTAGAGCCGCATGGTCCGTACGGACCGTAAAATGACGGCCGTAAAGATACGGCCTGAATTGCTGTGTAAAAAACACAATCGCTAACAATTCACGACGAGTCACGCAATAGCGCTGTTCGGCGGGGGAAAGAACTCTACTACCGTAGGCGACCACCCATTCAACCCCCCCGACCACCTGTGAGAGCACCCCCCCGATACCCGTGTTGCTGGCATCTGTGTCCAGCAAAAACGGTTGTGTGAAATCGGGGTAACACAAGGGGGGAGCCTGCACCAAGGCGTCACGAAGGGAGCAGAACGCAGCCTCCTCTTCCGCCCCCCAGTGAAACCGCACACCCTTAGCCGTCAAAGCGTGCAGGGGCCTGGCTATGGTGGCAAACTGCTTGACAAAACGACGGTAATAGGAGGCGAAACCAATAAAACTGAGAACCTCCGTGACCGAGGTTGGCGTTGGCCATGAGCTGACGCAGTGCGTCTTAGCAGGGTCCGTCGAGATCCCTGAACGACTCACGATATGGCCCAAATACCTGACCGATTCCCGAAGCAGAAAACATTTAGCCGGTTTAAATTTAAGCTTAGCGGAACGCATCCTGAGGAACACCGCTCTCAGTCGCTGGAGGTGCTCCTCAAAAGTCCGACTGAAGACGATGATATCGTCGAGATAAATCAAACAGGTATCCCATTGGAGGCCCGACAAAACCAATTCCATGAGTCTCTGGAACGTGGCGGGAGCGGAATGTAAGCCCATGGGCAAACGGTTGAATTCAAATAGGCCACCAGGTGTCCGGAAAGCGGTTTTAGGTTTAGACTCGTTATCGAGTGGCAATTGCCAAAATCCGGAAAGCAGATCGAGTGTGGAAAAAAACTGTGCTCCCGCCAAGGCATCCAGCGACTCATCCATCCTGGGGAGCGGATACGCATCCGCCATCGAGATTTTGTTTAAGCGGCGGAAATCGACACAAAACCGCAAGGACCCGTCGTGTTTCTTAACTAGGACAATAGGAGCGCCCCACGGACTAGAAGAGGGCGAAATGATATCGGCCGCCAACATATCATTAACCGCCGATTGCACATGCTCCTTCTCGGCTGGGCTGAGCCGGAAGGGATTCTGACGAATAGGGGCCGCGTCCCCTGTAGCTATGTGGTGGCGCAACAGGTCTGTGCAGCCGATATCGTATTTATGTTTGCTGAACACGTCAGCAAACTCGAGTAGCAAACCCCTCAATGCTCCCAATTGCACTTTGGACAAGTTAGCAGAACCGGCACACAACGAGTCCAACCACTCTGTCCCCTCATCACTTGGAGGATGCGACTCGACAGTGAAATCTGCTTGAGCCACGAGCCGTTCCTCAACGGGTAGCGGCGCGGCGTGAGCCAGCACCGTTCCCTGCGCAATTACGGCCGGCCGCGACCCCGTATTCAGGACCATTACGAACGGCTCACTGTCCCCTCTCACCATGGTCTGAGCAACCGCTAAGTCGAGGCCCCTTCTGGCCCTGTTAGACGGCCCCAACAGCACCCCCTGTGCCTCCGCACCCACCTCGAGTGGTTTCCTCAACCGAAGGGGTACCAACATTTGCGATCCCGGGGGCACCCGTACAGTCTGAGTTGCCAGCGCCTGCACCGTCGCACAAACCGTGCGTATTTTGGTAGGGCTCGTCAAGAACGCAACCCGCCGACCTGACGGAAGCTCAATGCAGGCCTGATCTATGAGAATTTTGATGGGCATTTTGGACAAAAAGTCCGTACCTAGCAAACAGGGAACGGCCAGCGATGATGATACAAAAATAGGGCCCGCCAATTTGATGTCACCAATGCAAATAGTCGCCCGAATCTGGCCGATGATCCCCAGGGATCCCCCATTCGCCGCATAAAATGGCACGTCCACTGGCAGAAGGGGTCTACTTTGGACTGGAAGAATGTTATAAATAAGGTCCGAGATGATAGTGGCCGACGCACCCGTGTCCACAAGCACCCGGACCTCAACCCCGTCAATAAACCCCGTTACCACGGACGACCCGGCCGACGCAGCCACTATCCTGTGGGCCAATTCGGACCACTCGACTGCTTGCGGGCCGTGTACGGACCCCCCTCGCCGAAGTGAACCCCCGGCACCCAGCCGCGAACCCCCCACCGCCAAGCGGCGACCCGAATGTGCCGTGTTTGTGGACCGAGCGTGTGAGGTGCCGCGACTTGCCGGGTTTTGTTGGGATGACTTGTGGGCCTGGTCGTCGTCCCGACGTGGTCCTGTGGCGCGCTGACGCGGGGCCCGGCACCCGGCTGCGACGTGACCCCGAAGGCCGCAGTTGTAGCAGACGACGAGGGACGTCGTAGGTTTCGGTTGCTCCAGCTTGCGGGATGAACGTGTGGGCGAACGACCTCCCGTTCTCCACTCCCCCGGACGCGATGCAGCGAAGGCCTGCTCCTGATCCGCAGCTGGCTGAGGTTCGGCGATCGTGGCGGCCAGTGCCCCGTTCCCCGCCCATTTGCAGATGACCCCCGGCTTGCGTTTGAGGACCTCGTACGCGTGAATGCTCGTGGCGATCGCCAGGGAGCAGATATCCATTTCGTCCGCCACATTGATGGGGACCCCCAACTCGTGGGCCAACGCCAGCAGCTGCTCCGTCACCATGGCGTCCTTCCCCTCCTTGTCCATGCGGGGAAAAGCTGCGTCCGCCAAGGCGAGCAGTGCCGTGCGATAGGCGAGCGTCGTTTCTCCAGCCACCTTCCGCCGATCGTAGAACTGGTGGCGACAGGTAGAGGGCGGTCCGAACACCTTCGCCATCAGGTGTAGTGCGGCCTGGAGCGTAGAGCGGGACGACCTTGCAGCAGATGTGAAGGCTGCAAGCGCGTCGTCGTCGAGCATCGCTGGCAACGCACGCAGGGCAGTGGTGTCGGACCACCCCGACATTTCCTGATGAGCGAGGAACCTTCGTTGGAAGGCTCCCCAGTCGCCCCCATCCGCCTTGAACGCCGACAGCGCGGGCAATCTTTGCTGGAGGACCCGATCGTCGTCGACGTCGGAGAGATTTTCCCGCGCTCCGCTGTAGTTGTGTAAAATGTCGGCTCGGTCGTCAGGCGCAAAATGGAGAGCTCCGGCGCGCGCTGATGACGTGGGCTGCGCTGAGCGGAGGTCTCCGGCCACGTGGTGTCCGTGCTTCCCGCCAATCGATGGCGGCCCCTCAAAAACGGCGGCAACTTCCAGACTTTTGGCGCGAAGCGCCTTTTGGCGGGATCCCTCCAACGTCGCTTTCTCCAGCAACCCCGCAGCCGTTTTTTCGCTCGCCGGAACGGAGATGTCCGCCAAGACAGCGGCGGCGGCGAGTAGCAACTCCGCCAACCGGGAGTGTGCGTCTTGGAGGCTGGTGTCGGAGGCGAGCGGAGCGTCGGCCATCACCGCGAAGTGCTGCATCGGCGGCAACTCCTCGTCCTCTCCTCCCGAGGTTGGTGTCCCCGGTACGCCGTCGTCGTCCCGACCTCGCTCGTGAGTACGGGTAGTCTTCCTCTTGTCCATTCTTCTTGAAGACAGGTTTACTTCTGACGCCAGTTGTAATGTAGTAACTCGGCGGGAGACGACTTCACGGGTAACACACTCTTTATTTTACCAAACTCGTTCACAGGTGACTAACACCCACTTAGTATCTCGGGTGACAAACACCCACTTAGTATCTCGGGTGACAAACACCCACTTAGTATCTCGGGTGACAAACACCCACTTAGCTACCCTGGCGACTAACGCCCACTGAGCTACTCGGGTGACCAACACCCACTTAGCTACCCTGGCGACTAACGCCCACTGAGCTACTCGGGTGACCAACACCCACTTAGCTACTCGGCGACTAACGCCCACTGAGCTACTCGGGTGACCAACACCCACTTAGCTACTCGGCGACTAACGCCCCTGAGCTACTCGGGTGACCAACACCCACTTAGCTACCCTGGCGACTAACGCCCACTGAGCTACTCGGGACACTCCCTGCCCGGGGTGTCCGTCTTGACTGTGGGTCCCCAGCCCGACCCACGTGGGCGTCGGACCCCGGGTCCCACAGTCTCGCCTCCGAGCCACACAGGGCCCCGGTCCCTACAAGGACGGCGGGACTAGGGGTCTCGGGGCACTAGGTCTTCAGCTCCGTCTTCTGGTCTTCAACTGGGTAACTCTCTCCGAGTGCTCTCGCGCGTCCCCCTTTATACCCCACCTGCGGACGTCGCTGCGAGCACCCATCCTATTCGACCAATCACTGGGCGCTGGCTACGATCCTGTTTTCCCACATCTCAGCGTGCCTCACCACCCATGCCGCGCCGCCCCGTCATCTGTCACTCCCGGCGCGCGCGTCCACACCACGCCCACAACGCGTGCCCAACCCCGCACCCCGCGCCGCCCCGTGATCCATCACTGTCACAGTCGGCGCACGTCAACACCACCACTACACAGAGATCAACATCTCTTGCCTTGTTAATTGAGTCCCTGATCTGGAGAAATTAGAAAAAAAATCGCTATTAGGGACATCATGTCGCTTTCTACTATTTGGAGAGTATCCACCCCCACTGAGTCAGATAAAAGATCACCCACTCTCTTGATTCCTCTCTGAGACAAACCTATTAGAAGTACCTGTCGCAGTCAGAAGAGCATAAAGGAGTCGGCATCTTACGATGAACCGGGGGGGGGGGCGGGATGTGGGAGGCTAGCCTCTGCATGGTGCCAAAAGGAATTCCCCACTATTCCAGATTGAAAGCCTTCTCGTCGAGTGCAATGCGTACGCTTTCGTGCTTGACCTGGAGGCAATATCAACCGAGTTGACCAGAGTTCGGATGTTGTCTGAGGAATCCCTGCCTTTGACGAACCCCATCTGGGCAGGGCCAATGACCTCTGGAAGGGCTTTCTCAGGCACTATGCCAGCGTTTTAGCATACAACTTACAGTCTGCATTCAATAGAGAGAGATGTGCCTGTAGCACTTGGTCTGGTCTATGGGGCATCCGTTGTGGTCCCTGCAGCAGGTCCTGCATCTCCCTGCTGCTCATCGCCTCTCTGGGGTTGGTAAAGTCTAGGTACGGCCACAGACAGTCGCGCAAGTAACTGCGCGACGGCTGCAAGAAGGAGGTCATGGCGGCTCGCCACCTCTCGCCATCCCTCCTCGGCACGTGGCTGCCGTAGATCAGCGCCTCTCTCCCCCGACTCCACAGACGCCGCTCACGTGCCTGCAGGATCTCAGATCGCGGATCCCGGGGCTGTCCGAGGGGTCCCGTCAACGTCGTCCTTCTCATCCAAAGATGCTACCGGTGGCTTCGTTTTACGTAGACTCTTAGACATGATGTCTAATCACTTCTAACACCACATGTAATGTAGGACTCCGCAGACAATAACTGTCGAGGCACCTTCTTTTATTTATAATACTCGTACTCACATTGCATGACTCACTGAGCACATAACGTAACGCTGACTGTCAAGCTCGACGGCGCTAACTGACTAAATAGCTGGCTGACTATCCAGCAGTGGCGACGTCAGGCGATGACAAGGACGGCAGCCACAACGGAGACAACGATGACGATTTCCATGGCGAGACGACCCTGATTCCCATGGACAGCCTCGAGGTTCCTCTCTCGCCCCCTTTCATGCTTCCAGCGGGGCTCAGCCCTGCCCTGGCCATGCCCTCCTTCTCAAACCTTCTAGCTGGTTCTGGGAGCTCAAAGATGGATCCCTTCCATGACTTTTGGCCCAGTTCTTATCACTTCCATGACCCTTGCCTCAGTTCTTCCCCTTGTGGACTTTCCTATGTATATTCTCTCCACTTGGGTGGGTACACCCACAATTGCTATTTCTGGCCGCCAGTCGGCGCTGCTACACTACGTATGTATTCAGGTGTTATCGGTCAATTAATGAGTGCTTACATGTGGGAGGAAACCAGAGTACCCGGTGAAAACACCATGCTTGCGAGGGGGAAACGCTCAATGCCCGTGTAGTGACATGTCGTGACATCTCAGATGTCACTGTGTGGTGCCGACCCTAGAGAGGCATGGCATACGATGTACTCACATCACAGACATCACGTATGTAGCGACATAGTGAATGTCGCTGAATAATGCCAGCTCTAGCAAGGCACGGCGTGCGATACATTGTCATCGCAGACACCCCATAGGTGGGTGTAGTACCAGCCTTAGAAGGGGCTTGGTGAGTGCTGGGAAAGCGCAGTGGCACCACGTGTGGCGGGCAGGGCTGACTCCTATAGGAGTGTGAGAGTGTCAGCCATGGGATGAGGTTACCCTAGGCCATGGCACTCTGGCCCCAGGCAGGGGCTAGAGAGTGGTCATGTGTCAGGGTGAGATCCTACAGGAAGGGTCAAGAAACGACAAGAGGTTTCTCGAAGGTGGTCGTGGCTAAGGGCGGGGCCAGCCACGACCCGGGAGCATAACACGTTCCTTCGGAGTGGGCAGGTAGGAACTTGGTTGGACAGCGCATTCGTGCACGACAGACAGACAAATAATCCCTGGTGGGCAAGTGTGGAACCTGTTGTTCCTACCTGTATAAAATATAACTTGACTTGAGGTAGCCAACCAGGTAGCCAGCCCCCTTAACTATCGGCCCCTCCCCCTTTCTTAGGCCCCTCCCATTACCCCCCTCCCTTAAGCCCCTCCCCTGACCAACACCCCATATCCTTAGGCCCCTCCCCTGACCCCCCCTCCCTTAGGCCCCTCCCCTGACCCTCCTCCCTTAGGCACCTCCCCTCTCCGTACCCGGCAGTAGGTCTCCACCAATCAAAGAGCTGTTTGTAAGGTCTCCACCAATCAAAGAGCTGTGTGTATTATATATTTATTTATGCACGACAGACAGACAGTCAGACAGACATACAATAAATCCCTGGTGAGCAGTGTGGAACATTGTTCCTACCTGTATAAACTGGGTCCCTACAGGGACTGGGGCTCTGTGTTGCTGTTGTCATCTGAAGATCTACGATCTACGTTCTACGTCCAAGAGAAGAAGTCACCAACACGTGGACGAAGACCCAAGCCAGGGTCCTGTCCACTGTAGCTACTCCCAGTAACTAGCATAGTTAGCCTGGTGGTTCACCACCATAGGTTATCTGGTAAAGGGGCAGTAACCCCTTTGTGTTAATGTGTTGGTGTAAATAAATGTGTTGCCTCCAAGAAGTATGTTTGCAACTCAGTTGAATCCACTACACCGGTACAGATTGAACAGGTGGAGTCCACACTCTTGCTGTACCGCTAGGCCTCGGCAAGGTAAAGTAAAAGTTAAAAGGTAAAAACAACGAGCCTACCTTTACCCTACATTTTACCTTACCACAATACAATCACTCTACCCTACCTTTTACCCTTTAGCAGGTAAGGTAAAAGGTAAAAAGCAACGAGCCCACCATTACCCTACCTTTTACCCTTACCCCATACAAATTACCCAATTACAGGGTAATTACTAGGGAACTACACATGAAAAAGGTTTATCACGGTAAATGCTAGGTAGAGCGCTTTATTCATATAGAATATTCTCGAGGATTCCAATTTTTCACGCTTGTTGTTGTCGTTGTTGTCATTGTTGTCGTTGTTGTTGTCGTCGTTGTCATATCCTCAAATCTTGTAACTCAATTTTAACCCACTTCCCAATGTGGTATCGACTGCAAACTTGGTATACTTATGTCATACTGATGACAATATATTATATCATAAAAAATATATTTTTTTAAGCATAAATGTTTTATATGTTATGTTTCGGCTTGGGTCTAATTGTCCACGCTCAACTGACATTGGCTGCAATTGGCCACGTGCCCTTACATTGTGGCAAGCTTCGGGCCACTTCCTGGAGTCGTGGAGTTCTGCCATTACTAGTACATTTAATAAAAGCGTGTTTTTTTAAAAGCTGTTTTTAAATATTACTTATTAAATGGAGGCCACGGACTGCGCCATGGAGCTTTTAGCAGTAAACAAGGTACCGTATTTACCGGGTAATACTTCGCGCTACCTTTACCCTACCGGGTAATTCTTCCGAGTTACCTTTACCCTAGCTTTTACCTTACCCCTTGGCGTGTCGACACCTTTACCCTTTATCTTTACCCTTTTACCCGGTAAAAAGGGTAAATTACCTTACCTTGCCGAGGCCTATGTACCGCCTTCTCCTGGCAGAGCCAGCGGTACGGCTCCTGCTCGACGCCCACAGGAATGGAGTTTCACAGCAGCGTCTGCCATGTGATCCACCAGTCCTCTCTGCTGCCTCCACAGCGCTGGGTTACAGGTCAGTGGTTAGCAACCACCGCTCGGCGAAACCTGAGTGCACAAACCACACCCCATGCATGGCACCTCGTTGGGTTATACATTAATCTACTTGTTGCACTACCTCTACACACAATTGCCTTTCCCAGCAGTTAGCGGGCGATATTTAATCATGGAAAATTAACGACTTTCAATTCATACAATTTATCAAGGGAATAAAACTAATTTAATATATATTTAAAATGTAGTCAGAAACCCCCATTTGTAGAAGGTGTAGTGTGTTTTTCCAAGGAGACTTTTGTAAAGTTGATCCCACAATGAGCAGTCCCTTAAAATGAAGCATCTCGACACATGCTTGCAAGTCTGCTGCCGAGTGAGTGAAACAATGCGAATTGCATTCTTACCAAGAACACCAAAACTCCCTCGGGAGGACACTGGGTGGTGGGAGTGGGGAGAAAGGAAAACCTCGGATCTGACACCACGGCACGCTTCCAGCGAGCGTGCCGCCAAGTCATCGAAACAGCAACAATTCCCCTCGTTCATCGTCGGTTTTGTTAACACTAGCCATGGTAAATCCACTGCTGGATGAAGGCCCGCTGCAACCACCGCTACCACCATGATAATAAAGTTAGACCAAATAGTTGGGATGCGAGAAAATTACCCCCAGCAATGCCTTGGGAATAATAAATAAATGTATGCCTATGGGATACAAAAAACGTCCATCCCTTTAAGGCCGCCGTGTTATCGACGGACGCGTTTTGTGATTTGTTGTTTGTGCACCACTGCCTTACGCAGCATCACAAACGAACTGCAAGGAGAGAAAGAATAATCATGATATTGATAACGCGCCAATTTTTTAAAGACAAGAGCGCATCATGCGTGTGCATAGTCGGCGGCTCACTTTAACCCAAGACGGAGGTGGTGGTGGTACAAAATGTGCGAGAATATGACCGGTCCAGTTGGCGGCATTGGAACCTGCAGGTAGCATAAAGGAGAGCTACGCGTCGAGAGAGGGGATCCCGCACTTTTAACTAAATCGGTTACTTATGTTTCGATTTAAAGCTTTCGTGACTGCAGGGATTCATCTTCTTGGTTCTTTCGGTAAAGTCACGTAGAAAGGAAATAATAAAATAATACAAATTTAACATATTAAACTAATTCTCACGACGTTTCGGCCACAACGCAAGCAGCCGTCTTCAGGTGGAGAACAGGTCTGTCAAGTAGACAGAGTCTGAATGGCACGCCCCAGGCTTGGAGCAACTTTTTATGCTGGGATGGAGGGGCGAAGAGCGCTTTGACAAAATAATTTGCATATCAAGAGGAATTTAGCATGTTTATGGGAAATGCAGATATGCGATTAGTACTACTTGTGAAATGCGTAGGAGGTTTGGCGAGGGGTTTAAAGTCATTATGCCCATGCATTATGCAGGATTAGCAGTATCAAAGGGAGGGAGCAAGGTTATAATTAATGGTATAGTGTATAGCATATTGTATAATAATAAATAGTATTAAAGTGTAATGTTTAATACAATTATAAGGTAATATATAGTATCGTAATTGTATAGTGAATATACAGCAGTTTGGTATACAGTTGGGTGGGTAGAATAATGCATAGTGTAATATTACAATGTATAGTCTAAAAGCATATTAGTTGCTGCGGCGCCATATTATTAACATTCCTTCCCTTTATTAATTCTAACCTTACTCCCTCCCTTTGATACTGCTAATCCTGCATAATGCATGGGCATAATGACTTTAAACCCCTCGCCAATCCTCCTACGCATTTCACAAGTAGTACTAATCGCATACCTGCATTTCCCATAAATATGCTAAATTCCTCTTGATATGCACTCCGCAGGGAATGGATTCTTTGCTCCGCTGCAAGCTTCCTACCACCACTCTCCCATTGACATATTTCGTTGCTTCCTCTTAGTACCTTTCACGCGACGGTTAATGGTATAGTGGATAGCATATTATATAATAATAAATAGTATTAAAGTGTAATGTTTAATACAATGTATAAGGTAATATATAGTATCGTAATTTTATAGTGAATATATAGCAGTGTGGTATACAGTTGAGTGCGTAGAATAAAACATAGTGTAATATGACAATGTATAGTCAATAAGCATATTAGTTGCTGCGGCGCCATATTATTAACATTCCTTCCCTTCATTAATTCTAACCTTGCTCCCTCCCTTTGATACTGCTAATCCTGCATAATGCATGGGCATAATGACTTTAAACCCCTCGCCAAACCTCCTACGCATTTCACAAGTAGTACTAATCGCATATCTGCATTTCCCATAAATATGCTAAATTCCTCTTGATATGCAAATTATTTTGTCAAAGCGCTCTTCGCCCCTCCATCCCAGCATAAATAGTCGCTCCAAGCCTGGGGCGTGCCATTCAGACTCTGTCTACTTGACAGACCTGTTCTCCACCTGAAGACGGCTGCTTGCGTTGTGGCCGAAACGTCGTGAGAATAATTGTATTATGTTTTATTTGTATTATTTTATTATTTTCCTTCTACGTGACTTTACCGAAAGAACCAAGAAGACGGTTACTTATGGATATACTCTGCGCATATTCTGTTTCCTCGGGAATAGTTTGATACTGCACTTAGATATGTTTGATGTTGAACTTCTGTCGCACCGTACGTATCCAACCGTGCTGATAGGAGGTACTTGAGCTGTGTTCACGCTCCCTGGGGGCGTGCGGAGGGGGGCACGATGGCTTTAGCTTCCTCTACTTCCTCGTGGGCAAGGAGTGATCCGCAGCGCGCCGTCCCGAGCTGAGCTACCGAGGAGGAGGCAGCGGCCGCGTATCGCCACCTTCCTTCTCGATCACTACGGTGGGGGGCTCACAAGAGAGACCTGGGCTTGCTGGAGCCGCCTCCATTATTTTTATTATTTCGCTGCTATAAAGGTCCACGTGATGAGCCACTTCGTTGAGCTGTCATTTGTGGCCAGGTCACGTCTGAAAAATAATTTAGTAGCTCAGTGGTCTTTACCTGATAAGGTTTAGATTTATACGTGTATATATTTTAAAGTAATTTGTTTAGGGGCCATCCACTTAGTACGTACGCAAAAATCTGTCAACTTGACCCCTCGCTGTACGCAAGCGTACTTTTTACACTCCCCCCACCTGCCTACGTACGCTTGACGCACCCCCCACCCCCGAATCCTATAGAACGGCCGATATTTAATCCACGCAGAAACGATCAAGGATGAATAATAATGTGGTGCCACAGCAACGGAGAAATTCCGCCGGCACTGCTATCCCCTCCACACGAACGCACGCACACCCCCACTAAACACACACATGCACCCACGTAGGGTCTCGTGGGGGGGAGGTCACCTGGTACCATTGGTTTTTACCCGAGCCCCCTAGCGGGGATGTCCCACGGTTTCCCAGTGCCAGGAGATTGGCCGACCCCCCCCCCCCCCAGGCCGAATTTAATTGCGGCCCCCGTGAATTATCTTAAAATTGTATGGGCACGACGAAGCTCACCGAGCGAACCGCAATGAGAACAAGTTTAATTTATTAGGTATAGCCCTGTGAGCCATGCGGCTCTTAAGTCGGGTGCAACCGAAACAAACAAAATATGAACAGAGAACATCTTATAACGACGACGCGCAACAGAAATATCCTGGATAAACCAGCAAATGTTAAAAAAAAGAAACGTATTACAACGATGTGTGCAAAAATCCCAGTGTGATGCAAGTCAAATAATAACAACCATAAGACAATTTAGATTAACCATATGTTTTCGAAATCACCAAAATCAAGCTATAAAAACAATGTAACAACAGTAATCATAGGAACTGTGATTCAAATTTAACAATAAACGACAAACATAACATGTACAACCAAACTTGTAGCCATAGCTGGCAGCATGACACTCCCAGTGGATGACGTGTGAGTGAGTCAGCGTATGATGAGTGAG
This sequence comes from Lampetra fluviatilis, assembly GCF_964198595.1. NCBI lineage: Eukaryota > Metazoa > Chordata > Hyperoartia > Petromyzontiformes > Petromyzontidae > Lampetra > Lampetra fluviatilis. The sequence continues at coordinate 12,033,320 of NC_136301.1, read as the reverse complement.
TGTATGATGAGTGAATTAGTGCATGATGAGTGAGTTCGTGTATGAGTGAAATGGGTCAGTGGTTGTGTGAGTGAACACTCACAGCACAGAGAGATAAGGCCCCGGGGGGCCTCGGGGGCAAACACCCAGCGAGCAGCGCATAAGAGTAGGTGGGAGGGAAATTCCTGGACCGACTGAAGCTGTGTATCCACGGGACGACCACCCCGATCAAACCGGTTGAGTCCGGGGTAGGGAGGACGGGCGCGTAGACAATGGATCAAGGCGTGAAGCTTTCGTGACTGCAAGGAATCATCTTCTTGGGTTTTTTCGGTAAAGTCACGTAGAAAGTAAAATAAAATAAAAACAAAAATCACGACGTTTCGGAGGCAACACAAGTCTCCGTCATCAGGTGGGACCGTCACAGCCAGATTAGCTGTATCAAGTGAGGCAATGATTCAAGATGTAATCCCTTAAAAGCGAGTTGAGGGGGGAGGGAGAGGGAGGGGGGAGCTCATCAGACTATGGTAGCCAATGAAAGGAACGTATCGGGAGGGAGGGGGGGGCGAGGCCAAAAGGGTGGGCGATGGACGTGGAAGCGCTTGTGCGTAAGCGGCCAATTACTGCACACGCCAACACAATGGAGCGATTGTGCGCAAGCGGCCAGCCACTGCACCCGCCAACACAATGGGCAGAGAGGAGGAGGGGAGGTCTAATACACATGATAGACAAAAGAACGAAAATGATGATGGGTACAAACTTAGGGGGAGCTCATCAGACTATGGTAGCCAATGAATGGAACGTATCGGGAGGGAGGGGGGGGCGGGGGGGGCGAGGCCAAAAGGGTGGGCGACGGACGTGGAAGCGCTTGTGCGCAAGCGGCCAATTACTGCACACGCCAACACAATGGAGAGAGAGGGGGAGGGGGGGGGTCTGATACACATGATAGACAAAAGAACGAAAATGCCCATGTTTATACCAATGCTGGCTGAACAATGAAGAGAGTACTGTTAAAATAACTGGGGATGTTAACACTCGGTAAAGTACAGTAAAATAGTGCCTGTCAGATAAGATGGTCCAAAAAATTTGTGATTAAGTCTTTTTTGCGTGGTTGATAACATCTTTCCAATGGTTACTAAGTTTGTACCCATCATCACGGTTGAAATTATGTCTGTGTTTGTATATTTGTATGGCTTCGTGTACAAACCTTTGATGGTAGCCGGGAGGTTTGCATAGAACCTTGGTCTCGGAAAAGACAATTTCATGAGAGCCCACCGAGTTGTAGCAATGATCGGCCACGGCAGAAGAACCAGTTCTGCCGTGTTTCAGATCTGACTTGTGCTCGCGGACACGATCAGAAACATGACGTTTCGTTTCTCCAATGTAGCAATCACCACAAATGCAACTCAATTTGTAGACTCCAGGATACTGTAAGTCAGGAACGACATCCTTCACAGATGGAATCAGATCACGGATTTTATGCACTGTACTGAATCGGACTTGGATCTTATGTTTGTTTAGAATTTTGGAGATCTTTTTGGTCACGCCAGCTATGTATGGTAACGTGATGGTTTTGGTCGGAGTTTCATGTGGCTGTTTCTGTGTGGTGGGAGAGACAGCTTGGCGGATAGTACGGTCAGAGTATCCGTTCATCCTGAGGGCCCGATGTACATGTCTTAATTCACCGGTCAGGTGGTGTTTGTCAGAAATGCCATGTGCTCTGTGGTATAGCGTTTTGATGAGAGAGTTCTTTTGAGATGGGTGGTGGTGGGAATCCGGTTTCAAGTAGGAGTCTGTGTGGGTGGCTTTTCTGTAGACAGAATGTCCCAAGGAACCGTCAGGACTCCTCTCAAACAGAATATCCAAGAATGGTAGTTTACCGTCTTTCTCCACTTCCATGGTGAATCTGATGGATGGGTGTCTAGAATTGATGTGGTCCAAGAAGTGGTTCAATGCTGGGAGGCCATGTGGCCAGATGACGAAAGTGTCATCCACATATCTCTTCCACAGGGAAGGACGCAGGGTGGATGTCTGGATGGCGTCTGATTCAAACTTTTCCATGAATATGTTGGCTATAACTGGTGACAAAGGGGAGCCCATAGGGGTACCCTCATTCTGTTTGTAGAAGGTGCCATTCCAGGTAAAATAGGTGTTGGTGAGGCAATGCCTAACCAGCGCAGGTGCATCAGAATTCAATCCATGTTGGACTAAGTCCTCAATTATTGTTAGGGTGTCCGGTACTGGGACTTTGGTAAACAAAGATACTACATCAAAGCTGACGAGGATGTCATCAGGAGAGTGAGTGAAACAATGCGAATTGCATTCTTACCAAGAACACCAAAACTCCCTCGGGAGGACACTGGGTGGTGGGAGTGGGGAGAAAGGAAAACCTCGGATCTGACACCACGGCACGCTTCCAGCGAGCGTGCCGCCAAGTCATCGAAACAGCAACAATTCCCCTCGTTCATCGTCGGTTTTGTTAACACTAGCCATGGTAAATCCACTGCTGGATGAAGGCCCGCTGCAACCACCGCTACCACCATGATAATAAAGTTAGACCAAATAGTTGGGATGCGAGAAAATTACCCCCAGCAATGCCTTGGGAATAATAAATAAATGTATGCCTATGGGATACAAAAAACGTCCATCCCTTTAAGGCCGCCGTGTTATCGACGGACGCGTTTTGTGATTTGTTGTTTGTGCACCACTGCCTTACGCAGCATCACAAACGAACTGCAAGGAGAGAAAGAATAATCATGATATTGATAACGCGCCAATTTTTTAAAGACAAGAGCGCATCATGCGTGTGCATAGTCGGCGGCTCACTTTAACCCAAGACGGAGGTGGTGGTGGTACAAAATGTGCGAGAATATGACCGGTCCAGTTGGCGGCATTGGAACCTGCAGGTAGCATAAAGGAGAGCTACGCGTCGAGAGAGGGGATCCCGCACTTTTAACTAAATCGGTTACTTATGTTTCGATTTAAAGCTTTCGTGACTGCAGGGATTCATCTTCTTGGTTCTTTCGGTAAAGTCACGTAGAAAGGAAATAATAAAATAATACAAATTTAACATATTAAAATAATTCTCACGACGTTTCGGCCACAACGCAAGCAGCCGTCTTCAGGTGGAGAACAGGTCTGTCAAGTAGACAGAGTCTGAATGGCACGCCCCAGGCTTGGAGCAACTTTTTATGCTGGGATGGAGGGGCGAAGAGCGCTTTGACAAAATAATTTGCATATCAAGAGGAATTTAGCATGTTTATGGGAAATGCATATATGCGATTAGTACTACTTGTGAAATGCGTAGGAGGTTTGGCGAGGGGTTTAAAGTCATTATGCCCATGCATTATGCAGGATTAGCAGTATCAAAGGGAGGGAGCAAGGTTATAATTAATGGTATAGTGTATAGCATATTGTATAATAATAAATAGTATTAAAGTGTAATGTTTAATACAATTATAAGGTAATATATAGTATCGTAATTGTATAGTGAATATACAGCAGTTTGGTATACAGTTGGGTGGGTAGAATAATGCATAGTGTAATATTACAATGTATAGTCTAAAAGCATATTAGTTGCTGCGGCGCCATATTATTAACATTCCTTCCCTTTATTAATTCTAACCTTACTCCCTCCCTTTGATACTGCTAATCCTGCATAATGCATGGGCATAATGACTTTAAACCCCTCGCCAATCCTCCTACGCATTTCACAAGTAGTACTAATCGCATACCTGCATTTCCCATAAATATGCTAAATTCCTCTTGATATGCACTCCGCAGGGAATGGATTCTTTGCTCCGCTGCAAGCTTCCTACCACCACTCTCCCATTGACATATTTCGTTGCTTCCTCTTAGTACCTTTCACGCGACGGTTAATGGTATAGTGGATAGCATATTATATAATAATAAATAGTATTAAAGTGTAATGTTTAATACAATGTATAAGGTAATATATAGTATCGTAATTTTATAGTGAATATATAGCAGTGTGGTATACAGTTGAGTGCGTAGAATAAAACATAGTGTAATATGACAATGTATAGTCAATAAGCATATTAGTTGCTGCGGCGCCATATTATTAACATTCCTTCCCTTCATTAATTCTAACCTTGCTCCCTCCCTTTGATACTGCTAATCCTGCATAATGCATGGGCATAATGACTTTAAACCCCTCGCCAAACCTCCTACGCATTTCACAAGTAGTACTAATCGCATATCTGCATTTCCCATAAATATGCTAAATTCCTCTTGATATGCAAATTATTTTGTCAAAGCGCTCTTCGCCCCTCCATCCCAGCATAAATAGTCGCTCCAAGCCTGGGGCGTGCCATTCAGACTCTGTCTACTTGACAGACCTGTTCTCCACCTGAAGACGGCTGCTTGCGTTGTGGCCGAAACGTCGTGAGAATAATTGTATTATGTTTTATTTTTATTATTTTATTATTTTCCTTCTACGTGACTTTACCGAAAGAACCAAGAAGACGGTTACTTATGGATATACTCTGCGCATATTCTGTTTCCTCGGGAATAGTTTGATACTGCACTTAGATATGTTTGATGTTGAACTTCTGTCGCACCGTACGTATCCAACCGTGCTGATAGGAGGTACTTGAGCTGTGTTCACGCTCCCTGGGGGCGTGCGGAGGGGGGCACGATGGCTTTAGCTTCCTCTACTTCCTCGTGGGCAAGGAGTGATCCGCAGCGCGCCGTCCCGAGCTGAGCTACCGAGGAGGAGGCAGCGGCCGCGTATCGCCACCTTCCTTCTCGATCACTACGGTGGGGGGCTCACAAGAGAGACCTGGGCTTGCTGGAGCCGCCTCCATTATTTTTATTATTTCGCTGCTATAAAGGTCCACGTGATGAGCCACTTCGTTGAGCTGTCATTTGTGGCCAGGTCACGTCTGAAAAATAATTTAGTAGCTCAGTGGTCTTTACCTGATAAGGTTTAGATTTATACGTGTATATATTTTAAAGTAATTTGTTTAGGGGCCATCCACTTAGTACGTACGCAAAAATCTGTCAACTTGACCCCTCGCTGTACGCAAGCGTACTTTTTACACTCCCCCCACCTGCCTACGTACGCTTGACGCACCCCCCACCCCCGAATCCTATAGAACGGCCGATATTTAATCCACGCAGAAACGATCAAGGATGAATAATAATGTGGTGCCACAGCAACGGAGAAATTCCGCCGGCACTGCTATCCCCTCCACACGAACGCACGCACACCCCCACTAAACACACACATGCACCCACGTAGGGTCTCGTGGGGGGGAGGTCACCTGGTACCATTGGTTTTTACCCGAGCCCCCTAGCGGGGATGTCCCACGGTTTCCCAGTGCCAGGAGATTGGCCGACCCCCCCCCCCCCCCAGGCCGAATTTAATTGCGGCCCCCGTGAATTATCTTAAAATTGTATGGGCACGACGAAGCTCACCGAGCGAACCGCAATGAGAACAAGTTTAATTTATTAGGTATAGCCCTGTGAGCCATGCGGCTCTTAAGTCGGGTGCAACCGAAACAAACAAAATATGAACAGAGAACATCTTATAACGACGACGCGCAACAGAAATATCCTGGATAAACCAGCAAATGTTAAAAAAAAGAAACGTATTACAACGATGTGTGCAAAAATCCCAGTGTGATGCAAGTCAAATAATAACAACCATAAGACAATTTAGATTAACCATATGTTTTCGAAATCACCAAAATCAAGCTATAAAAACAATGTAACAACAGTAATCATAGGAACTGTGATTCAAATTTAACAATAAACGACAAACATAACATGTACAACCAAACTTGTAGCCATAGCTGGCAGCATGACACTCCCAGTGGATGACGTGTGAGTGAGTCAGCGTATGATGAGTGAGTGTATGATGAGTGAATTAGTGCATGATGAGTGAGTTCGTGTATGAGTGAAATGGGTCAGTGGTTGTGTGAGTGAACACTCACAGCACAGAGAGATAAGGCCCCGGGGGGCCTCGGGGGCAAACACCCAGCGAGCAGCGCATAAGAGTAGGTGGGAGGGAAATTCCTGGACCGACTGAAGCTGTGTATCCACGGGACGACCACCCCGATCAAACCGGTTGAGTCCGGGGTAGGGAGGACGGGCGCGTAGACAATGGATCAAGGCGTGAAGCTTTCGTGACTGCAAGAAATCATCTTCTTGGGTTTTTTCGGTAAAGTCACGTAGAAAGTAAAATAAAATAAAAACAAAAATCACGACGTTTCGGAGGCAACACAAGTCTCCGTCATCAGGTGGGACCGTCACAGCCAGTTTAGCTGTATCAAGTGAGGCAATGATTCAAGATGTAATCCCTTAAAAGCGAGTTGAGGGGGGAGGGAGAGGGAGGGGGGAGCTCATCAGACTATGGTAGCCAATGAAAGGAACGTATCGGGAGGGAGGGGGGGGCGAGGCCAAAAGGGTGGGCGATGGACGTGGAAGCGCTTGTGCGTAAGCGGCCAATTACTGCACACGCCAACACAATGGAGCGATTGTGCGCAAGCGGCCAGCCACTGCACCCGCCAACACAATGGGCAGAGAGGAGGAGGGGAGGTCTAATACACATGATAGACAAAAGAACGAAAATGATGATGGGTACAAACTTAGGGGGAGCTCATCAGACTATGGTAGCCAATGAATGGAACGTATCGGGAGGGAGGGGGGGGGCGGGGGGGGCGAGGCCAAAAGGGTGGGCGACGGACGTGGAAGCGCTTGTGCGCAAGCGGCCAATTACTGCACACGCCAACACAATGGAGAGAGAGGGGGAGGGGGGGGGTCTGATACACATGATAGACAAAAGAACAAAAATGCCCATGTTTATACCAATGCTGGCTGAACAATGAAGAGAGTACTGTTAAAATAACTGGGGATGTTAACACTCGGTAAAGTACAGTAAAATAGTGCCTGTCAGATAAGATGGTCCAAAAAATTTGTGATTAAGTCTTTTTTGCGTGGTTGATAACATCTTTCCAATGGTTACTAAGTTTGTACCCATCATCACGGTTGAAATTATGTCTGTGTTTGTATATTTGTATGGCTTCGTGTACAAACCTTTGATGGTAGCCGGGAGGTTTGCATAGAACCTTGGTCTCGGAAAAGACAATTTCATGAGAGCCCACCGAGTTGTAGCAATGATCGGCCACGGCAGAAGAACCAGTTCTGCCGTGTTTCAGATCTGACTTGTGCTCGCGGACACGATCAGAAACATGACGTTTCGTTTCTCCAATGTAGCAATCACCACAAATGCAACTCAATTTGTAGACTCCAGGATACTGTAAGTCAGGAACGACATCCTTCACAGATGGAATCAGATCACGGATTTTATGCACTGTACTGAATCGGACTTGGATCTTATGTTTGTTTAGAATTTTGGAGATCTTTTTGGTCACGCCAGCTATGTATGGTAACGTGATGGTTTTGGTCGGAGTTTCATGTGGCTGTTTCTGTGTGGTGGGAGAGACAGCTTGGCGGATAGTACGGTCAGAGTATCCGTTCATCCTGAGGGCCCGATGTACATGTCTTAATTCACCGGTCAGGTGGTGTTTGTCAGAAATGCCATGTGCTCTGTGGTATAGCGTTTTGATGAGAGAGTTCTTTTGAGATGGGTGGTGGTGGGAATCCGGTTTCAAGTAGGAGTCTGTGTGGGTGGCTTTTCTGTAGACAGAATGTCCCAAGGAACCGTCAGGACTCCTCTCAAACAGAATATCCAAGAATGGTAGTTTACCGTCTTTCTCCACTTCCATGGTGAATCTGATGGATGGGTGTCTAGAATTGATGTGGTCCAAGAAGTGGTTCAATGCTGGGAGGCCATGTGGCCAGATGACGAAAGTGTCATCCACATATCTCTTCCACAGGGAAGGACGCAGGGTGGATGTCTGGATGGCGTCTGATTCAAACTTTTCCATGAATATGTTGGCTATAACTGGTGACAAAGGGGAGCCCATAGGGGTACCCTCATTCTGTTTGTAGAAGGTGCCATTCCAGGTAAAATAGGTGTTGGTGAGGCAATGCCTAACCAGCGCAGGTGCATCAGAATTCAATCCATGTTGGACTAAGTCCTCAATTATTGTTAGGGTGTCCGGTACTGGGACTTTGGTAAACAAAGATACTACATCAAAGCTGACGAGGATGTCATCAGGAGAGTGAGTGAAACAATGCGAATTGCATTCTTACCAAGAACACCAAAACTCCCTCGGGAGGACACTGGGTGGTGGGAGTGGGGAGAAAGGAAAACCTCGGATCTGACACCACGGCACGCTTCCAGCGAGCGTGCCGCCAAGTCATCGAAACAGCAACAATTCCCCTCGTTCATCGTCGGTTTTGTTAACACTAGCCATGGTAAATCCACTGCTGGATGAAGGCCCGCTGCAACCACCGCTACCACCATGATAATAAAGTTAGACCAAATAGTTGGGATGCGAGAAAATTACCCCCAGCAATGCCTTGGGAATAATAAATAAATGTATGCCTATGGGATACAAAAAACGTCCATCCCTTTAAGGCCGCCGTGTTATCGACGGACGCGTTTTGTGATTTGTTGTTTGTGCACCACTGCCTTACGCAGCATCACAAACGAACTGCAAGGAGAGAAAGAATAATCATGATATTGATAACGCGCCAATTTTTTAAAGACAAGAGCGCATCATGCGTGTGCATAGTCGGCGGCTCACTTTAACCCAAGACGGAGGTGGTGGTGGTACAAAATGTGCGAGAATATGACCGGTCCAGTTGGCGGCATTGGAACCTGCAGGTAGCATAAAGGAGAGCTACGCGTCGAGAGAGGGGATCCCGCACTTTTAACTAAATCGGTTACTTATGTTTCGATTTAAAGCTTTCGTGACTGCAGGGATTCATCTTCTTGGTTCTTTCGGTAAAGTCACGTAGAAAGGAAATAATAAAATAATACAAATTTAACATATTAAAATAATTCTCACGACGTTTCGGCCACAACGCAAGCAGCCGTCTTCAGGTGGAGAACAGGTCTGTCAAGTAGACAGAGTCTGAATGGCACGCCCCAGGCTTGGAGCAACTTTTTATGCTGGGATGGAGGGGCGAAGAGCGCTTTGACAAAATAATTTGCATATCAAGAGGAATTTAGCATGTTTATGGGAAATGCATATATGCGATTAGTACTACTTGTGAAATGCGTAGGAGGTTTGGCGAGGGGTTTAAAGTCATTATGCCCATGCATTATGCAGGATTAGCAGTATCAAAGGGAGGGAGCAAGGTTATAATTAATGGTATAGTGTATAGCATATTGTATAATAATAAATAGTATTAAAGTGTAATGTTTAATACAATTATAAGGTAATATATAGTATCGTAATTGTATAGTGAATATACAGCAGTTTGGTATACAGTTGGGTGGGTAGAATAATGCATAGTGTAATATTACAATGTATAGTCTAAAAGCATATTAGTTGCTGCGGCGCCATATTATTAACATTCCTTCCCTTTATTAATTCTAACCTTACTCCCTCCCTTTGATACTGCTAATCCTGCATAATGCATGGGCATAATGACTTTAAACCCCTCGCCAATCCTCCTACGCATTTCACAAGTAGTACTAATCGCATACCTGCATTTCCCATAAATATGCTAAATTCCTCTTGATATGCACTCCGCAGGGAATGGATTCTTTGCTCCGCTGCAAGCTTCCTACCACCACTCTCCCATTGACATATTTCGTTGCTTCCTCTTAGTACCTTTCACGCGACGGTTAATGGTATAGTGGATAGCATATTATATAATAATAAATAGTATTAAAGTGTAATGTTTAATACAATGTATAAGGTAATATATAGTATCGTAATTTTATAGTGAATATATAGCAGTGTGGTATACAGTTGAGTGCGTAGAATAAAACATAGTGTAATATGACAATGTATAGTCAATAAGCATATTAGTTGCTGCGGCGCCATATTATTAACATTCCTTCCCTTCATTAATTCTAACCTTGCTCCCTCCCTTTGATACTGCTAATCCTGCATAATGCATGGGCATAATGACTTTAAACCCCTCGCCAAACCTCCTACGCATTTCACAAGTAGTACTAATCGCATATCTGCATTTCCCATAAATATGCTAAATTCCTCTTGATATGCAAATTATTTTGTCAAAGCGCTCTTCGCCCCTCCATCCCAGCATAAATAGTCGCTCCAAGCCTGGGGCGTGCCATTCAGACTCTGTCTACTTGACAGACCTGTTCTCCACCTGAAGACGGCTGCTTGCGTTGTGGCCGAAACGTCGTGAGAATAATTGTATTATGTTTTATTTTTATTATTTTATTATTTTCCTTCTACGTGACTTTACCGAAAGAACCAAGAAGACGGTTACTTATGGATATACTCTGCGCATATTCTGTTTCCTCGGGAATAGTTTGATACTGCACTTAGATATGTTTGATGTTGAACTTCTGTCGCACCGTACGTATCCAACCGTGCTGATAGGAGGTACTTGAGCTGTGTTCACGCTCCCTGGGGGCGTGCGGAGGGGGGCACGATGGCTTTAGCTTCCTCTACTTCCTCGTGGGCAAGGAGTGATCCGCAGCGCGCCGTCCCGAGCTGAGCTACCGAGGAGGAGGCAGCGGCCGCGTATCGCCACCTTCCTTCTCGATCACTACGGTGGGGGGCTCACAAGAGAGACCTGGGCTTGCTGGAGCCGCCTCCATTATTTTTATTATTTCGCTGCTATAAAGGTCCACGTGATGAGCCACTTCGTTGAGCTGTCATTTGTGGCCAGGTCACGTCTGAAAAATAATTTAGTAGCTCAGTGGTCTTTACCTGATAAGGTTTAGATTTATACGTGTATATATTTTAAAGTAATTTGTTTAGGGGCCATCCACTTTTCTATCAGATACTCTGCTCCCTTTCACAGGCAAGACCTCTTCAGCAGTACTCAACTCAACCCAATTAGTCTCTATGGTTAAGGACATGGTACTATCTCCTGATGACATCCTCGTCAGCTTTGATGTAGTATCTTTGTTTACCAAAGTCCCAGTACCGGACACCCTAACAATAATTGAGGACTTAGTCCAACATGGATTGAATTCTGATGCACCTGCGCTGGTTAGGCATTGCCTCACCAACACCTATTTTACCTGGAATGGCACCTTCTACAAACAGAATGAGGGTACCCCTATGGGCTCCCCTTTGTCACCAGTTATAGCCAACATATTCATGGAAAAGTTTGAATCAGACGCCATCCAGACATCCACCCTGCGTCCTTCCCTGTGGAAGAGATATATGGATGACACTTTCGTCATCTGGCCACATGGCCTCCCAGCATTGAACCACTTCTTGGACCACATCAATTCTAGACACCCATCCATCAGATTCACCTTGGAAGTGGAGAAAGACGGTAAACTACCATTCTTGGATATTCTGTTTGAGAGGAGTCCTGACGGTTCCTTGGGACATTCTGTCTACAGAAAAGCCACCCACACAGACTCCTACTTGAAACCGGATTCCCACCACCACCCATCTCAAAAGAACTCTCATCAAAACGCTATACCACAGAGCACATGGCATTTCTGACAAACACCACCTGACCGGTGAATTAAGACATGTACATCGGGCCCTCAGGATGAACGGATACTCTGACCGTACTATCCGCCAAGCTGTCTCTCCCACCACACAGAAACAGCCACATGAAACTCCGACCAAAACCATCACGTTACCATACATAGCTGGCGTGACCAAAAAGATCTCCAAAATTCTAAACAAACATAAGATCCAAGTCCGATTCAGTACAGTGCATAAAATCCGTGATCTGATTCCATCTGTGAAGGATGTCGTTCCTGACTTACAGTATCCTGGAGTCTACAAATTGAGTTGCATTTGTGGTGATTGCTACATTGGAGAAACGAAACGTCATGTTTCTGATCGTGTCCGCGAGCACAAGTCAGATCTGAAACACGGCAGAACTGGTTCTTCTGCCGTGGCCGATCATTGCTACAACTCGGTGGGCTCTCATGAAATTGTCTTTTCCGAGACCAAGGTTCTATGCAAACCTCCCGGCTACCATCAAAGGTTTGTACACGAAGCCATACAAATATACAAACACAGACATAATTTCAACCGTGATGATGGGTACAAACTTAGTAACCATTGGAAAGATGTTATCAACCACGCAAAAAAGACTTAATCACAAATTTTTTGGACCATCTTATCTGACAGGCACTATTTTACTGTACTTTACCGAGTGTTAACATCCCCAGTTATTTTAACAGTACTCTCTTCATTATTCAGCCAGCATTGGTATAAACATGGGCATTTTCGTTCTTTTGTCTATCATGTGTATCAGACCCCCCCCCCTCCCCCTCTCTCTCCATTGTGTTGGCGTGTGCAGTAATTGGCCGCTTGCGCACAAGCGCTTCCACGTCCGTCGCCCACCCTTTTGGCCTCGCCCCCCCCCGCCCCCCCCCTCCCTCCCGATACGTTCCATTCATTGGCTACCATAGTCTGATGAGCTCCCCCTAAGTTTGTACCCATCATCATTTTCGTTCTTTTGTCTATCATGTGTATTAGACCTCCCCTCCTCCTCTCTGCCCATTGTGTTGGCGGGTGCAGTGGCTGGCCGCTTGCGCACAATCGCTCCATTGTGTTGGCGTGTGCAGTAATTGGCCGCTTGCGCACAAGCGCTTCCACGTCCATCGCCCACCCTTTTGGCCTCGCCCCCCCCTCCCTCCCGATACGTTCCTTTCATTGGCTACCATAGTCTGATGAGCTCCCCCCTCCCTCTCCCTCCCCCCTCAACTCGCTTTTAAGGGATTACATCTTGAATCATTGCCTCACTTGATACAGCTAATCTGGCTGTGACGGTCCCACCTGATGACGGAGACTTGTGTTGCCTCCGAAACGTCGTGATTTTTGTTTTTATTTTATTTTACTTTCTACGTGACTTTACCGAAAAAAACCCAAGAAGAGGATCAAGGCGTAATGGCAAGCAACGCTCCAGGTAGGGGCGGGGCATCGGTTTAAAATCAAAAGGTAGGCACCCGATTGGCCGCGCAGGATAACACCACGTGACCCTGGATTTTTGGATTCCGAGGGCATGAGAGGAGGAAGGGGAAAACGTTGGGCAGTGCTCCTCCAGCCGTTGAGCTGCCCGGTCGGACTCCCAGCCGCTCGGAGCGTCTGAGCGACGCTGGCGAGTACTGCTATGACTCGACCCCAGACAGAAAGCTCTCGTACCCTCATTCCTCTGACTCCCACCGTGTCCGTGCGACACCATGAGTATGTCCGCGAGGTGAGAAGTAGAGTACGGGTACACCCAGGGATTGAATAGGGATAGGCTAGGCGCTGTTCACTGAGAATTTTGCTCCAGGCCACGCAGGGTTTTTTTTCTTCAGGCGCGCCATTAATAAACTTTAGCACAGAGGATCCATGTGGTGTGATTTCTGTGGGTGTGGGAGAGTGTCTGCGTGGGGCGTAATTCGAGCGGGTGTGTGGGAGGCACGCGGGCAGTAATTAATTAACGGTTCCCGGTCTGTGCAGCTGGCGCCACGCGAATAATAGGGCGAGGGAGGGGTGAGTTATAACACGTTCGCGTGCGTGAAAACACAGTGCGTGATCACGTAGCGACGATAGCATTTAGCGGTGGAGTGCGCGTATATTGCCATAAATACGGCCGTCGATGTGCCGGTGTGCCGGTGTGCTTGCGCTCATGCGCGTGTTTGCACAGCAGATTAAGGTCGACCCACAGGAGGGGGGAGGGGCGCGTGCATATTCATACGGCTATTTTTAGCGCAAGCCGTAGTGAGCGAAGGTGCGCATACGCGGGCACGCGCGTGCATGCAGCCACCTCCGCATTAGTGGTTGGTGCACGTGGGGAGTGTGTGGGATAACTCCGGGCGGTGGTGAGCCAGCCACTTAGCCATGTTCCTCAGAGAGGACACTAGAGCGGGGGGGCCGGTCACCCGATCGGCAGCAGCCCGGCGAGAAGTGGCTGAGGAGGAGGGGGGAGAGGAGGAGGGGGGCGTCAGCCCCCACAATAACGTGTTTAAACAAACAGATAGTGCACCGCCGGACTATCTAACTCATTTGAAGGCCGATGTCGACAAATTATTATCGAGGCTTTACCCCCCCCCCCCCCCCGTTTCCTATGCGTACGTACATTGTCAGTAGACCCCCCATACGCAAGCGTACGCATTTGAGTTAAACCCCCTCTCTCCCCTCCATGCGTACGTACCAAATAGATGGCCCCTTTCAATTTCCTAGACTTTGCACTCCGATCGTGTTTTTGTACTGTGTTGTATTGTTCTGATCTGCCCCCTACTGGACATCTGTGAGAAAGAGCTCTATCGCTCATCAGATTCCTCGAGTATGAATAAATATTCTAATTCAATACGGGGTCCCTTGCCATGTCCCGACAATCTCCACAACCATCGCCATACCACGCACCACTATTACCCCACCATCACCACACCATGCACCTCCGATTAGCACGTTTGGCTACGTACGGTGTGAAATAAATCAACATACATGCACAGGTTTCAAATCGACAACATAACCGTTTTAATTTAATATGGGTAACCTACGTGTTCAATTGAGAATTGCATTTCGTGTGTCTGCTCTCGCTAATGTTACAGCACTTTCACTTATTGAGAAAAAGAACGCACTAATACATTGACTAGGCTTACGTTTATAATGCCTAGGCCTTAAAATTTTAAATGAACAAATAATGTGGCTTAGTTAAAACACATAAAGTGATTAATTCCCGTAAATGTTACTGCATTCAGTGACAACGTACTAAAGGTAGTCTATGTAATTGGCCCAATGCCTCGTTCCCAAAGCATGATGATTAGAGGTCTGGTATTATAATAATGCCTTTACAATTTCACAAAGTGTCAAGACACAGACATGGGCTTTGGCTAAATATATTATTAGTGGATTTCTTCTCGAAAGAATCTTGAGACAGAGTGATTCCTGTATAAATTACTTCATCATACGACCACGGAGCTATTGCGAGATCCATAATAGAGGTTTTTTGGGTTAGATCGCGTAAATATATAAATGTGTCGTTAAAACCCGCCACCACCCGACACAGCAAACTAGTAATGGTTGTCACGTAAACAGAACATGCCAATTCGTCACTCGTACAAAACACCGGTGTGTTGGAGAGCCAAGCCACAACATTTACAATCTGAGTACGACGTTTCGCCAGTAATTACAATTTGATTCATCAGGCGACAGCCAGATTTGAGAGATGTTTGTTGTTGCATTTATAGCTCCCGCAGCAAAGTACAAGGGTGAGCAACACATACAAAATAACATCTTCCCTATGTTTGAAGTGCTGGTTTATTTTTTTAAGAGAGCATGCATGACCGGGCCTCGAGAATGGGGAAAACATTGAATCACTCACGTAGTGTGTATGTCTTTATTGAAGCACTACACATCAGCAGCAGCCATCAATCCACTGCTGGCTGATTAGCCATTCTTCACCATGCTGGTGAATGCACTGGGCTCCACTCACGGCCACCGCTGACACCAGTGGCCTTTGACAAAACACGCGGGGCTGCTGCTCTTCATCACGAGATCGCCAAGTACAGAACCACCCCAAACTAAACACAAAAGCAGTTTATCAATGCCACCTCCCATATTATTTTCATCCAGTCTACACTATTCTACAATCATATTTTTTGTTTCATAGGTTTCCACCTGTCACCTGTAGTTTAAAGATGACTTGCAGACATGTTTATTTTTTATCTACGTGACTTTACCGAAAGAACCTTAGAATATTGTAGACATGTATCTCTCCATGTCAGAAAGCATCGTTTTGGACAGCACTCTTTTACCGATTAAACTGTTTATTTGGTGGGGTGATGAAACCAATCCTGGTCCCATTACCACCACATCTTCTCCACCACTCACCTGTAACTCGACAGATTAAAAAAACAAACCGGGTAGCTGCAGCAGCCAGAGGCAATGCATAGAGCGGCGTCTTGTAGGGACCGGAGGGAGCGGGCAGGAGCGAGGACCCAGCTCAGGCCTCTACCCTCACCAAGACTACTTCCAGCTGAAGCTTGAGTGCTGGCCTCCCAGCTGAAGATCAGCGGAGCAGATGTGCTGTGTAGACATGGAATCGGTCTCTGTGTGTCAAGATTGCATAGGGCCATAGGCGTGAAGTTATGACTTTACACCTTATGCATATGGATTTGCGGTTCTATTTCTCTGGGATGTGTGGCACCATTTGAGGTGCTAATCACGTCTCCCTTTTTGTGTCATTGTTTGCACTCACTGAATGAAGTTTCATACAAAATCTGACAATCAGAAACAAGTTCAAGATGAAGTAGGACATCAGAATATAATGGTCTTGCATGTTCTCACTGAATGAAGTTAAATATAACATCGGACACTCAGAGTCAAGTTAAAAATGAAGGACATCAGAATACACTGAATCGCTTTGATAAAATCGGACATCAGGATACAAGCTCTCATTTAATGTTCTCATTTAATGAAGTTTAGCACATCTGACACAAAATTAAATTAAATATGAATGACATCGGAATACAATGGTCTTGTATGGATTCACTTCATAAAGTTTCATACAAGATCGGACACTCAGAGTCAAGTTTAAGATGAAGTAGTACAGCGGAAAACACTGAATCGCGGCTATGATAACATTTTAATTAGCATAACATTGATTTCTAAGTATAAAAATGGCATTTTTACATAGCGATTTAATACAACACTAATCGACTACATAAATAAACTACTATAAAAATGTACCTACACTTTGGATATCAATGTATCCGTGAACCGCGTATTACAACCAGAATACGTTGAATCGCGGATTTGATAAAAACAACTAGCACAACAATGATTTCTATGTATCAAAAAGGAAATTTTAAACAGCTATTTAAAAGAGCACTTTAATCGACTACAGTATATGAACAAACTACTTTAAAAGTTACACAAAGATCGGACATCAATGCCGTTGTTTTGCATCTGTGAACCATGGAATTAAATTTAAGATAAAATCTTTATCTTCAAGATGGCTGCCCGATCGACTTTGAGCTGGGTACCGGATCGACAGAGTGGAATCTATCAAATTAGCCACGATTCACAAGACCATACATCGGCAAAAATACACCACGCCCACTTACTTCCATATATGGGAAAATCTCTGATCGTGATTTCGTCGGGTGTACGATTGTATCGTACTCTAAGTTCTTTCGGTAAAGTCACGTAAATAAAAAATGAAATTAAAATTAATTGCTGTGACAGTTTCACCTGATTTTATTGTTTTTATTTTTTATTAATTTTAATTTCATTTTTTACCTACGTGACTTTACCGAAAGAACTAAGAGTATGGATCCTTGCAGTCACGAAAGCTTCAAATCTAGAATCGATTGTATCGTATTACAGCGCCTTCTCTACGATGAGGCCACGCCCATTCCGAGTCTGATCTGGACAATATCCACATCTGCTTAGCTTTACAATGTGCACAGCCACGCCCCCCAATGTTTTCTTACATCCGCGATTCACGTGAAACGAGAACACCCCCAATGAACGTAGCATTAAGGTTGAGAAGCTTTGAGTTGTACACTTAGCGATTACAATACACAGTAGAAAGATTAACACATGGACCATGAGACACATACCATTAAAATGCGTCGCATCGTTAAAGGAGAGGAAGTGGGCTAGGGCAGGACATGACGCTGAAGGTTTGCCTGCAGTCGAAAATAATGAGTCAGACAAAGGAGGGAATGCGCATGAGAGTACGTCCATCGAGGGAGATGGATCGATGATATTAGCTTATGTGCATGAGGTAGATGCATCTCACATTGCAGGACCACGAGGTATGGCACTGTTTGGGGAGATGTTCATCCAGCATTGGGGTTGGTCATCGCTGAAGTTGTTCATAAAATATTCCCCACTTTGTTTCAACAACACACAGTCAACATGCAGAATGTATAAAACAACCCTCAGCCTCAAGCATTATGCAAAACCTCCAGTTCTTGGAGAACGGCATGCATAATAATATTTAGTTGGATATAGCGTTGTGCATGTAAATAAAATATCACACTCGTTAAGGAGCCACAACATCTGGAAGGCAACTAGGCGGGGAGCTGTAGTTAATATTTGCCAAAGCTCTCATCATCACGATCCATGGGCAGATAGCCCGTAGGTATCCACTGCACATTTCGTCATTTGTTTCCACTTTCCTCTGTTGTGCACACCTTGCTGGCACCAATGTATTATGTCGTCAAGCCATTCTCTATTAGGTCTTCCTCTCTTTCCAGTTCCTTCCATTTTCCCAAACAACACTTAAAATTTTCCTGTTGTTGTCCACTCTACTTATGTGTCCAAATCGTGCCAGGTTCTTTCTCATCAATGCCTGCATCAGGTCTTCTTCTATGTGCAACCTCTTCTATTTTAATTACTCTTTTGGTTCAGATAAGATGCGGTATCCTATCGGAATGCATTCCGATAGGAAGTCTCGCAGGCATACAACGTTGTACTGGACACGCATGTTCTTAAGATGTTCAGTTTGGTCTTGTGGCTGATTTGCTTGCTTCTCCAGTTGTTATTGAATCCTGCCATTACTCCTTTGGCCTTTGCAATACTCATCCTTGTGTCTTTCGTACAGTTGTTGTCCCATGTCAGTAGACTTCCCAAGTATAACAATTCATCTACATTTGAAGCTTTCGTGACTGCAAGGATTCATATTCTTGGGTTTTTTGGCTGTGACGGTCCCACCTGATGATGGAGACTTGTGTTGCCTCCGAAACGTCATGATTTTTATTTTATTTTATATTAATTTTTATGTTTTACCTACGTGACTTTACCGGAAAAAACCAAAGAATATAATTCATCTACATTCACAATATGGTTGCTTTCTAGTATTACTTATTTCTCAATGTTCTCCATTCTGAACACCATCGTCTTTGTCTTTTCCATTATTCAGCATATGAACACTTTCCTGCAGTATTGCGCAAATTCCTTCCATTAGATCTATGTTGTCCGTGAATCTCAGGTTATTTATTATTTCACTTTGCACAGATATTCCTGAATGGAATCCATCACTCTTTCCAAGTATGTGACGAAGTTGTTCGGTGAAAGTGAATCTCCCCGTCTCATACCTATTGTTGTTGGGAACCCGTCTCCTATTTCCTGGCTAACCTTTACTGCTGACTTTGATCTTTCACCTACATCCTGCAACATCTGTCAGTCTTTTCCTTACTCCGAATAATGTTAATGTGTCCCACGTTATATATTGCGTAGTTGAATCTTTTTTCTGGAAATCTATGAAACGGTTTTAAACCAGCCTATTTTTTCTCTACTATCTGCCTTAACATCAAGATTTGCTATACTCTTCCTAACTTTCCTAAACCCTGCCTGTTCATCCACCAAAAATCCTCAACCTGTGCTTTTAATCGATTTAATAATACTATCATTAGTACCTTCCCCATGTAGCCCATGCGTGCGATAGTTTTATAATTTTTATAAAATTGGAGAGATCTCCTTACTTGAGTATCATCACAAGTATGGATTTTATCCAATCTTCCTGTATTTTCCCTTCTCTCCATATTTGCTTACATAGCTCATGGATTTATTTTATAAGTTCCTTCCATCTAGCTTTATTCCTTTTCCGCTTATGCTGTTCACTCCTGGACTTTTGTTGTTTTTCTTCAGATGTTTTATTGACTTTTCTACTTTTTCAAGAAGATGCTATCATTTTCATAATCCCTCGGTGATGGGGATATCGTTTCTAGTTCATCCAGTAGCTCGCAGTCACGTGCGGTCAGGGGTGCCAGGGGAGGCAGAGCATCACCTGTCATACTCCAATGAAAATAGCTGTTACGAAAACAAATTTCCACTGATCTGTGTTATAAATGTAATTTATGTATGATTCCAATCATTTTTAAATCCTTTATATTAACTTCACTTGCTTGCTTGCTTGCGCGCTTACGACCGTGCAAATCTTTCGGTCGTTTTTTAACCCACTTCCCGTGATCCAATCGAGCTGACATTTTGCACACAGACTCGTTGTGCGTGACAATTAATTTTCGTGAAAAAAATTCCAAAATTTTACACTTTTTAGGAAAAAAAATGATATTTAATTACCAATTGCTTAATGGTGGCAGGCAATCATCTGACCCATAGGTGGCAGCCATCTCAAGCCAGAGGACGAGAGGACTCTAGCCGCCACGCATATAAAGGATTTATAGTGAAAAACTTTGTTTTTACGGGTTAATTTTTTATAGTGAAAATCGCCAAATTTGAGGAGCTCCACTGCAAATACAGGGAGAGATGAGAGGTAAGGCTAGCTCAGCCTCCCCTTTGATTGAGCAACCCCTCAGAAACTGTATGGAGTGCGGGCAATAAGTGCTTGCCTGTTACTATCTCTCTGTATGTAATGTTTGTAGACCTCTTCATTTTATGTCCTCGTCTTCCATAGTCCAGGTAACTTCTTTCACATATGTGTATAAATATATTTCGGCTCGCTGGTTTCGTCATGAAACTGCCATGAAAAAGCACTAGGGGAGGCAGCTATCACATCTGCCTCACTGAGGGGGGCGCGTCTTAGCCAGTGCCTCCCAAGTCATTGACCTCACCGCACGTCACTGGCAGCTCTGTCTTCTTTTGATCAATATCCCAATGCAAATTGCTGCAATACTTCGTCCATGTGTTTTTTTATTCTGCTTTGTCAATCAATATCTTACCGTCCTTGCTTTTTAAATCCTTTATATTAAGTTCACTTGCTTGCTTGCTTGCACGTTTACGACCGTGCAAATCTTTCGGTCGTTTTTTTTACCCACTTCCCGTGATCCAATCGAACTGACATTTTGCACACAGACTCGTTGTGCGTGACAATTAATTTTCGTGAAAATTTTTTTCCAAAATTTTACACTTTTAGGAAAAAAAAATTATATGTAATTACCAATTGCTTAATGGTGGCAAGCGATCATCTGACCCATAGGTGGCAGCCATCTCAAGCCAGAAGACGAGAGGACTCTAGCCGCCACGCATATAAAGGATTTATAGTGAAAAACTTTGTTTTTACGGGTTAATTTTTTATCGCTGTTTGCCTTGGTTGCCACTTCCTATTTGTGCTCTTCACTAGTCTGGACACCTCCCTGGTCTTGTTTTCCAGAATCGTATTCAATGTCACTACATTGCTTTTCCAGCCATTCCTGCTAATACTTAGTCGCCATCTCATCCGCCTTATTTTTATCTTTTCCCATGCTAGTTATCTAGGTTATTTTAGTTATCCATGCACTTTTGGGGTTTACTACTCGGGCTATCGCTGCTTCTACTGCTTGCTCCACTACCTTCTTTAATGATAATGCCTTGCTGTCTATGCTGAGATATTTTATATTTCTCCCCCTGATTCTACTCGATATTTATTAATATTTCTCCTTGTCTCCTTGTTCTCGAGTGCCTCTATGTTCCTCTTCTTCTCAATTTGCGTTAGTCGAACTGATGTTTTCCAGCGTCTGTTGATCATTACCAGATCTATGATATTCGTACGTTTTACATCCGGTGCCCTCCATGTCCATTTTCTGCAGTTTTTTTTTTACCTTAGTATTACATATGAGCATGCCATGTTTTAAAGAAAATTCGAGCAGTTTATCGCCTCTGTCATTTCTTTCCCCATATCCATACATTTGCATGATGCATTACTATGCAGTGTTATCCTACCTAATTTTTCCATTCCAGTCTCCCACAATTATCTTAATATCATTCCTAGTCAGTTCCTGTAACGTGCTTTCCAGCATTCCATAGAATTCTTCATTATCCTCTTCTGCGCTATCTGATGTTGGCGCATATTTTTGGATGACAGACATATTTAGGGGTTGTCCATTAAATCTCGCTCCAATTACTTTTGGACTAACCAGTCTATATCCCAATAATTATGCTTTGGCTTTTGCGCTCAACAAGAACCTTGCTCCCCTGGTGTGCACGGTATCTTCCCCTTACCAGATCACTTCACCTCCATTTATCTGCCCCGCTCCCGTCGATATCATTTCTGCCAGTCTTATCATGTTGTACTTGTATCTTTCCATTTCCTCTGATTAGCAGGGTTGGCTACGTACGGTGTGAAAGAAGTTCTCACATGCTATGTCCCTACTGTAGTCTCTTTATGCACTATTCTCAGCCTCTTCGTTGTTTCGGAATTTGGCTACGTTGTTTCCTGATGGTGTCGTAGCTATTGCTGCTACTCTGCAGTTCTCTCTATATATAAAGCTGTTTTGAGCAAATTAATGCATTGTCGTCATTGGTATGTTTGACGTCATCACGTGTAATTTTAGGAACTATTCAATTTCCTTCAAACGATGAAAACTAAAATAATTATACACAGTTGCACATTAACTATTTATGAAAGATAATTGTGTACCACTTTTTTGTAGGCCTATATAGGCCGACTACAAGTTTTCTTGCCATTTAAACATGTCTATATGGGTTATGTATGGCAGGGAGACATGGTCGATGACTGTGCATCCTTGAACAACTGGACGCCTTTCGCCAATGGTCCTTGCAATGGATACTTGAATTTCACTTCAGTGAGCATATCACAAATGCTGAAGTCCTTCATCGAGCAGAATGTCAGCCGGTGTCTGACTTCGAACGAGGAGGCGGCAACTCTTGCAGACACATTGCCCCTGCTGACATGTTGGCAGAACTGTGCAATTATCGATGGCCTTGCTCAAGATTGGACGCTGCCCAGGGGCAGGCCGAGGTAGACCTGGATGCACACGGTTGGGGCCGATTTCAGACATCGTAATCTCAGCCTACACTTGGCGTATCGGGCGCATGAGAATGGCATCACCAGGCGATGTCTAGTATTGAGAACCGCTACGCCTCCTCTCGGGGCTTGCGACTAATTGACATAAAATTACCCGATATGTACCCGCTCTCGTCAGATGATCGCAGAAGCTAAGCAGATTTTAAGACTGGATTTCACCTGAAAGGGCGATCACTGTGCATGCCGGGTGGTCAAAGGCTGCTACAGCAGACTATGCTGTGGTCGGTAGAGGGCAGTGCAGGAAAATCCAATATTTAATTTGTATTGTACTATTATGCTTCTACATCTATGCTCCCTATAACCGTTTCGACCTGCACAGTGAGGGCAGACTTTTTTGTCCAGGAGTTGGTTTGCAAGAAAACTGAACACGTACTATTCCTTATTTTACACGACAGCGAAAAGCACAGATCACAATAATTATAGCGAGCACTCAATTCTTTGGTATCAGCTGTATTATCACACACTTTGACGTGGTGATGTCTTCAATTGTGTTTGTTAAAATTTAAAGCCAGAATGAGGCCTATTCACTATAGTGTGTGCTAATTATTGTCTCCATGTTAAATGTTTGACTTTAAAACTTTAAATGGCCGACAACCCTTGACCACATGAAATTAAAATACTTTCCTCAGTCCATTTTACTTTGATAGTAATCTAACTGCAACAACATAGACCACTCACACATTTTAACCATTAGGTCATCAATCATCCATGAAAGACTCACTGTGTCAAGACTTCCAGCATATCATGCATTGAGAAGTTTGGCAAATTCCCTTCATAGGAATGATTTACGTTTTGCAACAGTCCTCCATAACGGTCCGCACAACATCATCATTCCCTATCCCCTACACGCTGACATCAATCTCTGCACTTACCTGACCAGGAGTAACCCCACAGTATGACGATCTGTGATTGGTGGCAGGAGATGAGGAGACATGGTCCAAGATGTGACGATATGTGATTGGCTGCTGGAAATGAGGTGACAGGGATGAGGGTGGGGGGAATGGGAGAGGGACCTGTGAGGATAAGAAAGCACGTCGGAGAAGGGACGTAAGGAGAAAACTGTGGATGAAGGAGGGAGCTGTGTGTTTCAGAGGTGGAATAAACGGACTGGAACCCGGACCTGTCTCGGCGAGTTTGTGAGGAGAGTGTCCGCTACAGTAGTATGGGAGTAAAGCAACCAAAATCACGAGAGACCCCTTTGGCCTCGTCCATCCATAATATATCCACGCGCAGCAAATCTGGCAAGTAGTGTGAACCAAGGTTTAGGGAGCACATGCCCAAAGAACCGTAGTAGGCGTGAGCATGTCTGCATCAAATTTTCCAAGACACAAACGTGTTCTCCCCCCACCCCGCACCCCTGTTCAATAGCTAATGATGGGACTGAGAAACCATCAAACACATTACACACATAAACTCGATTTTATGCTAAATTAAAACCTAGAAATCAAATTTCGGACCTCATTGGACCCTCACAGCTCTGCTGAGCGGCTCCCAGGCTGCCAAAACTTGCGGCTAAACATGATGCGGATGGCGTTACGAAACGCGCGGTTGAAGCCCCCGTATAGGTAAGGGTTGATGGCTGAGTTAACATGCCCGAACCAGTTTACCATGTCCCAGGTGAAGGAATTTGTTCTAAAATCGATCCAGGGATCTTTGACGATGGTGTAAAAAAATGGCGCATAGCAGAAAATGAAGACGCCCAGAATGATGGACACAGTCTTGGTGGCGTTGTGCTCTCGTTTCATGGCTGCCCACTGCTGCTTGTTGAAGCCCGACTTGCCCTGACTCCCTTGCTGCTGGATGCTGATGGAGCGGGCTTGCTTGCGTGCCACGCGGTAAATCTTCGCATAGGCAAGGGTCATTACAGTTACAGGCACCACGAAGGTGAGGAAGGCACCACAGATCGATAATGTCTTGTTCATGTAGAAGATGCAGTTGTTCTTACAGATGCGGCTTGCCATCAGGTCCTCGATGCCGATGACAATCCATCCTAGCATCACGGGCACCACTTGGAACACCGTCCCCAGCCATATGGTGACAAGAAGCAGGACTGCTGTCTTCCAAGTAAAGCGCTCCCTATAGTGCATCGGGTCGCAAATGGCCAGGTATCGCTCATAGGCGATGCAGCAGAGGTGCCAGGTGGAGGCGGTGCACACGAATGCATCAAGGAAGTGGTGGACCTTGCAGAATGTTTGGCCGTAGAACCAGCAGTCGTAGACGCACTGCGTCGTGTAGAAGGGCATCACCACTACGCCCACCATGATGTCGGCCACCGCCAGGGAAAGGGTGAAGGTGTTGGGCAGCACCTGCAGCTGCTTGAAGTAGGAGATAGCCATGATGATGGTCATGTTTCCCAGGACGTTCAACACCATGGTAACAATCATGATGAGCAAGATGATGTTGGCGATGCGGGCAGACATTCGAGCTGGGCGGCAGAGGAGGCCGGACTCCCGGATCAGACAGATCAGTGGCTCCACGTTGGAGGCATTGTGGTCAGGATCCCCATCCATGAGTCCCAGAGCCAGGCTGGAGTTCATGGTGCCCCCTTCGAACTTTTCAGTGCCCAGCGTCTCAATCAGTTAAAGGACTTCTGCTCGCTTCACAGTCACTCCTTTGCCAACTTGTCCACTGTTCCTTGCATGCATTTGTCTTGCC
Organism: Lampetra fluviatilis; assembly: GCF_964198595.1. Lineage (NCBI taxonomy): Eukaryota > Metazoa > Chordata > Hyperoartia > Petromyzontiformes > Petromyzontidae > Lampetra > Lampetra fluviatilis. The sequence goes on along the minus strand of NC_136301.1, from coordinate 12,007,925 downwards.
TCTCTCTAGCACAGTCATTCACCCAGAATCAGTGTCTGGGGCACATAAATCCTATAGCTCCTGACCATCTCTGTTTCTTACAATTTTTGGAAAATTAAAAGCGTCCTCTAAGATGTTTGGCCACTTCCTGTCCTTGAGCAGTTGGTGTGTCCACGTGTAGGAGGAAATCGCAGGGCCTGGAGAAAATCCTGCAACCATTCGAGGGGACAGCAATCAAAACTCAGCGATATATATCCTCTCAGCAACCTCCTTCATATTCTGTGTCCTATTCACACAAATTCTAATTTAACGCTAAATACAATAGTTGATATGGGGTTTGTCAATAAACTGACAAGACTGTGTTCACCTCCGTCTCCCTGTATTTGTATTTTCTATCTGTCTATCTCTTTCTGTCTTATAGCCTTAAACATTATGCAATACCACGAGTTCCTGAAGAACTGCATGAATAATAATATTTAGTTGGATATAGCGTTGTGCATATAAATTGATTCTCACACTCACTGAGGCACCACAGAAAAGCTGGCAGGCAGACAAGCGGGACGCCATAGTCAACAATCTTTGTCTTCCTATTGTTCTCTCTGTGTCTGGGTCTCACCGCCATCTATCTATCTGTCCCTTTGTCTTCCTCTGTATATTCTATGTCTCCTATGTCCCTCTTTCTGCTAGGAAACAATTTGTCAGAGTAAGAGGAGATGGTTCTAGATGTCATACTTGAAGAAGTAACCATTGCCCTTTACAATATTTAAACAGGGAACATTCTCGTTCCATATGTAATGACTGTGGGCATCACAAACTAAACAAGTAGTAACAGCTATTGCAAATCAATAACTGGATTGATTTACTACCCAATGTTTACACAAAATCAAATGCCTTTTTTTGCCACGATACATTTTTTACAATTGAAATAAAGCATTTAATAAGGAGGTTTTCAAGGCCAATATTATCCATAATAAGGGTTTTTTTGGGTTAGATCGCGTAAATATAAATGCATCGTTATACTCACCACCACCCGAAACAACCAATTAGTAAGTTTTCTCATGTAAACAAAATATGCCAATTAGTTACTACTTCAGCACACCGGTGTCCTGGAGAGTAAACCCACATTTACAAATCGAGTACGACGTATCGCCAGTAATTACAACCAGTCTCATCAGAGGACAGCCAGAATTGTGGAGAAATCCTCCTGTTCAAAAAACCTCGATTAAATAAAGAAACAAACCTTATTTGGAACATTACATATATTGGTTAAAGACATGCATACAAAGTGTTCTCGAAGATCATAACGGAATTAGCGACAAATCCGAGCCCGCGCACCTTGGTTTGGACAGCCGTTCAATACAAATACTTAATAATGTACAGAGCGTCTTAAAACGAAAGGCATCAGTAGAGAACTCTACTGATATAAAATAATGCGTGAATAAACACTTTCCACCATGATTTATTATTTGTTTATTTCGGGTTAGATCGTCTTGTAGGTATAATATCAATTAGTTTCAATCATAACCCTCCGCCACCCAGCAGAGTCAACCAAAATCGAGTGCTCACGTTGGGGCAAATTTTGCCAATTGATTTGGATTTTCAGCAAAATCCGGAGGAAGAATATTGAAAAGTGAGCAACAAGTTGACTATGGTGTTTTTTTAAATCGACGTTTCACTGGAGATTACATCCAGGAACATCACATGTGAACAAAATGCTCGGCTCCTGATGATACTGGATGTAATCTCCAGCAAAACGTCGATTTAAAAAAAAACATCATCTGCCTGCTGCTCTGCTTGCATGCTCGCTTTCCTGCTATGTTTTGCTACCCATGCTGTCAAATGCTGCCGCTGGCTCTCCGCCATGGTAAAACAGGAAGCTGAGCGCGTAAGTCTTCCTTGTCAGTACAGAGCCTCTCCATTACCAAGACTCCTACTGTGCCTCCCCCTTTGCAGCCCACGGTAACTAGTATCTCGCGACACAAGACCAAAGCAGTAGGGGATCTCGGAGCTGCAGTGGTCCTCAGAGGTATCTCCAACTTCCCAACCACTGCCCCACTTGCCTTGTGGGTAAACTTTGGCTAGGGGAGAAAACTCTGACTCAAAATCTGTGGTGGGGACCCGCAACAGTGATATTCAACAAAACGATTCTCCTGCAGTCCCCTGCAGCTCTGGCCAGACGAAGGTCGTCGTGAGTTCCTCATGCCACCGGAGTCTGTTTGGCTGGAGTGAAGATGGTAGGCATTGGGAATGCACACCCCTACCCTCACTTTAATCCACTCGCTGTGCAAGCTTCTTCCTCCACCCCTCCCCCACACCTTTTTTAAAGCCCTGTGGCAAACAGCAAATGGCAGAAGGTACAGGTCAAGGAGGTGACTGGGAGCATCTAGCCAAACACTACACTTAGGCAGCGATGGAGTATCGGTCGCTGAGACACGGCATGTCTCCTCGGCAGCTTCCATCATGTATGAGCAGCCCTCCACTGCTCACCCCTAATGGGGAAAGACCTAGTAAAAGTGGTCTAAAAAGTGTCTGTTCCACTCACTCCGGGTGGTTAGCTGCCACCAACGGAGCATTCCATTTAGAGACCGAAATTCAAGGAAACCAAAGACTCGTTTACTTCTTTAAGCTGCTTCATGGAACATTCACACCGTCTTGGACTCTTACGAAAAAAACTGACAAACCACACAGAAGGACAGCTCTCGTGACCCATGAACTCAGGAAATACAACATCAGCATTGCAGCGCTCAGTGAAACCCGCTTCCATGGAGACTCTCTCACAGAGGTAGATGAGGGCTACAGCTTCTTCTGGAAGAGTGTTCCAGAAGATGCTCGCCGTCTCCATGGAGTGGGTTTTGCTGTGAAAACCTCAATCCTCCAACGCGTCCCTGAATCCCCTGTTGGCATTAGTGAGTGGCTGATGACGTAGCACATCCCCCTTGGCTGGGGGACGCTCTGCCATGCTCATCAGTGCTCATGCGCCTACACTGGACGCAGACAATGACGTGAAGGAGGCATTCTATAAAGCTCTCGACACTTCCATTAAAAACACACCACATACATTAAAGCTATTCCTCATTGGAAACTTCAACGCCAGGGTGGGCTCCTAACACCATATCTGGGACTGTGTACTAGGCTGGCATGGGGGGAGTTAAGCAGAACAGCAACGGGCTGCGGCTACTGTCCCTATTTTCCGAACACCACCAAGTGATCACCAACACCCTGTTCCAGTTGAAGGACAACCACAATAAGGCATAGCAACACCCCTGCTCAAAACACAGGCACCTGCTAAATTACATCACCATCCATCAGTGCGACCAAAAGGAGGTACTAGTGACCCAAGCCATGCGTGGAGCAGAATGTTAGACTGATCACTGTATGATCAAAGCCAAGCTCTGCATTGAGATCCGTCCACTAACAACCTGCAGCATTTATTCTCCACGAAATCCCCCCAAACTCCCCGGACTCCGACCCCAACACCACATGGATTGAGTTGTGCACAGCTATCTTCCAGGCAGCCTCGGAATCAATCGGGTACACAAAAAAGCATCACCCAGACTCGTTTTATGAAAACGCTGCCGACATCCACACACTACTAAAAACGACAAGCCCACAAAGCCGTTCTTACCAACCCAGACTACCCCACTCTCCAATCCTCTCGCTCCAAGGCAAAAGCAGAGTCCCAACGTGCTCTCCATGCCATGGAGGACACCTGGTAGGTCCAAACGGCAGATGAGATCCAAATCCTCGCAGATGCAAACAACACCCAACGGTTTTATAATGCCATCAAAGCCCTCTATGGCCCCCCAAAACAAACCATCACCCCAGTCAGGCCTGTTGATGGCAAAATGCATTCCAAGGACCAACAAAAGATCTTGGAGAAATGGGCGGAGCACTTTGATAACCTCCTCAACCACATCAACCCCACATACCCACTCATCCTTGACACACTCCCTGATATCCCACCCATTCATAAACTTGACAGTCAACCACAATTTTCTGAGGCCCACTAAGCGGTCAAAGGCCTGAAAAACAACAAAAGTGCTGGACCTGATGGCATCTCAGCTGAGATCTTGAAGCACGGGGGATACCTCATCCTTCGCCATTTACACCTTCTCATCAAGTCATCTGGCTGTCAGAAACCATCCCACAGTAATGGAAGGATGAAAATATTGTAGTTATCTACAATAAGAAGGGTGACAACGTAGCTTGCGGCAATAGCAGAGGTATCTCCCTTCTTTCAGTCACCAGAAAGGTCCTCGCCAGAATAATGCTCTACTGGCTCGCAGATAACCGATATTAAAACGTCCTACCAGAATCCCAGTGCAGCTTCAGGAAAGACAGGAGCACCACCGACGTGATATTTGTGGCAAAGTAACTGCGGGGAATATGCCGGGAGCAAATCATTGACCTCTTCATAGCTTTTATCGACCTCACCAAAGTATGCAAGACCATCAACTGTGAGATACTCTGGCAGCAGGTCATCAAATTTGGGGTGCCTCCCAAGTTTCTGAGCATTCTAAAACAGTTCCATGAAGAAATACATGCCAGAGTAGTGCTTGGTGTGATTCAATCGGAGCCTTTCAACGTTGATGTCGGGGTCAAGCAAGGCTGTGTTCTGGTTCCAGCTATATTCAACATGCTCCTTGCTGCCGTCACAAGTCTATCACATAACTCCCTCAACTCAATCGATGGAATCCAGCTACAGTACTGTCTGGATGGAAATCTCTTCAACGTAAGACGCCTCCAAGCACACACAAAAACCAAAACCCAACAGATATTTGAACTGCCATATACAGACGACTGTGCAATCTTGGCTCACACCCCAGAATCCATGCAACACGCCCTCAATCTGGTCTACTCCTTCTACCACTCCATCGGCCTACAAATCAATACTAAGAAGACGGAAATAATTGCTCAACTGTCATCCACGTCCACCTCAATCCCTATCTTCAACATCGGTGGTGTTCACCTCAAATTGATACCCCATTTCACCTACCTCGGTTCTGTCCTCTCCCCTACATGCTCCCTTGACGACGAAATCCACACTTGTGTCAACAGAGCCTCTGCTTCCTTTGGACGCATCTGGGCCAGGGTCTTCGAAAATTGTAACCTCAAGACCCACACCAAGGTAGCAGTTTACAACACTGTTTGTGTCTCCACACTGCTTTATGGCTCAAAGACCTGGACCCCATATAGGCGTCACATTAACATCCTGCAAGCATTCCACATCATATGCCTCCAGCGCATCCTAGAGCTAAAATGGAAGGACAAAGTTCCCCATACTGGGATCCTCACCTAAACCAAGTCATCCTGCATTGAGACAAGCATGGCTAAACGACACCTCCGCTGGACCTGCTGAAGCGGGAACTGAGTTCTCGAGCAAAGCTCTCAGTTTACAGATTGATCTACGTACCTACCCTCACCTAACGGTCATATGCTTTGGGTAATGACCAAAAAGATAAGATCGCGGGTATAAGGGTTCGAAATGAGGTTTATCTGCAGGGTTGCCAGGCTCACTCTCTGTGATCGGATGAGGAGCTCGGTAATCCAGGAGAGCCTCAAGTCGAGCCGCTCCTACTCCGAATCAAGAGCACCAGTTGAGTTGATTTGGGCATCTGGTAAGGATGCTCCCCTGGTAGACTCCCCCTGGAACTCTACCGGGGACGTCCCACTGGGCGAAGACTCCGGGGCAGGCCCAGGACATGCTGGCGGGACTATGTCGCTCGGCTGGCTTGGGAACGCTTGGGAATTCCCTAGAGTCTGTCGTCAGGGAAAGGAAGGTGGACCGCCCTACTCAACATGCTCTCACCAGAAGAAGCGGATTGAGAAATGAAACGAAACGAACGAACAAACTTGTTGGCGAGTTTGCCCCCACGTGACAAATTGATTTACATTACTATGTCGGGTGGTGGAGGGTTATAATTTTCTATAAAAAAGGACATTTTACACTCCATGAAGATCCAAACCAAAATAAACTAAATAAGAATCATAAAGACAGTATTGGTTGTGAAAGCATACGTGTCAAAAAATATATATACACAGTGACCTACCACACATCGGTTAAAGACGACATATATTTCAATTAACACAATTAACATTCAACATCTACTCGGAGCAGATTTTTGATCGAACACTAGCAGATAAAAACATTGGTATTAAAGTCAATGGACAATACATCAATAACATCAGGTATGCCGACGACACTGCACTGCTGGCCGATTCGGAACAAGACCTACAACAAATCTTGGACGAGGTTGCCACAGAGAGTCAAATATGGGGCTTACGAATTAATAAAAAGAAAAGAAAGGTTATGAAGGTCAGCCGAACTACAAGCGAAATAACAATCAAGCTTGGCAGTGAAAAATTGGAACAAGTACACCGATTTAAATACCTTCGTGTAATCATTGACGATCAGTTGAACCATGAAGTCGAAATTAAGAGCAGAATTGAACAAGCAAGGCAAGCATTTATTAAATGGAAAACACTCCTTGCAGACCGCAATTTGAGTACATCACTGAAACTGCGCACACTGAAATGCTACATCTGGTCAATTTTGCTGTACAGAGTAGAGACGTGGACACTGACAACAACAGCAACAAAAAGGCTCGAAGCTTTCGAGATGTGGCTGTATCGAAGAATGCTGAAAATCCCATGGAGAGCCAAAACCTCCAATAAACAAGTTCTGCAAGATATGGGCACTGACAGGCAACTGCTGAAGACCATCATTAGCAGGAAGTGTTACTACCTAGGCCACATTGCCCGAAACGACCACAAATACCAGCTATTAAAGCAAATCCTGGAAGGAAAAATCGAAGGGAAAAAACGACCAGGACGGCCAAAAACGACATGGCTCAGTAACATCAAAACATGGCAACGATTAACAACAGCACAAACTCTACACGCCGTGCTAGACCGGGACCAATATCATCGTGAAGTCGCACACGCCGTTAGGCAGCACTAAAGAAGAAATGTTAAAATCCAAAAACAAGATGTGTAAAGACAGACATTCCTATAAGGGAGAACATATTTAACATGTAGAACACGGTCATACACAACTTATATGCGATATACACACACACAGAGACATGTATAGCAGATGCTAACGAAAATTGACATAGACTTTATGTATACACACACACAGACACAAAGTCCCCCGTGTAACCGTTAACAGACTGTTGGGGCGAGTGCTGTGACGGTAAACAGCACACAAGGGGATGGTGTGGTCAGCACCACGCCTGACCACTTTTGTTTATCCAGTGCTGAGAGTTACCACACACCGCACCGGGTTTTCATTTAAGGCTGAATCGACCTAGGAGAGGCCCAGGACCGGTTCAGATATCCGTCACTGACAAAACTCTAAATTATTTTTATTTATTTTCTTAAAACTTTCGTGACTGCAGGAATTCTTATTAATTGGTTCTTTCTGTAAAGTCACGTAGATAGAAAAAAGAGAAAAATAATTTAAAAAATTATAAAAAGAAAAAGAAAAATAATACTGTAGCCTGGTTCTTAATCGGAGTGAGTGTACTGGCAGTCTATAATGTAGACTGTAGCCTGGTTATTAAATTTGGTGAGTGTACTGGCAGTCTATAATGTAGACTGTAGCAATGGTTATTTCGCTGGGTGAGTGTACTGGCAGTCTATAATGTATACTGTAGCCTGGTTCTTAACCTCGGTGAGTGTACTGGCAGTCTGTAATGGAGCCTGAAAAAAAAACAGACAAACAAAAAGCCACGACGTTTTGAAACGTTTTGAAACGTCGTGGATTTTATTTATGCTACAGTCCACATTATAGACTGCGAGTACGCTCGCCGAGGTTGTCTACATTATAGACTGCCAGTACACTCACCTAGCTTAATAACCATTGCTACAGTCTAAATTATAGACTGCCAGTACACTCACCAAACTTAATAACCAGGCTACAGTCTACAATAAAGACTGCCAGTACACTCACTCCGATTAAGAACCAGGCTCCAGTAATATTTTTATTTTTAATTATTTTAATTCACTTTATTTTTATTCTTATTTTTCTATCTACGTGTCTTTACCGAAAGAACCCAAGAATATTTTCATTTTACCAAGTAAGGCGCACTGAGCTATATAACTATTTTTCAGAAGCAACCTGGCAACATATGATATCCCAACGAAGTAGCTTATCATGTGGACATTTAATGCAGCCAAATAATCTAAAAGCACGTTGATTCTAATTATGGAGGGAAAAACCGGAGGGACCCGAAGAAAAATCCAAATATCAAAAGGCGTCAGGGTCGGGATCGAACCCACGACCTCCGATAAATCCTGCGCGGTAGTCAACATCTCACCACCGCGGTGCCCCCTGATGTTGACCGTGAACGGGAATCGACCTCGGGCCGCCGGTTCGTAGCGCAGTGCACGGACCACTACACCACTGCTCTCCATACACACACGCACACATGTACACAGACAGTCTAGAACTCGCCACTGATAAATGCGATACAATACGATACTATATAAACACGGGGTAGCAGTGGTGCCGTGATTAGCGCACTGCGTTAGGAGCCGGACCACCGGAGCTCTATTCCCGGCTATTGATGTAATTCCAGTTAAAGCACCTACGATTGGCTACGTACGGTGCGAAAGAAGTTCAACATACATACATCACCAACCCGTATTTACCAGCGTGGTGAAGTATGGTCAAGCAACCCCCACGACCGAGAGCTGAAATTTACAATGGACTGTAAATTATGACACAAATACATAACTAGGCGATATTTGTGTACAAGTTTTGACATATTCAATAAGCGCATGGAGACTATACACGCATAGACATTATACAAACAGTATACACGTATACACATTTAATAACCACATCCAGACAGCCCACGTGTTAAATAGACACATTTTTATAACATTTACATCCATTTATCAATCGCCTGCTGGGTTAAGACTTCCTCTATGCCATGGTGTTTACTTATACTTCACCAGGCTGGTTAGTACGGATTAATCAGAGGGATGGAGGTGGATCGGTTCAGTTATCACTCGTCACTGAGATATAACAACCTACACATAGAGGGAGCAGTGGCGCAGTGGTGAGCGCACTGCGCTACGAACCTGGCGACCTGAAGTCCATTCCCGACCAAGACCAACATCAATGGCGAGGGATCTGAACCGGTCCCGGGTTGTACCTATACACACAAAGACAAAGATCTCCCCGTATAGCCTTGAACAGACTTGTGGAAAATGCTTCCACCTATGAAGATTAGCGCGGCACCCGAGGTGGTGTGGTCAGCACCACGCGTGGCCGCCTTTGTATCCCTAGTGCTGAAGTTTACACACGACAACTGGTATTCATTTAAGATTGAGTAGACCTAGGGGGGCACAGGACCGGTCCAGCTATTCTTCACCGATATTGGTCGTGAACGGGAATCGAACTCGGGTCGCCTGGTTCGACACGCTGTGCGATTGCCTCTCAGCAGACTGTTGGGGCAAGTGCTGTTAGCGAGTAGCACCTATGAAGGTCGGCACAGCACACGAGGGGGTGGTTGGCCAGAACCACGCACGGTCGCCTTTCTCTCCCCAGTGGTGAGTTCAAAGCTGATTGCGCTAACCACTGCACCACCACTCCCCCCACTCACACAGAGTGACACAGAAGCAAACATGCGATGCATGCAGAACTAGCCTAGCGGAACGAACAACGATCGAGGACGTTCCCGCGGAGATGGAGCGATGAAAGTGGCTCTTGAGATATGACGAAGGCCTTAGGGAGGAGGCCAGGGATGCGCCCCGCGAAACCGTAGAGAACGTGTGGATGTGAACATCGACCTCACCCCACAACACGCGGTGTCGTTTTTTTATTATTACACGCTTTTAATTAACTCACTTTGTTGTATCCTCAAATCTTGTAACTCAATTTTTACCCACTTCCCAATGTGGAATCGGCTGCAAGCTTGGTATTCATATGTCATACTGATGACAATACTACTGTGTATTTTATCATAAAAAAATAAAATATATATCTTTTTAAACATTACTTTTTTATGTTATGTTTCGGCTTGAGTCTAATTGTCCACGCTCAACTGTCGTTGGCTGTAAATCATCACGGTCCCTTACGTTATGGCAAGCCTCGGGGCCAGAGGTCGCAACAGGGTACCCGATACCCGTACCCTACCCGATACCCGGCTACCCGTACCCGGCCGGGTACGGGTACCCATTTGCGACCCAGGTGCGGCCGGGTACAGGTACGGGTAGACCGTGAGTCACTGGTGAGTAACTGTTTGTCACTCATTTCCCAACGTCTTGTCTCTTCTCACATTTCAAGTTCCTAGAATCAACCCACCCGCGCCTGCAACATGGCTTCATCCCAGAGGTCGCAATCAGGTTCCCGTACCCTACCCGTACCCGGCCGGGTACGGGTACCCGTTTGCGACCATGGTGCGGCCGGGTACGGGTAAGGAATCAAAACCCGTTTGCGACCTCTGCTCGGGGCCACTTCGTGGAGTCGTGGAGTTCTTCCATTACTAGTACGGTACATTTCATTAAAACGTGTTTTAAAAGAAATATTTTTAAATACTACTTATTATTGCCTCGTCTGCAATATACTTTGGGTCTGACTGTTGATTCTGAACGAGAATTTCGCCCCCTTTCTGACATCAGATGCGGATTTCATTTCAAGATATTTATTAAAAATACACACAAAGACTGTATAACCTAAAAAGACACGGGGTATTGTTTACGAGTACCTATTATTGCCGTTGACGAATGAGTCTGTTTTTATTAGCCGGTGAGGAAAGGGCATTGACCTCTGTTGGGGATGCTGGGGTCAGATCCGCGCCTGACTGCCTCCGTCCCTTCGTTCCCTTCGTTCGTGACGATTTAAAACTCGCGGCAACGTTAATACTATTTCAGGCCAAGTCAACCTAGACGAGTTATCGTCGTCGGCGGTGCGGGGAACTCCTTGAGATTCATTTTGTTGAATCAGCACTTTAATATTGGTTGGATATTTGCATCTTGACAAAGCAACATAAAGTTGTCCATAGGAAAAAAAACAGTTTCGTTGAGATGAAGTCCAACGTACTCAAAAGTTTGTCCTTGTCACTTATTGACCGTGATAGCAAATGCAGGAATGATTGGAAACTGTCTTCGCTTCAAAATGAATGGTAAATTCACATCAAACGGTGCCAGATAAATTCTGGGAATGAAGACAATATCTCCACGATTGGATTCTGAATTGAGTTCAGCCACAACAAATTTACGGAATATTTCACGAATCACCAGGTGTATGCCATTACATAATCCCTTTTTAGGGGTTGAAAATGCGAATAAGCATTCAAATGGTTCCTTTTTTCAAAACCAATTTATAATGGTGTTAACGTGTGCAGAAATTCTACTAGATCATTTGTGATGTCGCACTTGGCTTTATTCAAAAGCGACACTGGTATATTTTGGGATAAAATTGATTATACTTACTTATTTTGAAGCTTTTGTGACTGCAGGAATTACTCTTTGGTTCTTTCGGTAAAGTCACTTGGAAAGAAACTATATTAAATAATAGAGTACGACGTTTCGATTGCAACACAAGCAACCATCATCAGGTAGAACTAAATTTGAGAGAGAGACAAAACACAGACACGGAGACACACAGACAGACACACAAGCAGAGAGAGACAACACAGACACACAGAGAGAGACACACGACATAGACACACAGAGACCCAATACCTCTATGTCGAGGCCTTAAATAGAGAGAGAGGGGGGGTTGGGCAGAGAGAGAGGTGGGTCTGCTGGGGCAGCTGCTGGAGCAGAGAAATTGGCACGTCAATTAATCCACCCCGAAGCGACCAAGGGAAAGAAGATCGAATGGCCCTATGAAAGCCTGGTAAATTTGATTATTCTTGTAACAAACTAATAATTAGTTACAATTTTAATAAGCCTTTCATGAAAAACTAAAAACATATTTGAAATTGCATGAAAATCCACGTAGCCCACATAGCATTACACACAGTGTACAGTGTCAGGCGTTAGGCACAGATTACCAAAACGATATGTAATATACTGGAGGAATCTGATGAGCTATAAAGCTTTTTTTCACAGATGTCCAGTAGGGACGGGTAAGAATGGTACAACCACAAACAGTTCAACAACATGATACTAGTGCAAAATACAAGAAAGGTAAAAAATCACCCAAACACATACAACTAAACCATCCCAATTCTACCAGGTAAATCTTGGTAAGAGGGGGTGTGTGGCCAGCACCACGCCTGGTCGCCTTTGCCTCCCCAGTGGCTATGTTTACACACGGCACCAGCTACTCATTTGAGACCGAGTCAACCCAGGGCCGGCTCAGATAATCACCACTGGTGTTGGCAGTGAGCAGGAATCGAACCCGCGTTACCGGGTTCGTCGTGGAGCGCGCTAACCGCTAGCACTACCGCTGCTCCCCATTCACCCATAACCGTAATCCCTGAAATACACACGGCAGGGCTCACAGTGCCAACACAAGGCAAGTTACAACTCTGCATGGACTGCAGAACGATAGGAAGAGACTCTCACCCAACTTCCTCTAAGCCCTCGGATCACTCGGGACCCAGGCCTCCTTCACCTCCAAGCCGAGACTCCCGGTTCTAAGAACCCCGGACACCATCTACAGCAACGCGTCTCCTGCTCGCCGTATTTAAACTTTTCGTCCTCATTTTTTCACTTGAGCAATGACGTGGTTGACTCGCCCCCTCTCACCCCCTCTTCCCTTGAGGGGGGCTGTCCATAAATAATTGAAGCAATTAAACAGAATTTAATTGCTCAGTTGTAATCACTGGCGATTTGGGAGAGGTCACAGGTGTGTGGACCCAGGTGTATTCGGTCTTCACCCCCCAAAGCTATTAGCCGATAGCGCCTCCTCTAATTGATCACCGAAGGTGTGACCCCCCCTGAGTAATTCCGCGTGGTCAATACGGGTAGAACAAGTTAGATATTTACGGGCTCATCTCATTCCAAATATATAACAGCCCCAACGACGAAGTCGGTCCGTGTGTTCGGTGTCCTCTGGCTACAGGGGAAGTGGATTTCGGATCTATTTTTGGGAGCTCAAAAGATTTGAGTTTTTGTTTGGTGTTTATGGTCTCAGGTATTTAACCAGCTTTAACTTGCAAATTAATCGGACTTGGATCTTATGTTTGTTTAGAAGATCTCCAAAATTCTAAACAAACATAAAATCCAAGTCCGATTCAGTACAGTACATAAAATCCGTGATCTAATTCCATCTGTGAAGGCTGTCATCCCTGACTTTCAATACCCTGGAGTCTATAAACTGAGTTGCAGCTGTGGTGATTGTTATGGGGAAACGAAACGTCATGTCTCTGATCGTGTCCGCGAGCACAAGTCAGATCTGAAACACGGCAAAATTGAGTCTTCCGCCGTTGCCGATCATTGCTACAACGCCGTGGGCTCTCATGATATTGTTTTTTTCCGAGACCAAGGTGCTCTGCAAATCCTCTGGCTACCATCAAAGGTTTGTACACGAAGCCATCCAGATATACAAATACAGACATAATTTCAACCGTGATGATGGAAAGATGTTATTAACTGTCTTGCCTCACGGCAGATGTAGAGCGTACGTTCACAGGAAGTTCCTGTTTTTGTTATGCTAATTTTGGTCACGTGACCAGGAAGTCACGATGTTAGATTTACAGTGAACCACGCGGACTGACGGCACGCATCGCATCTCAGTGAGACCACAGCCGCACTTGTCCATTGTGGGAGCTTAAGAAACATTGTCTGTAAGTTGTTTATATTCCTATAATATTGGCAATGCTGTTGTAATGTTGGAATGACCGTTATAGTGATGTAAATGCCTTTATGGTGCCGTTAAGTTGTTGTAGTAAATACGAGGCCTAGTTAGTAACGAAGCCTGCGACTTTCCTTATTGTGGATGTTACTTGTGATTTAGTAGAGTAAAGATAACGAAGTATCTCATCCATAGTTTAGTGTTATGTGTAATGCTGTACTTTTGGGGTGCAGTGGGATGAATACACGATGTGCCTGTATGCAACGCACCGGCTTGTGCTTTTGTCTAGTTGTTCAGTGGTAATGTAGGGGCCTGGTCCATCCAGGATCTATTGTTATCTAAGACAATGTTCTGATGCTGTGGTGTTCATTGTGTTGGTGTTTCCGGATTATAACAGATGCTGTATCTGTGATTTCTCACCAGTTTTACCTTGTTACAATCAATAAATGACGATTGGAGTTGGACGTTCATCCTGGCTCCGAGGGTTTATTGAACGCAAGGTTATCTACTCGACTAGCGATGCAACGCAGCGCACAGCGAGGCCGAGATATTAACCATGCAAAACAGATTTAACTACACATTTTTGGACCATCTTATTTGACAGGCACTATTTTACTTTACCGAGTGTTAACATCCCTAGCGTTTAAGAGTACTCTCCTTTTTGTATTTGATTGCCAACCAACACTGGGTAAAACAACATTGGCATTTTCGTTCTCTTCTAGCATGTGCACCAACAGGTGCACCAACAGGTGTACATGCACTCTCTTTTAGCCCCCCCCCCCCCTCCCAATATGTTCCATTCATTGGCTACCACATTCAGATAAGCCCCCCCCCTCCTCCCCCCTTAACTTGTGTTTAAGAACTTGTATCTTGGAATCTTTGCCTCACTTGATACAGTAAATCTAGCTGTGACGGTCCCAAATTATGACGGAGACTTGTGTTGCCTCCAAAACGTCGTGATTTATTATTTTATTTCTATTATTACTTTTATTAATTTTAATTTTTACCTACGTGACTTTACCGAAAAAACCTAAGAGTATGAATCCTTGCAGTCACGAAAGCTTCAAATCTAGAATCTCAACACGATCGTCGATAATGCTGCGTGTGTGAGGCCTTAAAAACGAACATAAATATAATTGGTGACATTTCGAGCAACGTACCTTCTTCATTGCACGTAATTATATGAAGTTTCATTTCCCAAAGTGTCACGCATTGTAATCGTTTCCTTTAAAGGCCACACAGTGTTGTTAATGAATGTGTTCGAGTTGTTTTTGTGCTTTGTGCACCACTGCCAACGTAGCAGCATCACCAAAAGATGATGTGCTATATATTAAAACTGGTCGGATTGTGACATCGCAGCACCATGAGAGATGGCTTAAGTCATTCCACCAGTGATGGATCGATAATGGCTGATGACAATGATCCAAACCCATATTTTTTTTATAAATTATCTTTATTGATCCAACCACGGTGGGGAGGGGGGGGGGTATCCAACTTCCGCGACAGGTGAGTGGTGTATAGTGGGACAGGTGGCTCGGACAGACAACCAACGCGGACGTGTAGGACCGTTGCATTATGTAGTACGTACATCATATCCCTTTTCTTCTGGGAAGGAAGGGGGAAGAGGGGATAGAGGGGGGCAGTCCATCAAATTTGAACTTCAATCAAGTAAACTCAGGGTCCCTGGAGTGGAATTCACGAGGGGGGCCCAGATCGGGGTGAACTCCCCTTCCATATTCCTCAGTTTCAGACTCAGGTGTTCTAAAGCTGCTAGGGCGAATAGGGAGTTATTCCAGAGAGTGAATGAGGGGTCCCATGATTCTTCAAAGAGCTCAGGATGGTATTTCTATCCGAAATGTTAAATGCTTAGAGAAGGGTGTGTTGGTAGCTGGTGATACCTTGGGGTTTAAGGACCAGGAGGAAGGATTCAATGCTAGGTAGTATCTCAGTGCCACACATCACGTTGTACAGATCGGTTATTTATCATAGAATGTCCTGATGGTGGGACAGTCCCAGAAGGCATGAATGTACATTTGGATGGTAACCGGGGGGCACCTAGGGCAGTCTGAGGATATGGCCGAGGAGAATTTACACCTGCGTTGGTTAGTGAGATAAGTTCCATGAAGGAACTTAAGTTTAATCATCCTGAGAGGGAGGGATCTTAGACCTTGCCCAGGGGTTGTGCCTAATTATTTTCCAGGACTCTGATAGGATCAGGCGGCCCAGCGCCCCCTCCAAAAGTATTCTGGTCTTTGGTCTCACCTCGGCAGGGCCCAGAAGTAGGATTTGGTATGCCTCAAATATTTTATAGTGAGCTCTCTCCTCCATCAGCCATACCCAGCTCGTGGAGGGGATCATTCGGAGGTCAACATCTCTTGCCTTGTTAATAGAGTCCCTGATCTGGAGAAATTTGAAAAGATCGCTATTAGGGACATCATTTCGCTTTCTACTATTTTGGAGAGTATCCACCCCCACTGAGTTAGATAAAAGATCACCCACTCTCCTGATTCCTCTCTGAGACACACCTATTAGAAGTAACTGTCACAGTCAGAAGAGCATAAAGGAGTCGGCACATTACGATGAACTGGGGGGGGTGGGAGGCTAGCCTCTGCATGGTGCCAAAAGGAATCCCCCACTCTTCCAGATCAAAAGCCTTCTCGTCGAGTGCAATGCGTACGCTTTCGTGCTAGACCTGGAGGCAATATTGACCACAGTTCGGATGTTATCTGAGGAATCCCTGTCTATGACGAACCCCATCTGGGCAGGGCCAATGACCTCTGGAAGGGCATTCTCAGGCACCATGCCAGGGTTGTAGCATACAACTTATAGTCTGCATTCAAGAGAGAGAGAGATGTACCTGTAGCACTTGGTCTGGTCTATGGGGCATCCTTTGTGGTCCATGCAGCAGATCCTGCATCTCCCTGCTACTCATCGCCTCTCTGGGGTTGGTGAAGTCTAGGTGCGGCCACAGACAGTCGCGCAAGTAACTGCGCGACGGCTGCAAGAAGGAGGTCATGGCAGCTCGCCACCTCTCGCCATCCCTCCTCGGCACGTGGCTGCCGTAGACCAGCACCTCTCTCCCCCGACTCCACAGCCGCAGGTCACGTGCCTGCGGGATCTCCGACTGAGATCGTGGATCCCGGGGCTGTCCGAGGGGTCCCGTCAACGTCGTCCTCCTCATCCAAAGATGCTACCAGTGGCTTCGTTTTACGTAGACTCTTAGACATGATGTCTAATCACTTCTAACACCACATGTAATGTAGGACTCCGCAAACAATAACTGTCGAGGCACCTTCTTTTATTTATATTACTCGTACTCACACTGCACGACTCACTGAGCACATAACGTAACGCTGACTGTCAAGCTCGACGGCGCTAACCGACTAAATAGTTGGCTGACTATCCAGCAGTGGCGACGTCAGGCGATGACAAGGACGGCAGCCACAACGGAGACAACGATGACGATTTCCATGGCGAGACGACCCTGATCCCCACAGACAGCCTCGAGCATCCTCTTTCGCTCCCTTTTATGCGTCCAGCAGGGCCCAGCCCTGCCCTGGCCATGCCCCCCTTCTCGAACCTTCAAGCTGGTTCTGGGAGCTCAAAGATGGATCCCTTCCATGACTTTTGGCCCAGTTCTTATCACTTCCATGACCCTTGCCTCAGTTCTTCCCCTTGTGGACTTTCCCGTGTATACTCTCTCCCCTTGGGTGGGTACACCCACAATTGCTATTTCTGGTCGCCAGTCGGCGCTGCTACACTACGTATGTATTCAGGTGTTATCGGTCAATTAATGAGTGCTTAAATGTGGGTGGAAACCAGAGTACCCGGAGAAAACACCATGCCTGCGAGGGGGAAACGCTCTATGCCCGTGTAGTGACATGTTGTGACATCTCAGATGTCACTGTGTGGTGCCGGCCCTAGAGAGGCATGGCATACGATGTACTCACATCACAGACATCACGTATGTAGCGACATCGTGAATGTCGCCACTTCGTTGAGCTGTCATTTGTGGCCAGGTCACGTCTGAAAAATAATTTAATAGCTCAGTGGTCTTTACCTGGTAAGGTTTAGTTTTATACATATATATATTTTAAAGTAATTTGTTTAGGGGCCATCCACTTAGTACGTACGCAAAAATCTGTCAAAACTTGACCCCTCGCTGTACGCAAGCATACTTTTTACACTCCCCCCCCCCACCTGCCTACGTACGCTTGACGCACCCCGCACCCCCGAATCCTATAGAACGGCCGATATTTAATCCACGCAGAAACGATCAAGGATGAATAATAATGTGGTCCCACAGCAACGGAGAAACTCCGCCGGCACTGGTATCCCCTCGCACCCCTCCACACGAACGCACGTACACCCACTAAACACACACATGCACAAACGTAGGGTCTCGTGGGGGGGGTCACCTGGTACCATGGGTTTTTACCCGAGGGCCCCTAGCGGGGATGTCCCACGGTTTCCCAGTGCCAGGAGATTGTCCGACCCCCCCCCCCCCCCAAGGCTGAATTTCATTGCGGCCCCGTAAATTATCTTTAAATTGTATGGGGACGACGAAGCTCACCGAGCGAACCGCAATGAGAACAAGTTTAAAGTTTTATTTATTAGGTATAGCCCTGTGAGCCATGCGGCTCTTAAGTCGGGTGCAACCGCAACAAATATGAACAGAGAACATCTTAAAGCGATGACGCACAACAGAAACATCCCGGATAAACCAGCAAATCTTCAAAAATAAACGTATTACAACGCTGTGTGCAAAAATCCCAGTGTGATGCAAGTCAAACAATAACAACCATAAGACAATTTAGATTAACAATATGTTTTCGAAATCACCAAAATCAAGCTATAAAAACAATGTAACAACAGTAATCATAGGAACTGTGATTGAAATTTAACAATAAACGACAAACATAACATGTACGACCAAACTTGTAGCCATAGCTGGCAGCATGACACTCCTAGTGTATGATGTGTGAGTGAGTCAGTGGTAGTGTGAGTGAGTGTATGATGTGTGAGTGAGTCAGCGTATGATGAGTGAGTGTATGATGAGTGAATTAGTGTATGATGAGTGAATTAGTGTATGAGTGAAATGGGTCAGTGGTTGTGTGAGTGAACACTCACAGCACAGAGAGATAGGGCCCCGGGGGGCCTCGGTGGCAAACACCCAGCGAGCAGCGCATAAGAGTAGGTGGGAAGGAAATTCCTGGACCGACTGAAGCTGTGTATCCGAGGGACGACCACCCCGATCAAACCGGTTGAGTCCGGGGTAGGGAGGACGGGCGCGTAGACAATGGATCAATGCGTAATGGAAAGCAACGCTCCAGGTAGGGGCGGGACATCGGTTTAAAATTAAAAGGTAGGCGCCCGATTGGCCGCGCAGGATAACACCACGTGACCCTGGATTTTTGGATTCCGAGGGCATGAGAGGAGGGAGGAGAAAACGTTGGGCAGTGCTCCTCCAGCCGTTGAGCTGCCTGGTCGGACTCCCAGCCGCTCGGAGCGTCTGAGGGACGCTGGCGAGTACTGCTATGACTCGACCCCAGACAGAGACCTCTCGTACCCTCATTTCTCTGACTCCCACCGCGTCCGTGCAACACCATGAGTATGTCCGTGAGGTGAGAAGTAGAGTACGGATACACCCAGGGATTGAATAGGGATAGGCTAGGCGCTGCTCACTGAGAATTTTGCTCCGGGCCACGCAGGGTTTTTTTTCTTCAAGCGCGCCATTAATAAACTTTAGCACAGAGGATCCATGTGGTGTGGTTTATGTGGGTGTGGGAGAGTGTTGGCGTGGGGCGTAATTCGAGCGGGTTTGTGGGAGGCACGCGGGCAGGAATTCATTAACGGTTCCCGTGTCTGTGCAGCGGCGCCGCGCAAATAATAGGGCGAGGGAGGGGTGAGTTAAAAGTCGTTTGCGTGCGTGTTTACACAGCGCGTGTATTCACGTAGCGACGATAGCATTTAGCAGTAGAGCGGGCGTATATTGCCATCAATACGGCCGTCGTTGTGCCCGTGTGCTTGCGTGCGTGTTTGTACAGCGGATTAAGGCCGACCCACAGGAGGGGGGGAGGGGTGCGTGCACATTCATACGGCTATTTTTAGCGCAAGCCGTGGTGAGCGAAGGTGCGCCTACGCGGGCACGCGCGTGCATGCAGCCACCTCTCCATTAGTGGTTGGTGCACGTGGGGAGTGTGTTGAATAACTCCAGGCGGTGGTGAGACAGACACTTAGCCATGTTCCTCAGGGAGGACGCTAGTGCGGGGGGGGCAGTCACCCGATCGGCGGCAGCCCGGCGAGAAGTGGCCGAGGAGGAGGAGGGAGAGGAGGAGGGGGGCGTCAGCCCCCACAATAACGTGTTTAAACAAACAGATAGTCCACCGCCGGACTACCTAACCCATTTGAAGGCCAATGTTGACAAATTTTTATCGAGGCTTTACCCCCCCCCCCCCGTTTCCTATGCGTACGTACATTGTCAGTAGACCCCCCATACGCAAGCGTACGCATTTGGGTTAAACCCCCTCTCTCCCCTCCATGCGTACGTTCTAATGGATGGCCCCTTTCAATTTCCTAGACTTTGCACTCCGATCGTGTTTTTGTATTGTGTTGTAATGTTATCTGCCCCCTACTGGACATCTGTGAGAAAGAGCTCTATCGCTCATCAGATTCCTCGAGTATGAATAAATATTCTAATTCTATACGGGGTCCCTTGCCATGTCCCGACAATCTCCACAACCATCACCATACCACGCACCACTATCACCCCACCATCACCACACCATGCACCTCCGATTAGCACGTTTAGCTACGTACGGTGTTAAATAAATCAACATACATGCACAGGTTTCAAATCGACAACATAACCGTTTTAATATAATATGTGTAATGCGAGCATAAGCGGGGTTTCGCTGCTCGGCTCTGGGCCAATCATACGGCCCAGGGTATTGGGGGCGGGGCCCAGTATGGGGGCGTATGTGAAGGTCCGCCGTTCACCTCGGGTCCAATCGGATGCGAGGAGAGCAGGTGCGGAACCTAAGGGCGGAGCCAGCAAGGCGCTATGCGGAGGTCGGGATCTGGAAGGTTCGGTGAAGGGCGTGGTGAGAGGGAGGAGACAGGATCACGTGGTGAAGGGAATATAGGTGGGATCCAGGAAGGGCTCCAGGTCAGTTGGTGGAGTCACGAAGCTGGACCACGTTGGGTGGCCGGAGGGTACCCGCACAATCAGCCACGTGGCTGGAGGAGCTTCGAGCACACCGTCGGCCAACGGTGTGCGGGAGCGGGGAGCGGTGCGACTGACGGAAGGGCGCGTGCGGGGCGCGCGCGAAGAGCAGCCGGTCCGCTGTCGGGACCAGCGGAGTGCGAGCCTCAACGAGAATAAAGAGATACAGAGACCCAGCAGTGTGTCGGCGAAGTCCTTTATTACATTGGGGTAACCTACGTGTTCAATTGAAAATTGCATTTTGTGTGTGTCAGCTCTCGCTAATGTTACAGCACTTTCACTCATTGAGAAAAAGTACGCACTGATACATTGACTAGGCTCAAGTTTATAATGCCTAGACCTTAAAATTTAAAATGAACAAATAATGTGGCTTATCTTCTTGGTTCTTTCGGTACCAAGAAGATGAATCCCTGCAGTCACGAAAGCTTTAAATCAAATTTAATGTGGCTTAGTTAAAACACATTAAGTGATTAATTCCCGTAAATATTACTGCATTCAGTGACAACTTACTAAAGGTACTCTATGTAATTGGGCCAATGCCTCGTTCCCAAAGCATGATGATTACAGGTCTGGTATTATAATGCCTTTACAATTTCACAAAGTGTCAAGACACAGACATGGGCTTTGGCTAAATATATTATTAGTGGATTTCTCCTCGAAATAGTCTTGAGACCGAGTGAGTGATTCCTGTATAAATTACTTCATCATACGACCACGGAGCTATTGAGAGATCCATAATAGAGGTTTTTTTGGGTTAGATCGCGTAAATATATAAATGTGTCGTTAAAACCCGCCACCACCCGACACAGCAAACTAGTAAGGGTTGTCACGTAAACAGAACATGCCAATTCGTCATTCGTACAAAACACCGGTGTGTTGGAGAGCCAAGCCACAACATTTACAATCTGAGTACGACGTTTCGCCAGTAATTACAACTTGCTTCATCAGGCGACAGCCAGATTTGAAAGATGTTTGTTGTTGCATTTATAGCTCCAGCAGCAAAATACAAGGATGAGCAACACATACAAAGTTAACATCTTCCCTATTTTTGAAGTGCTGGTTTATTTTGTTAAGAGAGCATGCATGACCGGGCCTCGAGAATGGGGAAAACATTGAATGGAGAATGATTACATGTTCGATATACCTATTTGATACACCATTAAATTACAATACTTCTTAAATAACCATTGTATTACTATTTAAATAAGTTATCATCATCTTTCAACAAAGTGACGTATTAAAATATATAAATATTTCTGCCTTTAAACTTAAGAAGCCCCGGTAAAGTGACCACAGTGACTGTTCATTCGTTTCTCAATCCGCTTCTCCTGGCAAGGGTCACAGCGGCAGCATGTTGAGTCCAGACCTCCCTTTCCCTGGCGACAAATTCTTGCTCTTCCTGGGGAATTCCCAGGCGTTCCCAGGCCAGTCGAGCGACATAATCCCGCCAGCATGTCCTCGGCCGGCTGCAGGATCTTCGTCCAGTGGGACGTGCCTGGTAGAGTTCCAGGGGGTAGTCTACCAGGGGAGCATCCTTACCAGATGCCCAAATCAACTCAACAGGTACTCTTGATTCGGCGTAGGAGTGGCTCGACTGAGGCTCTCCTGGATTACCGAGCTCCTCACCCGATCACAGAGAGTGAGCCCAGCAACCATGCAGAGAAACCTCATTTCGAACCCTTGTACCCACGATCTTATCTTTTCGGTCATTACCCAAAGCTCATTACCATAAGTGAGGATGGGAACGTATATCGACTTGTAAACCGAGACCTTTGTTCGAGAACTCAGCTCCTGCTTTACTACCACTGAAGGGTGCAGTGCCAGCAACACTGTGGATGCCACACCGATTCTCTGGCCGATCTCCTGCTCCCACGTACCATGACTCGCGAAAGAAACCCGAAGGTACTTAAACTCTCCACTAAAAGCAGCTGTCCCCCTGTCACCTGGAGAGCACGATCAACCATCTCCCGGGAGTGAACCATGACCTCAGATTTGGAGGTGCTGATGCTCATCCCAGCCGCTTCACACTCAGCATCAAACCATTCAAGTGCACTCTGGAGATCACAGTGTGACACGGCAAAGAGGACGTCACCTCCATGCCCCCGTACTGGATACTCTCCATAGCTTGGATGCGCCTTGATATCCTGTCCATAAAATTCACAAACAGGAGTGGAGACAAAATGCACCCTTGGCGGAGTCCAACATCCACGGTGAACGACTTTGATTTAACACCAAGAATATGGACACAGCTCTCACTCTGGGAATAGACGGACCGGATAGCAAACAAAAGCAGCAGTGGTGCATCATACTACTGCAGCTCCTCCCACAAGACATTGCGGGGAACATTGTAATAAGCCTTCTTCAAGTCTACAAAGCAGCGGTAGACTGGAGAAGCATACTCCCATGACCCCTCAAATATTTGTGAGAGGGAAAAGAGCTGGTCCATTGTTCCACGACCATGATGGAATCTGCATTGTTCCTCCTGAATCTGAGGCTCGACCACCGGGCAGAGCCTCCTCTCCAGTACTCTGACATAGGCTTTACCTTGGATGCTGAGGAGTATAATCCCTCTGTAGTTGAAGCACACCCTCTGGTTCCCTTTCTTAAAAGTGAGAACCATGACCCCAGTTTGCCAATCCAGAGGTACTGTACCCGCCTTTTATGCAACATTGAAGAGGTGTGTTAACCACGACACTCCTACACTGTCCAGCGCTTTGAACAACTCTGGGCGAATCTCGTCCACCCCAGTAGCTTTGCTGCTACGAAAGCCCTCGTCTGCCGCAGCGACTTCAGCAGCTGTTTCTAGGGCTGCCTCCTGAGAAGACGGCATGTCCACCGGGTTAATGAGCTCCTCAAAGTGTTCCTTCCACCTTTCCACTATCTCCTTATTTGAGTTCAATGTTATGCCAACCTTACTGAGAACAGCTTGGGCCACGTCCTGTCGACCCCTCCTAAGGTTTGCCAGAACATCTTTGAGGCTGCCCGGTAGTCCCTTTCTATGGCCTCTCCAAACTCCTCTCATGCCCAGGTTTTCATTGGTACCTCTCAATCGATTCGAGAGACCTTTTTCCGAGCATAGCTTGGAAAGCCTCCTTCTTCAACTTGACAGCTTCCCTCACCCCTGATGTCCACCAGCAGGTCTTAGGGTTGCCGCCATGACAGGCACCAACTGCCTTCAGGCCACAGCTTTTTGCAGCTGCATTGACAATCAAGGTCCTGAACATCGTCCACTCGGACTCAATGTCCATGACCACCCCTGGAGTATAGGATCAATTTTCCCGGAGGTGGAAGTTGAAATCTTTCTGCACTGGGTTTTCCGCCATATATTCTCAAAAAACCTCCATTATTCGTTTGAGCCAACCACGTCTATCTGGTTAATGCCCCTGGACTGTTTAGGAGAAAAATGTCAGGTTGGAAAATTACTCAACCCATACAAATATTCAAAGAGAGTAATTTTCATTCGTTTACAGCAAATAGTTTATTCCAAGTCTTTGTAAAAACGAATGAAGTTCCTCATCAACCATACTCTTATCACACCAAATTGATATTACCGGTGGACCCAATATACAGAAGACTCTTGATTATCTGACGAGGAGGATAGCCGTAGATCTTTCAAAATCGTGGGTAATCCAAAAATATCTATTTTCTGCGGATCTCTGTCAAAACCCACAAATATAGGGATGAATTAAAAACAAACAATAACAATCGAACGCTCAATGCGCATGCTCAATGATAACACTTGCCTGCTCCCGTGCAGAAGACTCCGCCCACTAAGTGGATAACAGAGCCACGCCAATCAACATCAATCAAACTCTGTCCACTGTTGTAATGGTATGCAACTACTGTACTGTAGAACAATAATGTGGATTTCGGATTAACTGGAGCACATTTCTTCGGTTTAAGCACGTGACTTGGAATACAAATTTCCAAGAATAACAATATAAAACTGTTTTTACATTATTGGGCCTAAGGGGAAATCCATGAGTCATTAATTCACGTAAAAATCTCAGGTGCGTGGTTAATCCACAAATCGGACAAACCACACGCGGATAATCGAGAATCTACTGTATATGAATAGCGCTTACCATCAGGGATGGTCAAATGGGCTTAAAAGGCAATGCCAACGAAACTCATAAAAACAAAAAAATATGCAATTGCAAGCACTATGGAAATGCAACCAATACAGGGTCGAAGTTGTAGAGGGAGACCAAGGATGAAATTGAATGATGCGGTGGAATTACATTTGAGGGCAGTTGGATGCTCCTTAAAGAAAGAAGAGGCACATAATAGAAGAAGCTTCTTGAAAAAGAAGGCAGTAAACCATCACAGCTCAGCACTGCGGATCCCAGGCTGCAGGAGCCTGCGACTGAAAATTATGCGGATGGCATTACGGAATGTGCGGTTGAAGCCGCCGTAGAGGAACGGGTTGATGGCCGAGTTGACGTGCCCGATCCAGTTGAGCATCTCCCACACCACGGGCTTGGTCGTGTAGTTCAAGTAAGGGTCGATGACGATGGTGCTAAAGAACGGCGCCCAGCATACCATGAAAATGCCCAAGATGATGGACACGGTCTTGGTGGCATTGTGCTCTCGCTTCATGGCTGCCCACTGCTGCTTGTTGAAGCCCAGCGCGGTCTGGCCCAGCATCCCATGCTGTTGGGCACCAATGGAGCGGGCCTGCTTGCGGGCGATACGGTAGATCTTTGCATACGTAACTGTCATGATGCCCATGGGCAACATGAAGCTGAAGAAGGCCCCGCAGCTCGAGAACACCTTGTTCATAAAGAAGATGCAGTTGTCGGGACAGGTGCGCTCGGCCACCATCTCCTCGATGCCGATGACGATCCAGTCCAGCATGATGGGCACCACGTAGAGCAGTGAGCCAAGCCACGTGGCTGCGAGCGCTATGGCTGCAGTTCTTCTCGTGAAGCGCTCTTGGTAGTGGAAGGGGTCACAGATGGCCAGGTAGCGGTCGTAGCCGATGCAGCAGAGGTGCATGGTGGAGGCAGTGGGCAGGAAGGCGTGTAGAAAGTGGTGCACCTTGCAGAACGCATGGCCGTAGAACCAGCAGTTGTAGACGCACTGGTTCATGTAGAAGGGCATCACCACCACGCCCACAAGGATGTCGGCCACTGACAGTGAGAAGGTGAAGGCGTTTGGTAGCACCTGCAGCTGCTTGAAGTAGAGGATGGCCGTGATGATGAGGGTATTGCCGAAGATGTTCAAAATGATGGAAATGATCATGGCAATGAGGATGACCTCTGCGTATTCAGGGGGGACGGTAGGCTGCCGGCACACCAGGTTGAACTGTGTCAGGACACAGTGCGACTGGAACGTCCCATTCTGAACCGACGAGTTCAAGGCAAGTGCCGGGCTTGCATATTTGCCCATGTACATTTGCTTTAAAATATTTTACCTCTACAGCTGTGATGTCCAACAACTTGAGGCGTGGTCACTCCCTCTGTTGAATACAAATATGACAACGTGTAAAATGCGCAAGACTTAAATGGCTGAAAACTCAGCCCATGGATAGTAAAATGTTCCTCGTGGCACTTGAGATAGCTAAAAAAAAACAGGACAAGAACTATTCCTCTACTTTAGGTATTGCGATTAAATCCCTCTGGATCAGTCACTTCATGAAACTTATCAAACTTCTTGAAGATTACAGAGGTCTAATTGATTTTCGGAGAATAAATCTCCATGTGCATTCCCTTGACAACACGGGTGAAACATGCTATTCCAAAAAAAACAGCACGGGCAAATTGTAAATTCTAAAGGCCTCGGAAAGTGTTATTTTCAGCTTGTTATAGCTTTCTTTGTTGACTGATGATCCAGCGCTTACAATTTTAGTCAAGTAACTCACTTTCCAGCGGTCAGTCGCCTCCTCATCACTCTTCTGTGGCTACTACCATGGTTACCTTAATGGTAAGCTTACCTCATTGATTCTGTCTCGCAGACTTTTTCGTGTCATCCATAGTGTGTCCAGCCACCACATTGGCGGTCACAAGAACTCACTCACACATCCACTAACCCAACCACTCACTCACCCACCCACTCATCGCACTGCAGGTCACAACATTTCCCTGTCTCTTGCCCCGCACTGCTCAAATTTGGAATACCCTCCTCCCATCACTGTCTCCTTTGCAAAGTTCTTACAATAACCTTTTGTCAATTCAATAAACCTATTTCAGATTTAATCGTGCTGTTTGTTACTGGCTACTTGTAAATGACGACACCGTCGATGGATTATATCCATGAAATGTTTCTCAAGGTTATTCATCCAGGGTATGGACTATAACAGTTAATTTACAACCTATATTAGAGCTGATCTATCCAATTGTTTTCGTAACCGAACCTCCGATTGGCACGATTGGCTACGTACGGTGCAAAATAAGTTCAACATATTCCAGGATTGCAGACTCCAGGATTAAATTTTCTACTCATCTAAAAAGCCTAAGCACTATACTCGACCAGAATATGCCATTTGCTCACCATATAGTTAGGTCCTGCAATTTTCATACCAGGGCTCTATAACACATTCGGCCAATACGGTGGCATGTAGCATCGTATTGGTAAGGCTCGATGATTGCAACTTACTACTGTACAGGATGTCTGGAAAAACATTACCAAGTTGCAACGTGCTCAACTAAACGGATAACACAAAACCGAATGAGATGGTTCAAACAAGACAGAACGAGACAGTCAAACAAGGCAAACATCGAATAGGCAGCCCCTAACGAGACGTGGCAACTATTCCCGAACACAACTAGATGAAAGTCAATGCAAACGAGACAGTCCACATGAGAAATAATTGAATGAGACAGTCGTATCTTGTGTCTGGCTCATGCAGTGGTAGGCAATTTCACTGACAAGAATCAAATCAAGATTCCACTGACAAGCCTTGAGGCGCTTCCAATAGCTCTGTGTACCGATTATAGGATTATAGGTAGAGGTGATTTGTGAAGCCGATGAACCGCATATAATGTCTGCAAGAGACACTTACCTGAGCAGCAGAATGGGGTGCCAACCCCAACTGGTGCTCGGCTTAACCTCGCCCCACATTCGGACAAGTTCAATCAAGGGTTCGGGTTACAATTAAGGTGAGGGCTAATGTGAGGGTTCGAGTGAGAGTGAGGATTAGAGTTATATTTAAGCTTGAACTTAAGCATAAAGTTAGGACTATGGCTCGGGTTATGGTTAGGGCTATGATCTAAATTTAAAGTTATAGTCAGGTTCGAACAGGCTAGAGTTTGGGCTATAACCAGATATGGCTAGAGTCAAAGCTACAGCGCTATGTGGTCACAGTGAGGGCAAGAGTGAGGCTTAGAATTAGGGTTAGTATGAGGATAGCGTTAGAGTCAGAGTCAAGAAGGCAGAGGTCTTGAGCTAAGAGTTATAGAGGTAAGGTAGAGTCATGCCTTAACCACAGATAGTGGGTGGATTATGCTGTGGTAGCATTAGGGCTCACAGGGCTCTGTACACATTTAACGCATGTAGGCAGCAGATGGGTGAATTGTGTGATATTAAATGTGTGATTTTAAATTCATGTACATGCTGTGAATGTAGGCTTTTTTTTATCAAAATATAGATCTACCAGCTAGGTCAAGGCTTGCAGAGATTATTTATGAATAGATTGAAATTGATTTGTCCATATATAGTATGCGAATATATGTGCATGTACATAAGTATACAAAGACAAACAATCATTTAAGACGGTTAGGGAAAGTGCATTTATCAAGCACCTTTTGGGTCGGCAACGCACACTGCAAGATGCTGCAGTCAACACCACGTCCCAACCGCATTTGTCTCTATTGGTGATGTTAAGACATATAGACCAGGTAATCCATTTAAATTCCGGTTGACCTAGAGGCGGCCGGATATTGGTTCTGAAATCACTTGCCACTGGCCGGGAATTGAACTCGGGAGGTAGGTTTCAGGTCATGGTGCGCTGACCACAGTGTCACTGCTCCACCCTTAGTAAAGTAAAAAAGTAAAAGTTGCAAACTCGTGACTCTGCTGCACAGTATTTGTAGCTTCCTTGTCATGTAAAACCACAAAAAGAGCAAGGGGATATAGCGACCAGACCCAGCGCTACCAGCAATCCCCCACACTCTGTGACCCTATTCCATTTGTGGGAATCAAAACGGACACACCTGGAAAAAACCCATGCATGCGAAGGGGGAGAGGGGGGGGCAACACTATCTCACACAAATGGAACAGCTGGGAGTCCACACATGTGCTATACTGCCATCTTCTGGCGAGCCAGGGTATTGCAACTCATTGACGCCCTCGGATAAGGAAGTATTGTAACATCCGTGTGATCCCTGAACCCTAGCTGCCTCCACAGTGCTGGGTTACAGACGTCCATAGCCACTACCTTCCAGATAATTGGGCGGTGGTGTCAACACGCCAAGCATAGACCATACAGGAATACAGAGCGATCCATGTAGAGATACCCCACTGCTTTCTAATGCCCCCCATACTTTCTTCTCGGCAGCTGATTGAATGCAAAAGCGATGGCTCGATGTCGTACAGAGGAAAGTGTTAGAATATTTCATGATTTCTTCGAAATTGGGCTGGAAACATATAGAGGCTTTGAAAAAAAAGTAGCTTTCTCTGTAATTTCTCCAGTTTTATTTTAGTGGTATATATACAGGGTGCTTAAAAAATGTTTTACACTTCTGAGAATTTGCAACAATACCACAATAAATGTGCCTCCGGGCTCTGGAGACCACCTGGAAAAGATTCCAGGCATGTGTTGACAATGATGGCGAACAAGTGGAGATTCTGACTTTTGAAAGCTATTAACATACATTTGTCATCATGTTACAGTCTATTAAAAAAAATGTTTACTGTTACAGTTAAAAACATTTGAAGCACCCTGTATATACATGGATCGGCCTGTGTATTTAATTTGTTTTGAGCTAAGATGAATGCTCGCCACATTTATTCGGATGAGATCGAAGTGAGAGATGATAGGAGAGAGATGTAAGATACATAGGAAATGCATTGGTAAAAAATGGAGATTGAAGATATATGCTGCATTCAGGAGAAAGACTGGAGAATTATAACTATGAAACAGATGTACGGTATTAAAACAAGATACCTGTATATACAAGGTGAGCCATAAGTAACTACTTGATTTGTGTTTGCCTATAACTTTGGGACAATTAAATAAAACAAACTCTAAAGGATAGAACATTCTCTAATTCATCGTGACTCGATATAATTATGCATGAAAAGTAATATATTGTAAATGACCGCCTGCGTTGCGTAGGCAAATCCGTACTCTTCCAACTGCATTTTTCTACACTCTCCGTACCAATGAAAGCACGCTAGTCCTCTGTGATGGTCATTGGGCTGAAATTCTGGCACCAGCTGAATTTTATATGGAAAAAGATGCAAGTCCTGTACCAAGATTTTCCGCAGCGACCGTCGTGCAATTCCCAATTGAGCGGAGCATCTCCTCATCAACGTTTTGGGGTTCTAATTGACGCTTCCCCTTACTTGCTCAATAGAAGTCAGAGATTGATCGGTTCGAGGTCTGCCAACACACCGGTTGCATCCACCATTGTTCCAGATTCCCGAAATCGGGAAATCAATGCACGAATATAGTGTCGAGTTGGAGCCATTCGGGTCTTAAAATATCTGCGTGTGGAAATAATTGAACAATTGTTTCTGACAACTATTCTTGCATGCTGCTGAGGTGTATACCGGTTCATCATAAACTCACATGCTTTTACTTTATTCCTGCAATTTTTTTTTTTACAAAATAATTGAACACAAAATACCGCTATTTCAAATCAGATAGATACGTATTGCCCACCCCGTAGATAGTAGAGGCACGTACTGTATTCAGGCTAGGCGATCGATAGGATATGTATTTAAAAGAGATATAATGAAGACAGAAGAGATCTGTCTTCAGATGTGAGACACATCTGTGCATGGGTAACGTCAAATGTTGAGCACAGGTATGGTACTCACGACCCCTGATCAATGCCCAGACCCTGACCCCAACAATACTCACAACCCTTGCACATCACATGACTGCACGAGCAACGTGGTAGGCGAGACAAAGTTTGCTTACATCGCCATACATTAACGTGAAATAACTTCATCTTTGTAATTTTGGTTTCAAATTGTAAAAATTTGAATCGAACGTGTGATATTAATAGTACGTTTCGAATACACAAGTTTACCGTAGGCCACATTACTTGATCTTGCAACTCGTTTTTGGCTCTAACATTCCATCATTTTGACAGCACTTCTTGACAACGTAACACACACGCACACCAAGGGCTCGCAGTACCAACATAAGGCACGAGCAGCAGAACGATAGAAAGAGAGTCTCACCCCAAATTGCTCTCAGCCCTCGGAACACTCGGGACCCAGGCCTCCTTTACCTCCAAGCCGAGACTCCTAGTTCTAAGACCCCTCACACCATCTAGCGCAAAGCCTCTCCTCCTCGCTGTATTTAAACTTCTCGTCCACCTCATTATTCCAACTTGAGCAATGACGTGGTTGACTCGCCCCCCACCCCCCGCCTGGGAAGGTCGGGAAAGGGTGGGGGATGAGGATAAAATGGGTTTCTGACCGTAAATAATAGAACCAATTAAGCAGATCCTAATTGCTTAGTTGTAATCACTCGTACCTCTAGGGTAGAGGTGTGAAGTGACGCTTCTTTGCCTTTAGACCATTAGACAAGTAGCGCCTTGTCTAATTGATCTTCGGAGAATAAATCCCCATGTGCATTCCCTTGACAACATCCGATTCCAAATAAACAGCACGGGCAAAATGTAAATTCTAAAGGCCTCAGAAAGTGTTATTTTGAGCTTGTTATAGCTTTCTTTGTTGACTGATGCAAAGTAACTCACTTTAGTCAAGTAACTCACTTCCGGTGGTCAGTCACCTCCTCATCACTCTTCTGTGGCTACTACCATGGTTACTTTAATGGTGAGATTGCCTCATTGATTCCTCTACCCATGTTGAGTACTCGGTCTTTCAGACTTTTTCGTGTCATCCATAGTGTGTCCAGCCACCACATTGCTGGTTACAAGAACTCACTCACACATCCACTCACCCAACCACTCACTCACCCACCCACTCACCGCACTGCAGGTCACAACATTTCCCTGTCTCTTCCCCCGCACTGCTCCAATTTGGAATACCCTCCTCCCATCACTGTCTCCTTTTTAAAGATGTCAATTCAATAAACCTATTTCAGCTTTAATAGTGCTGTTTGTTACTGGCTACTTGTAAATGACGACACCATCGATGAATGATTTCCATAAAATGTTTCTCAAGGTTATTCATACAGTTCGTTTACAACCTATATTAGAACTGACCTATCCAATTGTTTTCGTAACCGAACCTTCGATTGGCACGGTTGGCTACGTATGGTGCAAAATAAATTAAACATATTCCAGGATTGCAGACTCCAGGATTCAGTTTTCTATTCATCTAAAAAGCCTAAACACCATACTCGACCAGAATATGCCATTTGCTCACCATATAGTTAGGTCCTGCAATTTTCATACCAGGGCTCTATGACACATTCGGCCAATACCGTGGCATGTAGCATAGTATTGGTAAGGCTCGCTGATTGCAACTTACTACTCTACAGGATGTCTGGAAAAACATTAGCAAGTTGCAACGTACTCAACTAAACGGATAACACAGAACCGGTGGAGAGGGGGGGGGGGAGAGTCGCGCATCTCTGTGCACGTGTACCGCTAGATGAGAGGTAATGGGTGGGGCTTTGTGACGTCATCATGCTGATCCAAGTCAAGCTGGGTGTCTTTTTAAAGGGGGCCAAAGTAATTGACCACAAATATAATCAATTAGTATGATTTTGACTGACTTAACTGACGAATAGTCTCAGCTCTAGTTTGACAGTTATCGTGTGTATAGAAAGCCTTGCGCTGCCCTCGATGTAAGCCCCTCGACACAATGCGAAGGTGCAGATGTGAGAGGTGGAAAGGGTGTTACAGACACCGCCCTCTGCTGGCAAAATATGCAGCTGAAATAAAGTACAGTAGTCCCTTGATTAACAGGGACATCGGTGAACGGTTTTTTCATCTAATCTTTCGCTTCTCATAGGACCCCATAGTTTAGACTAATGTAACACATTTTGATTGATGGTACGTTTACGTTCTGCATGCGGGGGACAATTTCGGCCAATCCAAACGCTAGTAAGTGGTGCTGAGTCATGCCCTCAGCCAATCAGTGACGCCTGTTTATGAGCGTTTAGACCTCGTTTGGCTTTGCTTACAGAACAGGGACTCCTCTACTTACCAACGAGTTAGGTTCCACAGGTCTGTTCATAAGTCCAACTTTACTCCTGTCGATTTCAAACATGTTGTACGGCATGTACACTGAACACGGGGAATGGCTTTGAAAGTTGTAAAAATCTCCTGTAGATGTAGATGCCACTGGTTATTGATGTTCTGCAGATGTAGATGCCACCACCGCCATCTATTGCGCAGCAGATGAACTTACGACTCTCGGTCCGAACAGATACCTGGACATATGAACAGGTTTGTTCGTATCTCTGAAAGTTCGTAAGTCGAATGTTCGTAAGTAGAGGAGTCCAAGTACGTCTACTATTTTGGCAGTGTAAACAGCTATCTTGCAGACTCAGTGATTTTTACTTATATTTATACTTA
The DNA here is from genome assembly GCF_964198595.1 of Lampetra fluviatilis. Taxonomy (NCBI): domain Eukaryota; kingdom Metazoa; phylum Chordata; class Hyperoartia; order Petromyzontiformes; family Petromyzontidae; genus Lampetra; species Lampetra fluviatilis. The sequence continues at coordinate 11,974,297 of NC_136301.1, read as the reverse complement.
TAAATGAATTCGAGTAGCAGTTATTTCGGTGAAACTGTGGTTTTCGTGGAATGCGTTAAAACGGTAACCAGACTACTGTACTCAACGAATTGAATAACACACCAACTTAAACAGAAGACACTTTAGTCCAATAACATTTTCCCTCTGAATTCAGAGCATCATTACAAAGATAACCTTAACTTGGATCTTTCGGTAAAGTCACGTAGAAGGAAAATAATAAATTAATGAACATAAAACATAATAAAATTCTCACGACGTTTCGGCCACAACACAAGCAGCCGTCCTCAGGTGAAGAACAGAGCTGTCGGAAAGACAGCGTCCTAAAGAACACTGCTAAGCTTGGCAGCGTATTTTCAGCTGGGTGGGAGGAACAGTGCGCCTTGACAAAGGAGTTTACATATCAACAGCGGAATTTAGCACATTGACGCTAAAGAACTGCTTCTACCTAGTACCATACAATAAACCGATGTGAAACAACTAAGTATAAACTACATCAATATAATCAATGTACTCAATATACTCTCCAATAATCTGAGCTATTAACATTAAGTAACTGGGTATACACTACACTATATAATGACTACCTTATAGTGAACCGATTAAAAAAAGAAACTAAAATATAAACTACATCAATATAATCAATATACTCAATATATTCTTCAATAAGCTGAGCTACTAACAATAAGTCATTATACATTACACTTCTATGTCGCAAAAAATATAATATGCCTCCAACTAAACTTTTTTCAACATTAAACGACTATACCCCGTACTATACACTGCCATAGACAACCCCCAACATTGAATTATACACTGCGTTACTATACACTACCCTATACATTGTAATATTACACTATGTATTATGTATTATTCTACAAACCCTACTGTATACCACACTGCTGTATATTCACTATACCATTACGATACTATATATTACCTTACACATTATATTAAACATTACACTATTATACTATTTATTATGCAATCTGCTGTACACCATACCATTGACTGTCGCGTGAAAGGTACTAAGAGGAAGCAAATAAATATGTAATGGGAGAGTGGTAGCAGGAAATTTGCAGCGAATGGACTGTGGTCTGAAAGTCACCGTAAACGTGAACACAATCAATCAAGACCCAAAATGGTTTATCACGTCCTTCCAATGATTGCTGAGCCAGAATCCATGTTCTCGGTTGAAATTGTGTCTGTGTTTGTATATGTGGATGGCCTCATGAACGAATCTCTCATGGTAGCCGGATGGCTTGCAGAGAACCTCCGTCTTGGAGAAGTCAATGTCATGCGAGCTCACTGAATTATAACAATGGTCTGCCACGGCTGAGGTGTTCGTCCTACCGTGTTTCAGGTCTGCTTTATGTTCACGGATGCGGTCCGAGACAATGTAACTGCTACCACAGAGGCAACTTAGTTTGTAGGCGCCAGGGTAATGTATGTCTGGAACCACATATTTTACAGATGGGATCAGATCACGGATTTTATGTACTGTGTTGAATCGGACCTGGATCTTGTGTTTATTCAGGATTTTGGAGATCTTTTTTGTGACCCCCGCAATGTAGGGTAAGATGATGGTTGGAGTGATGGCTTTGCGGATTGTATAGTCAGAATAACCATTAGCCTTGAGAGCTTGGTGTACGTGCTTGAGTTCACTGGCAATTTTTTGACACGACGGTCAATGGTACAGTGTATAATAACAAATAGTATAACAATTATATGCTTAATACAATGTACAAAGTAATATAAAGTATCGTAATTGTATAGTAAACATATAGCAGTGTGATACACATTAGGGTGGGTAGAATAATACATAGTGTTACATTAAAATGTATAAGGAATAGGGTGGTTTACAGCAATACAGTATATAATTTAATGTTGGGTTTGTCTATGGCAGTATATAGTACGATGTATGCTCGTGTGATGTAAGAGAATAAAGTTTAGATGGAAGCATATTATATAATTTTTACGACGTAGAATTGTAATGTATTACTTGCTGTTAGTAACTCAGCTTATTGTAGAGTATAGTACGTATACTGATGGTGCTATGCAGTTTATACTTTAGTTTTTTATGTAGTTTATACTTTAGTTTTCTACGTGGTTGTTTAGTAACTGCAGCTACATACTATTAACATTCCTTTCCTTTGTTAATGCTACTCCCTGCACCCTCTCTTGGTGCTGCTGATCCTTCATAATGCATGGGCATAATATGACTTTGAAACCCCCCCGCCCACCTCCTACGCATTTTCCATGAATATGCTAAATTCCTCTTGATATGCACATTATTTTTGTTAAGGCGCTCTTCCACCTCCAACCCAGCTTATATATAAGCTCCTAGCTTGGCAGTGTCTCATTCTTCACCTGAAGACGGCTGCTTGCGTTGTAGCCAAAACGTCGTGACATTGTCATCCTCTCAGCCGACAAAGGCAATGCCACTGTCATCATGGACAAAACAGAATACAACAACAAAATCCAAGAACTACTCAACGATGGCAGCTATACAAAAATAAAAAGAGACCCCACCAACAGCCTCGTCTCAAAAACCAAGCAAATCATTTCCGATTCAACCGCATTAATTGATCAGACCAAACAGTTCTCGTTGAAACCTTCTGCAGCCAGGCCACCAAGATTATACGGCTTGCCAAAGATACGTAAAGAAGATACACCTCTTCGTCCCATTGTCTCTACTATCAACTCCCCCACCTATAAATTGGCTCGTTTTTTGTCTGAAATCCTACGGCCTTTCACTGGAAAAACCACCTCTGCGGTACTAAACTCTACTGACCTGGTATCGACAATCAAGGGGATTTCCCTGTCCCCAGACGACCTGCTTATCAGTTTAGATGTGGTTTCCTTATTCACCAAGGTTCCTGTACCTGACACCATCGCAATCATTGAAGACTTGGTTCATCAAGGACTGCATGCTGGGGTACCCCTCCTGGTGAGACACTGCTTAACCAATACATACTTCACCTGGAATGGAACTTTCTACAAGCAAACTGAGGGCACCCGAATGGGCTCCCCCCTATCTCCGGTTGTAGCCAACATCTTCATGGAGAAATTTGAGACTGACGCCATCCAGACTGCCACTCTACGCCCGACCTTATGGAAGAGGTACGTAGACGACACTTTTGTCATCTGGCCACATGGCCGGCCTGCTCTAGACCAATTTCTCGACCACATCAATTCCATACACCCAGCCATCAGATTCACCATGGAAGTCGAAAAAGATGGCAAGCTACCCTTTTTGGATGTCCTAATTAAAAGGAGACCTGATGGTTCAATGAGCCACTCTGTCTAAAGGAAAGCCACCCATACGGATGCTTACCTAAAACCGGATTCCCACCACCATCCATCCCAGAAGAATTCCCTCATCAAGACTCTATACCATAGAGCCCAATGCATCTCCGACCAAGAACACATTGCCAGTGAACTCAAACACGTACGCCAAGCTCTTAAGGCTAATGGTTACTCCGACTACACAATCCGCAAAGCCATCACTCCAACCATCAAGAAGGATCCTGTTGAGGAGCCTTTCAAGACCATCACCTTACCCTACATTGCTGGGGTCACAAAAAAGATCTCCAAAATCCTGATTAAACACAAGATCCAGGTCCGATTCAACACAGTACATAAAATCCGTGATCTGGTCCCGTCTGTAAAAGATGTGGTTCCAGACATACAGTACCCTGGCGTCTACAAACTAAGTTGCCTCTGTGGTAGCAGTTACATTGGGGAAACCAAACGACATGTCTCGGACCGCATCCGTGAACATAAAGCAGACCTGAAACACGGTAGGACAAACACCTCAGCCGTGGCAGATCACTGTTACAACTCAGTGGGCTCACATGACATTGACTTCTCCAAGACAGAGGTTCTCTGCAAGCCATCTGGCTATCATGAGAGATTCGTTCATGAGGCGATCCACATATACAAACACAGAGACAATTTTAACCGAGAAGATGGATTCTGGCTTAGCAATCATTGGAAGGACGTAATAAACCATTTCGGATCTTAACTGATTGTGTTCACGTTTACGGTGACTTTCAGACCGCGTTCCACTCACTGGCATTGTATTATCCGCAGGGAATGGATTCTTTGCTCCGCTGCAAGTTTTCCCCCCACGACTCACCCATTGACACGACGGTCAATGGTACAGTGTATAATAACAAATAGTATACCATTAATACAATGTACAAAGTAATATAAAGTATCGTAATTGTATAGTAAACATATAGCAGTGTGATACACATTAGGGTGGGTAGAATAATACATAGTGTGATATTAAAATGTATAAGGTATAGGGTGGTTTATAGCAATACAGTATATAATTTAATGTTGGGTTTATCTATGGCAGTATATAGTACGGTGTATGCTCGTGTGATGTAAGAGAATAAAGTTTAGATGGAAGCATATTATATAATTTTTACGACGTAGAATTGTAATGTATTACTTGCTGTTAGTAACTCAGCTTATTGTAGAGTATAGTACGTATACTGATGGTGCTATGCAGTTTATACTTTAGTTTTTTATGTAGTTTATACTTTAGTTTTCTACGTGGTTGTTTAGTAACTGCAGCTACATACTATTAACATTCCTTTCCTTTGTTAATGCTACTCCCTGCACCCTCCCTAGGTGCTGCTGATCCTGCATAATGCATGGGCATAATATGACTTTGAAACCCCCCCCGCCCACCTCCTACGCATTTCCCATGAATATGCTAAATTCCTCTTGATATGCACATTATTTTTGTTAAGGCGTTCTTCCACCTCCAACCCAGCTTATATATAAGCTCCTAGCTTGGCAGTGTCTCATTCTTCACCTGAAGACGGCTGCTTGCGTTGTAGCCAAAACGTCGTGAGAATTATTTTATTTTATTATGTTTTATTTTTATTATTTTATTACTTCCCTTCTACGTGACTTTACCGAAAGAAACAAGAAGATTAATTCACTGGCAATGTGTTCCTGGTCGGAGAAGCATTGGGCTCTATGGTTTAGAGCAGGGGTCCTCAAACTATGGGCCGCGGGCCACATGCGGCCCGCCGAGGACATTTATCCGGCTCGCCGGGTGTTTTTGCCGCCGCTGCCTGTCTGTTACTTTTTTTCTACATGAGAAGGACGGTCATTGGTGGAAGAGGGAGAGGGAGAGGGGGCGGCCGCCGCCGATTGGCTGGCCGGCTGAAGCGCTGGATTATGGGAATTGTAGTCCGGCCACAATCAAGCTTCAGGCGGTGGGAGGAACCGAACAGCGCAGCCGGACTACTACTCCCACCTCCCAGGACTCAGAGGAAGCCAGGGCATGTGGGAGGGGCCGGCTGCGCGGTGACTTGTGGGCAGTGAAAGCCGGAAGCTGGTTCGTGGGAAAGAGAGCGCGGGAGACGTGACAGACTGAGCATCACAGCACAGCCACAGTCTTTTAGAGCAGAGGCAGCTTGGAGGAATTTGGCAGCATCATTACCCCCCGAACCGAAGAGGTGAGACAGATGACACCCACATCCCATGGTCACTAATTGGGCTGCGCTTGTGAGCACTAATTGGGCTGCGCTGGTGAGCACTAATTGGGCTGCGCTGGTGAGCACTCATTGGGCTGCGGTGGCGAGCACTGATTTGGCTGCGCTGGTGAGCACTGATTGAGCTGCGGCGGTGGGCACTGATTGAGCTGCGGCGGTGGGCACTCATTGGGCTGCGCTGGTGAATGGTTCAATGGGCCAATTGACTGGACTTGCCCCCCAGGCCTAAGGCTGCCAGCCCTCCCCTGGCTGCACTTGACTGGCTCTCCCTCCCTCAGCTCCCTCACTTGCCCCTCGGCTCCACTCCCAATGATATTCCTGTGTGCTGGGGATGTAGATCCCCAGCACACGCACTGCTGAGTAAATGATAGAGGGGTAATAACAGAGTGATCCCTGATCTCTGGAGGGGCTGCCTGCTGTTTTCCCGTGCTGGTCAGTGACAGACAGCCGAGGAGTAGGAAACCCAATTTAAATGACAGTGAGTGCATTTATATTCTGATTGCTATTCAGTTGTATGAGGTTATATGTTGTATGTTGTGTAAGCCCCGGTTCATACTGTTGCGATCTCTGAGCAGTGCGAGTTCAGCCATATGCTTGTATGGCTGAACGCACTGCGATCTGTGAACAAAACTGCAGGTGTAATTAACTTTTTAATGGCACCCGCACCAGTGTGAGCCTGGGGAAAAAGCGGAGTTCCCCCAATCAGACTGCATTGATGGGCAGTGCAGTCTGTATGTCTCTGTGTGGGCAAAGTTATTGCTGGTATATTGTTTTTGTAGCGCTGTATATATATTGGTATTTTACTAATAGCAATTTTGACTCCCTAGGAAACAATGATGTCAAGAAAGAGAAAATTGACTCGGAGTGTAGGATATTCAAAGAACAGTGGACTTATGATTACTTTTTCATGCAGTACAAGGAAAGAGCTGTGTGTCTGATATGCCAGAATATAGTGTCTGTGTTCAAAGAATACAATTTACGTCGACACTATGAAACTCAACTTAAAGATAAATATGATTGTTTGGTCGGAGAAGTGAGAAAAGATAAAATATTTAAACTGAAAAATACATTAACAACTCAGCAAAATACTTTTGTGAAGCAGAAGCAGCTAAATATTTCATCACTGTGAGCAAGTTTTCAAGTTGCCAAGCTAATAGCGTGCACTGGCAGACCATTCGTGGAGGGAGAATTTGTTAAAGAATGACTTCTTTCTGTTGCCAAAAAGACGTGTCCAGAGAAGGCCGATTTATTTAGTACAGTGAGTCTTTCAGGACCTACAATTACACGGAGGATTGAAGAAATGGGAGACAATTTGCATCAGCATTTGCAAAACTCCACAAAAAAACTTTCCTATTTTTCCTTGGCACTCGACGAAAGCAATGATGTTCGTGATTCTGCACAACTTCTAATTTTTATTCGTGGGACGAATGACTATTTCGAAGTCACAGAAGAGCTTGCTGCACTGAATGGTTTGGAGCTGAACTGGGCTAAACTAGCCAGTGTGACAACTGATGGTGCTCCTAGCATGGTGGGGTCTAAGAAAGGAGTAATTGCTCGCATTAACCAAGAGATGGACAAACATAACCATTCTCATCCAATAGCCATACACTGCCTCATCCACCAACAAGCACTGTGTAGTAAATCACTGAAGTGGGACTCTGTTATGAAAATTGTGGTATCTTGTGTTAACTTCATTCGAGCTCATGCACTAAACCACAGACAATTTCAGGAATTTCTGTCTAAGCTAAATGTTGACTATGAAGATGTTCTGTACCACACAGAAGTCCGTTGGCTGAGTCGAGGGAGAGTTTTGAAACGTTTCTATGACTTACTTCCACAGATTACAGCTTTTCTGCTTTCAAAAAACAAAGAAGTACCAGAGCTCAATGATGCAGAATGGAAATGGCACCTTGCCTTTCTGACAGATGTAACAGAGCTACTCAACAGTTTCAATGTGCAACTTCAAGGAAAGGGGAAGCTCATCTGTGATATGCAATCACATGTCAAAGCATTTGAAGTAAAATTAGGCTTCCTCATCAAACAAGTGAAGGAGGAAAACTTCTGCCATCTCCCCACAACCCAAAATCTGTTAGCGGAAAAACCATTGGTTGCATTCCCAAACAAAACATGTGTGGATTCACTGGAAAAATTGCAAAAGGAGTTCCAATTTAGATTTAAAGAGCTTCATCTCCATGAACAGGACATACAGCTTTTCCGTAACCCATTTTCTATTGACATTGAAAATGTGGATACAATTTACCAAATGGAACTGGCTGAACTGCAGAATTGTGACTCTCTGAAAGACGCATTCAAGTCAAGCAGCCTTCATAATTTCTATGCATCTCTCCCCTCTGAGACATATCCTCATCTCAGGAACCATGCACTCAAAATGGCAACCATCTTTGGCAGCACTTATGTCTGTGAACAGACTTTTTCCAGAATGAAACATTTGAAATCTCCAACCAGATCTAGACTAACGGATGCACACTTGCATCACTTGTTACGACTAGCAGTGACAAATATGGAACCGGACATTGACCATCTCATTAGCCAAAAGCAGGCCCATAGTTCCCATTGAAATACTGGCAAGTTTGTTGATTTAACTTTACTTGTTCTTCATTTTAAATATTGTATTTGTTCCCGTTTTGTTTCTTCACTTCAAAATAAGATATATGCAGTGTGCATAGGAATTTGTTCATAGTTTTTTTAACTATAGTCCAGCCCTCCAACGGTCTGAGGGACAGTGAACTAGCCCCCTGTTTAAAAAGTTTGAGGACCCCTGGTTTAGAGTCTTGATGAGGGAATTCTTCTGGGATGGATGGTGGTGGGAATCCGGTTTTAGGTAACCATCTGTATGAGTGAATTTCCTGTAGACAGAGTGGCTCATTGAACCATCAGGTCTCTTTTTTATTAGGACATCCAAAAAGGGTAGCTTGCCATCTTTTTCGACTTCCATGGTAAATCTGATGGCTGGGTGTATGGAATTGATGTGGTCGAGGAATTGGTCTAGAGCAGGCCGTCCATGTGGCCAGATGACAAAAGTGTCGTCTACATACCTCTTCCATAAGGTCAGGCGTAGAGTGGCAGTCTGGATGGCGTCAGTCTCAAATTTCTCCATGAAAACGTTGGCTACAACCGGAGATAGGGGGGAGCCCATTGGGGTGCACTCAGTTTGTTTGTAGAAAGTTACATTTCAGGTGAAGTATGTATTGGTTAAGCAGTGTCTCACCAGGGGGGTACCTCAATGTTCAGTCCTTGATGAACCAAGTCTTCAATTATTGCGATGGTGTCAAGTACAGGAAATTTGGTGAATAAGGAAACCACATCAAAACTGACAAGCAGGTCGTCTGGGGACAGGGAAATACCCTTGTTTGTCGATACCAGGTGAGTAGAGTTTAGCACCGCAGAGGTGGTTTTTCCCGTGAAAGGCCGCAGGATTTCAGACACAAAACGAGCCAGTTTGTAGGTGGGGGAGTTGATAGTAGAGACGATGGGACGAAGGGGTGTATCTTATTTATGTATCTTTGGTAAGCCATATAATCTTCGTGGCCTGGCAGCAGAAGATTTCAACGAGAACTGTTTGGTTTGATCAATTAATGCGGTTGAATCAGAAATTATTTTGTTGGTTTTTGTGACGAGGCTATTGGTGGGGTCTCTTTTTAAATCCTTTATATTAAGTTCGCTTGCTTGCTTGCTTGCGTGCGTGCTTGCTTGCTTGCGTGCGTGCTTGCTTGCTTGCTTACGACCGTGCAAATCTTTCGGTCGTTTTTTAACCCACTTCCCGTGATCCAATCGAGCTGACATTTTCCACACAGACTCGTTGTGCTAGACAATTAATGTTCGTGAAAAAAAATTCCCAAAATTTTACACTTTTTAGGCACAATTTTTTTATTTTGCATATATTCAAATAGAACTCATTCATGGCTTTGGCTGAACGTCACAGTATAAGAGCCCAGAGCGTAACCCCTCCACAGGCCGTGGCGGAGTAGCGCAGTTGGTAACGCCTTCGCTTCCCATGCCAAAGGTCGCGGGGTCGATCCCCGCGTCCTCCACAGGCGAATATATTTTTAAATCCTTTATATTAAGTTCGCTGCCACGCATATAAAGGATTTATAGTGAAAAACTTTGTTTTTACGGGTTATACTTATTAAATCCTTTATATTAAGTTCGCTTGCTTACTTGCTTGCGTGCTTGCGTGCTTGCGTGCTTGCTTAAGACCGTGCAAATCTTTCGGTCGTTTTTTAACCCACTTCCCGTGATCCAATCGAGCTGACATTTTCCACACAGACTCGTTGTGCTTGACAATAAATTTTCGTGAAATTTTTTTTCCAAAATTTTACACTGTTTAGGGAAAAAATTTTAAATATTTAATTACCAATTGCTTAATGCTGGCAGACAATCATCTGACCCATAGGTGGCAGCCATCTCAAGCCAGAGGACGAGAGGACTCTAGCCGCCACGCATATAAAGGATTTAGAGTGAAAAACTTTGTTTTTACGGGTTAATTTTTTAAATCCTTTATATTAAGTTCACTTGCTTGCTTGCTTGCGCGCTTACGACCGTGCAAATCTTTCGGTCGTTTTTTAACCCACTTCCCGTGATCCAATCGAGCTGACATTTTGCACACAGACTCGTTGTGCGTGACAATTTATTTTCGTGAAAAAAAATTCCTAAATTTTACACTTTTTAGAAAAAATAAATTATATTTAATTACCAATTGCTTAATGGTGGCAGGAAATCATCTGACCCATAGGTGGCAGCCATCTCAAGCCAGAGGACGAGAGGACTCTAGCCGCCACGCATATAAAGGATTTATAGTGAAAAACTTTGTTTTTACGGGTTAATTTTTTATTTTTCTATAGCTGCCATCGTTGAGTAGTTCTTGAATTTGGTTGTTATATTATATTTTATCTATGATGACAGTGGCATTGCCCTTGTCAGCTGAGAGGATGACAATGTCATCTCTCTTTAGTAATTAAGATAATTCAAAACGCGTTTTTGAGGGTTGCAGCGATTTCAGATCTTGCTACGTCTGCGGCGATGTGACCCAGACCCTTGAGAGCCACGTCTACTTGGGCAATGATATCATTAACTGGTATGTGTCTAGGTGACTGCAAAGTATAGCCCTTTAGCTAAAACGGATTTCAGGTCATCAAAAATAGAACTGTTACTGCGATTAATTACGACTTTGTTAACGTCTAGCTTTGTGGTGTGTGGGTCCGATCTCTTGTTGGAGAGGAGGTTAAATTTGGAAATCAAGTTGTCCTTACATTTGGTCGACATAGTGGCAGCTGAAGAGGCAGTCATATTGTCTACATGTTCCCAATCCGATGTGGACATTGTTGCCGTCAATGATAAGTGTGATTTGTAGAGTGTCTTGTTTAACTGATCTAGTTCGGTGCGCATAAGTCTGATTTTCTCTGAGATAAGTGCTAAGCTACTTCTAGACAGAATTCGTTTCGCATTAGAAGAAGTTACAGCAGCAGAAGTTAGTGTAAATACAGTCGCGGCATCTCTTCAGAAAGGTGAGAGACTCTATTAGTCGAGACTTCTTATCCCGGAGATTGTTGAAGGATCTCAAAGTTATGTGGAAACCCTCCCCGTAGAGGCGGTTACATTTCGATTTAAAGCTTTCGTGACTGCAGAGATTCATATTATTGGATCTTTCGGTAAAGTCACGTAGAAGGGAAATAATAAAATAATAAAAATAAAAAATAAAATTCTCATGAGGCCATCCACATAAACAAACACAGACACAATTTCAACCGAGAACATGGATTCTGGCTCAGCAATCATTGGAAGGACGTGATAAACCATTTCGGGTCTTGATTGATTGTGTTCACGTTTACGGTGACTTTTAGACCGCAGTCCATTCGCTGCAAGTTTCCTGCTACCACTCTCCCATTACATATTTCTTAGCTTCCTCTTAGTACCTTTCACGCGACGGTCAATCGTATGGTGTACAGCAGACTGTATAATAATAAATAGTATACTAGTGTAATGTTTAATATAATGTATAAGGTAATATATAGTATCGTAATGGTATAGTTAATATACAGCAGTGTGGTATACAGTAGGGTTTGTAGAATAATACATAGTGTAATATTACAATTCCTCTGTTGATATGTAAACTGAGCATATTGGAGAGTATATTGAGTATATTGATTATATTGATGTAGTTTATATTTTAGTTTATCGGTTCACTAAATGGTAGTCATTATATAGTGTAGTGCATACCCAGTTACTTAATGTTGATAGCTCAGCTTATTGGAGAGTATATTGAGTACATTGATTATATTGATGTAGTTTATAGTTAGTTTTTTCACATCGGTTTATTGTATGGTAGTAGGGTACAAGCAGTTCTTTAGCGTCAATATGCTAAATTCCTCTGTTGATATGTAAACTGAGCATATTGGAGAGTATATTGATTATATTGATGTAGTTTATACTTAGTTTTTTCACATCGGTTTATTGTATGGTAGTAGGGTAACAAGCAGTTCTTTAGCGTCAATATGCTAAATTCCTCTGTTGATATGTAAACTGAGCATATTGGAGAATATATTGATTATATTGATTATATTGATGTAGTTTATATATTAGTTTATCGGTTCACTATATGGTAGTCATTATATAGTGTAGTGTATACCCAGTGACTTAATGTTAATAGCTCAGCTTATTTGAGAGTATATTGAGTACATTGATTATATTGATGTAGTTTATACTTAGTTTTTTCACATCGGTTTATTGTATGGTAGTAGGGTACAAGCAGTTATTTAGCGTCAATATGCTAAATTCCTCTGTTGATATGTAAACTGAACATATTGGAGAGTATATTGAGTATATTGATTATATTGATGTAGTTTATATTTTAGTTTATCGGTTCACTATATGGTAGTCATTATATAGTGTAGTGTATACCTAGTTACTTAATGTTAATAGCTCAGCTTATTTGAGAGTATATTGAGTACATTGATTATATTGATGTAATAATTGTTTTTTTACCCTTCTATCTGGCAACAAAACTGACACCTTTTTACAAGGAGTCATGTTTGCATAGACCACAATACCTGCAGTCATAATGCAAACAAAAAACATAACTCTGATAATGTGCACTGCCCTTGAAGTTGATTGGTCCACACCCGAGACAGCTTACCTTAGAGCCTAGTCTCACATGGGTTGGACCAGATGACGCCAAAAGGCGCACAACTCAAAGAACAATGCACCATCAGAGTATGAGAGCTCGGGGCAAGCATCTACACTATGGGAACCTCATTTGCCAGTAAAAATATGATAATAGATTTTTTACCCTTCTATCTGGCAACAAAACTGACACTTTTTTACAAGGAGTCATGTTTGCATAGACCGCAATACCTGCAGTCATAAATACAAACAAAAGACATAACTCTGATAATGTGCACTGCCCTTGAAGTTGATTGGTCCACACCCGAGACAGCTTTCCTTAGAGCCTAGTCTCACATGGGTTGGACCAGATGACGCCAAAAGGCGCACAACTCAAAGACAATGCACCATCAGAGTATGAGAGCTCGGGGTAAGCATTTACACCATTGTGCGCCTTTTGGCGTCATCTGGTCCAACCCATGTGAGACTAGGCTCTAAGGAAAGCTGTCTCGGGTGTGGACCAATCAACTTCAAGGACAGTGCGCATTATCAGAGTTATGTTTTTGTTTGCATTATGACTGCTGGTATTGTGGTCTATGCAAACATGACTCCTTACACACTTCCCAATGTGCTATCGACTGCAAACTTCGTATAGGTATGTCATACTGATGACAACACGATATTCTATCATAAAAAATCAAAAAGATATATTTTAAAACTTTTTACACGCTTTTATTTAACTTACTGCATGTGTTGTCGTATTCAAAAATCTTGTAACTCAATTTCAAACGTATTCCCAATGTCGTATATGTATGTCATACTGATGACAATACTATATTCTATCATTGAAAATTAAAAATAAATATTTTTAAACAATCTTTTTTACGGCTCTAATTGTCCACGCTCAACTCACGTTGGCTGTAAATCACCACGGTCCCTTACGTCACGGCAAGCTAGGCCTCGGCAAGGTAAGGTAAAAGGTAAAAACGAGCCTACCTTTACCCTACCTTTTACCTTACCACAATACAATCACTCTACCCTTACCTTTTACCCTTAAGCAGGTAAGGTAAAAGGTAAAAAGCAACGAGCCTACCTTTTACCCTACCTTTTACCCTTACCCCATACAAATTACCCGATTACAGGGTAATTACTGGGGTACTACGACATGAAAAATGTTTATAACGGGAAATGCTAGGTAGAGCGCTTTATTCATATAGAATACTCTCGATGATTCCAATTTTACACGCTTTCTTTGAACTCACTGTCTGTTGTTGTCGTTGTTGTTGTCGTCGTCGCTGTCGTATCCTCAAATCTTGTAACTCAATTTTAACCCACTTCCTAATGTGGTATCGACTGCAAACTTGGTATACGTATGTCATAATGGTGACAATACTATATTATATCACTAAAAAATACATATTTTTAAACGATCTTTTGTATACGTTATGTTTCCGCTTGGGTCTAATTGTCCATGCTCAACTGACGTTGGCTGTAAATCACCACGGCCCCTTACGATGTGGCAAGCTTCGGGGCCACTTCCTGGAGTTGTGGAGTTCTGCCATTACGAGTACATTTAATACAAGCGTGTTTTTTTTAAAGTTATTTTTTAAATATTACTTATTAAATGGAGGCCACGGACTGCGCCACGGAGCTTCTAGCGGTAAACAAGGTACCGTATTTACCGGGTAATACTTCGCGCTATCTTTACCCTATCGGGTAATTCTTCCGAGCTACCTTTACCCTACCTTTTACCTTACCCCTTGGCATGTCGACACCTTTACCTTTATCCTTTACCCTTTTACCCGGTAAAAAGGGTAATTTAACTTACCTTGCCGAGGCCTACGGCAAGCCTCGGGGAGCCACGCCGAGGGGCGAGGGGCGAGGGATGTGGAAGGAGGGGAGGGGCGATGGGGGAAGGGGGCAGGGGGAGGGGCAGCTCGGACAGTACATTTCATTAAAGCGTGTTTTTCTTTAAAGTATTTTTTAATATTGTATTTCCCATTGACTCACTCACATGTTAAAAGCTGAGCCTACTTTTCAGCCCCAATTTTTTCAATCTTTAACAACCTTTTCTATGGCAGAAATACCAATGATATTTTTGAAATAAAGTAATAAGCTTTCGATTTAAAGCTTTCGTGACTGCAGGGATTCATCTTCTTGGTTCTTTCGGTAAAGTCACGTAGAGTGGAAATAATAAAATAATAATAAATTAAACATAATAAAATAATTCTCACGACGTTTCAGCCACACCGCAAGCAGCCGTCCTCAGGTGAAGAACAGGTCTGTCGAGAAGACAGAGTCTGAATGACACACCCCAGGCTTGGAGCGTCTATTTAAGCTGGGTTGGAGGGGGGGAGAGCGCCTTGACAAAATAATTTGCATATCAAGAGGAATTTAGCATATTTATGGGAAATGCAGATATGTGATTAGTACTACTATGTGATATGCGTAGGAGGTGGGCGGGGGGTTTAAAGTCATATTATGCCCGTGCATTATGCAGGATTAGCAGCATCAAAGGGAGGGGATAGGGGTAGCATTAATAAAGGGAAGGAATGTTAATAGTAGTAGCTCAGCTTATTGAAGAGTATATTTAGTATACTGATGATACTATGTAGTTTATATTTTAGTTGTTTACGTGGTGGTTTAGTTACTGCAGCTACATACTATTAACATTCCTTCCCTTTATTAATGTCATATTATGCCCGTGCATAATGCACGGGCATAATATGACTTTAAACTCCCCGCCCACCTCCTACGCATTTCACTAGTACTAATCGCATATCTGCATATCCCATAAATATGCTAAATTCCTCTTGATATGCAAATTATTTTGTCAAGGCGCTCTCCCCCCTCCAACCCAGCTTAAATAGACGCTCCAAGCCTGGGGTGTGTCATTCAAACTCTGTCTTCTCGACAGACCTGTTCTTCACCTGAGGACGGCTGCTTGCGTTGTGGCCGAAACGTCGTGAGAATTATTTTATTGGTTTATTTTTATTATTTTATTATTTCCATTCTACGTGACTTTACCGAAAGAACCAAGAAGAAGAAAAAAAGTTATAAGACTTCAAATGTAACACTTACCACACATGAAGAACCACAGTGAAAGATCCCCCATAGTAGCCTTAACAGACTGTAGGGGCAAGTGCTGTTAGCGAGCAGCACGTTTTAAGGCCAGTAACAGCACACAAGGGGTGGGTTGCCACTTCCCAGCACCACACCCAGACGCCTTTGTCTCCCTAGTGGCGTTGTTTACACACCGCACCAGGTACTAATCTGAGGCTGAGTCGACCTAGGGGATGCCCAGGACCGGTTCAAATAATCGTCACTGGTGTTGGCCGTGAGTGGGATTCGAATTCAGATCGTCGGGTTCGTAGTGCTGCGTGCTTACCCCTGCGCCACCGCTCCCACCACCACCCGCGTCACATGCACATGCACTCCAGTCCCGTGTTGTCAATCCAACTGCTGGATGAGGGCCACTCCAGGCCGTAGAGCTTGTGGGTCACTTGATTGGCCACACTTCACACTCGGGTTGCCACCTTGTTCCAGGTTTTCCCAGGAACGTTCCTCTCTTTCCCATCTGAGAAATCTGTAGGTCTTCCCGGGACATTCACCGGCATTGTCGGTTACTTCGCAAACAACAGACCGACTTCAGAGACAAAGCATGTGCATATAGTTCCCTCCTCTTCCGGTATTGAAATATTCCGCCTGCAACAGCTTCACAATCAACTTCTGCTTTCGGTTTGCGTTTACGGTTGCCACATACCTTTTGTCGTGCGCAGAACCTCAACTCTGAGCGATCTCGTTTGCCCACAGATTCACATCAGCCTCTACCGGGGTGTGCCGAACTCCAGTCCGAGCGAACCCACGATTTATGCTACATCTTTCCGCGATTACTAATTTACCCCCACTCAAATATAAACTCACGCCGCAAGTGCCCTATGAGTCGAGTAAATTACACATTACAAACGCGTGCTGATCACACGTAGTAATCTTTGTATTGAGAACGTTTTACATCTGTCGCAAAACTGGCTTAGACTCGACGATGGATCTCGAACATCTGCCAGTAAACTAGTTACAGGTCTTCGGGCCGGAGACCCCGACACTGCGCTGGTCGTATCGCGCGAGGTTTGCGCGCGCGTGCAGCAGTAGCTGATTGCACACCGTGGGCTGTGGATTGCAAACGGTGTCGATTGGGGTCCATTCAGGCTGCTACATGCACTGCTCTGTGAGATAGGACAGAGTGGACTGGTGCAGACCCTTGTAAAGAAGTAGGCGTTTGTATGTAATCTTGTGTTTGATCGGCAGCCAATGTAATTCGTCAATGTCGTGATCAGATCGATGTCGTGATGAGATAAAACTTCCACTTGCGAACTATCAGGCGATCCGCAGCATTTAACACAGACTCCGACTTCAGCAGACGCAGATTCAGAGCCGAAGATGCCGTTTGCGATAGCCCACGCGCGACTGGTAACGACCGCATCTTCGGTCTCCACGGTCAATGCACGACGGACGGTGCGCAATTATCGAAACGAATAAAAGCAGTCTGGTCAAGCGTCTGATGTGAGCAGTTGAACGTCAGCTCAACGCCAAGGACACCGAGACATAACTGTACTGCATTCGACACTGGGGTGCTAACAGCCATTTAGGTGAATGGATTACAGCTAACCCGAGCGAGCTGAGGGCGAGTCCAGTGTGGTACAATGACCGTGTTAGACTGATCCAGCACCGCACGCATTTCACGTGGAGGAACCACAATCATTTATACACATGCTTATACGCACATATATAACAAAGACTTCCCCACGTATATACTTAGAAATTGGATGTTAAAGATCCGGTAAAATCATCAATCGATGGGGTTTGACACCTCTTCCACAGATCAAACGTGGACATATCTTCCAGTCAGCCCATGTATATCTGCACTCTATAGTTCACTGTACTGAAAATACAATTCAACCACAACACAACACAGATCTTGGTACAAATCAACCTCTGCGCCAAAACATGGATGCCAATTATTGGACTGTACCGGGTCAAACCGGAATAGGTGTCACTCAGATTGTTATCGGTCTTTGTTGAGACTTAAGTCAACTGGTAAACACGACAGCAAATGTTATTCAAAAAAAGCTTTACTGGACAAAGATGGAATACAGGAGTGGGTTCTGTAAACAGGCCTATGGCCAACTTCTATGGAATGTCAACAGTGCTATCTTTGAACACTACCAGGGGCAGTTAATGGTAATCGTTGCCTTGAGTGGCTTGTCGAGGGACCATTTCACATTTCTGCCCCGATAGAGAGCAAATGGGAGTGTCCACTCGCGATTCGAGATGTCATCACATGACAAGGATGGCAACTTACAATCAGATCATGTAAAAGTCTACCCAGGAGGCAGTGTGCTCAACAGATCGATCATTGTTAATCAAATTCACTTTTTAATTTAAAAAAAACCTCAAACACGTGCATCAATAACTCTTTCAAAAAGTATATTCGGTGACGTATTGGGCAATAGCCCTTATTCACAGCACATGTATGCAATGGCCCTTCTTCATTGCACGTGTTGAGTGTTTTTTTTTGTTGTGATTGTGCACCACAGCCAACGTAGGGTCACCAAATAATTGTTAGCGTTACCAATTTTTGTTTCGATTGATCAGACAACTTCTGCCGTGCCAAGCCATTTATGTATAATGTTTTTGTTCGTAGGTGTTCAGCGTAGACGCACCGATGGCGACGATTACCTTCAAATTGCCCCAGTCAATTGGGACACAAATCCTGGACATGCAGTGGTCAACGTCGAAAGGAGTTTCCCCTTAGAGCGATTTCTTATAATCTAAACGATATGCAAGCATTCTCAACCGAGAAGCGACGATCACCGATCCTTTAACGATCCCATCACTGAGTCACGTGGCTCTTCTTCTGCACCAGCAGGGGAGAGTCCCAGACGGCAGGCACCTTGAACCTCGAGAACATTTGCAAACCCACGTGGACGAGGGAAAAATATATCGAAAGGGAGAAAGAAAAAACGCACCTTAAATTGCCGCTGTGGTGCAAAACCGAAACCCTTAATAACTGCAAAATATCACCGTCTTGTGAAAAAATTAGTGTCTCACAAAGGAGGTTAAAATTTTTAATCCGATGCATTCTTTGTGGCTGCCAGCACAATACGCGAGGGTGCCCTCCTCTGCGTTTGGGCAAGGCCCTTGTTGAATTGTTGTACAGTTTTTGGTCAAACACTGCTGCACTGAAATACAATGCTGGAGTCAAACTCGATGCCATAATCCAAACTCTACCTGCCCCATTTTGACCAGACATGACTTTCGTGCATCCACTAACATACCCTGCGAGTAGCACAGCTTGTGCCGATTGGTGGAAGTGGTGCCTCTGCGTAAGTTTTAGCGGTTGTATGGCGCAGCTCTCCGACTTGTATTTGGGTTGTCTTGTTCTGTCAGTTAAAACTTCAGTTTCTTCAGTTGAGGAACTTCAATTCCTGAAGAAACTCCTCCAGCACGTCAGAGTGAAATGTCAGACATTGGGCCGAACCATGCGCGGTACGACCCCGGAAACGCATCGCGGAGGTGGGAGCTGTGTTCGTCATGGCGCACAGAGAGAGTGTTTCTAACTCCAGCGACATCACAACTCGTGTTACACTCACTCAGGACTACGACTACCGCAGCAATGACGATGGAATGTGTGTACGAATGACGCCGTTTCCCGTCGCAGTGTTCCCATCCATGCCACACTTCTCAACAGCTAGAGAACCAAAGGCGCAGTTGAAAAAGCCGCGCGCATTGACATTGGGGGCATGTGATGTTTGCGAATATGATGTTATTGTAAAGAGATGATAGAATGTGGCACCGAAGTTGCAAAAATGCGTAAAGTGATAACGATGCGGAGCTACGGACGTCAGCAGGAGGCAGCAGGGCAATATGCTTTGCTGTGCTGTAAAACCGCAGCGTTGACCAGTGTGCACGGCATGGGGAAGGCTCTCATCTAGCAGCTAATGGAAATGTACCTAATCATAAAAGTGATAATACAACATTTATTATGCCAATGAGGCAATGGTGATTATATCAGTACTCCTGTTGATGTAGTGGTGACGATGGTGAGATGATGATGGCAATAGTGATGATAATTTGGAGTCTCCTAGGAGTGCAAACTTAGAGTGAAACTCGGCTCCCGACTGCCCGGTGCATGCACCTCATCCCCCTTCTCTCTTCCCCCCTACCTCCACTCCCCCTCCCCTCAGCCGTAGTGACTGGCCCTTTGCCCTGTGCTACTGGAGGAAGAGGATGCTGAATGCCATGGCAATGCACGCCACTCCCACATACGCGCTCTTCCGTTCACCTGCACACACCCACACAAACGCACGCACGTACGTGTACACATACACACACACGTGCGTGCCAGAACACATGCACAGGCACGTGCTTGAATGCACAGAAGCAAAGAACACACAATAACAACAAAAACAAAGATCCCCCGTATAGCTGTAACATACTGTTGGGGCAAGTGGAGTTAGCAAGTACCTATGAAGGCCAGGACGGTACAGGAGGGAGTGGGTGGCCAGCACCATGCCCGACTGCCAGTCTCCCGAGTGGTAATATTTTCTCACAGCAGTAGGTATTCATTTGAGGTTGAGTCGTCCAAGGGGAGGCCCCGTGAGCGGGAATTGAACTCGAGACACCGGGTTCATAATGCAGGGTGCTAACAACTACACTACCACTCCCCACAAGTACAAACACACACACGTGCAAGCACACACAGGCACGCAAACATACGTGTAGTCAGACTTGCATGTAGAACACTACGCATGCACGCACTTAAATAAATGCACGTACACGCACACATGCACGCACGCAGGCACACACATACACGCGTGCATTAATTAATACAGCACAATGCAAAGGAGTGCAACGGCATGACAGCAACAGGAGCATGCCCGTGGGCACCCAAACCCTTCATAACGCACCTATCCTGGCACACTTCCAAAAAATGCCGAGAATTCTGTGAACAGAAGAAAATAAATGAAAATTACAAAAAAATTTGCAATAGTCCATTCTCTGGTCAATATTATTTAAGAAGAGGCAATTTACAATGCATTCGTTTAGAAAAAATAATAATAAAATAGAATACAATTTAAAATAATAAAAGCAAAAAACCCACGACGTTTTGATCGCAATACAAGCGGTCTTCATCAGGCGGAGAGAAAAGAGGGCAGGCAGGAAAGTGCTGCCCCCTACAGTGTGGTACAGAGGTCAGAGGTAGTTCTGGGATATCTGGTGCTGCAGGCTGTTCTCTAGACACAAAGGGTTGCACTGCTCTAGGACAAATTTACGAATTGGATTCTTCGTCTCATGGCATGATGCCGATAGCCCAGTCGGGATAGAATTGAAGATAAAGATTACAAAGAACTAATTGGCCTGTGGCCTGCTTGCTCCACGTATTTGATTTTATGCTTTTACCTTAAAACAGGAATGTTCAACCTTTGTAGGCCCCACCTCCTTATTCCTCCATCTCCACCCCCTTCCTCGTTAGGAAGGGGGTGGAGCCTCTTTTGGCTCCGCACCTTTCCTTTTTAGGACACGCCCCCTTCTTCTTTAGACCCCACCTATTTCTGTTTAGGCCCAATTCCCTCCTCCGGACACACGGTTGGGCTTGTTTGGGTAGTGGTGGGCGGGGGACAGTGGGGAGGGGGTAGGAACGGCTTCAAGACAACCAAAATCCCCCTTGGAGCAATGTAATAATAGATTTATATCCCCCTGCCGCTCACCCGGTCTTGTTGTGGTCCAGCATGGAGGGGAAGAGCGCCCGCACATACGCGCACGTGCACACCAGCAGCAGCAGCACCGTCAGCAGCGCCTGGAAGTTAAATATTGCCGACTGGAGGGAAGGAGGCAGATGGGAGAGACACGAGGCATTTAACTTGTTAAATCGGGTAGTGGGAAAACGGCCAGACAGAAACAGTTGGAATCTGGCAGGCCACCCTGATTAACGCTGCAGACATATTAATCGTTAACTACTACGCGCTGTTTGCATTATAATGGGTGTTTCAGATCCTATTTACATAATTTTAAATGAGGCCATTGTATGATGGCATCATAGTGAAAATTTTACCAATTAGAAAACTTACTTCGAACGTAACGCAAAATTGCCCCCTACTGTGAAACTACTGGAGACTGTATGGATGACAACAGCACCTACCTTTGTGTTGCTAGCCTTGCGCTGTGAAAGCACCAATACAAAATGTACTGAATTATTATGAATCGCAACACTCAAACAATGACCAAGAGTATTTGTTTGGTGACTATGAGGGTTTTACTAAAAAAAAGTGATACATCCATAAAGTAGAGACTTGTGCTGATAGGAGATGGATTCTAAACGGTGGATTGCAAGTTCACCGTTTACAGTAGATTAAGTGGTTAAAAAAAATAATACAGTTCGCAATTTTTTAAATCAATCAAATCTTCATTTCTATAGCACAATTTCATGCAAAGGATGCCATTCAAAGTTCTGTACAGATAAAAACACATTAATAGACTAATTCACAAGAAGAACAAAAGCAAATTCCATATAAAACAAACTTGCATTATAATAAATTACTATCGAAGGAATATAAATAAATAACACTATAAAATAATCTTAAGTAAAAGCAAGTCTAAAAAGGTGAGTTTTTAGATTCAACGTAAAACTGCTTCATGATTGTGAAGCCCTCAGATCCCCTGGCAAGCTGTTCCACAGGTGAGGACCATACACACTGAAGGCCACTTCTCCGTGAGTTTTGGTCCTGGCCCTTGGGTCGACAAAAAGACCAGAACCGGAGGATCTGAGGAATTTTGTTGGTTCATATCTACAAAGCATAGAAGACATGTATGCTGGTGCCAAACCATTCAACGATTTAAAAACCAATATATTTTTTAAATTAATCCTTTGACTGACCGGCAGCCAGTGCAAGGACCGTAACATAGGTGTTACGTGGGAGTTCTTTCTGGTTTTCATGACCACCCATGCTGCGGCATTCTGAATAAGTTGTAGGTGACATTGACTTTTCCAGAAGACCGAAAAAGAAAGCATTGCAGTAGTCAAGTCTGCTGGTAATAAAAGCATGAATCAGTTTCTCAGTAGTTAACCGAGAGAGAAAAGGCTGCACCTTAACCATATTTCTAAGATGATAGAAAGCTGTTTTGGTGATATATCTGTGGGCTTCAAAGTTCAAATCCTAATCAATCAAAACACCTACGTTTTAACCTGCTGTTTGGCGTTTTCTGTCGGCGAGCATACATTTGTGAGCAGTTAATCTCTATGGGCTTTTGCTCCAATTACCAGGACCTCTGTTTGGTCTTTGTTAAGTGCCAGGAAATTCAGTGCCATCTACATTTTAATATCATCAATGCACTTCATAAGGGTATCGATGGGGCTTACATCATTCGGAGAAACCGAAATGTATAGTTGCGTATCGTCAGCGTAGCAATGAAAATCAATCTCATGTTTCCTGATGATATCACCTCGTGGTAGCATATAGATGCTAAATGAAACAGGTCCCAGAATGGAGCCTTGTGGAACACCACACGTAATTTCTGTCTTTGAGGACGACAGATCACCTAAAAATACGAATTGCTCTCTGCCGGTCAAATAGCTCTTAAACAAATTTGCAACTGTACCGGAGAGGTCGACCCATCTCTGCAATCTCTCAAAAAGAATATTGTAATCAACCATGTCAAACTCTGCACTAATGTCCAAAAGCACAAGGACGGATCATTTTTTGTCATCAGTGTTCAATCTTAAATCATTAACAACCTTACCAAATGCAGTTTCAGTGTAGGCTTTCATGACCAATATGGTTCGTAATAAATGTTTGGATCAGATCGCGTAAGTAAAATATGTGTTATACACATTAGTACACTCCAGCACAGCGGCTACTTCCTCTCTGTTGTTTATTGTTGTTCCTCGCAGCAGCTTTTTGCTAAACCATTTGAACAAAGACAGTCCCTGCATCGCGAGCTTTCAGATGAGCTTCTGCGGCCGACTGGAACGCTCTTCCTTCCGATGTTAAGAAGCCACTGGAGCTATGCACTTTTAAGTCGAGATTGAAAACTAATATCTTTAGAACTACTTTTTGTGTTTAGTTTGTTGTCTTTCCCCCACATCTCCGATTAGCACGGTTGGCTACATATGGTACGAAATACGAGTTGAAGGTACCAAAAAAAAACCAATGAAATGTATGCGTTCTGCACTTCATTTGCCAAAATTTCAACTGAGAATAATAAAATGTCGACTTGACTGTCATGCAATGAACATTTATCTGGGTGCGAAAGTGCTGCCCCCTAGTTTGTGGATAAAAATAGGTCACTTGAAGGGAACTTAAGGGAGTTGTGCACAATACGGTACTTGGTATTACACAAGGAGTAAAAGCAATTCTGCGAGGATTCATCCCAGGGCATGCTGCCGAAAGCACAATGACAATAAAGTTTTGGGGATGACGACAAAAAAAAGGAAAAATGACTAAATATAGCAAAGCGATTAACTTCAGCCACTGTAGACGATTAACAAACCAAATCTAAAAATCTCTCCATGTTTATCAAAAAGCTGACGTTTCGGGCAATGAAACTGCTTATTAGCAGCAGGTCCATTGCCCAAAAGTCCACATCATCAAGAATGCATGCTCTAACCACTGCTGGATGAAGGCCTCATTAAGTCATGACGCCTAAACAAACATAACATGTTTATGCACTCGCAATAGTCAAACCGATTAAGTCATGTATGCAAGCATTTGCCGCACCAATTATAGTTTCAGCTCACTCAATCGTAAAGTCGAAGAACAATTGTCACAGCCAAAAGTAGCAATTGTACACAAGTCCACGTTAAGCCTTAACTCAAGACACCGGCCCATGTCGCAATAACCCAGAGTTCGACTTCGCAACAGCGACCGTAGCTAATGACTGGCAAAATTCTCACGCACTGACCATCTGTGTGTAGTCTAATAACCAAAATTAAACATCAACATCACCACCTGCCGCGAGCAATAACACTGCTGAACGTCTCACACCCATCCCCAAAGCCGTCACCACCGCGATGTCACAATCCACACACTTCCCTGCACGCGAGCTGATTTTACTGAACTCATTACAAACAAATAAAGCATTCAACTAAACGATAACAAACAAAATACAAAGTAAAAGCTGCCACGTATGCAGGCCCGAGACGGCGAGGGCGACCTCGACTAGCGGTTTTGGCCGCGCGAGCTGAAAGGCAACGCGGCCACCGCGACAGTACCAATAGCAGGCCTCGATATCTGCCAGGCCGCAGACATCGATCTGTGTTTTAAGCTAAATTAAATTAACTTAAAACTAAGTTTACATGCTAATAGAGGCGGCGACAGTTGCACTCGAGTGATTAAACTGTTAAAGGGTTTAAAATAAGCGTGGGTATGCGGGTAAGGCCGTGTACCATAGCGGCTGGTTGTGGTGAGGCAGGAGACAGCAGTCAAAGCCACTAGAGGGCGAAATGGCGAAGTTGAGGACTTCCGAAAAAAAATATTAAATAAGTTTCACTCAACAGTAGCAGCACAGCCCTCTCATCTCACTCTGCCTCCTCTCGGTTTACTGTACCTCTCTCCTCTCAGCTCCCTCTCCTACCTCTCCCCTCTCAGCTCACTCTCCTACCTCTACCCTCTCAGCTCACTCTCCTACCTATCCCCTCTCTGCTCAATCTCCTACCTCTCCTCTCTAATCTCACTCTCCTACGTCTCCCCTCTCAGCTCACTCTCCTACCACTCCCCTCTCAGCTCACTCTCCTACCTCTCCCCTCTCATCTCACTCTCCTACCTCTCCCCTCTCATCTCACTCTCCTACCTCTCCCCTCTCAGCTCACTCTCCTACCTCTCCCCTCAGCTCACTCTCCTACCTCTCCCCTCTCAGCTCACTTTCCTACCTCTCCCCTCTCAGCTGACTCTCATACCTCTCCCCTCTCAGCTCACTCTCCTACCTCTCCCCTCTCAGCTCACGCTCCTACCTTTCCCCTCTCATCTCACTCTCCGACCTCTCCCCTCTCATCTCACTCTCCTGCACTCTCCCCTCTCAGCTCACTCTCCTACCTCTCCCCTCTCATCTCCCTCTCCTACCTCTCCCCTCTCATCGCACTCTACCTCTCCCCTCTCATCTCACTCTCCTACCTCTCCCCTTTCAGCTCACTTTCCTACCTCTCCCCTCTCAGCTCACTCTCTTGCCTCTCCCCTCTCAGCTCACTCTCCTACGTCTCCCCTCTCATCTCACTGTCATACCTCTCTCCTCTCATCTCACTCACCTGCACTCATCAACATCTCCCCTCTCATCTCACTCTACCTCCCCCATCTCATCTCACTCGCCTGCACTCTCTGACCTCTCCCCTCTCAGCTCACTCTCATACCTCTCCCCTCTCAGCTGACTCTCATACCTCTCCCCTCTCAGCTCACTCTCCTACTTCTCCCCTCTCAGCTCACTATCCTACCTCTCCCCTCTCATCTCACTCTCCTTCCTCTCCCCTCTCAGCTCACTCTCCTTCCTCTCCCCTCTCAACTCACTCTCCTACCTCTCCCCTCTCAGCTTACTCTCCTACCTCTCCCCTCTCATCTCACTCACCTACATCTCCCTTCTAATCTCACTCTCCTACCTCTCCCCTCTCAGTTCACTCTCCTACCTCTCCCCTCTCAGCTCACTCTCCTACCTCTCCCCTCTCAGCTCACTCTACCTCTCCCCTCTAATCTCACTCTCCTACCTCTCAGCTCACTCTCCTACCTCTCCCCTCTCAGCTCACTCTCCTACCTCTCCCCTCTCAGCTCACTCTCCTACCTCTCCCCTCTCACTACCTCTCCCCTCTCATCTCACTCTACCTCTCCCATCTCACTCGCATGCACTCTCCTACATCTCCCCTCTCATCTCACTCTACTCCCCTCCCCTAATCTCACTCTCCTGCACTCACCTACATCTCGCCTCTCATCTCACTCTACCTCTCCCATCTCATCTCACTCTCCTGCACTCACCTACATCTCCCCTCTCATCTCACTCTACCTCTCCCATCTCATCACACTCGCCTGCACTCACCTACATCTCCCCTCTCATCTCACTCTACTCCCCTCTCCCCTCTCAGTTCACTTTCCAACCTCTCCCCTCTCAGCTCACTCTCCTACCTCTCCCCTCTCATCTCACTATCCTTCCTCTCCCCTCTCAGCTCACTCTCCTTCCTCTCCCCTCTCAACTCACTCTCCTACCTCTCCCCTCTCATCTCACTCACCTACATCTCCCCTCTAATCTCACTCTCCTACCTCTCCCCTCTCAGCTCACTCTCCTACCTCTCCCCTCTCAGCTCACTCTCCTACCTCTGCCCTCTAATCTCACTCTCCTACCTCTCCCCTCTAATCTCCCTCTCCTACCTCTCTCCTCTCATCGCACTCTACCTCTCCCCTCTCATCTCACTTTCCTACCTCTCCCCTCTCAGCTCACTTTCCTACTTCTCCCCTCTCAGCTCACTCTCCTACCTCTCCCCTCTCAGCTCACTCTCCTACCTCCCCCCTCTAATCTCACTCTCCTACCTCTCCCCTCTCATCTCCCTCTCCTACCTCTCCCCTCTCATCGCACTCTACCTCTCCCCTCTCATCTCACTCTCCTACCTCTCCCCTCTCAGCTCACTTTCCTACTTCTCCCCTCTCAGCTCACTCTCCTACCTCTCCCCTCTCAACTCACTCTCCTACGTCTCCCCTCTCATCTCACTGTCATACCTCTCTCCTCTCATCTCACTCGCCTGCACTCACCAACATCTTCCCTCTCATCTCACTTTACCTCTCCCATCTCATCTCACTCGCCTGCACTCTCCTACCTCTCCCCTCTCAGCTCACTCTCATACCTCTCTCCTCTCAGCTGACTCTCATACCTCTCCCCTCTCAACTCACTCTCCTACGTCTCCCCTCTCATCTCACTGTCATACCTCTCTCCTCTCATCTCACTCGCCTGCACTCACCAACATCTCCCCTCTCATCTCACTCTACCTCTCCCATCTCATCTCACTCGCCTGCACTCTCCTACCTCTCCCCTCTCAGCTCACTCTCATATCTCTCCCCTCTCAGCTGAATCTCATACCTCTCCCCTCTCAGCTCACTCTCCTACCTCTCCCCTCTCAGCTCACTCTCCTACCTCTCCCCTCTCAGCTCACTCTCCTACCTCTCCCCTCTCAGCTTACTCTCCTACCTCTTCCCTCTCAGCTCACTATCCTACCTCTCCCCTCTCAGCTCACTCTCCTACCTCTCCCCTCTCAGCTCACTCTCCTACCTATCTCCTCTCATCTCACTCTCATACCTCTACCATCTCAGCTCTCCTACTTCTCTCCTCTCAGCTCACTCTCCTACCTCTCCTCACTCAGCTCACTCTCCTACCTCTCTCCTCTCAGCTCACTCTCCTACCTCTCCTCTCTCAGCTCACTCTCCTACCTCTCCCCTCTCAACTCACTCTCCTACCTCTCCACTCTCAGCTCACTCTCCTACCTCTCCCCTCTCAGCTCACTCTCCTACCTCTCCACTCCCAGCTCACTCTCCTACCTCTCCCCTCTCAGCTTACTCTCCTACCTCTTCCATCTCAGCTCACTCTACTACCTCTCCCCTCTCAGCTCACTCTCCTTCCTCTCCCCTCTCAACTCACTCTCCTACCTCTCCACTCTCATCTCACTCTCCTACCTCTCCCGTCTCAGCTCACTCTCCTACCTCTCCCCTCTCAGCTCACTCTCCTACCTCTCCCCTCTCAGCTTACTCTCCTACCTCTTCCCTCTCAGCTCACTCTCCTACCTCTCCCCTCTCAGCTCACTCTCCTACCTCTCCCCTCTCAGCTCACTCTCCAACCTCTCCCCTCTCACCTCACTCTCCTACCTCTCCCCTCTCATCTCACTCTCCTTCCCCTCCCCTCTCAGTTCACTCTCCTTCATCTCCCCTCTCAACTCACTCTCCTACCTCTCCCCTCTCATCTCCCTCTCCTTCCTCTCCCCTCTCAGGTCACTCTCCTTCCTCTCCCATCTCAGCTCACTCTCCTACCTCTCCCCTCTCAGCTCACTCTCCTACCTCTCCCCTCTCAGCTTACTCTCCTACCTCTCCCCTCTCAGCTCACTCTCATACCTCTCAGCTGACTCTCATACCTCTCCCCTCTCAGCTCACTCTCCTACCTCTCCCCTCTCAGCTCATTAACCTACCTCTCCCCTCTCATCTCACTATCCTACCTCTCCCCTCTCAGCTCACGCTCCTACCTCTCCCCTCTCATCTCACTCTCTGACCTCTCCCCTCTCATCTCACTCTCCTACCTCTCCCCTCTCAGCTCACTCTCCTACCTCTCCCCTCTCAGCTCACTCTCCTACCTCTCCCCTCTCAGCTTACTCTCCTACCTCTTCCCTCTCAGCTCACTATCCTACCTCTCCCCTCTCAGCTCACTCTCCTACCTCTCCCCTCTCAGCTCACTTTCCTACCTCTCTCCTCTCATCTCACTCTCATACCTCTACCATCTCAGCTCTCCTACCTCTCTCCTCTCAGCTCACTCTCCTACCTCTCCTCACTCAGCTCACTCTCCTACCTCTCTCCTCTCAGCTCACTCTCCTACCTCTCCCCTCTCAGCTCACTCTTCTACCTCTCCACTCCCAGCTCACTCTCCTACCTCTCCCCTCTCAGCTTACTCTCCTACCTCTTCCATCTCAGCTCACTCTACTACCTCTCCCCTCTCAGCTCACTCTCCTACCTCTCCCCTCTCAATTCACTCTCCTACCTCTCCACTCTCATCTCACTCTCCTACCTCTCCCGTCTCAGCTCACTCTCCTACCTCTCCCCTCTCAGCTCACTCTCCTACCTCTCCCCTCTCAGCTTACTCTCCTACCTCTTCCCTCTCAGCTCACTCTCCTACCTCTCCCCTCTCAGCTCACTCTCCTACCTCTCCCCTCTCAGCTCACTCTCCAACCTCTCCCCTCTCACCTCACTCTCCTACCTCTCCCCTCTCATCTCCCTCTCCTTCCTCTCCCCTCTCAGCTCACTCTCCTTCCTCTCCCCTCTCAACTCACTCTCCTACCTCTCCCCTCTCATCTCACTCACCTACATCTCCCCTCTAATCTCCCTCTCCTACCTCTCCCCTCTCATCGCACTCTACCTCTCCCCTCTCATCTCACTCTCCTACCTCTCCCCTCTCAGCTCACTTTCCTACTTCTCCCCTCTCAGCTCACTCTCCTACCTCTCCCCTCTCAACTCACTCTCCTACGTCTCCCCTCTCATCTCACTGTCATACCTCTCTCCTCTCATCTCACTCGCCTGCACTCACCAACATCTTCCCTCTCATCTCACTCTACCTCTCCCATCTCATCTCACTCGCCTGCACTCTCCTACCTCTCCCCTCTCAGCTCACTCTCATACCTCTCTCCTCTCAGCTGACTCTCATACCTCTCCCCTCTCAACTCACTCTCCTACGTCTCCCCTCTCATCTCACTGTCATACCTCTCTCCTCTCATCTCACTCGCCTGCACTCACCAACATCTCCCCTCACATCTCACTCTACCTCTCCCATCTCATCTCACTCGCCTGCACTCTCCTACCTCTCCCCTCTCAGCTCACTCTCATACCTCTCCCCTCTCAGCTAACTCTCATACCTCTCCCCTCTCAGCTCACTCTCCTACCTCTCCCCTCTCAGCTCACTAACCTACCTCTCCCCTCTCATCTCACTATCCTACCTCTCCCCTCTCAGCTCACGCTCCTACCTCTCCCCTCTCATCTCACTCTCCGACCTCTCCCCTCTCATCTCACTCTCCTACCTCTCCCCTCTCAGCTCACTCTCCTACCTCTCCCCTCTCAGCTCACTCTCCTACCTCTCCCCTCTCAGCTTACTCTCCTACCTCTTCTCTCTCAGCTCACTATCCTACCTCTCCCCTCTCAGCTCACTCTCCTACCTCTCCCCTCTCAGCTCACTCTCCTACCTCTCTCCTCTCATCTCACTCTCATACCTCTACCATCTCAGCTCTCCTACCTCTTTCCTCTCAGCTCACTCTCCTACCTCTCCTCACTCAGCTCACTCTCCTACCTCTCTCCTTTCTCAGCTCACTCTCCTACCTCTCCCCTCTCAACTCACTCTCCTACCTCTCCACTCTCAGCTCACTCTCCTACCTCTCCCCTCTCAGCTCACTCTCCTACCTTTCCACTCCTAGCTCACTCTCCTACCTCTCCCCTCTCAGCTTACTCTCCTACCTCTTCCATCTCAGCTCACTCTACTACCTCTCCCCTCTCAGCTCACTCTCCTACCTCTCCCCTCTCAACTCACTCTCCTACCTCTCCACTCTCATCTCACTCTCCTACCTCTCCCGTCTCAGCTCACTCTCCTACCTCTCCCCTCTCAGCTCACTCTCCTACCTCTCCCCTCTCAGCTTACTCTCCTACCTCTTCCCTCTCAGCTCACTCTCCTACCTCTCCCCTCTCAGCGAACTCTCCTACCTCTCCCCTCTCAGCTCACTCTCCAACCTCTCCCCTCTCACCTCACTCTCCTACCTCTCCCCTCTCATCTCACTCTCCTTCCCCTCCCCTCTCAGTTCACTCTCCTTCCTCTTTCCTCTCAACTCACTCTCCTACCTCTCCCCTCTCATCTCCCTCTCCTTCCTCTCCCCTCTCAGCTCACTCTCCTTCCTCTCCCCTCTCAACTCACTCTCCTACCTCTCCCCTCTCATCTCACTCACCTACATCTCCCCTCTAATCTCACTCTCCTACCTCTCCCCTCTCAGCTCACTCTCCTACCTCTCCCCTCTCAGCTCACTCTCCTACCTCTCCCATCTCAGCTCACTCTCCTACCTCTCCCTTCTAATCTCACTTTCCTACCTCTCCCCTCTCATCTCCCTCTCCTACCTCTCCCCTCTCATCGCACTCTACCTCTCCCCTCTCATCTC
The DNA here is from genome assembly GCF_964198595.1 of Lampetra fluviatilis. Classification (NCBI taxonomy): domain Eukaryota; kingdom Metazoa; phylum Chordata; class Hyperoartia; order Petromyzontiformes; family Petromyzontidae; genus Lampetra; species Lampetra fluviatilis. The sequence goes on along the minus strand of NC_136301.1, from coordinate 11,942,749 downwards.
ACTCTCCAACCTCTCCTTTCTCAGCTCACTTTCCTACTTCTCCCCTCTCAGCTCACTCTCCTACCTCTCCCCTCTCAACTCACTCTCCTACGTCTCCCCTCTCATCTCACTGTCATACCTCTCTCCTCTCATCTCACTCGCCTGCACTCACCAACATCTCCCCTCTCATCTCACTCTACCTCTCCCATCTCATCTCACTCGCCTGCACTCTCCTACCTCTCCCCTCTCAGCTCACTCTCATACCTGTCCCCTCTCAGCTGACTCTCATACCTCTCCCCTCTCAACTCACTCTCCTACGTCTCCCCTCTCATCTCACTGTCATACCTCTCTCCTCTCATCTCACTCGCCTGCACTCACCAACATCTCCCCTCTCATCTCACTCTACCTCTCCCATCTCATCTCACTCGCCTGCACTCTCGTACCTCTCCCTTCTCAGCTCACTCTCATACCTCTCCCCTCTCAGCTGACTCTGATACCTCTCCCCTCTCAGCTCACTCTCCTACCTCTCCCCTCTCAGCTCACTATCCTACCTCTCCCCTCTCAGCTCACACTCCTACCTCTCCCCTCTCATCTCACTCTCCGACCTCTCCCCTCTCATCTCACTCTCCTACCTCTCCCCTCTCAGCTCACTCTCCTACCTCTCCCCTCTCATCTCACTCTCCTACCTCTCCCCTCTCAGCTTACTCTCCTACTTCTTCCCTCTCAGCTCACTCTCCTACCTCTCTCCTCTCATCTCACTCTCATTCCTCTGCCATCTCAGCTCTCCTACCTCTCTCCTCTCAGCTCACTCTCCTACCTCTCCCCTCTCAGCTTACTCTCCTACCTCTTCCCTCTCAGCTCACTCTCCTACCTCTCCCCTCTCAGCTAACTCTCCTACCTCTCCCCTCTCAGCTTACTCTCCTACCTCTTCCCTCTCAGCTCACTCTCCTACCTCTCCCCTCTCAGCTAACTCTCCTACCTCTCCCCTCTCAGCTCACTCTCCAACCTCTCCCTTCTCACCTCACTCTCCTACCTCTCCCCTCTCATCTCACTCTCCTTCCCCTCCCCTCTCAGTTCACTCTCCTTCCTCTCCCCTCTCAACTCACTCTCCTACCTCTCCCCTCTCATCTCCCTCTCCTTCCTCTCCCCTCTCAGCTCACTCTCCTTCCTCTCCCCTCTCAACTCACTCTCCTACCTCTCCCCTCTCATCTCACTCACCTACATTTCCCTCTAATCTCACTCTCCTACCTCTCCCCTCTCAGCTCACTCTCCTACCTCTCCCCTCTCAGCTCACTCTCCTACCTCTCCCCTCTCAGCTCACTCTCCTACCTCTCCCCTCTAATCTCACTCTCCTACCTCTCCCCTCTCATCTCCCTCTCCTACCTCTCCCCTCTCATCGCACTCTACCTCTCCCCTCTCATCTCACTCTCCTACCTCTCCCCTCTCAGCTCAATTTCCTACTTCTCCCCTCTCAGCTCACTCTCCTACCTCTCCCCTCTCAACTCACTCTCCTACGTCTCCCCTCTCATCTCACTGTCATACCTCTCTCCTCTCATCTCACTCGCCTGCACTCACCAACATCTCCCCTCTCATCTCACTCTACCTCTCCCATCTCATCTCACTCGCCTGCACTCTCCTACCTCTCCCCTCTCAGCTCACTCTCATACCTCTCCCCTCTCAGCTGACTCTCATACCTCTCCCCTCTCAACTCACTCTCCTACGTCTCCCCTCTCATCTCACTGTCATACCTCTCTCCTCTCATCTCACTCGCCTGCACTCACCAACATCTCCCCTCTCATCTCACTCTACCTCTCCCATCTCATCTCACTCGCCTGCACTCTCGTACCTCTCCCTTCTCAGCTCACTCTCATACCTCTCCCCTCTCAGCTGACTCTCATACCTCTCCCCTCTCAGCTCACTCTCCTACCTCTCCCCTCTCAGCTCACTATCTTACCTCTCCCCTCTCAGCTCACGCTCCTACCTCTCCCCTCTCATCTCACTCTCCGACCTCTCCCCTCTCATCTCACTCTCCTACCTCTCCCCTCTCAGCTCACTCTCCTACCTCTCCCCTCTCAGCTTACTCTCCTACCTCTTCCCTCTCAGCTCACTCTCCTACCTCTCTCCTCTCAGCTCACTCTCATACCTCTCCCCTCTCAGCTGACTCTCATACCTCTCCCCTCTCAACTCACTCTCCTACGTCTCCCCTCTCATCTCACTGTCATACCTCTCTCCTCTCATCTCACTCGCCTGCACTCACCAACATCTCCCCTCTCATCTCACTCTACCTCTCCCATCTCATCTCACTCGCCTGCACTCTCGTACCTCTCCCTTCTCAGCTCACTCTCATACCTCTCCCCTCTCAGCTGACTCTCATACCTCTCCCCTCTCAGCTCACTCTCCTATCTCTCCCCTCTCAGCTCACTATCCTACCTCTCCCCTCTCAGCTCACGCTCCTACCTCTCCCCTCTCATCTCACTCTCCGACCTCTCCCCTCTCATCTCACTCTCCTACCTCTCCCCTCTCAGCTCACTCTCCTACCTCTCCCCTCTCAGCTTACTCTCCTACCTCTTCCCTCTCAGCTCACTCTCCTACCTCTCTCCTCTCAGCTCACTCTCATACCTCTCCCCTCTCAGCTGACTCTCATACCTCTCCCCTCTCAACTCACTCTCCTACGTCTCCCCTCTCATCTCACTGTCATACCTCTCTCCTCTCATCTCACTCGCCTGCACTCACCAACATCTCCCCTCACATCTCACTCTACCTCTCCCATCTCATCTCACTCGCCTGCACTCTCCTACCTCTCCCCTCTCAGCTCACTCTCATACCTCTCCCCTCTCAGCTCACTCTTCTACCTCTCTCCTCTCAGCTCACTCTCCTACCTCTGCCATCTCAGCTCTCCTACCTCTCTCCTCTCAGCTCACTCTCCTACCTCTCCTCACTCAGCTCACTCTTCTACCTCTCTCCTCTCAGCTCACTCTCCTACCTCTCCTCTCTCAGCTCACTCTCCTACCTCTCCCCTCTCAACTCACTCTCCTACCTCTCCACTCTCAGCTCACTCTCCTACCTCTCCCCTCTCAGCTCACTCTCCTACCTCTCCACTCCCAGCTCACTCTCCTACCTCTCCCCTCTCAGCTTACTCTCCTACCTCTCCCCTCTCAGCTCACTCTCCTACCTCTCCCCTCTCAGCTTACTCTCCTACCTCTTCCCTCTCAGCTCACTCTCCTACCTCTCCCCTCTCAGTTCACTCTCCTACCTCTCCCCTCTCAGCTCACTCTCCAACCTCTCCCCTCTCATCTCACTCTCCTACCTCTCAACTCACTCTCCTACCTCTTCCCTCTCAGCTCACTCTACCTCTCCCCTCTCAGCTCACTCTACTTCTCCCCTCTCAGCTCACTCTCCTACCTCTCCCCTCTCAGCTCACTCTCCTACCTCTCCCCTTACGCGACCTCTCCCCTCTCAGCTCACTCTCCTACCTCTCCCCTCTCATCTCACTCTCCTACCTCTCCCCTCTCATCTCACTCTCCTACCTCTCCCCTCTCAGCTGACTCTCATACCTCTCCCCTCTCAGCTCACTCTCCTACCTCTCCCCTCTCAGCTCACGCTCCTACCTCTCCCCTCTCATCTCACTCTCTGACCTCTCCCCTCTCATCTCACTCTCCTGCACTCTCCCCTCTCAGCTCACTCTCCTACCTCTCCCCTCTCATCTCCCTCTCCTACCTCTCCCCTCTCATCGCACTCTACCTCTCCCCTCTCATCTCACTCTCCTACCTCTCCCCTCTCAGCTCACTTTCCTACCTCTCCCCTCTCAGGTCACTCTCCTACCTCTCCCCTCTCAGCTCACTCTCCTATGTCTCCCCTCTCATCTCACTGTCATAGCTCCCCCATCTAATCTCACTCGCCTGCACTCTCCTACCTCTCCCCTCTCAGCTGACTCTCATACCTCTCCCCTCTCAGCTCACTCTCCTACCTCTCCCCTCTCAGCTCACTATCCTACCTCTCCCCTCTCATCTCACTATCCTACTTCTCCCCTCTCAGCTCATGCTCCTACCTCTCCCCTCTCATCTCACTCTCCGACCTCTCCCCTCTCATCTCACTCTCCTACCTCTCCCCTCTCATCGCACTCTCCTTCCTCTCCCCTCTCAACTCACTCTCCTACCTCTCCCCTCTCATCTCACTCTCCTTCCTCTCCCCTCTCAGCTCACTCTCCTTCCTCTCCCCTCTCAACTCACTCTCCTACCTCTCCCCACTCAGCTTACTCTCCTACCTCTCCCCTCTCATATCACTCACCTACATCTCCCTTCTAATCTCACTCTCCTACCTCTCCCCTCTCAGTTCACTCTCCTACCTCTCCCCTCTCAGCTCACTCTACCTCTCCCCTCTAATCTCACTCTCCTACCTCTCAGCTCACTCTCCTACCTCTCCCCTCTCAGCTCACTCTCCTACCTCTCCCCTCAGCTCACTCTCCTACCTCTCCCCTCTCAGCTCACTTTCCTACCTCTCCCCTCTCATCTCACTCTCCTGCACTCTCCCCTCTCAGCTCACTCTCCTACCTCTCCCCTCTCATCTCCCTCTCCTACCTCTCCCCTCTCATCACACTCTACCTCTCCCCTCTCATCTCACTCTCCTACCTCTCCCCTCTCAGCTCACGCTCCTACCTCTCCCCTCTCATCTCACTCTCCGACCTCTCCCCTCTCATCTCACTCTCCTGCACTCTCCCCTCTCAGCTCACTCTCCTACCTCTCCCCTCTCATCTCCCTCTCCTACCTCTCCCCTCTCATCGCACTCTACCTCTCCCCTCTCATCTCACTCTCCTACCTCTACCCTCTCAGCTCACTTTCCTACCTCTCCCCTCTCAGCTCACTCTCCTACCTCTCAGCTCACTCTCCTATGTCTCCCCTCTCATCTCACTGTCATACCTCCCCCATCTCATCTCACTCGCCTGCACTCTCCTACCTCTCCCCTCTCAGCTCACTCTCATACCTCTCCCCTCTCAGCTGACTCGCATACCTCTCCCCTCTCAGCTCACTCTCCTACCTCTCCCCTCTCAGCTCACTATCCTACCTCTCCCCTCTCATCTCACTATCCTACTTCTCCCCTCTCAGCTCACGCTCCTACCTCTCCCCTCTCATCTCACTCTCCGACCTCTCCCCTCTCATCTCACTCTCCTGCACTCTCCCCTCTCAGCTCACTCTCCTACCTCTCCACTCTCATCTCACTCTCCTACCTCTCCCCTCTCATCGCACTCTACCTCTCCCCTCTCATCTCACTCTCCTACATCTCCCCTCTCAGCTCACTTTCCTACCTCTCCCCTCTCAGCTCACTCTCCTACCTCTCCCCTCTCAGCTCACTCTCCCACCTCTCCCCTCTCATCTCACTCTCATACCTCTCTCCTCTCAGCTCACTTTCCTACCTCTCCCCTCTCAGCTCACTCTCCTACCTCTACCCTCTCAGCTCACTTTCCTACCTCTCCCCTCTCAGCTCACTCTCCTACCTCTCAGCTCACTCTCCTATGTCTCCCCTCTCATCTCACTGTCATACCTCCCCCATCTCATCTCACTCGCCTGCACTCTCCTACCTCTCCCCTCTCAGCTCACTCTCATACCTCTCCCCTCTCAGCTGACTCGCATACCTCTCCCCTCTCAGCTCACTCTCCTACCTCTCCCCTCTCAGCTCACTATCCTACCTCTCCCCTCTCATCTCACTATCCTACTTCTCCCCTCTCAGCTCACGCTCCTACCTCTCCCCTCTCATCTCACTCTCCGACCTCTCCCCTCTCATCTCACTCTCCTGCACTCTCCCCTCTCAGCTCACTCTCCTACCTCTCCACTCTCATCTCACTCTCCTACCTCTCCCCTCTCATCGCACTCTACCTCTCCCCTCTCATCTCACTCTCCTACATCTCCCCTCTCAGCTCACTTTCCTACCTCTCCCCTCTCAGCTCACTCTCCTACCTCTCCCCTCTCAGCTCACTCTCCCACCTCTCCCCTCTCATCTCACTCTCATACCTCTCTCCTCTCAGCTCACTTTCCTACCTCTCCCCTCTCAGCTCACTCTCCTTCCTCTCCCCTCTCAACTCACTCTCCTACCTCTCCCCTCTCATCTCACTCTCCTTCCTCTCCCCTCTCAGCTCACTCTCCTTCCTCTCCCCTCTCAACTCACTCTCCTACCTCTCCCCTCTCAGCTCACTCTACCTCTGCCCTCTAATCTCACTCTCCTACCTCTCAGCTCACTCTCCTACCTCTCCCCTCTCAGCTCACTCTCTTACCTCTCCCCTCTCAGCTCACTCTCCTACCTCTCCCCTCTCGCTACCTCTCCCCTCTCATCTCACTCTACCTCTCCCATCTCACTCGCATGCACTCTCCTACATCTCCCCTCTCATCTCACTCTACTCCCCTCTCCTCTCATATCACTCGCCTGCACTCTCCTACATCTTCCCTCTCATCTCACTCTCCTTCCCCTCCCCTCTCAGTTCACTCTCCTTCCTCTCCCCTTTCAACTCACTCTCCTACCTCTCCCCTCTCATCTCACTCTCCTTCCTCTCCCCTCTCAGCTCACTCTCCTTCCTCTCCCCTCTCAACTCACTCTCCTACCTCTCCCCTCTCATCTCACTGACCTACATCTCCCCTCTAATCTCACTCTCCTACCTCTCCCCTCTCAGCTCACTCTCCTACCTCTCCCCTCTCAGCTCACTCTCCTACCTCTCCCCTCTCAGCTCACTCTCCTACCTCTCCCCTCTAATCTCACTCTCCTACCTCTCCCCTCTCATCTCCCTCTGCTACCTCTCATCGCACTTTACCTCTCCCCTCTCATCTCACTCTCCTACCTCTCCCCTCCCAGCTCACTTTCCTACTTCTCCCCTCTCAGCTCACTCTCCTACCTCTCCCCTCTCAACTCACTCTTCTACGTCTCCCCTCTCATCTCACTGTCATACCTCTCTCCTCTCATCTCACTTGCCTGCACTCACCAACATCTCCCCTCTCATCTCACTCTACCTCTCCCATCTCATCTCACTCGCCTGCACTCTCCTACCTCTCCCCTCTCAGCTCACTCTCATACCTCTCCCCTCTCAGCTGACTCTCATACCTCTCCCCTCTCAACTCACTCTCCTACGTCTCCCCTCTCATCTCACTGTCATACCTCTCTCGTCTCATCTCACTCGCCTGCACTCACCAACATCTCCCCTCTCATCTCACTCTACCTCTCCCATCTCATCTCACTCGCCTGCACTCTCCTACCTCTCCCCTCTCAGCTGACTCTCATACCTCTCTCCTCTCAGCTCACTCTCCTACCTCTCCCCTCTCAGCTCACTATCCTACCTCTCCCCTCTCATCTCACTATCCTACCTCTCCCCTCTCAGCTCACGCTCCTACCTCTCCCCTCTCATCTCACTCTCCAACCTCTCCCCTCTCATCTCACTCTCCTACCTCTCCCCTCTCAGCTCACTCTCCTACCTCTCCCCTCTCAGCTCAATCTCCTACCTCTCCCCTCTCAGCTTACTCTCCTACCTCTTCCCTCTCAGCTCACTCTCCTACCTCTCCCCTCTCAGCTCACTCTCCTACCTCTCCCCTCTCAGCTCACTCTCCTACCTCTCCCCTCTCAGCTCACTCTTTTACCTCTCTCCTCTCATCTCACTCTCATACCTCTACCATCTCAGCTCTCCTACCTCTCTCCTCTCAGCTCACTCTCCTACCTCTCCTCACTCAGCTCACTCTCCTACCTCTCTCCTCTCAGCTCACTCTCCTACCTCTCCTCTCTCAGCTCACTCTCCTACCTCTCCCCTCTCAGCTTACTCTCCTACCTCTCCCCTCTCAGCTCACTCTCCAACCTCTCCCCTCTCACCTCACTCTCCTACCTCTCCCCTCTCATCTCACTCTCCTTCCCCTCCCCTCTCAGTTCACTCTCCTTCCTCTCCCCTCTCAACTCACTCTCCTACCTCTCCCCTCTCATCTCACTCTCCTTCCTCTCCCCTCTCAGCTCACTCTCCTACCTCTCCCCTCTCATCTCACTCACCTACATCTCCCCTCTAATCTCACTCTCCTACCTCTCCCCTCTCAGCTCACTCTCCATCGTCTCCCCTCTCAGCTCACTCTCCTACCTCTCCCCTCTCAGCTCACTCTCCTACCTCTCCCCTCTAATCTCACTCTCCTACCTCTCCCCTCTCATCTCCCTCTCCTACCTCTCCCCTCTCATCTCACTCTACCTCTCCCCTCTCATCTCACTCTCCTACCTCTCCCCTCTCAGCTCACTTCCCTTCTTCTCCCCTCTCAGCTCACTCTCCTACCTCTCCCCTCTCAACTCACTCTCCTACGTCTCCCCTCTCATCTCACTGTCATACCTCTCTCCTCTCATCTCACTCGCCTGCACTCACCAACATCTCCCCTCTCATCTCACTCTACCTCTCCCATCTCATCTCACTCGCCTGCACTCTCCTACCTCTCCCCTCTCAGCTCACTCTCATACCTCTCCCCTCTCAGCTGACTCTCATACCTCTCCCCTCTCAACTCACTCTCCTACGTCTCCCCTCTCATCTCACTGTCATACCTCTCTCCTCTCATCTCACTCGCCTGCACTCACCAACATCTCCCCTCTCATCTCACTCTCCTACCTCTCCCCTCTCAGCTCACTCTCCTACCTCTCCCCTCTCAGCTCAATCTCCTACCTCTCCCCTCTCAGCTTACTCTCCTACCTCTTCCCTCTCAGCTCACTCTCCTACCTCTCCCCTCTCAGCTCACTCTCTTACCTCTCCCCTCTCAGCTCACTCTCCTACCTCTCCCCTCTCAGCTCACTCTTTTACCTCTCTCCTCTCATCTCACTCTCATACCTCTACCATCTCAGCTCTCCTACCTCTCTCCTCTCAGCTCACTCTCCTACCTCTCCTCACTCAGCTCACTCTCCTACCTCTCTCCTCTCAGCTCACTCTCCTACCCCTCCTCTCTCAGCTCACTCTCCTACCTCTCCCCTCTCAGCTTACTCTCCTACCTCTCCCCTCTCAGCTCACTCTCCAACCTCTCCCCTCTCACCTCACTCTCCTACCTCTCCCCTCTCATCTCACTCTCCTTCCCCTCCCCTCTCAGTTCACTCTCCTTCCTCTCCCCTCTCAACTCACTCTCCTACCTCTCCCCTCTCATCTCACTCTCCTTCCTCTCCCCTCTCAGCTCACTCTCCTACCTCTCCCCTCTCAAATCACTCTCCTACCTCTCCCCTCTCATCTCACTCACCTACATCTCCCCTCTAATCTCACTCTCCTACCTCTCCCCTCTCAGCTCACTCTCCAACGTCTCCCCTCTCAGCTCACTCTCCTACCTCTCCCCTCTCAGCTCACTCTCGTACCTCTCCCCTCTAATCTCACTCTCCTACCTCTCCCCTCTCATCTCCCTCTCCTACCTCTCCCCTCTCATCTCACTCTACCTCTCCCCTCTCATCTCACTCTCCTACCTCTCCCCTCTCAGCTCACTTCCCTACTTCTCCCCTCTCAGCTCACTCTCCTACCTCTCCCCTCTCAACTCACTCTCCTACGTCTCCCCTCTCATCTCACTGTCATACCTCTCTCCTCTCATCTCACTCGCCTGCACTCACCAACATCTCCCCTCTCATCTCACTCTACCTCTCCCATCTCATCTCACTCGCCTGCACTCTCCTACCTCTCCCCTCTCAGCTCACTCTCATACCTCTCCCCTCTCAGCTGACTCTCATACCTCTCCCCTCTCAACTCACTCTCCTACGTCTCCCCTCTCATCTCACTGTCATACCTCTCTCCTCTCATCTCACTCGCCTGCACTCACCAACATCTCCCCTCTCATCTCACTCTACCTCTCCCATCTCATCTCACTCGCCTGCACTCTCCTACCTCTCCCCTTTCAGCTCACTCTCATACCTCTCCCCTCTCAGCTGACTCTAATACCTCTCCCCTCTCAGCTCACTCTCCTACCTCTCCCCTCTCATCTCACTATCCTACCTCTCCCCTCTCAGCTCATGCTCCTACCTCTCCCCTCTCATCTCACTCTCCAACCTCTCCCCTCTCATCTCACTCTCCTACCTCTCCCCTCTCAGCTCACTCTCCTACCTCTCCCCTCTCAGCTCACTCTCCTACCTCTCCCCTCTAATCTCACTCTCCTACCTCTCCCCTCTCATCTCCCTCTCCTACCTCTCCCCTCTCATCTCACTCTACCTCTCCCCTCTCATCTCACTCTCCTACCTCTCCCCTCTCAGCTCACTTCCCTAATTCTCCCCTCTCAGCTCACTCTCCTACCTCTCCCCTCTCAACTCACTCTCCTACGTCTCCCCTCTCATCTCACTGTCATACCTCTCTCCTCTCATCTCACTCGCCTGCACTCACCAACATCTCCCCTCTCATCTCACTCTACCTCTCCCATCTCATCTCACTCGTCTGCACTCTCCTACCTCTCCCCTCTCAGCTCACTCTCATACCTCTCCACTCTCAGCTGACTCTCATACCTCTCCCCTCTCAACTCACTCTCCTACGTCTCCCCTCTCATCTCACTGTCATACCTCTCTCCTCTCATCTCACTCGCCTGCACTCAGCAACATCTCCCCTCTCATCTCACTCTACCTCTCCCATCTCATCTCACTCGCCTGCACTCTCCTACCTCTCCCCTCTCAGCTCACTCTCATACCTCTCCCCTCTCAGCTGACTCTCATACCTCTCCCCTCTCAACTCACTCTCCTACGTCTCCCCTCTCATCTCACTGTCATACCTCTCTCCTCTCATCTCACTCGCCTGCACTCACCAACATCTCCCCTCTCATCTCACTCTGCCTCTCCCATCTCATCTCACTCGTCTGCACTCTCCTACCTCTCCTCTCTCAGCTCACTCTCATACCTCTCCCCTCTCAGCTGACTCTCATACCTCTCCCCTCTCAGCTCACTCTCCTACCTCTCCCCTCTCAGCTCACTATCCTACCTCTCCCCTCTCATCTCACTATCCTACCTCTCCCCTCTCAGCTCACGCTCCTACCTCTCCCCTCTCATCTCACTCTACGACCTCTCCCCTCTCATCTCACTCTACCTCTCCCCTCTAAGCTCACTCTCCTACCTCTCCCCCCTCAGCTCACTCTCCTACCTCTCCCCTCTCAGCTTACTCTCCTACCTCTTCCCTCTCAGCTCACTCTCCTACCTCTCTCCTCTCATCTCACTCTCATACCTCTACCATCTCAGCTCTCCTACCTCTCTCCTTACAGCTCACTCTCCTTCCTCTCCCCTCTCAGCTCACTCTCCTACCTCTCTCCTCTCATCTCACTCTCATACCTCTACCATCTCAGCTCTCCTACCTCTCTCCTCTCAGCTCAATCTCCTACCTCTCCCCTCTCAGCTCACTCTCCTACCTCTCCCCTCTCAGCTCACTATCCTACCTCTCCCCTCTCATCTCACTATCCTACTTCTCCCCTCTCAGCTCACGCTCCTACCTCTCCCCTCTCATCTCACTCTCCGACCTCTCCCCTCTCATCTCACTCTCCTGCACTCTCCCCTCTCAGCTCACTCTCCTACCTCTCCACTCTCATCTCACTCTCCTACCTCTCCCCTCTCATCGCACTCTACCTCTCCCCTCTCATCTCACTCTCCTACATCTCCCCTCTCAGCTCACTTTCCTACCTCTCCCCTCTCAGCTCACTCTCCTACCTCTCCCCTCTCAGCTCACTCTCCCACCTCTCCCCTCTCATCTCACTCTCATACCTCTCTCCTCTCAGCTCACTTTCCTACCTCTCCCCTCTCAGCTCACTCTCCTTCCTCTCCCCTCTCAACTCACTCTCCTACCTCTCCCCTCTCATCTCACTCTCCTTCCTCTCCCCTCTCAGCTCACTCTCCTTCCTCTCCCCTCTCAACTCACTCTCCTACCTCTCCCCTCTCAGCTCACTCTACCTCTGCCCTCTAATCTCACTCTCCTACCTCTCAGCTCACTCTCCTACCTCTCCCCTCTCAGCTCACTCTCTTACCTCTCCCCTCTCAGCTCACTCTCCTACCTCTCCCCTCTCGCTACCTCTCCCCTCTCATCTCACTCTACCTCTCCCATCTCACTCGCATGCACTCTCCTACATCTCCCCTCTCATCTCACTCTACTCCCCTCTCCTCTCATATCACTCGCCTGCACTCTCCTACATCTTCCCTCTCATCTCACTCTCCTTCCCCTCCCCTCTCAGTTCACTCTCCTTCCTCTCCCCTCTCAACTCACTCTCCTACCTCTCCCCTCTCATCTCACTCTCCTTCCTCTCCCCTCTCAGCTCACTCTCCTTCCTCTCCCCTCTCAACTCACTCTCCTACCTCTCCCCTCTCATCTCACTGACCTACATCTCCCCTCTAATCTCACTCTCCTACCTCTCCCCTCTCAGCTCACTCTCCTACCTCTCCCCTCTCAGCTCACTCTCCTACCTCTCCCCTCTCAGCTCACTCTCCTACCTCTCCCCTCTAATCTCACTCTCCTACCTCTCCCCTCTCATCTCCCTCTGCTACCTCTCATCGCACTTTACCTCTCCCCTCTCATCTCACTCTCCTACCTCTCCCCTCCCAGCTCACTTTCCTACTTCTCCCCTCTCAGCTCACTCTCCTACCTCTCCCCTCTCAACTCACTCTTCTACGTCTCCCCTCTCATCTCACTGTCATACCTCTCTCCTCTCATCTCACTTGCCTGCACTCACCAACATCTCCCCTCTCATCTCACTCTACCTCTCCCATGTCATCTCACTCGCCTGCACTCTCCTACCTCTCCCCTCTCAGCTCACTCTCATACCTCTCCCCTCTCAGCTGACTCTCATACCTCTCCCCTCTCAACTCACTCTCCTACGTCTCCCCTCTCATCTCACTGTCATACCTCTCTCGTCTCATCTCACTCGCCTGCACTCACCAACATCTCCCCTCTCATCTCACTCTACCTCTCCCATCTCATCTCACTCGCCTGCACTCTCCTACCTCTCCCCTCTCAGCTGACTCTCATACCTCTCTCCTCTCAGCTCACTCTCCTACCTCTCCCCTCTCAGCTCACTATCCTACCTCTCCCCTCTCATCTCACTATCCTACCTCTCCCCTCTCAGCTCACGCTCCTACCTCTCCCCTCTCATCTCACTCTCCAACCTCTCCCCTCTCATCTCACTCTCCTACCTCTCCCCTCTCAGCTCACTCTCCTACCTCTCCCCTCTCAGCTCAATCTCCTACCTCTCCCCTCTCAGCTTACTCTCCTACCTCTTCCCTCTCAGCTCACTCTCCTACCTCTCCCCTCTCAGCTCACTCTCCTACCTCTCCCCTCTCAGCTCAATCTCCTACCTCTCCCCTCTCAGCTCACTCTTTTACCTCTCTCCTCTCATCTCACTCTCATACCTCTACCATCTCAGCTCTCCTACCTCTCTCCTCTCAGCTCACTCTCCTACCTCTCCTCACTCAGCTCACTCTCCTACCTCTCTCCTCTCAGCTCACTCTCCTACCTCTCCTCTCTCAGCTCACTCTCCTACCTCTCCCCTCTCAGCTTACTCTCCTACCTCTCCCCTCTCAGCTCACTCTCCAACCTCTCCCCTCTCACCTCACTCTCCTACCTCTCCCCTCTCATCTCACTCTCCTTCCCCTCCCCTCTCAGTTCACTCTCCTTCCTCTCCCCTCTCAACTCACTCTCCTACCTCTCCCCTCTCATCTCACTCTCCTTCCTCTCCCCTCTCAGCTCACTCTCCTACCTCTCCCCTCTCATCTCACTCACCTACATCTCCCCTCTAATCTCACTCTCCTACCTCTCCCCTCTCAGCTCACTCTCCAACGTCTCCCCTCTCAGCTCACTCTCCTACCTCTCCCCTCTCAGCTCACTCTCCTACCTCTCCCCTCTAATCTCACTCTCCTACCTCTCCCCTCTCATCTCCCTCTCCTACCTCTCCCCTCTCATCTCACTCTACCTCTCCCCTCTCATCTCACTCTCCTACCTCTCCCCTCTCAGCTCACTTCCCTTCTTCTCCCCTCTCAGCTCACTCTCCTACCTCTCCCCTCTCAACTCACTCTCCTACGTCTCCCCTCTCATCTCACTGTCATATCTCTCTCCTCTCATCTCACTCGCCTGCACTCACCAACATCTCCCCTCTCATCTCACTCTACCTCTCCCATCTCATCTCACTCGCCTGCACTCTCCTACCTCTCCCCTCTCAGCTCACTCTCATACCTCTCCCCTCTCAGCTGACTCTCATACCTCTCCCCTCTCAACTCACTCTCCTACGTCTCCCCTCTCATCTCACTGTCATACCTCTCTCCTCTCATCTCACTCGCCTGCACTCACCAACATCTCCCCTCTCATCTCACTCTCCTACCTCTCCCCTCTCAGCTCACTCTCCTACCTCTCCCCTCTCAGCTCAATCTCCTACCTCTCCCCTCTCAGCTTACTCTCCTACCTCTTCCCTCTCAGCTCACTCTCCTACCTCTCCCCTCTCAGCTCACTCTCTTACCTCTCCCCTCTCAGCTCACTCTCCTACCTCTCCCCTCTCAGCTCACTCTTTTACCTCTCTCCTCTCATCTCACTCTCATACCTCTACCATCTCAGCTCTCCTACCTCTCTCCTCTCAGCTCACTCTCCTACCTCTCCTCACTCAGCTCACTCTCCTACCTCTCTCCTCTCAGCTCACTCTCCTACCCCTCCTCTCTCAGCTCACTCTCCTACCTCTCCCCTCTCAGCTTACTCTCCTACCTCTCCCCTCTCAGCTCACTCTCCAACCTCTCCCCTCTCACCTCACTCTCCTACCTCTCCCCTCTCATCTCACTCTCCTTCCCCTCCCCTCTCAGTTCACTCTCCTTCCTCTCCCCTCTCAACTCACTCTCCTACCTCTCCCCTCTCATCTCACTCTCCTTCCTCTCCCCTCTCAGCTCACTCTCCTACCTCTCCCCTCTCAAATCACTCTCCTACCTCTCCCCTCTCATCTCACTCACCTACATCTCCCCTCTAATCTCACTCTCCTACCTCTCCCCTCTCAGCTCACTCTCCAACGTCTCCCCTCTCAGCTCACTCTCCTACCTCTCCCCTCTCAGCTCACTCTCCTACCTCTCCCCTCTAATCTCACTCTCCTACCTCTCCCCTCTCATCTCCCTCTCCTACCTCTCCCCTCTCATCTCACTCTACCTCTCCCCTCTCATCTCACTCTCCTACCTCTCCCCTCTCAGCTCACTTCCCTACTTCTCCCCTCTCAGCTCACTCTCCTACCTCTCCCCTCTCAACTCACTCTCCTACGTCTCCCCTCTCATCTCACTGTCATACCTCTCTCCTCTCATCTCACTCGCCTGCACTCACCAACATCTCCCCTCTCATCTCACTCTACCTCTCCCATCTCATCTCACTCGCCTGCACTCTCCTACCTCTCCCCTCTCAGCTGACTCTCATACCTCTCCCCTCTCAACTCACTCTCCTACGTCTCCCCTCTCATCTCACTGTCATACCTCTCTCCTCTCATCTCACTCGCCTGCACTCACCAACATCTCCCCTCTCATCTCACTCTACCTCTCCCATCTCATCTCACTCGCCTGCACTCTCCTACCTCTCCCCTTTCAGCTCACTCTCATACCTCTCCCCTCTCAGCTGACTCTAATACCTCTCCCCTCTCAGCTCACTCTCCTACCTCTCCCCTCTCATCTCACTATCCTACCTCTCCCCTCTCAGCTCATGCTCCTACCTCTCCCCTCTCATCTCACTCTCCAACCTCTCCCCTCTCATCTCACTCTCCTACCTCTCCCCTCTCAGCTCACTCTCCTACCTCTCCCCTCTCAGCTCACTCTCCTACCTCTCCCCTCTAATCTCACTCTCCTACCTCTCCCCTCTCATCTCCCTCTCCTACCTCTCCCCTCTCATCTCACTCTACCTCTCCCCTCTCATCTCACTCTCCTACCTCTCCCCTCTCAGCTCACTTCCCTAATTCTCCCCTCTCAGCTCACTCTCCTACCTCTCCCCTCTCAACTCACTCTCCTACGTCTCCCCTCTCATCTCACTGTCATACCTCTCTCCTCTCATCTCACTCGCCTGCACTCACCAACATCTCCCCTCTCATCTCACTCTACCTCTCCCATCTCATCTCACTCGCCTGCACTCTCCTACCTCTCCCCTCTCAGCTCACTCTCATACCTCTCCACTCTCAGCTGACTCTCATACCTCTCCCCTCTCAACTCACTCTCCTACGTCTCCCCTCTCATCTCACTGTCATACCTCTCTCCTCTCATCTCACTCGCCTGCACTCAGCAACATCTCCCCTCTCATCTCACTCTACCTCTCCCATCTCATCTCACTCGCCTGCACTCTCCTACCTCTCCCCTCTCAGCTCACTCTCATACCTCTCCCCTCTCAGCTGACTCTCATACCTCTCCCCTCTCAACTCACTCTCCTACGTCTCCCCTCTCATCTCACTGTCATACCTCTCTCCTCTCATCTCACTCGCCTGCACTCACCAACATCTCCCCTCTCATCTCACTCTGCCTCTCCCATCTCATCTCACTCGCCTGCACTCTCCTACCTCTCCTCTCTCAGCTCACTCTCATACCTCTCCCCTCTCAGCTGACTCTCATACCTCTCCCCTCTCAGCTCACTCTCCTACCTCTCCCCTCTCAGCTCACTATCCTACCTCTCCCCTCTCATCTCACTATCCTACCTCTCCCCTCTCAGCTCACGCTCCTACCTCTCCCCTCTCATCTCACTCTACGACCTCTCCCCTCTCATCTCACTCTACCTCTCCCCTCTAAGCTCACTCTCCTACCTCTCCCCCCTCAGCTCACTCTCCTACCTCTCCCCTCTCAGCTTACTCTCCTACCTCTTCCCTCTCAGCTCACTCTCCTACCTCTCTCCTCTCATCTCACTCTCATACCTCTACCATCTCAGCTCTCCTACCTCTCTCCTCTCAGCTCACTCTCCTTCCTCTCCCCTCTCAACTCACTCTCCTACCTCTCCCCTCTCATCTCACTCACCTACATCTCCCCTCTAATCTCACTCTCCTACCTCTCCCCTCTCAGCTCACTCTCCAACCTCTCCCCTCTCAGCTCACTCTCCTACCTCTCCCCTCTCAGCTCACTCTCCTACCTCTCCCCTCTCAGCTTACTCTCCTACCTCTTCCCTCTCAGCTCACTCTCCTACCTCTCTCCTCTCATCTCACTCTCATACCTCTACCATCTCAGCTCTCCTACATCTCTCCTCTCAGCTCACTCTCCTTCCTCTCCCCTCTCAACTCACTCTCCTACCTCTCCCCTCTCATCTCACTCACCTACATCTCCCCTCTAATCTCACTCTCCTACCTCTCCCCTCTCAGCTCACTCTCCAACCTCTCCCCTCTCAGCTCACTCTCCTACCTCTCCCCTCTCAGCTCACTCTCCTACCTCTCCCCTCTAATCTCACTCTCCTACCTCTCCCCTCTCATCTCCCTCTCCTACTTCTCCCCTCTCATCACACTCTACCTCTCCCCTCTCATCTCACTCTCCTACCTCTCCCCTCTCAGCTCACTTCCCTACTTCTCCCCTCTCAGCTCACTCTCCTACCTCTCCCCTCTCAACTCACTCTCCTACGTCTCCCCTCTCATCTCACTGTCATACCTCTCTCCTCTCATCTCACTCGCCTGCACTCACCAACATCTTTCCTCTCATCTCACTCTACCTCTCCCATCTCATCTCACTCGCCTGCACTCTCCTACCTCTCCACTCTCAGCTCACTCTCATACCTCTCCCCTCTCAGCTGACTCTCATACCTCTCCCCTCTCAACTCACTCTCCTACGTCTCCCCTCTCATCTCACTGTCATACCTCTCTCCTCTCATCTCACTCGCCTGCACTCACCAACATCTCCCCTCTCATCTCACTCTACATCTCCCATCTCATCTCACTCGCCTGCACTCTCCTACCTCTCCCCTCTCAGCTCACTCTCATACCTCTCCCCTCTCAGCTGACTCTCATACCTCTCCCCTCTCAGCTCACTCTCCTACCTCTCCCCTCTCAGCTCACTATCCTACCTCTCCCCTCTCATCTCACTATCCTACCTCTCCCCTCTCAGCTCACGCTCCTACCTCTCCCCTCTCATCTCACTCTCCGACCTCTCCCCTCTCATCTCACTCTTCTACCTCTCCCCTCTCAGCTCACTCTCCTACCTCTCCTCTCTCAGCTTACTCTCCTACCTCTTCCCTCTCAGCTCACTCTCCTACCTCTCTCCTCTCATCTCACTCTCATACCTCTACCATCTCAGCTCTCCTACCTCTCTCCTCTCAGCTCACTCTCCTACCTCTCCTCACTCAGCTCACTCTCCTACCTCTCTCCTCTCAGCTCACTCTCCTACCTCTCCTCTCTCAGCTCACTCTCCTACCTCTCAACTCACTCTCCTACCTCTCCACTCTCAGCTCACTCTCCTAACTCTCCCCTCTCAGCTCACTCTCCTACCTCTCCACTCGCAGCTCACTCTCTTACCTCTCCCCTCTCAGCTTACTCTCCTACCTCTTCCCTCTCAGCTCACTCTCCTACTTCTCCCCTCTCAGCTCACTCTCCTACCTCTCCCCTCTCAACTCACTCTCCTACCTCTCCACTCTCATCTTACTCTCCTACCTCTTCCCTCTCAGCTCACTCTCCTACCTCTCCCCTCTCATCTCACTCTCCTACCTTTCACCTCTCAACTCACTCTCCTACCTCTCCCCTCTCAGCTCACTCTACCTCTCCCTCTCAGCTCACTCTACCTCTCCCCTCTCAGCTCACTCTCCTACCTCTCCCCTCTCAGCTCACTCTCCTACCTCTCCCCTCTCATCTCACTCTCCTACCTCTCCCCTCTCATCTCACTCTCCTACCTCTCCCCTCTCAGCTGACTCTCATACCTCTCCCCTCTCAGCTCACTCTCCTACCTCTCCCCTCTCAGCTCACGCTCCTACCTCTCCCCTCTCATCTCACTCTCTGACCTCTCCCCTCTCATCTCACTCTCCTGCACTCTCCCCTCTCAGCTCACTCTCCTACCTCTCCCCTCTCAGCTCACTCTCCTACCTCTCCCCTCTCATCTCACTCTCCTACCTCTCCCCTCTCATCTCACTCTCCTACCTCTCCCCTCTCAGCTGACTCTCATACCTCTCCCCTCTCAGCTCACTCTCCTACCTCTCCCCTCTCAGCTCACGCTCCTACCTCTCCCCTCTCATCTCACTCTCTGACCTCTCCCCTCTCATCTCACTCTCCTACCGCTCCCCTCTCAGCTCACTTTCCTACCTCTCCCATCTCAGCTCACTCTCCTACCTCTCCCCTCTCAGCTCACTCTCCTACGTCTCCCCTCTCATCTCACTGTCATACCTCTCTCCTCTCATCTCACTCGCCTGCACTCACCAACATCTCCCCTCTCATCTCACTCTACGTCCCCCATCTCATCTCATTCGCCTGCACTCTCCTACCTCTCCCCTATCAGCTCACTCTCATACCTCTCCCCTCTCAGCTGACTCTCATACCTCTCCCCTCTCAGCTCACTCTCCTACCTCTCCCCTCTCAGCTCACTATCCTACCTCTCCCCTCTCATCTCACTATCCTACTTCTCCCCTCTCAGCTCACGCTCCTACCTCTCCCCTCTCATCTCACTCTCCGACCTCTCC
This sequence comes from Lampetra fluviatilis, assembly GCF_964198595.1. Lineage (NCBI taxonomy): Eukaryota > Metazoa > Chordata > Hyperoartia > Petromyzontiformes > Petromyzontidae > Lampetra > Lampetra fluviatilis. The sequence continues at coordinate 11,923,221 of NC_136301.1, read as the reverse complement.
CCTCTCATCTCACTCTCCTGCACTCTCCCCTCTCAGCTCACTCTCCTACCTCTCCACTCTCATCTCACTCTCCTACCTCTCCCCTCTCATCGCACTCTACCTCTCCCCTCTCATCTCACTCTCCTACATCTCCCCTCTCAGCTCACTTTCCTACCTCTCCCCTCTCAGCTCACTCTCATACCTCTCCCCTCTCAGCTCACTTTCCCACCTCTCCCCTCTCATCTCACTCTCATACCTCTCTCCTCTCAGCTCACTTTCTTACCTCTCCCCTCTCACCTCACTCTCCTACCTCTCCCCTCTCATCTCACTCTCCTTCCTCTCCCCTCTCAGCTCACTCTCCTTCCTCTCCCCTCTCAACTCACTCTCCTACCTCTCCCCTCTCATCTCACTCTCCTTCCTCTCCCCTCTCAGCTCACTCTCCTTCCTCTCCCCTCTCAACTCACTCTCCTACCTCTCCCCTCTCAGCTTACTCTCCTACCTCTCCCCTCTCATCTCACTCACCTACATCTCCCTTCTAATCTCAGTCTCCTACCTCTCCCCTCTCAGTTCACTCTCCTACCTCTCCCCTCTCAGCTCACTCTCCTACCTCTCCCCTCTCAGCTCACTCTACCTCTCCCCTCTAATCTCACTCTCCTACCTCTCAGCTCACTCTCCTACCTCTCCCCTCTCAGCTCACTCTCCTACCTCTCCCCTCTCAGCTCACTCTCCTACCTCTCCCCTCTCGCTACCTCTCCCCTCTCATCTCACTCTACCTCTCCCATCTCACTCGCATGCACTCTCCTATATCTCCCCTCTCATCTCACTCTACTCCCCTCCCCTCATCTCACTCTCCTGCACTCACCTACATCTCCCCTCTCATCTCACTCTACCTCTCCCATCTCATCTCACTCTCCTGCACTCACCTACATCTCCCCTCTCATCTCACTCTACCTCTCCCATCTCATCTCACTCGCCTGCACTCACATACATCTCCCCTCTCATCTCACTCTAAACCCCTCTCCTCTCATATCACTCGCCTGCACTCTCCTACATCTTCCCTCTCATCTCACTCTCCTTCCTCTCCCCTCTCAGCTCACTTTCCTACCTCTCCCCTCTCAGCTCACTCTCCTACCTCTCCCCTCTCATCTCACTCTCCTTCCCCTCCCCTCTCAGTTCACTCTCCTTCCTCTCCCCTCTCAACTCACTCTCCTACCTCTCCCCTCTCATCTCACTGTCATACCTCTCTCCTCTCATCTCACTCGCCTGCACTCACCAACATCTCCCCTCTCATCTCACTCTACCTCCCCCATCTCATCTCACTCGCCTGCACTCTCCTACCTCTCCCCTCTCAGCTCACTCTCATACCTCTCCCCTCTCAGCTGACTCTCATACCTCTCCCCTCTCAGCTCACTCTCCTACCTCTCCCATCTCAGCTCACTATCCTACCTCTCCCCTCTCATCTCACTATCCTTCTTCTCCCCTCTCAGCTCACGCTCCTACCTCTCCCCTCTCATCTCACTCTCCGACCTCTCCCCTCTCATCTCACTCTCCTGCACTCTCCCCTCTCATCTCACTCTCCTACCTCTCCACTCTCATCTCACTCTCCTACCTCTCCCCTCTCATCGCACTTTACCTCTCCCCTCTCATCTCACTCTCCTACATCTCCCCTCTCAGCTCACTTTCCTACCTCTCCCCTCTCAGCTCACTCTCCTACCTCTCCCCTCTCAGCTCACTCTCCCACCTCTCCCCTCTCATCTCACTCTCATACCTCTCTCCTCTCAGCTCACTTTCCTACCTCTCCCCTCTCACCTCACTCTCCTACCTCTCCCCTCTCACCTCACTCTCCTACCTCTCCCCTCTCATCTCACTCTCCTTCCTCTCCCCTCTCATCTCACCTCCTCTCTCCCCTCTCCCCTCTCATCTCACTCTCCTTCTCTCCCTCTCAACTCACTCTCCTACCTCTCCCTCTCATCTCACTCTCCTCTCCCTCTCCTCCCTCTCCGTCACACTCTCCCCTCTCAACTCACTCTCCTACCTCTAGCACTCAGCTACTCTCCTACCTCTCATCTCATTCACCTACATCTCCCTTCTAATCTCACTCTCCTACCTCTCCTCTCTCAGTTCACTCTCCTACCTCTCCCCTCTCATCTCACTCTAAACCCCTCTCCTCTCATATCACTCGCCTGCACTCTCCTACATCTTCCCTCTCATCTCACTCTCCTTCCTCTCCCCTCTCAGCTCACTTTCCTACCTCTCCCCTCTCAGCTCACTCTCCTACCTCTCCCCTCTCATCTCACTCTCCTTCCCCTCCCCTCTCAGTTCACTCTCCTTCCTCTCCCCTCTCAACACACTCGCCTACCTCTCCCCTCTCATCTCACTATCCTTCCTCTCCCCTCTCAGCTCACTCTCCTTCCTCTCCCCTCTCAACTCACTCTCCTACCTCTCCCCTCTCATCTCACTCACCTACATCTCCCCTCTAATCTCACTCTCCTACCTCTCCCTTCTAATCTCACTCTCCTACCTCTCCCCTCTCATCTCCCTCTCCTACCTCTCCCCTCTCATCGCACTCTACCTCTCCCCTCTCATCTCACTCTCCTACCTCTCCCCTCTCAGCTCACCTTCCGACTTCTCCCCTCTCAGCTCACTCTCCTACCTCTCCCCTCTCAACTCACTCTCCTACGTCTCCCCTCTCATCTCACTGTCATACCTCTCTCCTCTCATCTCACTCGCCTGCACTCACCAAAATCTCCCCTCTCATCTCACTCTACCTCTCCCATCTCATCTCACTATCCTTCTTCTCCCCTCTCAGCTCACGCTCCTACCTCTCCCCTCTCATCTCACTCTCTGACCTCTCCCCTCTCATCTCACTCTCCTGCACTCTCCCCTCTCAGCTCACTCTCCTACCTCTCCACTCTCATCTCACTCTCCTACCTCTCCCCTCTCATCGCACTTTACCTCTCCCCTCTCATCTCACTCTCCTACATCTCCCCTCTCAGCTCACTTTCCTACCTCTCCCCTCTCAGCTCACTCTCCTACCTCTCCCCTCTCAGCTCACTCTCCCACCTCTCCCCTCTCATCTCACTCTCATACCTCTCTCCTCTCAGCTCACTTTCCTACCTCTCCCCTCTCACCTCACTCTCCTACCTCTCCCCTCTCACCTCACTCTCCTACCTCTCCCCTCTCATCTCACTCTCCTTCCTCTCCCCTCTCAGCTCACTCTCCTATCTCTCCCCTCTCAACTCACTCTCCTACCTCTCCCCTCTCATCTCACTCTCCTTCCTCTACCCTCTCAGCTCACTCTCCTTCCTCTCCCCTCTCAACTCACTCTCCTACCTCTCGCCTCTCAGCTTACTCTCCTACCTCTCCCCTCTCATCTCATTCACCTACATCTCCCTTCTAATCTCACTCTCCTACCTCTCCCCTCTCAGTTCACTCTCCTACCTCTCCCCTCTCAGCTCACTCTCCTACCTCTCCCCTCTCAGCTCACTCTACCTCTCCCCTCTAATCTCACTCTCCTACCTCTCAGCTCACTCTCCTACCTCTCCCCTCTCAGCTCACTCTCCTACCTCTCCCCTCTCAGCTCACTCTCCTACCTCTCCCCTCTCGCTACCTCTCCCCTCTCATTTCACTCTACCTCTCCCATCTCACTCGCATGCACCCTGTTATATCTCCCCTCTCATCTCACTCTACTCCCCTCCCCTCATCTCACTCTCCTGCACTCACCTACATCTCCCCTCTCATCTCACTCTACCTCTCCCATCTCATCTCACTCTCCTGCACTCACCTACATCTCCCCTCTCATCTCACTCTACCTCTCCCATCTCATCTCACTCGCCTGCACTCACCTACATCTCCCCTCTCATCTCACTCTAAACCCCTCTCCTCTCATATCACTCGCCTGCACTCTCCTACATCTTCCCTCTCATCTCACTCTCCTTCCTCTCCCCTCTCAGCTCACTTTCCTACCTCTCCCCTCTCAGCTCACTCTCCTACCTCTCCCCTCTCATCTCACTCTCCATCCCCTCCCCTCTCAGTTCACTCTCCTTCCTCTCCCCTCTCAACTCACTCTCCTACCTCTCCCCTCTCATCTCACTATCCTTCCTCTCCCCTCTCAGCTCACTCTCCTTCCTCTCCCCTCTCAACTCACTCTCCTACCTCTCCCCTCTCATCTCACTCACCTACATCTCCCCTCTAATCTCACTCTCCTACCTCTCCCCTCTCAGCTCACTCTCCTACCTCTCCCCTCTCAGCTCACTCTCCTACCTCTCCCCTCTCAGCTCACTCTCCTACCTCTCCCCTCTAATCTCACTCTCCTACCTCTCCCCTCTCATCTCCCTCTCCTACCTCTCCCCTCTCATCGCACTCGACCTCTCCCCTTTCATCTCACTCTCCTACCTCTCCCCTCTCAGCTCACCTTCCGACTTCTCCCCTCTCAGCTCACTCTCCTACCTCTCCCCTCTCAACTCACTCTCCTACGTCTCCCCTCTCATCTCACTGTCATACCTCTCTCCTCTCATCTCACTCGCCTGCACTCACCAACATCTCCCCTCTCATCTCACTCTACCTCTCCCATCTCATCTCACTCGCCTGCACTCTCCTACCTCTCCCCTCTCAGCTCACTCTCATACCTCTCCCCTCTCAGCTGACTCTCATACCTCTCCCCTCTCAACTCACTCTCCTACCTCTCCCCTCTCAGCTTACTCTCCTACCTCTCTCCTCTCAGCTCACGTTCCTACCTCTCCCCTCTCATCTCACTCTCCAACCTCTCCCCTCTCATCTCACTCTCCTGCACTCTCCCCTCTCAGCTCACTCTCCTACCTCTTCACTCTCATCTCACTCTCCTACCTCTCCCCTCTCATCGCACTCTACCTCTCCCCTCTCAGCTCAATCTCCTACCTCTCCCCTCTCAGCTCACTCTACCTCTCCCCTCTAATCTCACTCTCCTACCTCTCAGCTCACTCTCCTACCTCTCCCCTCTCAGCTCACTCTCCTACCTCTCCCCTTTCAGCTCACTCTCCTACCTCTCCCCTCTCGCTACCTCTCCCCTCTCATCTCACTCTACCTCTCCCATCTCATCTCACTCGCCTGCACTCACCTACATCTCCCCTCTCATCTCACTCTAAACCCCTCTCCTCTCATATCACTCGCCTGCACTCTCCTACATCTTCCCTCTCATCTCACTCTCCTTCCTCTCCCCTCTCAGCTCACTTTCCTACCTCTCCCCTCTCAGCTCACTCTCCTGCCTCTCCCCTCTCTTCTCACTCTCCTTCCCCTCCCCTCTCAGTTCACTCTCCTTCCTCTCCCCTCTCAACTCACTCTCCTACCTCTCCCCTCTCATCTCACTGTCATACCTCTCTCCTCTCATCTCACTCACCTGCACTCACCAACATCTCCCCTCTCATCTCACTCTACCTCCCCCATCTCACTCGCCTGCACTCTCCTACCTCTCCCCTCTCAGCTCACTCTCATACCTCTCCCCTCTCAGCTGACTCTCATACCTCTCCCTTCTCAGCTCACTCTCCTACCTCTCCCCTCTCAGCTCACTATCCTACCTCTCCCATCTCATCTCACTATCCTTCTTCTCCCCTCTCAGCTCACGCTCCTACCTCTCCCCTCTCATCTCACTCTCCGACCTCTCCCCTCTCATCTCACTCTCCTGCACTCTCCCCTCTCAGCTCACTCTCCTACCTCTCCACTCTCATCTCACTCTCCTACCTCTCCCCTCTCATCGCACTCTACCTCTCCCCTCTCATCTCACTCTCCTACATCTCCCCTCTCAGCTCACTTTCCTACCTCTCCCCTCTCAGCTCACTCTCCTACCTCTCCCCTCTCAGCTCACTCTCCCACCTCTCCCCTCTCATCTCACTCTCCTGCACTCTCCACTCTCAGCTCACTCTCCTACCTCTTCACTCTCATCTCACTCTCCTACCTCTCCCCTCTCATCGCACTCTACCTCTCCCCTCTCAGCTCAATCTCCTACCTCTCCCCTCTCAGCTCACTCTACCTCTCCCCTCTAATCTCACTCTTCTACCTCTCAGCTCACTCTCCTACCTCTCCCCTCTCAGCTCACTCTCCTACCTCTCCCCTCTCAGCTCACTCTCCTACCTCTCCCCTCTCGCTACCTCTCCCCTCTCATCTCACTCTACCTCTCCCATCTCACTCGCATGCACTCTCCTATATCTCCCCTCTCATCTCAATCTACTCCCCTCCCCTCATCTCACTCTCCTGCACTCACCTACATCTCCCCTCTCATCTCACTCTACCTCTCCCATCTCATCTCACTCTCCTGCACTCACCTACATCTCCCCTCTCATCTCACTCTACCTCTCCCATCTCATCTCACTCGCCTGCACTCACCTACATCTCCCCTCTCATCTCACTCTAAACCCCTCTCCTCTCATATCACTCGCCTGCACTCTCCTACATCTTCCCTCTCATCTCACTCTCCTTCCTCTCCCCTCTCAGCTCACTTTCCTACCTCTCCCCTCTCAGCTCACTCTCCTACCTCTCCCCTCTCATCTCACTCTCCTTCCCCTCCCCTCTCAGTTCACTCTCCTTCCTCTCCCCTCTCAACTCACTCTCCTACCTCTCCCCTCTCATCTCACTGTCATACCTCTCTCCTCTCATCTCACTCGCCTGCACTCACCAACATCTCCCCTCTCATCTCACTCTACCTCCCCCATCTCATCTCACTCGCCTGCACTCTCCTACCTCTCCCCTCTCAGCTCACTCTCATACCTCTCCCCTCTCAGCTGACTCTCATACCTCTCCCCTCTCAGCTCACTCTCCTACCTCTCCCCTCTCAGCTCACTATCCTACCTCTCCCCTCTCATCTCACTATCCTTCTTCTCCCCTCTCAGCTCACGCTCCTACCTCTCCCCTCTCATCTCACTCTCCGACCTCTCCCCTCTCATCTCACTCTCCTGCACTCTCCCCTCTCAGCTCACTCTCCTACCTCTCCACTCTCATCTCACTCTCCTACCTCTCCCCTCTCATCGCACTCTACCTCTCCCCTCTCATCTCACTCTCCTACATCTCCCCTCTCAGCTCACTTTCCTACCTCTCCCCTCTCAGCTCACTCTCCTACCTCTCCCCTATCAGCTCACTCTCCCACCTCTCCCCTCTCATCTCACTCTCATACCTCTCTCCTCTCAGCTCACTTTCCTACCTCTCACCTCACTCTCCTACCTCTCCCCTCTCATCTCACTCTCCTTCCTCTCCCCTCTCAGCTCACTCTCCTATCTCTCCCCTCTCAACTCACTCTCCTACCTCTCCCCTCTCATCTCACTCTCCTTCCTCTACCCTCTCAGCTCACTCTCCTTCCTCTCCCCTCTCAACTCACTCTCCTACCTCTCGCCTCTCAGCTTACTCTCCTACCTCTCCCCTCTCATCTCATTCACCTACATCTCCCTTCTAATCTCACTCTCCTACCTCTCCCCTCTCAGTTCACTCTCCTACCTCTCCCCTCTCAGCTCACTCTCCTACCTCTCCCCTCTCAGCTCACTCTACCTCTCCCCTCTAATCTCACTCTCCTACCTCTCAGCTCACTCTCCTACCTCTCCCCTCTCAGCTCACTCTCCTACCTCTCCCCTCTCAGCTCACTCTCCTACCTCTCCCCTCTCGCTACCTCTCCCCTCTCATTTCACTCTACCTCTCCCATCTCACTCACATGCACCCTCCTATATCTCCCCTCTCATCTCACTCTACTCCCCTCCCCTCATCTCACTCTCCTGCACTCACCTACATCTCCCCTCTCATCTCACTCTACCTCTACCATCTCATCTCACTCTCCTGCACTCACCTACAACTCCCCTCACATCTAACTCTACCTCTCCCATCTCATCTCACTTGCCTGCACTCACCTACATCTCCCCTCTCATCTCACTCTAAACCCCTCTCCTCTCATATCACTCGCCTGCACTCTCCTAAATCTTCCCTCTCATCTCACTCTCCTTCCTCTCCCCTCTCAGCTCACTTTCCTACCTCTCCCCTCTCAGCTCACTCTCCTACCTCTCCCCTCTCATCTCACTATCCTTCCTCTCCCCTCTCAGCTCACTCTCCTTCCTCTCACCTCTCAACTCACTCTCCTACCTCTCCCCTCTCATCTCACTCACCTACATCTCCCCTCTAATCTCACTCTCCTACCTCTCCCCTCTCAGCTCACTCTCCTACCTCTCCCCTCTCAGCTCACTCTCCTACCTCTCCCCTCTCAGCTCACTCTCCTACCTCTCCCCTCTGATCTCACTCTCCTACCTCTCCCCTCTCAGCTCACTCTCCTACCTCTCCCCTCTCATCGCACTCTACCTCTCCCCTCTCATCTCACTCTCCTACCTCTCTCCTCTCAGCTCACCTTCCGACTTCTCCCCTCTCAGCTCACTCTCCTACCTCTCCCCTCTCAACTCACTCTCCTACGTCTCCCCTCTCATCTCACTGTCATACCTCTCTCCTCCATCTCACTCGCCTGCACTCACCAACATCTCCCCTCTTATCTCAATCTACCTCTCCCATCTCATCTCACTCGCCTGCACTCTCCTACCTCTCCCCTCTCAGCTCACTCTCATACCTCTCCCCTCTCAGCTGACTCTCATACCTCTCCCCTCTCAACTCACTCTCCTACCTCTCCCCTCTCAGCTTACTCTCCTACCTCTCTCCTATCAGCTCACGTTCCTACCTCTCCCCTCTCATCTCACTCTCCAACCTCTCCCCTCTCATCTCACTCTCCTGCACTCTCCCCTCTCAGCTCACTCTCCTACGTCTCCCCTCTCATCTCACTGTCATACCTCTCTCCTCTCATCTCACTCGCCTGCACTCACCAACATCTCCCCTCTTATCTCAATCTACCTCTCCCATCTCATCTCACTCGCCTGCACTCACCTACATCTCCCCTCTCATCTCACTCTAAACCCCTCTCCTCTCATATCACTCGCCTGCACTCTCCTACATCTTCCCTCTCATCTCACTCTCCTTCCTCTCCCCTCTCAGCTCACTTTCCTACCTCTCCCCTCTCAGCTCACTCTCCTACCTCTCCCCTCTCATCTCACTCTCCTTCCCCTCCCCTCTCAGTTCACTCTCCTTCCTCTCCCCTCTCAACTCACTCTCCTACCTCTCCCCTCTCATCTCACTGTCATACCTCTCTCCTCTCATCTCACTCGCCTGCACTCACCAACATCTCCCCTCTCATCTCACTCTACCTCCCCCATCTCATCTCACTCGCCTGCACTCTCCTACCTCTCCCCTCTCAGCTCACTCTCATACCTCTCCCCTCTCAGCTGACTCTCATACCTCTCCCCTCTCAGCTCACTCTCCTACCTCTCCCCTCTCAGCTCACTATCCTACCTCTCCCCTCTCATCTCACTCTCCTACCTCTCCCCTCTCATCGCACTCTACCTCTCCCCTCTCAGCTCAATCTCCTACCTCTCCCCTCTCAGCTCACTCTACCTCTCCCCTCTAATCTCACTCTTCTACCTCTCAGCTCACTCTCCTACCTCTCCCCTCTCAGCTCACTCTCCTACCTCTCCCCTCTCAGCTCACTCTCCTACCTCTCCCCTCTCGCTACCTCTCCCCTCTCATCTCACTCTACCTCTCCCATCTCACTCGCATGCACTCTCCTATATCTCCCCTCTCATCTCAATCTACTCCCCTCCCCTCATCTCACTCTCCTGCACTCACCTACATCTCCCCTCTCATCTCACTCTACCTCTCCCATCTCATCTCACTCTCCTGCACTCACCTACATCTCCCCTCTCATCTCACTCTACCTCTCCCATCTCATCTCACTCGCCTGCACTCACCTACATCTCCCCTCTCATCTCACTCTAAACCCCTCTCCTCTCATATCACTCGCCTGCACTCTCCTACATCTTCCCTCTCATCTCACTCTCCTTCCTCTCCCCTCTCAGCTCACTTTCCTACCTCTCCCCTCTCAGCTCACTCTCCTACCTCTCCCCTCTCATCTCACTCTCCTTCCCCTCCCCTCTCAGTTCACTCTCCTTCCTCTCCCCTCTCAACTCACTCTCCTACCTCTCCCCTCTCATCTCACTGTCATACCTCTCTCCTCTCATCTCACTCGCCTGCACTCACCAACATCTCCCCTCTCATCTCACTCTACCTCCCCCATCTCATCTCACTCGCCTGCACTCTCCTACCTCTCCCCTCTCAGCTCACTCTCATACCTCTCCCCTCTCAGCTGACTCTCATACCTCTCCCCTCTCAGCTCACTCTCCTACCTCTCCCCTCTCAGCTCACTATCCTACCTCTCCCCTCTCATCTCACTATCCTTCTTCTCCCCTCTCAGCTCACGCTCCTACCTCTCCCCTCTCATCTCACTCTCCGACCTCTCCCCTCTCATCTCACTCTCCTGCACTCTCCCCTCTCAGCTCACTCTCCTACCTCTCCACTCTCATCTCACTCTCCTACCTCTCCCCTCTCATCGCACTCTACCTCTCCCCTCTCATCTCACTCTCCTACATCTCCCCTCTCAGCTCACTTTCCTACCTCTCCCCTCTCAGCTCACTCTCCTACCTCTCCCCTATCAGCTCACTCTCCCACCTCTCCCCTCTCATCTCACTCTCATACCTCTCTCCTCTCAGCTCACTTTCCTACCTCTCACCTCACTCTCCTACCTCTCCCCTCTCATCTCACTCTCCTTCCTCTCCCCTCTCAGCTCACTCTCCTATCTCTCCCCTCTCAACTCACTCTCCTACCTCTCCCCTCTCATCTCACTCTCCTTCCTCTACCCTCTCAGCTCACTCTCCTTCCTCTCCCCTCTCAACTCACTCTCCTACCTCTCGCCTCTCAGCTTACTCTCCTACCTCTCCCCTCTCATCTCATTCACCTACATCTCCCTTCTAATCTCACTCTCCTACCTCTCCCCTCTCAGTTCACTCTCCTACCTCTCCCCTCTCAGCTCACTCTCCTACCTCTCCCCTCTCAGCTCACTCTACCTCTCCCCTCTAATCTCACTCTCCTACCTCTCAGCTCACTCTCCTACCTCTCCCCTCTCAGCTCACTCTCCTACCTCTCCCCTCTCAGCTCACTCTCCTACCTCTCCCCTCTCGCTACCTCTCCCCTCTCATTTCACTCTACCTCTCCCATCTCACTCACATGCACCCTCCTATATCTCCCCTCTCATCTCACTCTACTCCCCTCCCCTCATCTCACTCTCCTGCACTCACCTACATCTCCCCTCTCATCTCACTCTACCTCTACCATCTCATCTCACTCTCCTGCACTCACCTACAACTCCCCTCACATCTAACTCTACCTCTCCCATCTCATCTCACTTGCCTGCACTCACCTACATCTCCCCTCTCATCTCACTCTAAACCCCTCTCCTCTCATATCACTCGCCTGCACTCTCCTAAATCTTCCCTCTCATCTCACTCTCCTTCCTCTCCCCTCTCAGCTCACTTTCCTACCTCTCCCCTCTCAGCTCACTCTCCTACCTCTCCCCTCTCATCTCACTATCCTTCCTCTCCCCTCTCAGCTCACTCTCCTTCCTCTCACCTCTCAACTCACTCTCCTACCTCTCCCCTCTCATCTCACTCACCTACATCTCCCCTCTAATCTCACTCTCCTACCTCTCCCCTCTCAGCTCACTCTCCTACCTCTCCCCTCTCAGCTCACTCTCCTACCTCTCCCCTCTCAGCTCACTCTCCTACCTCTCCCCTCTGATCTCACTCTCCTACCTCTCCCCTCTCAGCTCACTCTCCTACCTCTCCCCTCTCATCGCACTCTACCTCTCCCCTCTCATCTCACTCTCCTACCTCTCTCCTCTCAGCTCACCTTCCGACTTCTCCCCTCTCAGCTCACTCTCCTACCTCTCCCCTCTCAACTCACTCTCCTACGTCTCCCCTCTCATCTCACTGTCATACCTCTCTCCTCTCATCTCACTCGCCTGCACTCACCAACATCTCCCCTCTTATCTCAATCTACCTCTCCCATCTCATCTCACTCGCCTGCACTCTCCTACCTCTCCCCTCTCAGCTCACTCTCATACCTCTCCCCTCTCAGCTGACTCTCATACCTCTCCCCTCTCAACTCACTCTCCTACCTCTCCCCTCTCAGCTTACTCTCCTACCTCTCTCCTATCAGCTCACGTTCCTACCTCTCCCCTCTCATCTCACTCTCCAACCTCTCCCCTCTCATCTCACTCTCCTGCACTCTCCCCTCTCAGCTCACTCTCCTACGTCTCCCCTCTCATCTCACTGTCATACCTCTCTCCTCTCATCTCACTCGCCTGCACTCACCAACATCTCCCCTCTTATCTCAATCTACCTCTCCCATCTCATCTCACTCGCCTGCACTCACCTACATCTCCCCTCTCATCTCACTCTAAACCCCTCTCCTCTCATATCACTCGCCTGCACTCTCCTACATCTTCCCTCTCATCTCACTCTCCTTCCTCTCCCCTCTCAGCTCACTTTCCTACCTCTCCCCTCTCAGCTCACTCTCCTACCTCTCCCCTCTCATCTCACTCTCCTTCCCCTCCCCTCTCAGTTCACTCTCCTTCCTCTCCCCTCTCAACTCACTCTCCTACCTCTCCCCTCTCATCTCACTGTCATACTTCTCTCCTCTCATCTCACTCGCCTGCACTCACCAACATCTCCCCTCTCATCTCACTCTACCTCCCCCATCTCATCTCACTCGCCTGCACTCTCCTACCTCTCCCCTCTCAGCTCACTCTCATACCTCTCCCCTCTCAGCTGACTCTCATACCTCTCCCCTCTCAGCTCACTCTCCTACCTCTCCCCTCTCAGCTCACTATCCTACCTCTCCCCTCTCATCTCACTATCCTTCTTCTCCCCTCTCAGCTCACGCTCCTACCTCTCCCCTCTCATCTCACTCTCCGACCTCTCCCCTCTCATCTCACTCTCCTGCACTCTCCCCTCTCAGCTCACTCTCCTACCTCTCCACTCTCATCTCACTCTCCTACCTCTCCCCTCTCATCGCACTCTACCTCTCCCCTCTCATCTCACTCTCCTACATCTCCCCTCTCAGCTCACTTTCCTACCTCTCCCCTCTCAGCTCACTCTCCTACCTCTCCCCTATCAGCTCACTCTCCCACCTCTCCCCTCTCATCTCACTCTCATACCTCTCTCCTCTCAGCTCACTTTCCTACCTCTCACCTCACTCTCCTACCTCTCCCCTCTCATCTCACTCTCCTTCCTCTCCCCTCTCAGCTCACTCTCCTATCTCTCCCCTCTCAACTCACTCTCCTACCTCTCCCCTCTCATCTCACTCTCCTTCCTCTACCCTCTCAGCTCACTCTCCTTCCTCTCCCCTCTCAACTCACTCTCCTACCTCTCGCCTCTCAGCTTACTCTCCTACCTCTCCCCTCTCATCTCATTCACCTACATCTCCCTTCTAATCTCACTCTCCTACCTCTCCCCTCTCAGTTCACTCTCCTACCTCTCCCCTCTCAGCTCACTCTCCTACCTCTCCCCTCTCAGCTCCCTCTACCTCTCCCCTCTAATCTCACTCTCCTACCTCTCAGCTCACTCTCCTACCTCTCCCCTCTCAGCTCACTCTCCTACCTCTCCCCTCTCAGCTCACTCTCCTACCTCTCCCCTCTCGCTACCTCTCCCCTCTCATTTCACTCTACCTCTCCCATCTCACTCACATGCACCCTCCTATATCTCCCCTCTCATCTCACTCTACTCCCCTCCCCTCATCTCACTCTCCTGCACTCACCTACATCTCCCCTCTCATCTCACTCTACCTCTACCATCTCATCTCACTCTCCTGCACTCACCTACAACTCCCCTCACATCTAACTCTACCTCTCCCATCTCATCTCACTTGCCTGCACTCACCTACATCTCCCCTCTCATCTCACTCTAAACCCCTCTCCTCTCATATCACTCGCCTGCACTCTCCTAAATCTTCCCTCTCATCTCACTCTCCTTCCTCTCCCCTCTCAGCTCACTTTCCTACCTCTCCCCTCTCAGCTCACTCTCCTACCTCTCCCCTCTCATCTCACTATCCTTCCTCTCCCCTCTCAGCTCACTCTCCTTCCTCTCACCTCTCAACTCACTCTCCTACCTCTCCCCTCTCATCTCACTCACCTACATCTCCCCTCTAATCTCACTCTCCTACCTCTCCCCTCTCAGCTCACTCTCCTACCTCTCCCCTCTCAGCTCACTCTCCTACCTCTCCCCTCTCAGCTCACTCTCCTACCTCTCCCCTCTGATCTCACTCTCCTACCTCTCCCCTCTCAGCTCACTCTCCTACCTCTCCCCTCTCATCGCACTCTACCTCTCCCCTCTCATCTCACTCTCCTACCTCTCTCCTCTCAGCTCACCTTCCGACTTCTCCCCTCTCAGCTCACTCTCCTACCTCTCCCCTCTCAACTCACTCTCCTACGTCTCCCCTCTCATCTCACTGTCATACCTCTCTCCTCTCATCTCACTCGCCTGCACTCACCAACATCTCCCCTCTTATCTCAATCTACCTCTCCCATCTCATCTCACTCGCCTGCACTCTCCTACCTCTCCCCTCTCAGCTCACTCTCATACCTCTCCCCTCTCAGCTGACTCTCATACCTCTCCCCTCTCAACTCACTCTCCTACCTCTCCCCTCTCAGCTTACTCTCCTACCTCTCTCCTATCAGCTCACGTTCCTACCTCTCCCCTCTCATCTCACTCTCCAACCTCTCCCCTCTCATCTCACTCTCCTGCACTCTCCCCTCTCAGCTCACTCTCCTACCTCTCCCCTCTCATCGCACTCTACCTCTCCCCTCTCATCTCACTCTCCTACCTCTCCCCTCTCAGCTCACTTTCCTACCTCTCCCCTCTCAGGTCACTCTCCTACTTCTCCCCTCTCAGCTCACTCTCCCACCTCTCCCCTCTCATCTCACTCTCATACCTCTCCCCTCTCATCTCACTCTCCTTCCTCTCCCCTCTCAGCTCACTCTCCTTCCTCTCCCCTCTCAACTCACTCACCTACATCTCCCCTCTCATATCACTCTCCTTCCTCTCCCCTCTCAGCTCACTCTCCTTCCTCTCCCCTCTCAACTCACTCTCCTACCTCTCCCCTCTCAGCTTACTCTCCTACCTCTCCCCTCTCATCTCACTCTCCTACCTCTCCCCTCTCATCTCCCTCTCTTACCTCTCCCCTCTCATCGCACTCTACCTCTCCCCTCTCATCTCACTCTCCTACCTCTCCCCTCTCAGCTCACCTTCCTACTTCTCCCCTCTCAGCTCACTCTCCTACCTCTCCCCTCTCAACTCACTGTCATACCTCTCTCCTCTCATCTCACTCACCTGCACTCACCAACATCTCCCCTCTCATCTCACTCTACCTCTCCCATCTCATCTCATTCGCCTGCACTCTCCTACCTCTCCCCTCTCAGCTCACTCTCATACCTCTCCCCTCTCAGCTGACTCTCATACCTCTCCCCTCTCAACTCACTCTCCTACCTCTCCCCTCTCAGCTTACTCTCCTACCTCTCCTCTCTCAGCTCACGCTCCTACTTCTCCCCTCTCATATCACTCTCCGACCTCTCCCCTCTCATCTCACTCTCCTGCACTCTCCCCTCTCAGCTCACGCTCCTACCTCTCCCCTCTCATCTCACTCTCCTTCCTCTCCCCTCTCAGCTCACTCTCCTTCCTCTCCCCTCTCAACTCACTCACCTACATCTCCCCTCTCATATCACTCTCCTTCCTCTCCCCTCTCAGCTCACTCTCCTTCCTCTCCCCTCTCAACTCACTCTCCTACCTCTCCCCTCTCAGCTTACTCTCCTACCTCTCCCCTCTCATCTCACTCTCCTACCTCTCCCCTCTCATCTCCCTCTCCTACCTCTCCCCTCTCATCGCACTCTACCTCTCCCCTCTCATCTCACTCTCCTACCTCTCCCCTCTCAGCTCACCTTCCTACTTCTCCCCTCTCAGCTCACTCTCCTACCTCTCCCCTCTCAACTCACTCTCCTACGTCTCCCCTCTCATCTCACTGTCATACCTCTCTCCTCTCATCTCACTCACCTGCACTCACCAACATCTCCCCTCTCATCTCACTCTACCTCTCCCATCTCATCTCACTCGCCTGCACTCTCCTACCTCTCCCCTCTCAGCTCACTCTCATACCTCTCCCCTCTCAGCTGACTCTCATACCTCTCCCCTCTCAACTCACTCTCCTACCTCTCCCCTCTCAGCTTACTCTCCTACCTCTCCCCTCTCAGCTCACGCTTCTACCTCTCCCCTCTCATCTCACTCTCCGACCTCTCACCTCTCATCTCACTCTCCTGCACTCTCCCCTCTCAGCTCACTTTCCTACCTCTCCCCTCTCAGGTCACTCTCCTACTTCTCCCCTCTCAGCTCACTCTCCCACCTCTCTCCTCTCATCTCACTCTCATACCTCTCTCCTCTCAGCTCACTTTCAAACCTCTCCCCTCTCACCTCACTCTCATACCTCTCCCCTCTCATCTCAATCTCCTTCCTCTCCCCTCTCAGCTCACTCTCCTTCCTCTCCCCTCTCAACTCACTCTCCTACCTCTCCCCTCTCATATCACTCTCCTTCCTCTCGCCTCCCAGCTCACTCTCCTTCCTCTCCCCTCTCAGCTCACTCTCCTACCTCTCCCATCTCAGCTCACTCTACCTCTCCCCTCTAATCTCACTCTCCTACCTCTCAGCTCACTCTCCTACCTCTCCCCTCTCAGCTCACTCTCCTACCTCTCCCCTCTCGCTACCTCTCCCCTCTCATCTCACTCTACCTCTCCCATCTCACTCGCATGCACTCTCCTACATCTCCCCTCTCATCTCACTCTACTCCCCTCTCATCTCACTCTACTGCACTCACCTACATCTCCCCTCTCATCTCACTCTACCTCTCCCATCTCATCTCACTCTCCTGCACTCACCTACATCTCCCCTCTCATCTCACTTTACCTCTCCCATCTCATCTCACTCGCCTGCACTCACCTACATCTCACCTCTCATCTCACTCTACTCCCCTCTCCTCTCATATCACTCGCCTGCACTCTCCTACATCTTCCCTCTCATCTCACTCTCCTACCTCTCCCCTCTCAGCTCACTCTCCTACCTCTCCCCTCTCAGCTCACTCTCCTACCTCTCCCCTCTCAGCTCACTCTCCTACCTCTCCCCTCTCAGCTCACTCTCCTACCTCTCCCCTCTCAGCTCACTCTCCTACCTCTCCCCTCTCAGCTCACTCTCCTACCTCTCTCATCTCACTCTCCTTCCTCTCCCCTCTCAGCTCACTCTCCTTCATCTCCCCTCTCAACTCACTCTTCTACCTCTCCCCTCTCATCTCACTCTCCTTCCTCTCCCCTCTCATCTCACTCACCTACATCTCCTCTCTAATCTCACTCTCCTACCTCTCCCCTCTCAGTTCACTCTCCTACCTCTCCCCTCTCAGCTCACTCTCCTTCCTCTCCCCTCTCAACTCACTCTCGTACCTCTCCCCTCTCAGCTTACTCACCTACATCTTCCCTCTAATCTCACTCTCTTACCTCTCCCCTCTCAATTCACTCTCCTACCTCTCCCCTCTCAGCTCACTCTCCTACCTCTCAGCTCACTCTCCTACCTCTCCCCTCTCAGCTCACTCTCCTACCTCTCCCCTCTCAGCTCACTCTCCTACCTCTCCTCTCTCGCTACCTCTCCCCTCTCATCTCACTCTACCTCTCCCATCTCATCTCACTCTCTGCACTCACCTACATCTCCCCTCTCATCTCACTCTACCCCTCCCATCTCATCTCACTCTCCTGCACTCACCTACATATCCCCTCTCATCTCACTCTACCTCTCCCATCTCATCTCACTCACCTGTACTCACCTACATCTCACCTCTCATCTCACTCTCCTTCCTCTCCCCTCTCAGCTCACTTTCCTACTTCTCCCCTCTCAGCTCACTCTCCTACCTCTCCCCTCTCCCCTCTCAGCTCACTCTCCTACCTCTCCCCTCTCAGCTCACTCTCCTACCTCTCCCCTCTCAGCTCACTCTCCTACCTCTCCCCTCTCAGCTCACTCTCCTACCTCTCCCCTCTCAGCTCACTCTCCTACCTCTCCCCTCTCATCTCACTCTCCTTCCTCTCCCCTCTCAGCTCACTCTCCTTCCTCTCCCCTCTCAACTCACTCTCCTACCTCTCCCCTCTCATCTCACTCTCCTTCCTCTCCCCTCTCATCTCACTCACCTACATCTCCTCTCTAATCTCACTCTCCTACCTCTCCCCTCTCAGTTCACTCTCCTACCTCTCCCCTCTCAGCTCACTCTCCTTCCTCTCCCCTCTCAACTCACTCTCCTACCTCTCCCCTCTCAGCTTACTCTCCTACCTCTCCCCTCTCATCTCACTCACCTACATCTCCCCTCTAATCTCACTCTCCTACCTCTCCCTTCTCAGCTCATTCTACCTCTCCCCTCTAATCTCACTCTCCTACCTCTCAGCTCACTCTCCTACCTCTCCCCTCTCAGCTCACTCTCCTACCTCTCCCCTCTCAGCTCACTCTCCTACCTCTCTCCTCTCGCTACCTCTCCCCTCTCATCTCACTCTACCTCTCCCATCTCACTCGCATGCACTCTCCTACATCTCCCCTCTCATCTCACTCTACTCCCCTCCCCTCTCATCTCACTCTCCTGCACTCACCTACATCTCCCCTCTCATCTCACTCTACCTCTCCCATCTCATCTCACTCTCCTGCACTCACCTACATCTACCTTCTCATCTCACTCTACCTCTCCCATCTCATCTCACTCGCCTGCACTCACCTACATCTCCCCTCTCATATCACTCTCCTTCCTCTCCCCTCTCAGCTCACTCTCCTTCCTCTCCCCTCTCAACTCACTCTCCTTCCTCTCCCCTCTCAGCTCACTTTCCTACCTCTCCCCTCTCAGCTCACTCTCCTACCTCTCCCCTCTCATCTCACTCTCCTTCCCCTCCCCTCTCAGTTCACTTTCCTTCCTCTCCGCTCTCAACTCACTCTCCTACCTCTCCCCTCTCATCTCACTCTCCTACCTCTCCCCTCTTTGCTCACTCTCCTACCTCTCCCCTCTCAGCTCACTCTCCTACCTCTCCCCTCTCAGCTCACTCTCCTACCTCTCCCCTCTCAGCTCACTCTCCTACCTCTCCCCTCTCAGCTCACTCTCCTACCTCTCCCCTCTCATCTCACTCTCCTTCCTCTCCCCTCTCAGCTCACTCTCCTACCTCTCAGTTCACTCTCCTACCTCTCCCCTCTCGCTACCTCTCCCCTCTCATCTCACTCTACCTCTCCCATCTCATCTCACTCGCCTGCACTCTCCTACATATCCCCTCTCATCTCACTCTACCTCTCCCATCTCATCTCACTCGTCTGCACTCTCCTACCTCTCCCCTCTCAGCTCACTCTCCTACCTCTCCCCTTTCAGCTCACTCTCCTACCTCTCCCCTCTCTCACTATCCTACCTCTCCCCTCTCAGCTCACGCTCCTACCTCTCCCCTCTCATCTCACTCTCCTACCTCTCCCCTCTCATCTCACTCTCCTACCTCTCCCCTCTCATCTCACTCTCCTACCTCTCCCCTCTCAGCTCACTTTTCACCTCTCCCCTCTCAGCTCACTCTCCTACCTCTCCCCTCTCAGCTCATTCTCCTACCTCTCCCCTCTCATCTCACTCTCATACCTCTCCCCTCTCAGCTCACTCTCCTACCTCTCCCCTCTCAGCTCACTCTCCTACCTCTCCCCTCTCAGCTCCCTCTCCTACCTCTCCCCTCTAATCTCACTCTCCTACCTCTCAGTTCACTCTCCTACCTCTCCCCTCTCAGCTCACTCTCCTACCTCTCCCCTCTCAGCTCACTCTCCTGCCTCTCCCCTCTCAGCTCACTCTCCTACCTCCCCCCTCTCGCTACCTCTCCCCTCTCATCTCACTCTACCTCTCCCATCTCATTTCACTCGCCTGCACTCTCCTACATCTCCCCTCTCATTTCACTCTACTCCCCTCCCCTCTCATCTCACTCTCCTGCACTCACCTACATCTCCCCTCTCATCTCACTCTACCTCTCCCATCTCATCTCACTCGCCTGCACTCTCCTACATCTCCCCTCTCATCTCACTCTACTCCCCTCCCCTCTCATCTCACTCTCCTGCACTCACCTACATCTCCCCTCTCATGTCACTCTACCTCTCCCATCTCGTCTCACTCGCCTGCACTCACCTACATCTTCACTCTCATCTCACTCTACTCCCCTCCCCACACTCTCCTACCTCTCCCCTCTAATCTCCATCTACTCCCTTCCACGCACTATGCTCTAAATCTCCCCTCTCATTTCATCAAGGTCAAGTTTGCCAGCATTACGGTGCACATTTGCCAGATAAGCATAAGCTCTCCTCCCCCCAACTCTCGTTCCCCGCCCACTCACTTTTGAAACCCTTAAAGCGGTTGCATTTGGAGGCTTGCCCTCTTTTCTCTCCGCCTGATAAAGACGACTTGTGTTGCGATAGAAACGCCGTGGGTTTTTTGCTTTATTTTTAATTTTATTATTTTTATTTTATTTTCTATCTACGTTGCTTTACCGAAATAACCAATAATATTAATTCCTGCAGTCACGAGAGATTGAAATAAAAATGTATTTAAAAGAGTAAAACCACATAACATCACTCCCCTAATGACAGATCACACTTGACTGTGCAAATAGTGCCTTTATGATCACCTTGCTATGTGAATACAAAATATAGTGAATTATTATTATAAAGTACACAGCTTCCACAGACCTGCCAAGTTGGCGAGAAGTTACCTACCTCGCCTGGTATATAAGAAGTTCGTGGGTACGATCCCAACCCTTGACGCCTGTATATTTGGCGATTGCATGTTCTCCCCGTTGTTGCGTGAATTTATCTCTGGGGTTTCCTGTTTAGAGTATTTGGCTGGTATCAATTTCCATATCAGCCACTGCATTGAGCTATCATGTGTAGCCAGGTCGCTTTAAAAAAAAGAGCTATATAGCTCAGTGGGTCTTACTTGGTAAAATAAAAAAATTGTTTTTATAGTTTTGCATTTTCCCTGGAGGTGAACCAATTTATTCGGTGAACACTGAACCTCCTGACAACCAGACGAAAGACCTCAGGATGCAGCGACCACTCGCCGGGATCCAGTCTCCCAACTCAGCCAATCAGCAGTCTGGTTGTTAACTCTGGCAAGTGCCGAGCTAGCAGCTTTTGTTGCTTGTGAAGAGGAGTCGGAGAATAGTTGAAGCACTTCTTTAATTCACCAACGCACAGCAACACTCGTTCCAAAACCAACCCCGAACACACGTCCCACAGCCCCCTTTAACCTCTCCATCTCCGCCCTCGATCCCAATACACATTCACGTCTGGCGCCTCTGGACCGGGTGACGGCACTGCCCTTTAACCCCTGACCCCCGTCTAGCGTATTCCCGCGCGTGTGATTGGTGCGTGTTATCGTGAGAGCGGAGATGTCGTGTCTGCGTGGTGCGTGTGCGTAAGGGTTGCTCGCAAGGTCCCTTATACTTGTTCTCCGCTCAAGAGGCGAGATGACTCGCGCATTAGCTTGTTGAACTGCGGGTAGCCCTGTTCGTTCACCATGGCCAACGCGGTCATGTTATCGCAGTGTTCCAAGACATTTCCCTATCACTGCTGCTTCAATGATAGCTGTATTGCTCTGAGTTCACGGAGAATAATATTCTCCTCCTCTTTCCTCTGCTGACAATTTGTCATGCAATGTCCAACTGTGGCAAAATGCTCCCCATTCGTACAGACGTGCATCTGTCTCTACTGCTATCTGCTCTTTGAAGAAGCCTAAAGGGATTCCTTCCTGCAGTCCCCTCTCTTTTCGAACACGCTGTTGTCATCCCTCTCCTCAAGAAGCCAGCCTTTAATCTGAACTACCTTACAATTATTACACAATCTGCAATCTATCCTTTCCTTCCAAGATTCTCGAGAGTGTGGTTGACTCTCAATTCCAACACCGTTTACTTTCATAATCGAGGTTTTTGGGTTAGATCACGTAAATATCATTGTGTCGTTAACTCACCGCTATCCAACACAGCCAATTGGTAAGGTTTTCCACATGAACAAAACGTGACAATTAGTTACTATTTAAGCACACTCGTGTGTTGGAGAATGCACCCAAATACTTTGATTATGAATATTTGTCGTGAAAGCCTACGTGTCAAATTAACCGTTTATTTTTTCTATATCTCATTGACCCTTTCCATTCTGCTTTTTTGGTTTTAGCACAACACTGATACTTATATATTAATGCCTTGGTAAAGTTGGCAAATTATTTATTGACTACCCCTGACACTGGCTACTCCAGCATTCCAGTTATAATCGACCGGAGTCCTGATTTTGTTCCTGCTTGAATACAGTAATTGGAAAATGCTATGGGGGTTAATGGCTCTGCACGATGTTGGATTAGATAATTTTTATTTAATCGAAAACAATTTCTTAGCCTGGTTGGCTCTCAGTCTGCAACTAGAACAGTTTGTTTTCGCGTCCCCCAAGGCTCTGTCCTAGGTGCGTACCGCACATTGCTTACACGGCTTACTACGATGGCATGAGATAATGGGGCTTTAAATGGCAAAGTGTGGGCGTATTGCGCTATGTGAGACGGCCTTCACCAATTGGTTCAGCTGTTAATAACAAACCAAAACACCATTGATATTATAGGTTCACTCTGCACATCTGAGTGCAGATGTGCCGTGTTTCTTTCTACAGACCTGCACTTACAGGGTGTAATAACATCTGAACTCCTTCAGGTAGAAGGTAACCCAGTGACGCGTCGTCGAGATGTCGAAGGCAAGCTAGCGATGACACGGGGCGTGGAGGATCCGCTCGGGCACTGCTGTAGAATGCCTCCAACTGCCCTAACTGTCACGACCGTCAGAATGTCTGCAAGAGCTTGAATGAGTTCCTTCAAGAAAAGGTGCTTCAATCAGGCTGTGATTGGGGGAGGGTGGAGTGGGGAGCAAATGCCTTCGAGTTAATGTCCCCAATAACTAACAATAACTATTTTCACTTTAGCAATTATAGCAAGTGTTAAGAGAATAACGTATCGTGGACAGTTGGAACACAATTACAATCTTAATAAAAAATTTGGTTTTGGGGAACGTTAAAGCAGCAACAGTGTAGAAAGAATAATCACAAACAAAAGTTAAACTTGTTTGCCATCAGTTACTCAATTGCAACTAAAAAGTTATGGCCACGATTGACTGGCCGGCGGTATGAATAATTCAAGTTTCAAGTTTTCAAGTTCATTTATTAGGTATAGTCCTGTGAGCCATTCGGCTCTTGAATCTGGTGCAACCGCAAAAAAAACAAAAAACAAAAACATGAACAAAAACATCTTAAAGTGAATATGTGACTGAGTGCAAATAGAAAAAACACCGTACACCAACGCTGTGTGCAAAAATCCCAGTGGGATGCAAGACAAACAACCAACAACAACCACAAGACAACTTAGATTTAGGCCATCAGTGTAACTCTGTACTACAACAAACAAACATGGCTAAACCAATACACTTTTCAAAATCACCAAAATAAAGCCATGAAAGCAATGAAACAGTGATCATAGGAACTGTGACGGAATTTTCACAATAAATGGCATAAACAACATGTACTACCACAACCCTGCAGCCATAGCTGGCTGCATGAGTCACTCCACAACAGCAGGAGCATCAATCGGAGTATTCTAATTTTTCAATGCACCTTTAAGATCAGCACACTAAATCAAAAACACAGGTCATACTTTGTAGCGATCATTCGGAGCGAAACATTTTATTTTAGGCCACTGAATAGCACTGGCAGCTAGGGGTGTACAATTCCTCTAGAGCAGTTTTGAGTGAAGATCTCATAGGTAAAGTCACGTAGAAGGGAAGTAACAAAATAATAAAAAATAAAACATAATAAAATTATTCTCACGACGTTTCGGCCACAACGCAAGCAGCCGTCCTCAGGTGAAACCAGGTCTGTTGAGGCGACAGCGTCTGAATGAAACAGCACACGTGCTTGGAGCATATATATAAGCTGGGTTGGAAGGGGGGGGGAAAGGGCGCAGGATTAATGCACGGGCATAAGTAGTACTAATCACATACCTGCATTTCCCATATCCCCTCCCTTGGATGCTGCTAATCCTGCATAATGCACGGACATAAGTAGTACTAATCACATACCTGCATTTCCCATAAATATGCTAAATTCCTCTTGATATGCAAATTCTTTTGTCAAGGCGCCCTTTCCCCCCCCCTTCCAACCCAGCTTATATATGCTCCAAGCACGTGTGCTGTTTCATTCAGACGCTGTCGCCTCGACAGACCTGGTTTCACCTGAGGACGGATGCTTGCGTTGTGGCCGAGACGTCGTGAGAATTATTTTATTATGTTTTATTTTTATTATTTTATTACTTCCCTTCTACGTGACTTTACCGAAAGAACCAAGAAGATGAATCCCTGCAGTCACGAAAGCTTTAAATCGAAATCTCATAGGTAGTGACTCAAGTTTCAATTTATTGGCAACAGGTCAAATTTGTTCTTTGAAACAGAGAGGAGATCCAGCAGGTAATCTGCGGATTTTTTTGTAAGTACATCATGAATAAATAAGATCTGGTGCACAAGCCGTCGAACATTCAGAGATGTTAAGTTTGAACCAATGTAGGGATCACAGTGGTGAGTCCTATATGGGCAGTTCAATGCAAATCTTAAGGCCGAGTGATACATTGAGTCAAGCTTCTTCAGTACAGTACTTGGGGCTGAATTATACACAATGTCACAGTAATCAAGTAGAGGCAGTATGGTAGCTTTTAGCAATTTCAAACGGAACATAGGGGGGAAGCAGTGCTTGTGTCGATATAGAAAACCAATTTTAATTTTTGTCTTTTTCCAAATATAATCAATGTGATCTTCAAATTTCAGTTTTGAATCCAGGATGACCCCAAGATACTTATAGATCTTGACTTGCTCTATTTGATCATTATTTAAGGAATGTAATTGGGGGAAAATAACTTCCCGCTTTAGTCCTGGTGAGAAGCATAGCACCTTGGTTTTGGTAGGATTTAGGACTAGTTTAAGAGCAACTAGCTGATGTTGTAGTTTGTTAAAATCACTCTGGAGCTTAGCAATCACGTCATCCGGAGAGCGGCCAGCAGTAAGCAGTAAAAATTGCCATTGCATTCACTGCACAACAGCTAAGCTGGTTGATATTCAAGAATGCCTTGCACTATATTTTTCCAGAAAGAATGGGCTTCAATTAATTTCATGCACTGCCAGTACAAACATCAGTAGCATCTATTTCTCTGTTTGAGTTTTACATAACCACCTTTTCAAATATTTTAAGGAAATTGAAAAAAGTGCTTGCGTATAAATTGCCTTCCAAACCGACACGTGCCGCCGGCGGAGGAGGACGAGGGAGAGACGGTGGCGGCCCTGCGGCAGTACCCGAGGATCCCGCGGGAAGCGGAGCGCCGACCCCGGCGATGGGCACCTCGCGAGGCAGGAGATCATTCTCGGGTCAACGACAACATCATCTGCCACCGCTGCGGCCGGGAGGGACACATCGCCCGAGGATGCCGCAGCAGGACGAGTGCGATGGGGACGACCAGCCGGGATCATAAGCCTCGGTCCGCGGCCGTTCCGACTTAGGCGAGTGCTGACACCTCGGACACCCGGCCGGAACCATACACGCCATGTTCACCCCACAGGCTAGGATTCCCACTGACAGTCCGGGCCCGTGGCTGGACATGGTTAAAAAGTGGCGTCGGTTGGCCAGAAAGATGGTGGCGGCCACGGGTGGAACGTCCGTGTTGGTAGGCTCGGTGGCAGGGGTTAGCGTCCACCTGTTGGTCGACACGGGTGCGTCGGTCAGCATCATTTCCCTGCGTATCTTTGACTTGTTACCAGAGGGACAGCGTCGTCTTGCGCCGATGCAGGCCAGATACATAGCTGCAAATGGGGGAAGTATGGGGATAGTGGGCCAAGTGGTAGTGCCGTTCCGCATCGGGGAACTGGAGGTACGTGCTCCTGTACTGGTCTCCAGTGTACTCATGGTTCCCTGCTTGCTGGGCACGGACCTGTTGGGTCTCATGCCCCTGTGCATTCTGACAGACGAAGGCTGCATTGAGAACCCGTCGGGGGTCGCTTGTATTTCTTGCGCCCAGATGGGGAACCGAAGCAGCTTCCGCGAGTTCAGGCGCTGGTCAGGACTACGGTCTCGATCCCGCTTGGTGCACAGACCTTGGTCCCGCTCCGATATCGTACCCCGCTCGTCACTTCCCAGTCGGATGCACCGCTCATTGTCTCCGCAGTGTCATCGGTGGTGGGTCGCCATTGTTTAGCAGCAGCTGACACGCTCGTGCGCAGGAATCAGCCTCTGTTCATGCAGGTCCTCAACACGGCCAACACCCCCGTAACAATTCAGGAAGGGACTTTGTTCGCAAATGTCAGTCCCATGCATTCGAACCCTGAGGCACACACCATCAACAATGTGCAATTGGACGGGCCGTCGGCCGGCGCAGAGGACAC
Organism: Lampetra fluviatilis; assembly: GCF_964198595.1. NCBI lineage: Eukaryota > Metazoa > Chordata > Hyperoartia > Petromyzontiformes > Petromyzontidae > Lampetra > Lampetra fluviatilis. The sequence continues at coordinate 11,896,787 of NC_136301.1, read as the reverse complement.
AGCATGGATAGACGCGCTCTTGGCACAGAACACCGATCTGTCGCCAAAGGAATCAGGGGAGCTCAGAGCCTTGTTGAGTGACTTCGCAGAAGTGTTCAGTCAGGGTCCCTACGATGTTGGTCGCACGACGCTCATGGAGCACATCAAAACGGGCGATGCGCCACCCATTCGACAGAACTCCTATAGGATGGGTCCTAGGGAGAAGGAGCATGTGCACCAGGCAGTGCAGGAGATGATGGATGTAGACATCATATCGCCATCGACGAGTCCGTGGGTGGTGCCGGTTGTATTGGTTAAGAAATCAGACGGATCCTTGCGTTTTTGCGTAGACTTCAGGCGGCTGAACAAAGTTACCTTGGCGGACGCTTACCCGCTCCTGCGCATAAACGACTCATTGGATGCCCTTGCAGGAGCGAACATTTTCTTCACATTAGACCTTTTGGCAGGATTCTGGCAGCTACCACTAGATGCCGAATCGAGCCCGAAAACGGCATTCAGAACGCCTCAAGGTCTCTATCATTTTAACTGTTTGCCGATGGGTTTACAGACGGCTCCCGCCACTTTCCAGCGATTGATGGAGCTGGTGCTCGCTGGATTGCAGTGGGAGTCATGCCTCATCTATCTCGACGATGTGATCGTGTTCGCTCGCACATTCGAGGAGCACTTAACCCGGTTGCGACAGGTGTTTTCGAAAATCCGGGATGCCAAGCTCAAATTAAAACCCTCCAAGTGCTATTTGGTTCGCTCCTCCGTTAAATACCTGGGGCATGTTGTAAATGCGTCGGGAGTCGCGACGGATCCCGACAAAACGGCATGCATCCATCATTGGCCAACAACCCTGTGATGCCGCCGCCGTGAAGCCGCTCTGCGGGCGACTCATCTACGACCTCGCCACCACCAAGCGACGGGGCCGACACTGCTTCCCCCTCACCGCCCCCCACATAAACACACCCTCACACATTTCCCCCTCATAGAGCTCCGAGGGGAGGTCACCTGGCCGACAGGTTTTCACCCAGAAGCCCTCTCATAAGGATAATCTTCACGGTTTCCTGCGGCCAGGGAATTGGGCGATCTCCCCCGATGCTAACTCGCACCGCGGCGCTGTGACTTGGGTTGAGATTACATGGTCACGGTGGGGGCTATCCAGCCACCACGGTTAAAACGCACCCCACACACGGATCGGCAGGCAGGTAGGGGGGTGCAGCCACGGACGGCGGGGAAACCAGGGTGGGCGGCTGATTAGGCCCTCGGATCAGCGACGGCTTCCTTTGATGTGGGTTACCCATAAAAGGGCGACACAGAAAGGTAAAAGGTCTCTTGCTCCTAAAGTCAGCGCTCGGGACGGTCCCCAGTTCGGCCACTCGAACGTCCGTGCGACGCGTCGAGGTGTGCAGAGAGGACGAGCCCGCCGGAGCGCCGTACGCATCGAACTGTGAGTAAGAGGAAAGAGAGTATTGGGATTTAGTCTAAAGAAACCGAAACAGCTTAGAACCCATCAAATTAGATAAATCGGGTACAGACTCTCGGGAAATAGTGTAGGCCTGCCTTGCCGATTCCTACTGACTCGACAGTGGTTCACAGTCGGCCGGTAATAAATCATTAATAACTAATCACAGCCTCGTGTGGTTTTGACGAGCGTGTGAAAGCACGTGGTGCTGTGTGTATGTACGCTCACCGCGTGTGTGGTCAGTGCTCCATGGGTGTGCGCTTCATCTTGCTGCTGCGGACCCCCGCACTGCGTACGGACTAACTCCCCTTGCGAACGTCTGTCTCACAGCCCTTTAAACCCCCCGTAACGAAAGCCCCAATCGGCAACGCGGACGCGAGCAACGTCATTCGCCCTCCGACCTCTGACCCCCCGTTCAGAGCGTGTGATTGCTGTGCGGGGCTGTATGAGGGGAGGCGTCGCGTCTGACTGGCGGAGAGACAACGAAGTCTTTACAGGCGACCGTGAGCCGGCGATGAGCCATGCCCCTTTTGCGAACTCACGGGGGTGCGACCCAAGGAGGAGAGCCGGCGGGCGACAGCCCTTATCCCGCGAGCGATGAGCCCAGCGGCGGCAGCAGCTGCTCACACACGAGTGAGGGATCGGGAGACGGGAGAACCCTTGCGGCCGGTGCCCAGCAGGGAGAGGCCGTGGGGGCCAGCGGCCTCAACAACCCACGTCCGTGCCTGAAGTCCGCAGATTCGTGGGGTTTGTTTCTTATTACCGCCGTTTCGTCGAGAACTTTGCAACCATCGCTAAGCCCTTGCATGCGCTCATGGCGAAGGGACAGTTGTTTCATTGGGGCCAGCCAGAGACTGATGCCTTCTTGACACTGCGCCAGCGGTTGACAGAAGCGCCGCCCCTGCCATATTGACTCAGAAAACTATCGCCCAATTTCAAACCTGAGAATGATTTCAAAGATCATAGAGCGCCTTTTTCTGAAGCAGTTATTTCCCCACGTCGCTGCAACAGGCATATTCAACCCGTTGATGTCGGCATACCAGAAGTTCTACAGGACTGAAACGGCTCTACTAAAGATCACGTTTGACCTCTACAAGATCATAGATGATTGGTGGCCGAAGCGTTGGTTGGTCTCGATCTTTTAACCACCTTCCACATCATTGACCATGAGATACTCATCGGGCGGCTAAGGTCAAGGTTCGGTGTATCAGGTACAGAACTGGGATGGATTGAACCATACCTAAATGGTCGATCACAGTACATCAAGCTGGGTAATGAACAGTCATCGCCTATGACATGCCTAGTTAGCGGACCACAGGGGCCTGTCCTTGTGCCCTTCCTATTTCAATATTTGTCTCTCTGATCGCTGATGTCATGTCAACGCATGACGTCAAGTTCCATCAAAATCTTGATGATACACAATTGTACACCGCAATGAAGTCAAGTTTGATACGGAGAGCCTCGGTAACCTTGAAGATTGCACACGAGGATTTCGTTTCGTGAAAACCACACGAAACAAAATGCTGCTTAATGCAGCAAAATCGGAAGTCTGCTGGTTGGCACTCGGGCTCCGGATTCAGTTTTCTACTCGTTTAAAGAGCATACTCGACCAAAATATGTAATTTGATCGCCACGTGCAAAATAGTCAGGTCCTGCAACTTTAATATCAGGGCTCTACGACACATTTGGTCACTATTAAGTCGTGACATAGCCAACATGGTGGCGTGCAGCATAGTATCGATAAGGTTGTCACTCACTACTCAAAGGGGCGTCTGGAAAAAAACATTTGCAAGCTGCAGCAGGTACAGAATTATTTGGCACATGTTGTGACGGGTACTGCACAATCCTACCATGTCTGTACGGTGCTCGCCGAGCTGCATTGGTTTCCAGTTGCTGAACAAATACATTATGTCGTGCCAAGTTGGCAGACCACAGGGGTACGTCCTTGGGCCCTTGCTATTTTCAACATATATCTCTCCGATCACAGATGTTATCTCATCGCTTGACATCAAGTTCCATCAATATGCTGATGGTACACAATTGTACACCGCAGTGAAGTCAAAGTTATATATGGAGAGCCTCCAAAACCTCCAAGATTGAACGTGAGCAATGCTCGTGTTGTTTACATGACAAGAAATTCTGCTTAATCCAGCAAAATCGGAGAATCTGCTGGTTGTCACTCAGGCTGAGGCAAAAACATTTGTGGTAGGATCACGTGTGGCACCTCCGATTAGCACGGTTGGCGACATATAGTGCGAAATAAGTTCAACATACATACGCACGTGGCAGTTGCAGACTCCAGGATTCAGTTTTCTACTCATCTAAAGAGCCTCGGCACCATACTTGACCAGAATGTCGATTGATCACCACGTGCAATTTTCATATAAAGGCTCTCCAACACATTTGGCCAATTGACATAGCCAGTACGGTGCCATTTAGTAATTGTATTGCCAAAGGTCGATTATTGAAACTCACTACTCTACAGGACGTCTGGCAAAAACATTACCAAACTGCAGCGTGTACAAAATTATTTGGCATGTGTCGTGACGGGTACTGCAAAATCCAAACATGTCCGTCTGGTGCTCGCTGAGCTGCATTGACTTCAAGTTGCTGAACGAATACAATATAAGGTCGCACTCATTATACACAAAGTGCTTGCCACAAATGAACCACAACAACTTGCTGATCTCATCGAGGAGCATCACGTAAACTCTGGTTATCCTCGCAGCAGCATTTGGCTATTCATTGAACAAAGACGGTCCCCGCATCGCGTGCTTTCAAATGCGTTTCTGCGGCCGCCTGGAACATTCTTACTTCCGATATTAGGAAGTCACTGAAGGTATGCACTTTGAAATATAGATTGGAAACTAATTTATTTATAGCTGCTTTTTGTGTTTAGTTTGTTGTTCTTTCCCCACACCTCTGATTAGCACAGTTGGCTACGTACGGTGCAAAATAAGTTCCACATGGCCCCGTTTTTACCATTTTTCAATTAGGTCTCAATTTTCACTGTTATACTGATGACACTCAAAATTAAACGCACTGCAAATCGAATATTTTTAATTCACTCTCTGCTCATCGTTTTCAATTGTCAAGAGATGGAATGTAGTCCAACTTTCTCCAACTGAATGGGGGTGGGGCTAAAACGGAGGTTATTATCGGGTCTCGCTGATGATTGATGGTCATAACATACACCCTGTACAGGAAGTCAGCCTCAAATGAAGGGACTTGTGGCAGACGCTTGATGGCTTTAGCTCCGGCCGCACAGTGTGCGTAGTAGGGACCTCGTACCCAGTGCTGTCATCTCCTGCTGAGCTGCGATGACCCGGTGGCCAGGCGATGCAGGGACATCTGCTTTGCCTGGCCACTCCCTTGCCCAGCGCTGTCTCCGGGTTGCCTCTTTAGGGGAAGCCACTATCTAATGGGCTGCTTGCTGCACTGCCTCATTCTCGCAAAGAGCGAGGTGGCCTCCTACTACGCTGTCTTCCCCATCTTTCTACACGATGTTCTTGGTTACCAAACTCCCAAGTCTCCAGAGTCGTCTATCCTCCCTGTCCCATGAGGGCAACGTGCTGCACTGGGCATTCCTCCAGAATGTGACCATGCCCGAGGAAATTGAAGCACTGATAAGACTATGGAACACAATTTTTGTTCCTAGGTAGTAAGTGTTATTACGTAATTGCTTATGCCTAAAAAGTATAGCAAATGGCTATTATTCCTCACAAACTTTGCTTTTGTGACCAGGGCAGTGATATTTAGAAATTTACCTATTTTCAATGAGAAAACGGGCAAATGTGTCGTTTCGTTCACATAACGTCAGAAAAAAACAACATATGAATCGAAATTAACATGTATTTATACTAAAGTAATACAAAAATGACTAAAAAAGATTTATAAGCGAGTAGTTTTTTGAGATTTATGACTATACTGTAAATCACTTTCACGAATCAGCCCCCAAACGTAGTCTCCCATCATATTCTCGTTATACTGTCCTTGGTAGCGGCGTTCAAAATCCAGGATATCCTGGTGGAAGCGCTCGCCTTGCTCCTCCGAGTCCGCTCCCATGTTCTCCTTGAATTTATCAGGATGAGCAACAAGGATATGGACTTTGAGGGACATCCTAAAACCCATTGTGCCGTAGTTCTTCACCAGGTTCTCAACGAGCACCACATAGTTTTCGACCTTGTGATTGCCCAGGAAGCCACAAACCACTGCGACAAAGCTGTTCCAAGCCACTTTCTCCTCACTAGTGTAATGAGCGACTTCCACGACACGTCGTGCAGAGGGCACTTATTTTTATTACTCACACCGAGTACAATACTAAATATTCACGTCGATACTGGCTACACAGCCGATCACTCGGCGTGGTGCCATCACCCTCACTCGGCTACGCCGCTGCCTGGCGGCATGACGATGGTCCGCTCCCCCTTATATCTCCCCAGATGTGGCTAAGTCCTGCCTCCAGCCACACCCTCTCGTGGAACTTTCGAGCAGGTTCCTGGAGTATCTCGGCTCACCCCACCTTTGTCCCAGATACATCTCCTTCTCTGATTATTTGTAACCGTGCCTGTGATTCCCCTTCCAGGCCAGCAGGTGTCACCCTGTCATTACACGAGTGAGCTTCTTGGGGAATTCATTGCACTCCAGGATCTTCTTTATCTGTGGTCCGATGAAGACACCGGCTTTGACCTTTGCCTCAGACAGCTTAGGGAAAAAGTCTTAAATGTACTTGAAGGCTGCCGACTCCTTATCTACAGCTCTGACAAATTGTTTCATAAGGCCCAATTTGATGTGCAGTGGTGGCATCAGCACCTTCCGGGGGTCCACCAGTGGCTCTCACATGACGTTGTTCCTCCCCACAGAGAACTCGGTCTGCTGTGGCCAGTCCCGCCTGTGGTAGTGCACCTTGGTGTCCCTACTGTCCCAAAGGCAAAGATAGCAGGGAAACTTGGTAAAACCACCTTAGAGACCCATCAGGAATGCCACCATTTTCAAGTCTCCGATGACCTCCCAGCCATACTCATCATACTTCAAGCCGTCCAGCAAGGTCTTGATGCTGTTGTAATCATATTTAAGGTGAGCTAGGGGAAGAGACGGGTACTTGTTACCATTTATGGAATGTTCTAGAAAATAGGTAAATTTCAAAATACTATCCTGGTTACAAAAGCAAAGTTTGTGGGGAATAATAGCTATTTTCTGTACTTTTGAGGCATAACCAATTAGGAAATAACACTTACTATGCAGGAGCAAAAAACATAAAAAAAAGTGTTACAGTGCAATGCGCAATCTCAGCAGTTTTCAGCGCACGTGGCCATATTCTATTAAATAAAAACCATCACCTCTGTACAGCGCTTTCATTTAACTTGGATCATTTAACTTGGTTTGTAGCAGAGGGAGCCAAACATTCCAATAGATGAAAATTATTAATTTGGGATTACACACAGCAGCAACATTGCCGAACTGCAAAAACTTGGCTGGATTTTCCTGAATAAGTTTATCGAGATTCAGTGAGGTTTTCCTGGGTAACAAGCACAATAACAAAAATCAGAACTGGCTGGTTCAAGCATTCATGCATCGCACGGACACCAAATAAAGCGCTTTAATCTTTATCAAGTGATTTTCAAAGAACATTTATTGCCTCCTGATCCACCACCAGTAGCACAGGCCAGCAACTTACGATTGCGTCATCAGTGCTTGTGTAGTGATACTAGGAATAGGAGGCACTCTATTAATTATAAGGGGTAACCATACTTCAGTCAGGACAGCTAACAAACTGCCTGACAACGCTGAGGTGAAGACGGTGACGAAGACTCCAGCAGCCCGACGGGATTCCACTCCAAGCAACAGTCCCGAACCATCGCTCGGGGTCCCCTTTTATCCTCCTGGCGTGGCCTCCCTCTGCCCCCAGCCACGCCCCCCTTCTAGAACCTACTAGTTGGTTCCCAGGCTTACCTCACGTGCCCCCTCTATCACCTTTGCCCTACATCCCGCTCTCTGCTTATCGCATGACCTGCTTGACAGGGCTGCTGCAACCGCAGATCCCTTTCTCTGCCAGCAATCAGCACTATGCTCCATAGGGACCCATTCCATGTCACTACACTTGTAACAAAAAAATCCACTCTCCGAAAAAAACCCAAACTTGACAGGCATAAAATCCCTCCAAACTCCACACAAGAGCAGTTTTAGTACGAGACTCTAGACAAATATATTTTGAGAGAACTCCAAAGTGGGTTTGGAATAAAGCCTCAACTAGTGTAGCATTGGGTTGTGTCCCCAGTTAACTGTGGGTGAGGTCGTTTACAGCTTATGGGTTGGGTACCGGTCAGATCACGTTAATTTACCACTTTATTTGCGAGTGACCGACGTAACATTTTCTTATCTTCTAATTTTGCGTCCACAACTATCTACTCCGTCTTCATAGAACTTTCTAGAAACTGGGCATCACTGTTTCGAACAACTTGAAATGTACGTTTTCACTTTAACTTTAGTCCAATAAATATTTAGACTCACTTACATTACAGCGATGATATAATATAATGAGCAAAGTAGACTTGTCACGTGTGGTTAAACATTTTCCAGAGTTCGTATTTCAGGCCTTTTAGATTTAATGGAAGTTAGTGCATTACCACTGCGAGAATCACAGAATCACCCAAACATGCTATTGAATTTGGTTGTCGCGGATCATATCGATTTGCGGGTGAGATGGTGGTGTTGAAGTGGACAGTCATGAGCCGGGTAGTCTTGGGTCAATAGGTTAGACCTGTGGACTCCACCACAGCCTTTCATCCTAATTTTTCAGTGCGTCTCAGTATGGCTCAAGTTTGAATTCCTATACCAGTTAAGAGTCTGACTTCCACACCAGTCTAATTGACCTTCTAAATCAAACAATGATTGACCAAGTATTGAACGTACCCAGATGCAGGATCCTTAATACGTACCTGGAATTGCTCTGAAATCTGCATCACATTCTTGTCCCAGGTCACCAGATTTGTCACTGGTTTGCGTTCATATTGCATCGCTAGGATTTGGCAACACTGGTCCGAGAACAAAATTCAAATCTATTATTTGTTCATCGCAAGTTAAGACGTCGCTATCGACAATAAATACGCACGACCCCATGCCAGCCGGACCTGCAATTCAACTCCTGTATTAAGCGTTTTTGGATCGTGGATATTTTTTACAGCACGGCGCCATGTAAATACAATATATACTGCACTAATGAAGCATGCAAAGTGGTAAGACTTGACAGAGCTATTGTCCCCACCACATCTAAAGTCTCATTTTAGTTGAACCGAGATTGGACGAAATCACCGCACAAAAAGGTAAAATCAAGTGCATATTCATTTGTGTGTCCTGCGTGACCCAAAATCACCCGCATTGCGGGCTTGTTCTGTAACCAGAACATTGTGTGCGTGCGAGAGCCTACGTGCGTCTGTGTGTTTTATTATTTTGGTTTAGAAATTATACACGAGTGATGGGCATATCTATGCTCTGAATATGTGATGTGTGAGTGTGTGCGCGGTGTGATGCGGGTGCATAAGAACATATCGTGGTCAGCTGTACTTAGTTTTATACGCTGTTTGGTATGTTACAAACATGAAACGGTGTGGACTTGGTTCTTTAATGTGGTGTGGTGTGCACAGTGCGGTACGTTGCAAACGCGAAGCATGAAGCGGTGTGATTGGTGGACCTTTCACGGGGGTGAGATCCTGGTGCTTCGGTGACGTGTCGTGTGGTGTCGTGCCGTGTGGTGTCGTGCCATGTGGTGCCGTGCGGCTCTCAGGCCACCGTTGTAACGGTGGCGTGGATGGCCTCGGCCACGTAGTCGAGGTTGTGCGAGTTGAGGCCGCACATGTTGATGCGCCCCGACTTCATGAGGTACACGTGTTTCTGTTTGATGAGGAACTCCACCTGGGCGGCTGTAAGGCGAGGGAAGGGGGCAGAGGAGAGAGTGAGATTAACACGAGGAAGCGATGCACATAATTCAAACTTAATGACAAAAGGTCGAGCTGGGATATTTAGTCTAAAGAGTCCATTAAGATAGTAAAAAATAAATAAGACATTTTTTTAGCTTGTTTTGCGAAATGTCTATGAAGACAGTATTATTCCCTCTCAGGGCAGTTTTATTGACGAATGTGTCAAGGTTTGATAGCCGTTACATAAGTTAGTAGTTGGGTAATTTATTCATAATATTCGGAGCCTAGCCGATGCGAGTCCACCTGCGATGATTTGTGTGTGTAATTGTGCACTACGCAGAGAGTTGCAGTACGCTTGCACGTACTGAATCTCAGTACGTGCAAGCGGTTAGCGTTAATTTTATTTAGAGAGGCGTATCGCGCTGCTGTTTTTAAAGATATTGAACTGTACTCACCGCAGAGAACTGGAGCGACATGACCGCGCTCTATGATACCTGGCAAGAAACTGCTACACGCCCTCCCGCATGGCCTTTTGCTTCCGATTCCGTTCCGATAACATAAACGTATGGAATCGGAAGAAAAACAGTACACGTACGTCATCGGAACGGGAAAGGGTTAAGGGTTTTGTGCTGCATCTTGCTGCTGCATTCTTTATGTTTGGGTGAAAATACCACGTGGCAAGAGGCATCTGATGCGCCATATAGTTGCTATAGGCAAGGTGAGGGTACATGTGATGCAAAAGCAGCTCGGGGATTGGACCCCAAGCCACACGTGCACATTAGGCCACGTCCAGACAGCAGTTGTAAAATCCATGTTTATGGGCCCCTCTTCAGGTGCTAGATTGGCTGAAGTCTGGTGGCAGATTGAACAGTGTGGTGCTTGTGTGGCAATTGGGCTGATGGTGTCTTTTTGTCACCGTTGTAGAGATACAAAGGCTACCCAAAAGAGCACTTTCAAACAAAGTGTTGCCGTTGCATGGCCCACTCGTGGTCCCGCTTGGTGAAGCTGTTCAGTCACCTCAACCAGCCGTGTGATACGCAAGGCGATGGGAACTAAACTTCACATCCATCATCCTCCAATAATGTATTTAGCCACCCTGTCCTCTCGTTACAATCACGGTGGGAGACACAAGACGGGACGGCTACAGGAGTAAATATATGACTGATATGTAACTCTTTGGTTCTTTCTTACCGAAAGGACCAAAGAGTAATTCCTGCAGTCACGAAAGCTCCAAATTAAGTTTGACTGATATGTAAGTTCGATTGGCTGCTGTTGATGATGATTACTGATGATGATGTATATCGCCATGTGGTTTTTTGTGGTTGTACGACGGTGTATTTTTTGGTTTGATCTCGTGCTTTACCGGCACAATGTCCAACGTTTCACTGTGTGTTAGGGAACGCTTCGGAATGTCGGAATATTTTTCCAAACATTTCAGTAAAACCCGGCAGCGTGGCAGGCAGCGGTGATGCGTTATCGGTCTTAAAGGGCGTGGGACTCACGGTTGAGGCCAGTGTAGCTGAACATGCCGATCTGGCGCGTGATGTGGTCCCAGTTTCCGGGTGTTCCCAGGCTCTTGAGTTTCTCCCGCAACTTCTCACGCATCAGCAGCACGCGCTCCGCCATCGTGCGGACGTTGTCCTTCCTGTTCATGCGTGCATGCAGCATGATCAGACACAGCACCAGTCGTCGTCATCATCATCATCATCCATAAATTCAAGATAATCTTTCCCCCCCCAAGTATATCCTCATCAGCATTATCAGGAGACGAAGATCCATTCTGAACGTTGGTAGAGCAGTGCGACCCTTCGTGTTAGGGAACAGCCCATGGAAGCAGACATTACTGAACTACTTCCGAGGCCTTCATCCAACATTGGATATCATGAGTGTCCATATAAGCGTATGTGGAGCATAGAGGGGGAGCGTCAGTGCAGTGCTACGAATCTGGCAACTCAAGCTCAACTCCCGCTCATGATCAATAAGTGGCGAATATTTGAACTGGACCTGGATCTCCGTTAGATTGACTCAGCCATAAACAAGTACCTAATGTGGTGTGTAAACATCAGCAGTGGGCAGACAATGGCAGCCGAGCATGGTAATGAACACCCACTCCCTGGTGTGTTATGCTGACCTTCACTGGTGCACACTAAAAGCACTTGCCACAACAGTCTGTTTTAGACTATACAGGGAATTTTTTTCTGTCTCTGGTTGGAGCTTACCACTCGGCAAATAGCGCGGGGTTGTTGAGCGTCGTGGCCACGATGGTTCCCCCATGGTGAGGAGGGTTGGACCACAAGGGCCGCACCACCATCACCATCTGGGAGATGATGGCCTGGAGGCGCGTAGGGTCACGTGCAACCACCACCAGGTTTCCCACACGCTCGTCTGCACCACACACATACACACACAGATATATGTATATTAATAAACATACATAGATCCCTCCCCCATAGCCTTAACAGACTTTTGGGGCAACTGCTGTTAACGAACACATTTCCCCTCGACATCAAAAGAGGGGGGGGGATGATGCCAAGCCCATTTACAAGTGATGATGAAATCCTTGCTTGCAAACTTCATCAGCGAGCCGAGATCAGGCTATTGTGGGTTTGAATGGGGTCCTAGATGGATGCTTACACCAGTGAAATTCTGGCAGGCGCATCTTACTGATAACACGGCAATAATCAGTGGGGCAGATGAGCTCCATGGTAGATCCTTGTGTCAAGGATATGGGCTCACATTTGTTGTTCATCAATATGTAGTAAAGCAAATGTTCTTTCTTGGACCTGGCATGCATCAATGATGTGTGGATGCGCCTATGCTGGAACAGTGTTGGCAATTACAAGCCCACGGGCTGCGCATAGGTCTAGCAGCCTCCTCACGTTATTAAGTGATCTGACCATGCCTCCACTCTGGCCCAGGTGCCTGTATCATAACCTACTTGGGAACCAGTCACCTAATATTATAACTAAATTCCGAGTACCTGGGACAGGTCACACAGAGAAGGCATCAGACTCATCAGCTTTGTCTGTATCCCTCCACTGATGTAAATTTTCTGTGGGTGCATAAGCCACCACCACCATATACATACGCACACGAATACACACCTATACACACACAAGCATGAACATACATACACTTGCAGGTACACAGATGCACACACGTACACAGACTCACATTAAACTAAACTGAACTTTTCATTTTACCAGGTAAGGCCCACTGAACTATATAGCTCTTTGTCAGAAGCAACCTGGCCACAAATGATAGCTCAAATAAGTGGCTTATCATGTGTAAATGTATTGCAATACTGTAAACGCATGGTTACAAATGTGGAGGGAAAAACCGGAAGACCCAGATAAAAATCCACGCGACCACGGGGAGAGAGACATGCAAACTCCAAATATACAGTAGACATTAGGGGTTGAAATCGAACCCACAACCTCATGTATATTAGTGGAGGTAGTTCATTTCTCCTAGCTACCATGGCACCACAACAAAGACACACCACATCCCTCTACCACAGCACCGCCCCCCCCCCTGGGGCTCACTGTAGAGGCCAAAGTTCTTGCTGAAGGACTGAGCACAGAGGAGCTCCATGCCGCGGCTCACGAAGAGACGCACGGCGGCCGCGTCGCGATCCAGGTCTCCCGAAGCAAAGCCCTGGTACGCTGAGTCGAAAAATGGGAAGAGCTGCTTCTCCTGTGCACAGAAAGACAAAGATTCGCCCGCCACCCCCGTGTGGCCTTAATAGACTGTTGCTGCAAGCGTTGTTAGCGAGCACCTATATAGGCCCGAGGGGGCCCGCATAGCCAGCATCACGCCCGGCCGCCTTTGTCTTCCGAGTGCTGATGTTATGATACCGCACCAGGTACAAATTTTTTTAACAGCCGAGTTGACTTAGTGGAGGCCCTGAGACCGGTTCAGATCTTTAGCCACTATGCTGCTGTGGCCGTTACCTTGACGACGGTAAAGATGCGGTCCCACTCGGCCGGTGTGGGGTCCGTACCGGTTGGGTTGTGCGCACAGGCATGGAGAAGCATCACGGAGTGTGGAGGAGCTAACTACACACACACAGTACACACACACGGATAAACACACAGTTCACAGACACAGGTCAACACACACAGTGCACACACATACGCGTAAACACAAACACACACGGGTAAACACACAAACGGGTAAACACACTTTTGCACGTATGTAGCCAATCGTATACATACACGGGTGGGTACATATATAATAACGATGGTGGAAATGATGGTAGAGATGACTATGGTGGAGATGGTGCAGATGGTGGAGATGGTAGCGTTGATCGTAGAGATAGTGGTAGTGGTGATGGCGATGATGGGGATGGTAAAGATGATGGTACGAATGGTGAAGATGGTGCCGATGAAGACAATGGTGCTGATAGTGAATATGGTGGTGGTGGTGGTGGTGATGGTAACCGTAATGGTGCCGATGGTAAAGATGATGATAATGATCCTGCCAATGCTGATGAGAATGCTGGCGGCAATGATGGTGATGCCGTAGTTGGGCAAACACACACACACTGCACGTGACCGGCCGCCTTTGTCTCCCCACCTCGAAGTCGGCGATGAGCGCGTCAATGGCAAGTCCACGCTTTTCGGCATCCCAGTAGCGGTATGAGCGGATGTCAGTGAAGCCGGCATCCCGGAACACGGCGTTGTGGTTCTCTGAGCGAAGACAAAGATCTCCCGTGAAGCCTTCAACAGACTGTTGGGTAAAGGGCTTTTTTGAGAGCACCTATGAAGGCCAGCAATGCACACTGAACTGCTATTTTAATTTTACCAGGTCTTGCCCCACTGAGCTATACAGCTCTTTTTCAGAAGCAACCTGGCCACAAATGATAGGTCAACCAAGTGACTTATCGTGTGGAAATGTATAGCAGCCAGATACTCTAAACGCATGTTTACAAATGTGGAGGGAAGGGGAAAAAAAAAAAGAGGTCCTGGAGAAAATCCATACGACCACGGGGAGAGAGACATACAATCTCCAAATACACATGACCACACTTAGGATTAGTGTGGTCCCTAACATGTATGGCGAGCCCCTGTATGGTGTGGCAAGCCCCTGTATATTGAGGCCTTGTGCGTTGTGGCAACGCCCTATGTGGTGTGGTGAACCCGTTTAGCGATGGTGTTGTTGTGACCCCGCACCCCACGTGGGTGAGGAGACGTAGACGGGCACATTGGGTGTGTGCCATCGCTTTAGGAACTGAGCTCCCACATGGAGAGCGCCCGTGCCTCCCAGAGCCTGCACCCCACCGGCCTGCACACGCATCCAGAGAAATAGAGAGATGCACAAGACGCAACGACTCCACCCTCGCCACACCCCCCACACACACTCCACAATGTCACCACAAACAGACTACACACACAAACCATGCCATCACCACACACACTCCAAAGACAGAGACAAACATCCCCATATAGTTTAATATGTAGGCTTTCGCGACCAATATCATCTATAATACAGGTTTTTTGGGTTAGTAAGGTTTGTCACGTAAACAGAACATGCCAATTCGTTACTAGTACAGCACACCTGTGTGTTGGAGAGAAAATCCACAACATATAGCCTTAATAGACAGTTGGGGCAAGTGCTGTTAGCAAGCACATTCAGAGCGGTACAGCGCATGAGGGGGTGGGTGAGCAACACCACGGCCGGCAGCCTTTGTCACTCCAGCGCAGATGTTTACACATGGTGCCAGGCACTTGTGTAATGAGCGACTTACAACACACGTCTAGTAGAAGGCTTCTTATTTAGTAAGAACACACAGGGCGATACACTTCGTAACGCGGCTACACCTAGGCTGTCCAAACACGCAGCCCATCTCTGTCCTGCGCTATGCTGGCTGGTTGACGAGTGTAGCGGCGGCGACAGAGCTGGTCTTGCAGAAGAACAGCCACGTGGTCGAAGGTGAAGAGATGACGATGGCAGCGACGCAACCAGGACCCAGACCCCACACTAACAGCCCCGAAGCTCTGGTTCGGTACGCCTTATATCTGCTTGGCGTGGCCAAGCTCCACCTCTGGCCACGCCCCCTTTCTAGAACCTACTAGACCCTTTGGGATGGTTCCCGGAGCTTCTCGACTGACACGGCCCTTCACCTTTACCCCAGATACGCCCCTTCATAATAAGGCATTATGTAATGCAGCTATAACCGTAATTACCCTCACAGGCCGGCAGGTGTCACCCTATCATTACACTTGTATAAGGCCGAGTCGATATAGGCAAGGCCCAAGACCGGTTCAAATATTCTTCACTGCTAATGGTCGCGAGTGGGAATTACACTCGGGTCGTTAGCTTTGTAGTACATTGTGCTAACCACTGTCACTGCAAACAAAAGTAAAAATCTCCCATATAGCCTCAAACTACTGTTGGGGCAAGTGCCGTTGGCGAGCACCTATAAAGGCCGGCACGGCACGAGTTGGTGGGTGACCAACACCACGTCCGGCCGCCTTTATCTCCCTAGTGGCGATATTTACACACCGCACCAGGTACTCATTTGAGGTCAAGTCGACCTAGAAAAGGCCCAGAACCCATTCAGGTAATCGTCACTGGCATTGGCGATGAGCGGGAATCGAAACCAGGTCACCAGATTCGTAGCGCAGTGCGCCCACCGCTACCACACGACCGCTCCCCTACACTGCGTCACTGCACCTCACCATGCACGTCCCTCCATCCTACCAACACACGCGCATGTACCAACGCACCCTGCCCTCAGCGATGGCGATGCTGTCGTGGCCGAGGGTGATGGCAGTGGCGGCGCGCGTGAACGAGGGGCTCCCCACCACAGGCAGGTACTCGTGGTCAAGGACGCCAGCCCCCATCTGCTGCTCCACGCGCGCCACCACGGGCAGCACCCAGGGCAGCCCCTCATCCGTGCGGTACGCTGCACACACGCGGACGCACACACAGGTTTAGACGACGATCCCCCCCCCCCTTGTGTAGCCTACCCAGGCTGTTGGTGCGAGCGCTGTTCATGAGCACCTGTGAAGGCAAACATTGCACTTGAGTGGGTGGTGTAGCTTGCACAACGCCTGACCAAGTTTGTCTCCCAAGTGGTGATATTCACATACAGCCCCAGGTACTCATTTAAGGCTGAATCGACCTTAGGAAGGCCCGGGACCAGTTAAAATAATCACCACTGATGTTGGCTGTGAATGGAAATGGAACTTTGGTCGGTGAGTTCGTAGCTAGTACACTGCGCCATCACAAATATAGACAACAGCCACCATTCGCCATGCTAGGTGCACTTTGAGGCCATGTGAAGTATCAAAGGCTTGCTGACAGGTCATGGGACAGACCAAGGTGATATAAGTTGACTGACCGATGCACTCTACTGTATGAACTTGCGTTTTAGCCTCCCAGTGCTCTGCTTGTTGTTGTGCGCATCAATCCTCTGCTCTCCGCTGTTGTTTGAGGCCAACTACTTACAACTGTCCAGTAGCGTCCTTCACACGCCTCCGCTGTTAGTACCAGTCACTGGAAAGTCTAATAAGCTTCACATCCTATTGTGCCACATCAGCCCGGACAGAGAATATGGCACCCACCCAAGTCTGAAACCATATTGGGGCTCCGCAAATCTCTGTTCAGCGTGCTTGACAAGGTGATGTTGAAAAATCCTTACCAGAATGTGAGATGATCTAGCCCATGCCTTACAATCAATCTGGGCCAGGTGCTGCGTCATGACCCACTCGGGAATTAAAATAACACAAAAAGATTACTATACTGAGGGGTTACTTTCGCCCACACCTGGGACAGATCATAGAATGCATTTGACTCATCAGCATCCCTCCACTGATGCTCATATTCTGTGTGTGCCTAAGGCCCCACTCCCACCCTTCCTTGCCTCCTGCTGATGGGGAGGCACGCCCACACGAGCCTGGGACTCGCAGCTTTCCAGATCTCGCCATGCACTCCAATACCCCCTTCATTCTTTTGTTCAGAAAAACAGCCAAGTGGAGAACTCTCCACCCATCATGGTGACTGGAGCCAGAACCAGTCCACCGCACCTCTTGTATTCCACAGAGGTCCGGGTGGTACCGGTCCAGCTCCCGACAGAAGAACTGCATGTTGTCAGCCACAGTGGTTTTTTATATTTCTGCAGGAACCCAGAGGGGGAGGGTGAAGTGGTTCAGTCTCTTGGTTCCAAATGAGGTTTGGAGAGTAGAGGGGTCGGCAACCTGTGGCTTCAGAGCCGCATTCGCCTCTAAGGACTGCTTCATGACATTATTTATTAAGGACCACAGTCTCGTATTCACATTGCATTGCGGCTCCTGAATTCGAGTTTTTTAAATATAATTATTTTTTTAAATGGCTCTTCTTGTTATTTCAATTGACGACCTCTGAGCTAGGAAATGTCATATAGGCACCTGTCTCCCTGCGCCTCTGGTACAAGCAGAGTTTGAACTTTCTGTGTTTTTAGTGATTTAGTTGAAGGTGGAGGGTGTTACCAGCCCCTTGCACAGCTGGACGACAAAAGGTGGAGAGCTGTACGCCTTTTGGCGTGGTTTAGCACCAATTGAAAAGGAGGCTCAAAAGAAAGCTGTCTCTGGTGTGGACCAATCAGTTTCAAGGACAATGCATATTTTATCAAAGTGTGTTTTTTGTGTGCATTTTGACCACAAGTATTGTGGTTAATGCACACATGATTCCTTGTAAGAAGATTTCAGTTTTGTTGCCAGAAAAATGGGGGAAAACCCTATCATTATATTTTGGTACTGGCAAAGGAAGTCTAATTATTGAAAACAATTCTTAGGCTGTACCAGCAGCGTAGCGGGGTAATCCTAACACCATGTGAACAACCCGGAGATCCAAGGTCACCCCTCCGACAGAAACATCACCACCACATCTCCAGTCATCAATGTCTTCATCACCATCACTGGCACCAGTCTCCATTATTATCAAGGTTATCATCCCTGACACCACCCTACCGTCGGTACCAGCATCTCCATCATTATCAGTCATCACCACCACTATTACCCCTGTAGCCATCACGCGAGCTGGGAGCAATAAACCCAATAGCTGCCGACGAGACGACGGGGCTTGGATAGCAGTTCTACTGGGGAGGTCACAGGGAACATTTTGAATAAGACTGACTTCCCTATGGTAAGTCTCAAATAGCAAAATAACGTTATACTAAACTCAATACTAAAGTTTTGTTCATACTGGATCATCTTTACGGGTAATCATAACGGGACAGAGTAAACACATTTACACTTACGACCTTGGATGAAAAGTATTAAAAAGTCAAAACACACAAACACAGATGTAATCTCCCGAGTGCCCAGTAAAAACCTGCGTGACTGATCTGTCACAGCTGCACCAAGGAAACGTTGAACTTTGAAGCGAGTGGTGAAGGGGGTTGAACTGGCAATCTGATCTTCTGAGCTGGCAAATCCGAATCCTTTTAAAGGCAGTGTCACTGACCAAAGTCTTGCGCTGCCAGTATCATCAACTAACGTGACAATCTGATGGGAAAAGGTCCCAGACTAAATAGCCCCAAGTGACATGAACGCATGGACATAGCCCTGCAGACTGAGAACTTGGGTTGCCACCCGTCCTGGTTTTCCCCAGGACGTCCTCTTTTTTTTCCTGGTAGCTCCAGTGGGAGATCTGTAAATCTCAGTGGGATATTAAAAATCCCAGTTTTTGTCAGCAGCGTAATAATAGCAGAACATGCTCCATGGACAGAAGCTTCCGTCCTCACTCTGCTATCCAGACATGGAACTTCCTTCCAGAACACACTGTCGGCGTGATAAACACCCACAGTATCCCAACCCTACCCGTAAGGAGCCATCCATTTAGTACGTACGCAAAAATCTGTCAAAACTTGACCCCTCCCCCCCTCCCTGTACGCACTCGTACTTTTTACACCCCCCCCCCCATGCGTACGTACGCTTGACACCCCGCCCCCCGAATCCTATAGAACAGCCAATATTTAATCCACACAGAAACGATAAAGGATTAAATCTTGACTTAAAGCTTTCGTGACTGCAGGAATTCATATTCTTCGGGTCTTTCGGTAAGGTCACGTAGATAGGTTCAAAATGAAAATAACAAAAAAACTAACTTAACTAGCTGTGATGTTCCCATCCTATCACCTTCCGATGTTAATTGTTATTTTCGGCTCTCTGATTTTTTACATTAACAGATTAAATTTCTCACACGAACATAGCCACCTCGGTGCGTTCGCCATGGAGGATGGTCGGCGATCTTACATTAACGTGCTCATTTTTACTTGGCAGCCCTTTGATTGGTGGAAAACCCACCACCGCCGCAGTCGCTGGCCACCACTTACAATAACACTGGCTGCTGATATTTGGGCTACAACCATTTCAACCCTTTATAAACAGTTGCCTTTAGAAACTAACCCCCCTTTCCTGATGACGACCGCTTGTGTTGCGATCGAAACGTCGTTTTTTGTTATTTTCTTTGAAACTATCTACGTGACCTTACCGAAAGACCCAACAAATAAGATCAAGGATTAATCATATTAACGTGTTTAAGCAGATAGTCCACCGCCGGACGATATTTCTAATTTGAAGGCGAATATAGTAGACATTATTATCGAGGCTTCACCCTCCCCCACCCCGTTTCCTATACGTACTTACATTATCATTAGTCACCCCCATACGCAAGCGCACGCATTTGGGTTACCCCCCCCTCCATGCGTACGAACTAAACGGATGACCCCTAACCCCGACCCACCTCCCATAGCACACTCCCGGCGCAGTGCATCACCCCGAATTCGATAGAGAGCGGCCCGTAGAAGTGGATATTAGATAGCTACCTCCGAGATGCGTTCAAGTGACGTCTCGTCGCCACAGTAAGGGCCCAGCACTTTCCTACACTGCCTTGCCGCGTGAGAGTACCGTAATGCCCGTTTGCGAGACAGTCCCATCGATATTCTCGGAGGAACTTAGCCAAATGAAGTGTCGAATCAAAGACCTGTATGTGATGATGGATTTGTGCGTGCAATCATTGGTGGCCAGGACAAGACTATTAACTCACTGCATTAGTGAATCTCGGAACCACCTAGTTTTGCCAATTACTTTTGAAACACATTCCTGCGGAGGGAGCTGGTAGGAACGTTGGGTTGCTCGGTCAATGGCCAGGGTCAACGGCGGCGTGGTGTATTCCGCAAATATGCCCGACTGAGGGCGGGCACAAGCCGGCGTGAGTAGATTAAACGCTGAGTTTTATAAGGGCACCACGGGGTGACCAGCCCCTCCCCACTCAGCCCCACCCCTCCCACCCCCCACCCAGCCCCACCCCTCCCACCCCCCACCCAGCCCCACCCTCCTCACCCAGTCCCTCCCTCCCCACCCAGCCCCTCCCTGCACGACGGACGGACACAATAATCCCCTGTGGGCTGGTGTAACCAGGAGGTTCCTACCAGTATTAGCGTTTTCCTTACACACCTCAAAACTTGTTCATGTTTTTGTTTGTTGCGGTTGCACCCGATTCAAGAGCCGAATGGCTCACATGGCTATTACCAAATAAATGAAACCGAAAGCACAGTTCACACACCGCACGTCCCAATTACGCCTCGACATCTACACCACACTCGCCCCTCTCCTCTCACCCCGCACACGAATACAACACCCCATCCACCACACCACAACAGCTGACACACTCCCCACCAGACATACGCACAGGCGCAGATCGCTATTCACCCCTAACCGATTAACACGATTTGCTACGTACCGTGCGAAAGAAGTTCAACGTATACACCTCACCACGAAGTGGATAGCAAACCTGTCAACCCCTTATCAGTGCCTACCTTCTTACAGACAAATTTAGACATCGTCACCCCGTGCCCTTAGAAATCTTAACGTTCGTCCTACAAAGTCCCATCACAAGGGAGAAACACAACAGACAACATTATTTTGCCCGTATTGAAACGGCTAGACGCAGTATGAACCTGAACACTCAATTTCCCTGTACAATAATACGGGTAACCCGTATGGGTTGACAGGTATGGGATAGCCCCCATACACCTCACGGACCCCACCACCCCACCACTCCTCCCACTATACACAGCTCTCCCTCACACTCCACACCATACGACCCCGAAAACAATCGGCGTTCATCATTCAGTGGCGTTTGTGCCAGGCTAGGTACACTTTGAGGCTACGTGAAGGGTTCAAAGATCGCTGACAGGTCACTGGACAAACTGCGCTTGAGTCGCACCACACCATGACAACCACAACACGCCACCACGCACCTCCCACGCCGAGGTTGACTTTCTTGGGGTCGGGGTCGGCTTTGAAGTCGGCCGTGAGTTGGAACACGGCCACGGGCGGCGCCAGGGGAACCTCCGAGAACCACGACTGAGATGACATCGCAAGGCACGGGGGGGGGACGTGGAGGAGCGAGTTAAGCGGTAGCGGCAGCGGCGGCGGCGAGCGACTAAGTCCAGCGAGGCTGCAGCAACTTCACACCGCCCCCTATTTACCCGCTCCGACTCGATGGGCGTCACCAGTCGGCCATGTTGTGTAGGGAAGCAGAGAGCCCAAA
Organism: Lampetra fluviatilis; assembly: GCF_964198595.1. NCBI lineage: Eukaryota > Metazoa > Chordata > Hyperoartia > Petromyzontiformes > Petromyzontidae > Lampetra > Lampetra fluviatilis. The sequence continues at coordinate 11,874,881 of NC_136301.1, read as the reverse complement.
TCTAGCCACGCCCCCCATCGTGAACGCGAGGGTTGGGCGGTGCGCAGGGCTGTAGCCGCCACGCTGTCCCCTCACCAAGATGGCCGCCGTGGGGTTGTCGCGCAGTGATGATGCACGGGGCGGTTGTGACCTCCGATGGCGTTGGGAAAAGGACGCGGGGATTAAATGTCGCCGTTTGGTGCTTGTTTTTTTTATCGAACACACATGTGTTACAGTATTATAACATCGGGGATCGATGAGGTTAATCGATTCGATTTCCGCTCACCGTCACAGACGACACCAGCAGCGTGACGATTATTTGAAACCGATTCTGCCTCCCCAGGTCGACTCGGTCTCGTGCGGTGAGTGAAACATCGCTACTGGGGAGACAAAGGCGGCCGGGCGTGGTGCCGCCCTTCATAGGTGCTGCTCGCTAACAGAATCTGCCCCAACAGGCTGTTAAGTCGATAAGGGGGACCCTCGTCTGTGTTGTGATTTTAATGCAATGTGTTTTAAGATCCCACTTAAGGGGGCACTTTAAACAAATACAAAGCCCCCTGCATCGCGGGATACAAAATTATTAAGCAAAACAATGTGCGAAAAATGTCTTACGAGGCAAATATAGAACAGAGCTTTAACCTTAACGAGTGCCAGAGGTCGTGGAGTGAAGGGCGAATTCCTATTGGTCGTCGCTGAAATCTCGCGAGGGCGAACTGACTAATGATGTGGCTGGACAGGAAGAGCTGACCAATCACCTGGCACGTTCATGGGGGGGCGCGGTGACCTAGGAGTGCTGTGATTGGCTGACGCCACGAACCAATGGGCGGCACCGTTGGCGAGGCTGTGCATTAACATGGCGGTTCAATGTGACCCCGGCGGTGCCGCATTCAGAAACCGTACCCCGGATAGGCGGCCCCGCCTGACGGGAAATCAATATGGTCCCATTGATAAGCATAGAGGGCCAGTATGATATTGAATAACAAAATGAAATAGATAAACACCGCGAATGGCCCTGCGTGTCAACAATAGCAGCGACATAAACGCGATGGTTATATTGCACACGCAGTGCACGTAATCACTCATAGCAGCCCTCGCGTTTTGGCGTTAAGTAAAACTCAACAGATTTGTCCATAACTGCCATAAAGAGGACCATTCCCCGAAATGTCTGATTGTTTTCCTTTTCATGGGAGTGTTCAATATTCTGTATCCTCCGCCCACGCAGATGCTTGATTATTAAAACGTTTTATTAAATTAATTAAACTATTTTGTTGGTTTCACCTTTCATATCAAAGCAGTATCGCCAATTTATGCTGAGTTTCGGCTGTAGTTCTTGCCAGTTTCACTTGCGGCCGTCTGGAACGTTCTCCCTTCCGATACTGTACTAGGAAGCCACTGGGAGCTACGCACCTTTAAATCTAGATTGAAAACGAATTTCTTTAGAACTGCCTTTTGTTTTTAGTTTGTTGTCCTTCCCCCGCACCTCCGATTAGCACGGTTAGCTGCATAAGGTGTGGAAGAAGTTGAATATACATGTACCACGTTCTGCTTAAATTGTTTTGACTGCTCAAATTCCCGACAATTTCTGCCTCCCCCCTTACTCTACAGTGGCAGATGTGAATTCCTATTCACTCATTTCAGGGAACTTATTCCGTCAATTACTTCGAGAATTCAATATTTTACACAATGTTATGATCAACCATAATCACTCATCTACATTAATGAAGTCAACTCATTCCCACGTTCACAATTTTACTCATTTAGATGCGTCCGTCACGAGGCGAGGGTTGTTTGACCATACTTCATCACGCCAGTCAATTGTGTGAAAGGGATCGCAGTTCGTCTCGCCTCTCAATGGGAACCTGGCCGATGTGGCTCCTCACATCGACATGGCTATCAAGCTGCTTTGATACATTCAGGCAGTGCCCCGTTGAAAAAGAAACACAAAACAGGCCAGACATGTTCGCAATAGTTTTGTATTCTAAAAACAAAACTACTGGCTATAACAAAACAATATTCAAGGTAATGTGCGGAATCAATTGTGATCATTATACATTCATACTCGTTTCCGCCATGAAAACGTGGAATGTCCACCATTTTGTCCAGGACCACCATTGGTTATTTCAGGACGTTTTGTCTCCCCCCCCCCTCCCCCACCAGGTTGTAACTAGATGTTGTCAGCAGTGCCACGAGACGAAGGATCTATTCTGATTCTCGCACAGCGAGATGCACACAGATCTCCACGCTCGAGAAGGGCCCGCAGAAGAGGAAATCAGTGCCATCTCTGAGCCACCACCTTCAACAAGTGACCTCTTCTGGTTCATACTGTAGGCTAAGTGTTCTTCACTCATTTTCAGGGGGGGGAGGGGCACTTTCGCTGATAAGACATCAGTGATGGCCGCCATTGGGTTTGAAAGCATGATGGGATGTTTTCACTGTGTATTGTCTGGGGGTCGCACTAAAGGACACCTGGGGCTGCCAGTGGCCCACGGACCTTGCAATTAAGAACACTGCAACAGGCAATGGTGGATATGGGTAGAAATTAGGCAAAACGCGTCACAACGCCGTGGTGGGAGTGAAGATTTGAACCCTGTTACTGCGTTCCGGAAGGAATCCATGATTCATCTTTATTTTTTTCCTACCCCCTAACCTTCCGCTAACTTGTCAGGTTTCCATACTCGTTGCATGAAATTGATTTCTCTAAGACGATGGTACTTTGCAAGCCGACTGGCTATCAACAAAGATTCCTTCACAAAGCCATCCATATATAGACACAATTTCAACCGAGACGACGGTTTTAAACTCAGAAATCATTGGAAAGATGTCATCAACCACTTTGGGTCATGACTTTATTTGTGTTTTCTGGTCAGCCTCTACTGTCATCAGTGTGAATGTGTGTAGCGAGGTGCAATGCCCCCCCCTCACCCCCCATCTATGCTGCCCTCTCTCTGCCCCCTTCCTGCGCCCCATTGTCTGCTCCGACATTAGCGCTGGCTGACTGGCTGCCCCGCTCGTGCTGCTTGCGCAGCTCTCGTCCTCAGCCCACTCACTTTGGAAACCCTTATAAGCAGTTGCATTTGGAGGCTTGCCCCCTCTTTTCTCTCCGCCTGATGAAGACCACTTGTGTTGCGATCGAAACGTCGTGGGTTTTTGCTTTTATTTTTCAATTTATTTTTAATTTTAATATTTTTATTGTGGGGTTTTTGCTTTTATTATTTTCAATTTATAAATGTAAGATTTTTTTTATTTAATTATTTTTATTTTAGTTTTCTATCTACGTGACTTTACCAAAAGAACCAAAAATATGAATTCTAAACATATTTTAACATTTAAATGCCTCAGCCACAGCAATTTGTGGTAAACACTTAAGAATGGTTTGTAACGATTTACCGGTCACCCCATTTTAAATACCACGCAGGCATTGGCGCTCATTATTCACCAACCATTTCATGCGAGCCTTGAACCTGAGCCAGGGGCATAACAGGCATAACTTAAAGCAGATGCAATGTCAACCCATGTCACTGTGGCTGTTGCACGATTCACGAATTTGTGCATTCTCATGGTTTTTTTGTGCTGTGGTGAATGGCGTTTAAAAAAAAAAGGTATTATATGTTGCGGTTAATATTGCTATCGTTGACCAAATGCTGTGTAGGTTTTCGCAGTTGTGATGTGCTGCTCTACAATGCGGGTTTGGCTTGCGCTGCGCTTCTCCAAGATCTGAAATCAGGGAGCTCGCAGCAGGTGGAGTGATGTCAGGACAGTGCGCAAAAAACATGCGTTCAACCGAATACATGCATCGGAGAGAGCTATTGACAGGAATTTACATATCGATATTTTTGCCATCATCTTTTTAGCAACCAGGTCCAGCCGAAAAGTATTTGCAACCAGTGGCGGCTCCTGCAAAATCTCTCAGGGGGGGGCCAAATGTCTGGATGATTGATAAGGATAAGGTCCATCCATGCAAAGGATAAATTAACAGCTTAAGCATGTAAAGGCAACTTCACTTCTTTAATATTAATGAAAAATAAAGTGACTCTTACAATACATCTTGTTTGTTTCTATACTCATGTTTCTTTTATTAAAGATTCCACTAGGTGGCGACAAATAATGTTGTTGGATGAAACGTGCTTACGTTTGATGACGTAAGCACGTTAGTGCGAGCCCTCCCGGAAGCCATAGAGAATGCATTGCAGCGCCCCCCCCCCCCGTTCGAAAAAAAACATCTTTGAATGTAAGTCTATGGGACCACTCGGGGCGATTCTCAGCCGGAGGGAAATCGCCCAAAAAGAGGCGGTACTCCACAGAACGTAGCATGACGCTGATTGGACTATATCCAGAGGCACAGTGACGGCTAGCGTGACTCTGTGGTTGAATGACATTGGTGGTGCGTCGCCCAATCGCCCTAATGAAGAAACCGCCCCTGTTTGCAACGTCTGTGAACAAAGAATGGGGCGTCACGGTGGCTAGAGGTTAACTACCTCGCCTGGTATGCAGGAGTTCGATCCCAACCCTGACGCCTGCTGTATATTTGGAATTTGAATATTCTCCCCGTGGTCGCGTGAATTTTTCTCTGGGTCCTCAGGTTTTTCCCTCCACATTTAGAATCAACATGTATTTGGCTGTGATAAATTTCACATAAGCCACTTCGTTCAGCTATCATTTGTGGCCAGGTCGCTTCTGAAAAAGAGCTACATAGCTCAGTGGACCTCACCTGGTAAAATAAAATAAATGTAGCAGCCCTTGAAAATAAGTCATTGGCAATGTGTTATGTGACTTGTACAAATCACTCATTATTATCTGTGTAGTGATATCGCGGATGTTACTGTGTAATGCCGGCCCGAGAGAGGCACGGCATGCGATGTATTGACATCGTGGACACCACATGTGGGTGCAGTACCGGCCCTAGAGGGACTCGGGGAGCGCTGACTGGCAGTGCTGGATGGCACCACGCTCTGCGTGCAGTGCCGATCCCGACAGAATAGGGTGTGAGTGCCGGCCATGGGAATGGGGTTACTAAGGGCCATGGCACTCTGGTTGACCACGAAGGACACGTGACCGGTAAAATCTACACAGGGCCTCCAGGTGGGGGCTAGGGGTGGTCACGTCTCAGGTCCGAGATCCTGCCCCAAGATTCTCGAAGGTGGTCGTGGCCAAGGGCAGAGCCAGCCATGCCGCAGAAGATATAAGCTGGGTCCCCGAGAGGAACTGGCTGCTTTTGTTGATCCTGAAAAAAATCTACATTCTACGTCCTACAGACTCTTCAACACGTGGACCTGGACTCGAGCTGTGGTCCGGTCGTAGCTAATTACGGTGTAATTAGTGTAGTTAGCCTGGTGGTCCACCACCAGAGCTTGTTATCTGGTTAAAGGACAGTTACCCCTTTGTGTTGGTATTAATAAATGTGTTGCCTCCAAAGTGAACGTCTGCAACTCAGTTGAACTCACTACACCTGCATGCTTGTAGATCAGGCGTGGGGTGGATAAGGCTGCCAACTTTATTTAATTTGGCCCGTGTAAACACGAGGCCCACTGCTTTGAAATGGCTTGCAAATTATATTTACCCATAACTGCATCTTAGTCGCACTAATGGGGTATTATAGGGGTGTAGTATTTAACCTGACAACTGCTTCCTCAGTCAATTCTGTTACTGCTAGTGGAGTGAACAAAATACGTCATGCTTGTTTTGTCACGTCCCGATTATAACTGTGATTTAATGTAACCTATTAGTTGTTGCCTATTTTAACTTGAACCACTTTCAGTGCATCCCAAAATGTTAAGTTTAAATTTTATTCAGTTTAACCAGTTTAGAATCCAAGAGACCAGGATGAGTCTCATTTGCAAGAGTGACTCGGGGAATTATTTTGCCACAAGGGGGCTATGATTGCTGCTGCTGTGTGTATCATCATAATTGAGTAATTTGTAGTTTTTCAAATTTAGCACATTTGGACCTGGACGCCAGCACACAATGGCATACTCTCGCAAATGATTGTCCGATGATCCCTAAGGTCATAGTAGCGGTATCACGGTTATCACCCCCGCAGTAATAATCAGGGCAGTCGCTGGATTCGAACCATGATCCTCTTGCAACAAGCAGCAACCGTTCTGTCGCGAGGCCACGTTACCGAAAACACAATACATTTCTTCCATGAGATATAACGGCCATGAACCGCTCACGAGTAGGGCAAGTCTTTTGTAGTGTATGTAGAAGATGCGTATACAGTATGCCCTCGTTATTTGGAAGGGATACGTTCCGGAGATGGCTCCGAATGGCAAATTTCTCGAATATTGGCTTATGGCATTTTTTATGGGCTGTCATAATACATAAACAAGCTATAAAATACATGAATATTATAACGCAATTTTTAAAAATAATAAAGAAAGTAAATCTAAATAAATATGAAAATATATCATAGTTTATAAATGAACTTACATTAAATTATGATGCTATGCATCATCACTCTATCTCATCACTTCTCTATCTCCCTCGAGGCAGTGGTGTAGAGTTCCAGATGCGATTTGCGGATAACCAAAATCACGGGTAACAAGTTCGTGAATAACGAGGGAATACTGGTACGTCCTTTCGATTTTCAAAAGAACTTGTGTTCGCATAAACGGCACTTAAATTGGACAAAAAAAGAATTGAACTAGTACATAACTCACCTTGCAGGCCCACATTCTACTGCTTGTAAGAACGCTGCCGGAGTGCTGGATTGTAATCGTCAATGCTTCTGTCAAGTGTGTTGACTTGTGTAGAACATTCTCTGGATGTTTTGACTTCTCAATTTCTCTGACATTTCCTCCCCCACTACTCCCCCTCTCTGGTACATATCATGCTCAATTCTCGAGGGATGAAGTCATCAAAATAAAAATTCTGTCGTGGTCATGTCGTGTGTCGATATATCAGGAGGCGTCCTTTCTTCTGTTGCTTTATCGGGCGAGTGTAAGTCAGCTGCTGTTATATCAGCTGTAATGTCAGCAGAAGTTATGTTGGGTGTTGTTATGCCATCTGTAGTTATGTCATCTGTAGTTATGTCAGCTGCTGTTATATGAACTGTAGCTATGTCATGAGTTATATCAGCTCTAGCTATATGTCCTGTTAAATCAGCTGTAGCTACGACATGAGTTGTTATATCATCTCTAGCTACATCATGTGCTATTATATCAACTGGAGCTACGTCATGAGGTGTTATACCATCTGTAGGTATGCTTTGTGCTGTTATGTCAGCTGTAGCTACATCATGAGCTGTTATGTCAGCTGTAGCTACATCATGAGCTGTTATGTCAGCTCCAGCTATGTTGTGTGCTGTCATATCAGCTCCAGTTATATTATGTGCTGTTTTGTCAACTGTAGCTATGTTGGCTGGTGTTTCATCAGCCTTCGCATTGCCGAGTCCAGTTTTAGCTGGAGTGGTTGTGTCATGCGTGGCCGTGTCGGGCGAGGTGGCTACAGCAGCTGCGGCTGTGCCTTCCGCGGCTGCATCATGCACTGGCGCCTCTGCTGCCGTCCAGTCGGCCGTGACGACATCTTCATTATCCCTGTATTCGGTAATTCGCGGAGTGCCCTGAGCAACTCCTGTGTCAACACCACCACCGCCATTGCCGCCACCACCGCCACCATCGCCACCATCCGCTTGTATGATCAGTATCGTCATCCGCTCTCTCGTGGGTGCTGTCACTGCATGCTCGGCAGGACCTGCGCAAGATGCGGCGAGGTGCGGCAGGGACGGCGCGAGTGGAGGTGGAACTGGGTGCTCAGTGGTGCAGTGGTGCTGCCGGGCTGATTGATGCCGGAAGGAGAGGGGGCAGCTGGGGCAGCAGAAGGCCAGGCCTCCTGCGCGCACCAAGAGACACGAGACATTCCACCACTCAATCATGCACACCGGAGGAGCAAGTTCTGTTAGCGGGCGCAGGTTAAGGCTGCCATGACGCAACAGGGGGTGGGTGTGGCCAGAAACCAAAATATAGCAGCACTAGCAGTACTAGCTGCCAGCAACGTCACTGCCATGACGGTGGTGTTGTGACTGGGTCGTGTGGTCGAGTGTTGTGGTGCGCCTTGGCGGTGTATGTGGGCGATGTGGTGTAATGTGGTTGGAGTGATCGGCTGCGTTCCCACCGGGGTGTGTGCTCTTGAGGTGGTTGTGCAACGCACGGCTGTCGGCAAACACGGCCTGGCACAGGCCACACAGCTGTGGCTGGGACTCTGTCATGGCAAGAGGCACGACGGGAGAACATAGTGAGCCACATCAAACAATACCACTCCACTCACAACCATAAAACACACTACACAAAACCATACACCACCACAATACACACTCTACTACTACCACACAACACAACCATACACCACCACACTGCACCACTACCACACAACACAGAACCACATACTACCACACAACATAGAACCATACACCACCACACAACACCATACCACAGAACCCAACACCACCACCACACCGATTGCCCCCGTGCACCACCACACATCACTCACAATGACCACACGCCACCATACAACAACACCACACGCCATCACCATATATCACCATCACACAACCACGGCACCACACACCACAATTACGACCACAGCCCCATGCAGCACACCACGGCTGTCCCGACCGGCCCTGCGCACCGCAGTCGCGGGCCTTGCTGTGCCGGATGTACGCCGCTTTGCCATCAAAGGTGGTGTCGCAAAGGTGGCAGACGAGAGGTCCGGCCCGCGCGGTGCTGCGGCGATTCTGAGCGGCAAACACCGCTGGGTGATGCACGCGGTTGTGGTACCACAGCCCTGACAGGTGCTATACACACACACACATACACAGATACATGCATACACACATACATACAGATACAATACACGATGAACCCCCATATAGCCTTAACAGACTGTGGGGGCAAGTGCTGTTAGCGAGTACCTATGAAGGCCGGCAAGGCACACAAAGAGGTGGGTGGCCAGCTCCATGCCCAGGCGCTTTTGTCTCCCGAGTAGCAATGTTTTTATACACCGCACCAGGTACACATTTGAGGCTGAGTTGCCCTAGGGGAGGCCCAGGACCTGTTCAGATAATCGTTACTGGTGTTGGCCGTGAGCGTGAATCGAACTCAAGTCGCCGGGTGCATAGCGCAGCATGCTAACTGCTGCTCCACTGCTCTCCATAAACACATCTACATACAGATTACATACATACACAGATACATACACAACGACAACTGATGTTTGCCACTAAGTGGAGGTGATGTTACCATGGCACTAATGCCAAGCTAGGTGCATCTTAAGGCCACGTGAAGTGTCGAAGTGCTCGCCGACAGGTCATGGGACAGACCCAGGTCTTATGGGTTCACAGACTGAGATAACTGGCAGATGCACCATCTGTGCCCCCTACTGTGCTAACTTAATGTATTTTAGCCGCCCGCACTTTGCTCTTTGTTGTGAGCATCGCTACTCTGCTCTCCTGTGTTGCTGGAGAGAAACTGCCTCTAACTCACCAGTAGCATCCTTCACGAGCCACAGAGGCTGATCTTGACACCCTTGGTACCAGTCTTGACAAGTTCACTGAACTCCAGATCCTCCCGTACCGCATCAGCCCATCTCTTCTTTAGCGCATGCCTTGCCCATTAATCCCCCTCTATCCAGCCAAACAGAAGCTGCTTTGGAATGAGTGTGCATGTTGTGACCTGTAGCCTCTCACCTGGTAGGCCTTGCAACACACGTCACAGGAGTAGGGTTTGCCTCCCAGGTGAGTCACCAGGTGTCGCTCCAAGGCGGCGGGAGTGGTGAAGGTGCGCTGGCAGTGGTCGCATGGGAAGCACTCGTTTGGGTGTGTCTCTGTGGGTACAGAGACAAGACGTCCCCCATTTTAACAGACCATTGGGGTAAGTGCTGTTAGCGAGAATCCTATGAAAGGCCAATGCGGCACAGGAGGGGGTGTGTGGCCAGCACCTTGTCCGGCCACCTTTGCCTCCCCAGTACTCTTTTAAAGATGAGTCAACCTAGGGCAGTGATTGGCAACCTATGGCTCTGGAGCCGCATGCTACTCTTTGGCTTGTCCCTTGCACCTCTTTGGCTGCCCCTTTGTGGGCAGCTGTTTTAAAGAAAAAACTGTAAATCTTAAAACATAATTTAACATAAAGAAACATTTCCATGAAAGAGGTTTTTGGGTTAGATCGCGTAAATATATAAATGTGTCGTTAAAACCCGCCACCACCCGACACAGCCAACTAGTAAGGGTTATCACGTAAACAGAACATGCCAATTCGTCACTAATTCTAGATTTGAAGCTTTCGTGACTGCAAGGAATCATATTCTTAGGTTTTTTCGGTAAAGTCACGTAGGTAAAACATCAAAATTAATGAAAATAAAATAAAATAAAAACAAAAATCCCGACGTTTCGGAGGCAACACAAGTCTCCATCATCAGGTGGGACCGTCAGCCGAATTAGCTGCATCAAGTGAGGCAATGATTCAAGAAGTAATCCCTTATAAGCAAGTTGAAGGGGGGAGGAGAGGGGGGGCTCATCAGAATGTGGTAGCCAATGAATGGAACGTATCGGGAGGGAGGGGGGCGGGGCTCAAAGACAGCACGGAGTGCTAAGTACAACGCATCGGGAGGGGGAGGGGGGGAGCGGGGCCAAAACAATGGACGACGGCTTGGACGCGTTTGCTGCTGCACACGCCAACACAATGGACAGAGAGGGGGGAGGGGAGGTCTGATACACATGATAGACAAAAGAACGAAAATGCCCATGTTTATACCAATGCTGGCTGAACAATGAAGAGAGCACTGCCAAAAAATAACTGGGGATGTTAACACTCGGTAAAGTAAAGTAAAAGTAAAATAGTGCCTGTCAGATAAGATGGTCCAAAAATGTGTAATTAAGTCTTTTTTGCGTGGTTGATAACATCTTTCCAATGATTACTAAGTTTGTACCCATCATCACGGTTGAAATTATGTCTGTGTTTGTATATTTGTATGGCTTCGTGTACAAACATTTGATGGTAGCCGGGAGGTTTGCAGAGAACCTTGGTCTCGGAAAAGACAATTTCATGAGAGCCCACCGAGTTGTAGCAATGATCGGCAACGGCAGAAGAATCAGTTCTGCCGTGTTTCAGATCTGACTTGTGCTCGCGGACACGATCAGAAACATGACGTTTCGTTTCTCCAATGTAGCAATCACCACAAATGCAACTCAATTTGTAGACTCCAGGATACTGTAAGTCAGGAACGACATCCTTCACAGATGGAATCAGATCACGGATTTTATGCACTGTACTGAATCGGACTTGGATCTTATGTTTGTTTAGAATTTTGGAGATCTTTTTGGTCACGCCTGCTATGTATGGTAACGTGATGGTTTTGGTCGGAGTTTCAAGTGGCTGTTTCTGTGTGGTGGGAGAGACAGCTTGGCGGATAGTACGGTCAGAGTATCCGTTCATCCTAAGGGCCCGATGTACATGTCTTAATTCACCGGTCAGGTGGTGTTTGTCAGAAATGCCATGGGCTCTGTGGTATAGCGTTTTGATGAGAGAATTCTTTTGAGATGGGTGGTGGTGGGAATCCGGTTTCAAGTAGGAATCTGTGTGGGTGGTCTTCCTGTAACAAGGTAATACCCATCGCTTTCACACTCACATCCGCTGCTGTGTCCTCACCGAACTCTAAACAGATCTTATTTAAAGCTAGCCTATCACTAATCTTGGAGAGAATAAGGTTACTCCGATCTGAACTCGATAATTTAGACAAGACTCTCTTACAAACACATTTAATGTCAACACAAAAAATGTCACCTTCTGATTGGAACCACGTTGATAACATGACTTCTGCTTCTGCTGACTCAATGTCAGCCAAATGCAAAGCTAACCTGATTTCTAAATTCAACCTCCTATCTAAGAAGAAACCAGAGCCACACATCGCAAAGCTGGATGTTAACAAGACCGTGATTAATCAGAGTAACATCCCAATTTCTGACACTCTAAAAACGGTACTGGCCAAAGGACTAAATTTCGCCGTCACCCCTAAATATATACCAGTAGAGGATATGATTTCTCAGATTGATGTAGCCCTCAGAGGCATAGGACACATCCATGCGGATGTAGCAAGAGCTGAAATATCTACTATTCTTAAGAATGCTAAGAAACCCACTAGTAACATCAGCAAAAACGAACGCTCTGAACTCGCGGACCTAAAAAAGAGATGATATAGTCATCCTCTCGGCAGACAAGGGCAATGCCACGGTCATCATGGATAAAGATTCATACAACAACAAAATCCTGGACCTTCTTAATGATGGGAGCTACTCCAAAATTAAAAACGATCCCACTAAAAGCCTAACGACGAAAACCAACAGTATCATCACGAGTTCGACTTCCCTAATCGAACCAAGCAAACGTCCCTCTCTAAAACCATCGGCGGCAAGACCTCCCAGACTCTATGGTCTTCCCAAAATCCATAAGGAAGGCACCCCGCTACGACCCATTGTGTCGACAATAAACTCTCCTACGTACAAACTAGCCCGATTTCTATCAGATACTCTGCTCCCTTTCACAGGCAAGACCTCTTCAGCAGTACTCAACTCAACCCAATTAGTCTCTATGGTTAAGGACATGGTACTATCTCCTGATGACATCCTCGTCAGCTTTGATGTAGTATCTTTGTTTACCAAAGTCCCAGTACCGGACACCCTAACAATAATTGAGGACTTAGTCCAACATGGATTGAATTCTGATGCACCTGCGCTGGTTAGGCATTGCCTCACCAACACCTATTTTACCTGGAATGGCACCTTCTACAAACAGAATGAGGGTACCCCTATGGGCTCCCCTTTGTCACCAGTTATAGCCAACATGTTCATGGAAAAGTTTGAATCAGACGCCATTCAGACATCTACCCTGCGTCCTTCCCTGTGGAAGAGGTATGTGGATGACACTTTCGTCATCTGGCCACATGGCCTCCCAGCATTGAACCACTTCTTGGACCACATCAATTCTAGACACCCATCCATCAGATTCACCATGGAAGTGGAGAAAGACGGTAAACTACCATTCTTGGATATTCTGTTTGAGAGGAGGCCTGACAGATCCTTGGGACATTCTGTCTACAGGAAAGCCACCCACACAGATTCCTACTTGAAACCGGATTCCCACCACCACCCATCTCAAAAGAATTCTCTCATCAAAACGCTATACCACAGAGCCCATGGCATTTCTGACAAACACCACCTGACCGGTGAATTAAGACATGTACATCGGGCCCTCAGGATGAACGGATACTCTGACCGTACTATCCGCCAAGCTGTCTCTCCCACCACACAGAAACAGCCACTTGAAACTCCGACCAAAACCATCACGTTACCATACATAGCAGGCGTGACCAAAAAGATCTCCAAAATTCTAAACAAACATAAGATCCAAGTCCGATTCAGTACAGTGGATAAAATCCGTGATCTGATTCCATCTGTGAAGGATGTCGTTCCTGACTTACAGTATCCTGGAGTCTACAAATTGAGTTGCATTTGTGGTGATTGCTACATTGGAGAAACGAAACGTCATGTTTCTGATCGTGTCCGCGAGCACAAGTCAGATCTGAAACACGGCAGAACTGATTCTTCTGCCGTTGCCGATCATTGCTACAACTCGGTGGGCTCTCATGAAATTGTCTTTTCCGAGACCAAGGTTCTCTGCAAACCTCCCGGCTACCATCAAAGGTTTGTACACGAAGCCATACAAATATACAAACACAAGCATAATTTCAACCGTGATGATGGGTACAAACTTAGTAATCATTGGAAAGATGTTATCAACCACGCAAAAAAGACTTAATTACACATTTTTGGACCATCTTATCTGACAGGCACTATTTTACTTTTACTTTACTTTACCGAGTGTTAACATCCCCAGTTATTTTTGGCAGTGCTCTCTTCATTGTTCAGCCAGCATTGGTATAAACATGGGCATTTTCGTTCTTTTGTCTATCATGTGTATCAGACCTCCCCTCCCCCCTCTCTGTCCATTGTGTTGGCGTGTGCAGCAGCAAACGCGTCCAAGCCGTCGTCCATTGTTTTGGCCCCGCTCCCCCCCTCCCCCTCCCGATGCGTTGTACTTAGCACTCCGTGCTGTCTTTGAGCCCCGCCCCCCTCCCTCCCGATACGTTCCATTCATTGGCTACCACATTCTGATGAGCCCCCCCCTCTCCTCCCCCCTTCAACTTGCTTATAAGGGATTACTTCTTGAATCATTGCCTCACTTGATGCAGCTAATTCGGCTGTGATGGTCCCACCTGATGATGGAGACTTGTGTTGCCTCCGAAACGTCGTGATTTTTGTTTTTATTTTATTTTATTTTCATTAATTTTGATGTTTTACCTACGTGACTTTACCGAAAAAACCTAAGAATATAATTCGTCACTAGTACAGCACACCGGTGTGTTGGAGAGCCAAACCACAACATTTACAATCTGAGTACGACGTTTTCCTTCTACGTGACTTTACCGAACGACCCAAAGAATCAGAATTTGTTATTTGCTGTATACCGGCTGCTGTGTTTGTATACTAGTAGCTCTGCATGTGATGCAAACTATTTTGGTCAAAGACAAAAAACTGGCTTTGGCGACCCCGACCTAAGGGAAACCTATCCGCTGTCACTGTTATTGGTCATGAGAGTAGGAATCTAACTTGGATCGCTGGGTTCGTAACACAGTGCGTGAGCCACTGCACTACCGCTCTCAACACAAACTACACTCGCGCACACACGCAAAGATGTGCACACACACGCGAACACGTGAACGCAGTATATTTATGCGGCTTACCTTTGATGTGATTAAAATACTCCTCGGCTGAAGGGAAACTCAAGTGGCACTTCTGACAGTCATTGGGTTCCTCTATGACTGCACGCACAAACACACGTATGAATATACGCATGTACACACGTGCATACACGCACTCACTACTGAACTGAACTTTTTTTTTTACCAAGTAAAGCCCACTGAGCTATATAGCTCTTCTTCAGAAGCAACCCGGCCACAAATAATAGCCAAGGTGGAAATTTATAGCAGCCAAACACTCAAAGCGCATGTTTCTAAATGTGGAGGGGAAAAACCGGAGGGCCCGGAGAAAAATCCACATGAGCACAGGGAGAACATGCGAACTCCAAATATACACCAGGCTTCAGGGTCGGGATCTAACCCAAGACCTCCTCTGTACCAGGCGAGGGAGGTAACAACTCGCCACCGCGGCGCCCCTACACACCTTTACATGCACAGGCTAACACACACATGAATGCACACTTTCAGAGACGTACATGTATATAGAGTATGCAGTGATATGTGGTGGTGTGGTGTCATCATGTGGTGAAACCATGGTACGACACTTCGTGCTGTGACACGGTGCGCCACTCATGGTGGTGGGTATGGAGGTGCAGCAAGGGTCCATTGGCCTGGCTGTATGTATGTGTGTAGAACTTCGTTCGCCTAGTACACAGCCAACCGTGCTAATTCGAGGTATGTGGGAAGGACAACAAACTAAACACAAAAAGCAATTCTAAAGAAATTAGTTTTCAATATAGATGATTTAAAATTGCATAGCTTCAGTGGCTTACCAATATCTGACGGAAGAGCGTTCCAGATGGCTGCAGAAGCACATCTTAAACCGCGTGATGCAGTGACCATCTTTGTTCAATGGCAAGCCAAATTCCACTGTAGTAGTTGTGGTTGTAATGTGGTTGTAGTCCCGGTGGTGTGGTATTGTTTCACGGTGTGGTGTGATGCGATCTGACGCGGTGTGGCACGGAGTTCCGCGCACGGCAAGCCACTCACGGTGGTGGGTGCGGAGGTGTGGCCAGAGTCCGTTGGGCTAGCTGAATGAAGCCCTGGTGGTTTGGTATTGTTTCAGAGTGTGGTGTGACATGGAGTGATGTGGAGTTCCGCTCACGGTGGTGGGTGCGGAGGTGCAGCGAGAGTCCGTTGGCCTGGCTGAAGCCCTTGCCGCAAGGGCGACACACGTAGGGCCGGTCCCCCGTGTGCGTGCGCACGTGGCGTGTCAGCTCCACCGCCTGAGGAAACGCGGCCTCGCAGTACTGGCAGCTGTACAGCCGGCCTACACCACAACCGCAACAACCACAATAACCACCACAAGCACTGCATTACCACAATCACAGCCACAGCAACCTCAATACAACAATATTACAACCACAACCACTGCATGACTACAGTCCAAACCACAGAAACTCCAATATAACCACAACTGCTGCATAACCAGTGACAGCACCAGGAACCTCAATGCAACCGCAATACCACCACAACCAGGGCATGGCCACAATCACATCTACAGCATCCTTAATGCAACCACCTAACAACCATAACCACGACTTCGGCATTCCGTGTGTGTCTAAGTCTTCCCTCGTGTCCTTGTGTCTTTGGGTCACCTTGTCTCCCATGTCTCCCCATACATTCCCGTCTGCCTATGTGTCGCCATGAGTTTCCGTGTCCCTATGTGTCCCAGTGTCTCCCCGTGTGTCCCCATGTCTCCCGATGTATGTCCACGTCTTCCTGTGTGTGTGTCCGCGTGTTGTCTCCCAGTGTCGTCTTCCCCGCGCGCGTGCAGTACCCATGGCGTGCTTCCGCTTGAGGTGGTATGCGAGTGCCGCGGCCTGCGGGAAGGCGAGGGGGCAGTGTGGGCACGCGTGCGGGCGCTCGCCCGTGTGGAGACGCTCGTGGTTCTTGAGCGTGGAGGCGGCGGCGAAGCGGCTGCCGCACTCGCCACACGCAAACGGCTTCTCCGCAAAGTGTTCCGAGCGCTGGTGGTACAGCATGCCTGAGACAAAGACAAAGATTCCCCGTATAGCCTAAAGAGACTGTTAAGGCAAGTGCTGTTAAAGAGTAGTACCTATGAAGGCCAACATGGCACACAAGGGAGTGGGTGGCCAACACCACGCCCGGCCACCTTTTTCTCCCCACTGGTGATGTTTACACACCACACTACGTACTCATTTGAGGCTGAGTCGACCTAGGGGAGGCCCAATACCGGTTCAGATAATCGTCACTGGAGTTGGCCATAAGCGGGAATCGAACTCGGTCCCTGGGTTTGTAGCGCAGCACGCTAACCACAACAATGCCTCAAAACACACACACTCATTCACACATAAACATAAATACATACAAATACACCACACTGTCACCACAAACAGACGACACACACCACACATACACACCACGCTGTCACCAAACAAACTCCAAAGACAAAGATCTCCCACCCCCCCCCGTATAGCTTTAACAGACATTAGGGGCAAGTGCTGTTAAGAGAGCACCTATAAAGGCTGGCACGGCACATGAAGGGGTCCATGGCAAGCACCCCAGAAGTGATATTTTACACACCATACCATGTAAAAACTTAAGGATGAGTTTACCTAGGAGAGGCCCATAAACTGGTTCCGATAATCATCATGGATGTTGGTCGTGGGCGGGAATCGAACTTGGGTTGCCGGGTTCACAATGTAGCACGCTAACCGCTACACTACTACCATTCTCTACAAATACATACATACATTGCTGCACAGGTTACTGCGGCAGGTACTGTTAGCGAGTGGCATCTATGCAAGCCAGCGTGGCACACGAGGAGGTGGTGTAAAGGAGCCACGCCTGGCTCCCTTTGTCATTTAATGATGACGATTATCTTAAGGCAGTGTGTTTATTAATACCCCTCTCTGTTCCGCTGCTTCTGCTCCTCCGGAGGGATAACCCTGTCACAGCCTGAGTTCGACAGGTCGCGTGTGTGGTGGGATAAAACGTGGGTAACGCTACCTCTTCCAGCACGTCTGGCCGGTATGGAAGAGTAGGCAAAAGCACCACACATAGAGGGGCTCCCCCTCAAGTGAAGGAGGGCCCCCCCGCCTTCTGCCACAGCGGTGGCGTGAGTGAGCATTGTGGGGCTTTGTCGTGGTGCCGCTGGTGCGTGCTCACCGGCCATGTACTGGAACACCTTCCCGCACAGGTTGCACGCAATGGGAGGTCGCTTTCTGCGCTTCTTCCGGGATGTAGGGCCAGACGCCTTCTCTCTACCCCCAATCTCTTCTGCCTGCAGCAGGGATGACATTTTGAGGTGCTGTCAACATAACAGTGAAAAGTAAAACCTAATTGAAAAAGGGTAATACCTCACAGAGTTACGTATGTATGGATGTTGAACTTCTTTCGCACCATAAGTAGCCAACCGTGCTAAACGGAGGTGTGGGGGGGACAGCAAATTAAACACAAAAATCAGTTCTAAACAAATGATTTTCAATTTAGATGATTTAAAAGTGCATAGCTCCAGTGGCTTCCTAATATGGAAGGAAGAGCGTTGTTTGATAGTGAGCCAAAAGCCGCTGCTGTGAGGATGACCGGAATTTGTGATGGTTTACGCTCCTTGACGAGAGCAGCAAGGTATTGTGTCTGTATGTGTGTATGAAACTTATCTTGCACCATACCTAGCCAACCGGGCTAAACAGAGGTGCAGGGGAAAGAACCAACTCAACACAAAAATCTGTTCTAAATAAGAGTTTAATATTTAGATTCAAAAGTGCATTACTCCAGTGGCATCCTAATATAGGAAGAGCATTCCAGACGGCCGCAAAAGCGCACCTGAAAGAACGCAATGAGGTGACCATCTTTGTTCAATGGTTAGCCAAAAGCCGCTGCTACGAAGATGACCGGAGTTTTCTTTATGGCTTATGCTCCTTGACGAGATAGGCAAGATATTGTAGTTCATTTGTGGCAAGCACTTTGTGTGCAATGCTCTCAGCTCGGACACGGTGAGCTGAAGAGCTGAATAAGTGGATTAATTTAAAATTGTAATCGACTCCTGGTTTTGCGATCAATTGCTCGGAGCCCTTTTAAGCATGGTGACTGCCCCTTCTGCAAATCCACTCGTGGCGCGATGTGGCGGATTGAAGTGGCTTATCATGTGGAATGTATTGCACCCAGATACTCTAAAAGGCATGTTTCTAAATGTGGAGAGAAAAACCGGACTTGGAGAAAAATCCACACGACCACGGGGAGAGAGACAATGCAAACTCCAAATATACAGGCGACAGGGTCGGAATCGAATCCACGACCTCCCTGTATTACCAGGCGAGGTATTTAACATCTCACCAAGCACTGCCCATCACCTCCTGTCCAGCGGCATACGTGGGAACAAAGGTGACACTTGCTTACGACTCGAGTATTTTTTGTGTCAGCTGACAAGTCGAGTAACTGGGCTGCCCAGCTCTACTTGTCTGTGCTGTCCCGTGTTGTTGTCGGTTCACATTTTCGCCTTGCCCAGACGCCGGCCAGGTTTTGTCCGCTTCCTTTTGAAGGCAGCTTTTGCAAATAACCAAGTTGGTGAACGCGCGCTTGCACTCACCGTGTCAGCAAGGGGGACCACGGGGGGAGTACTGCGCGGGGACCCGGGACTCGGCGCCGGCTCCTTCACCGCCGCGGCTGGCGCCACCCTCTTCCTGCGCGTGGCTCCACGTTTACACGCTTCCTCACGCTGCTGCCCCTCGTCGAATGTGGTTGCGGTGGTGGTGGCGGCGGTGGTGGTGGCGGTTGTAGTGGCAGTGGGTGCGGTAGTGTGGCCGGACGGCGGCGGTTGCTGTGGTGTGGTTGGTGGTGCAGTCAGTGGAGTGGCTGGGATGATGAGACAGAGGGAGTGGGGGAGGGGATCATGTTCAGGATATGGACAGGTCGGAGAAGCCGAGCCAGTACCACTGGGGATACTGGGTTCGAATCCAGGTCTTATACCCCACCGTTATTATTATCAGTATGTTTGTTGAATCGGCAAAGCCTCACCGAGTCTCAAGTATATTTTTCAGGATACCGCCAAATGTATTGCAGTAGGAGGGGGTGATGTTGCTCTGCAATCCCAATTGAGTAATTTGTGGGTACATTTTCAGCATTGGGATGTTTAGGCCCTCAGCAATTACAATGGGTGTAATTTTTAGCTATGGGAGTAAAGCGTAGAACCCAGTGGAAACACATACAGAACAGGGGAATAACAGACAAACTCCCCGCACACTCAACACTCTACAGAACATGTGGAGAACAAACAGACTCCACACTAGGCCAGGAATCAAATCCAGGCCCTTTTGGCCATGGCGGATTAAATGAGGTTCTTAAGTGTAGTGAGTTGATGGTCCCAGCGTAAGTAACTGGTGATGCAGAGGTCAATAGAACGACTGAGTGAGGATAACGGGGGACCGAGAGGGTAAGCAAAGTGAGTAGGTGAGTGAGCAGGTGACTGAGTGAGTGGGTGAATGAACTAGCGAGCGGGTGAGTGAGCTAATGGGTGGGTGAGTGGGGTAGGCGAGCGAACAGGTGAGTAAGCTAGCTAGCGGCCGAGTGAGCAAGTGAGCGGGTGAGGAGCTAGCGAGTGGGTGAGTGGGTAGGAGAGTTTGCGGGTGAGTGAGATAGGGAGCAGGCGAGTGAGCTAGTGAGCGGGCGAGCGGGCCGGGGGGGGCGGGGCAAGGTGGTGAAGTGGGGGTGGTAGGGGAGTAGGGGATAAGCGATCGAGCGGGAAGCCGTGCTGACCTCTCGGGGCTGGGGCATTCTCACTCGTGGTTATTTTAATGTTCTCATTTCCCGCACGGCGCTGTGGGATTTGCAGGCGAGAACAGAACGCGGCACCAATTTCCGCCGTGTCTGAAAAAAACCCCACTAAAGCCACCGACACATCCTAATTATTGCAAACTCGTCAACAATTGCTGGAATTGAGCCAAATTGAGTTCTGATTTAATGCGATGGATTTTCGTGACTCAGAGGGGTGATGTTATCTTCCTCGCCTGGTATGTAAGAGGTCGGGGGTTCAATCCCGACCCTGACGATATCCAAGTGATGTGGATTTTTCTCCGGGTCCTCTGGTTATTCCCATTTAGAAACGTGCGTTTATATTATTTAGCTGCCAAGTTCCACATGATAAGCCACTTCGTTGAGCTATCATTTGTGGCTAGGTCACTTCAAAAAAGAAGCTAATAGCTCAGTGGGCTTTACCTGCTAAGAAAAAAAAATGTTATATTTATTTTTAAGTTGATTTGTTTACCTTTTCTTTACTTTGCACTCCGATCGTGTTTTGTATTGTGTGTTGTTGTAACGTTCTGACCTGCTCCTATTGGGCATCTGTGAAAAAGAAGCTTCATAGTTCAACAGATTCCTCCTGCAGTATAAATATTCTGATTCTGAGAGACGCTCAGCCGGCAATGATGAGTATATCTGGGTTGGAATCCGGGTTTCAGCCATCCGGCCGAGATTAAACTAGGGTTCTCAAATGCAGCAAACTGATGGTCTCATCCTTGGCACCAATGAAGAAGTCTCCCATCATCAACATCTAGGGGAGCCAATGGTAACTCTAAGGGGCGTGCAATCCGCGTGGGTGCGTGTCCGGTTCGTCAAAGATTACCTGAGGTGCCGACCAGCCTAGCTTTGAGACGCCGGCGATGGATTAGTGTCGGCGCCACCGCCTCCGGGTTCCGCACTGCACCGATTCCGGCCGGTGATGGCACAATCGACTTCACTTCCTGCACTGCAGGGGGCGGCTCGGAAAGTGAGGTCGTGGCATCGGAAGGTAGCACAGGAAGCGATGTCACGAGGACAGACGTCACAGGGAGCGGTGTGCCTGCAGGAGTCTTTCTGGTCCCGTCGCCCTCATTTACACTAGAGGCATTTTTCTCCACACTTGGCATCACGGGGATTGACGTCACGGGGATTGACGTCACGGGGATTGACGTCACGGGGATTGACGTCACGGGGATTGACGTCACGGGGATTGACGTCACGGGGATTGACGTCACGGGGATTGACGTCACGGGGATTGACGTCACGGGGATTGACGTCATGGGGATTGACGTCATGGGGAGTGACGTCATGGGGAGTGAAGACGTGACGCCGCCATCAGTGAATATGAATTGCCACGCCTCGCCCTGTGGATGAAAAGCGATCGCAATTAACTATTGTTATTTTACCAGGTAAGGCCCACTGAGCTATACAGCTGTTTTTCAGAAGTGACCTGGCTACAAATGATAGCTCAACGAAGTGGCTTATCATGATGTGGAAATTTATAAGACAAATACTCTAAACGCATGTTGTTTCTAAATGTGGAGGGAAAAACTGGAGGACCCGGATAAAAATCAATGTGACCACCGGGAGAACATATAAACTAAAAATATATACAGGCGTCATGGTCGGGATTGACCCACGACCTCCTGTAGACCAGGCGAGGTCGTTAACGTTTCGGCACTGTGGCGCCCCAGACGTGGCCATTAAGTGGAAGTACAATACGTGGGTTTGCGAACGTGTCAGTTTCGCGGAGCTTCGAGCGTCAACGCCGCGAAAGAAAAGCGCAGCTATTCATGAAACCCGAGTGCTCGTGTCAAGATATTGTTTTCAAATTTTCACAAAAATGGTTAATCCCCATCCTGGACAATCTGCCCAAGGATAATGAAAGTTAACTGAAATGATCAAAAATAGGAATAGGCTTTACACTTTCTGGTAATAAAACAGGTATTAAAAACTTCAAACACCAAATAGATCCCTTTTTCAAGGCTTAAAGTCTCCATTAACCACACAGACTTGTGTAGGCCAACCAGTTTCAAAGACAATGCATATATGCAATGTCCTGGTGTCTATAAGCGGAGTTGTGTCTGCGGCAGCAGCTACATTGGTGAAATGAAGCGACATGTCTCAGACCGGGTTCGCGAACACAAAGCGGATTTGAAACACGGTAGAACCAACACCTAGGCGGTGGCAGATCATTGTTTCAACGCTGTGGGCACACATGACATTGTTTTCTCTGAGACCAAGGTGCTCTGCAATCCCTCGGGCTACCATCGGAGATTTGTTCATGAAGCCATCCAGATAAACAAACACAGACAAAACTTGAATCGAGAAGATGGATTCAGGTTGAGAAATCATTGGAAGGACGTGATAAACCATGTCAAGTTTTAACTGCTGTGATTTTCACTCGCCCACCCGTGCGGTTTTTGTTTTCGGTGACTAATTCAAGCTCATTGACATGCTAATTTCTACAGCCCCACTCGTCCCTGCACACCACAATCCCTTCCCCCCCCTACCAGCCCCCACCTGGCTCTGCACGCCACAAACCCTCCCCCCTCTCCCCGTGAACTCCTGCAGCCACGACTCAACAAAACTCCTGCCCCCCATTCCCCCCCCCCGTGCCTATATAAAGCCACAACAGCAGATCATTTTCTCACCTGATAACGGACGCTTGTGTTGTGACCAAAACGTCGTGTTTCTTTTATTATTTTTTTCTATCTACGTAACTTTACCGAAAGAACCAGAGAGAATGCACATATTATTATCAGAGCATGTTTGTTTTCATTATTTTCTACAAGTATGTGCAGTTGATGCAGACTTGATCCCTTGCAAAAGGTATCTATTTGGTGTTTGAACATCGTAACACTTCCTATTTTATTGCATGAAAGAGTAAAACCTATTCCTACTTTATATAATTTTGGATACTGGCAAAATGTCCCATAAGATAAAAGTTAACCGCATAACAACTGCTCCACAATTTTGGATGATGATGGCAGTGAATTGTGACTTCACTCACCTCTTCCTTAGCGGAGGGGTCTTCATCAGATAAGGGGCACACAGTGATGATTGGTGGCGGTGACGAGTGCGGTTCGGCGTCCGAACGTTGGGGATCAGTGAAACCGCCGGAAACCGCGCCCAGCGCCGCACGGCACGCGTCTGCCACATCGCTCATCTGCAGCCCCTCGGCAACCTGCGCCACAACCACGACACCACAACCACAACACCATAATGACTTTGGCACAACAGCAATGATCACGGGGATAACCAACATTATGTCACACCCATCACAACAACTGCTAAAATCACAAATTAAACAACCACAGCTATTACAATCACCAATACCATCACAAACACCACAATGATCAACGTTATAACGGTTGTATATTTGGAGTTTGTATGTTCTCCCCGTGGTCACGTGGGTTTTGTTCCGGATTTATCCTTCCATATTTAAAATCAACAAACGTTTAGAATATTTGGCTGCTATAAATGTACATATGATAAGCCACTTTCTTGAGCTATCATTTGTGACCAGGTCGCTTCTGAAAAATATCTATATAGCTCAGTAAGCCGGACCTAGTAAAATACAAAAAATGTTTTAGTTTAACTTTAGTTTAAAATAAATAATAGTTTAGTTTCAGTTTGAAATAAAGAGTTTAGTTTACAGTTTAGCTTACTTGCACGAGTCTGGTGGCATTATGCCGGCCCGGCGGGATGGTACCGGCGTATGCCACCTCCAGGAGCAGCGCGATCTCATCAGCAGTGGCGATGGAGGGGTCGACGGAGAGCGTGGCGGCATCAGCCTCCAGCAGCAGCGCCCCGAGCAGCGCGGGGCTGGCAGCCGCCAGGACGGCCCGGTGTGCGCGGAAAGCCACGCGGCCCGCCATCAGCGTCACGTCGCACAACCGCTGCTGGCGTCGCAACGCAGACAGGCGGCGCAGCAACGTGTGCGCGTAGTTCGGCAGCTCCATCGGTCACGTGCGCGCTCGTCCGGCCGCTCGTCAGCTACTCACCGAACCGCCTGTAGGATTGTACAAATACTTGTTCAACTGCTTACTCGATTGCTCATCCAACTGCCTGTCCAACTTTTTGTCTGCTCGTACAAATGCTTACCCCCCCTCTACCCATTGTCCAACTACTTGTTCAACCGTATAACAATTTCTTGTCCACTTCTCTAACCGCTCATTTAAATGCTCACCCCCAACTGCTTGCCCAAGGCACTTGACCAGCTTCTCACCACACCGCTTGTCCAATCGCCCACCTGGTTGCTGGTGGAGCAGCGAGGTTTGACGGTGAAGGCCGAGTCTGCCTTGGGAAGACACAAAAGAACGAAGCAGGGGCGAGTTACTGTTAGTTGGGGAGGGCTTAGTTCATAATGGCTGTGTTGGACAGGCAGGAAGCTAACAGGACGAAGTTTCTAGGTTTTAAATCTAAGGCCAGGTGTCTCTTCTTCTTTCGTACGGCTGCTGATGTAAGTGCAAAGCAACAACTACAATTTCACATTCAGGTGGTCAAGCCAGATCAGGAGCAGCGGAGTGTATCGCTGTGATGTCTCCTTTGTAATTGTAGATCGGAGATTGGGTCGTTATATGTTGTACTGTCTGTTGTGGATGACTAGTCGCACACTAATTTTCCATTGTCTCTCATCACCATCATCAACAATCATGGTGATCGCCACTGTTCTGTGATGCTGCAAGCACTCACTCCTGTTTCTAACCAGGGTTTATGATTGCCGCCTACAACGCTGACTTGTCTAAATACAGCCGCACCTTAATATGATGCAGTCAATCATAGGAGAGTAAAAAAAATCAGCAAGGTATTCAGCCTGGACGTTAACAGGAGCAGTGATTCGACAGCAGATTGCTGGGGGAATGGGGTTCCAGACTATTGGGACAAGAGGTGCTTGGTTCAAGCCCTAGGGCTGCTCGTCTCTCAGCGGACCCAATTGCCGTGTCAAAACACACCGATCCATCATCGATGAGTTATGTTTGAAATATTTTCGTACTTTTATTATTTAATTGCTGTTTAGTTCATTGCTGTACTTTGATTATTTTGCCGATTGTGAGAAGAGCGGTGCAGATGACAATGCCACCTCTTGTTACTCGTTGCAGAGGAACGGCTTCTCTGCCCGCGCAATAATTGTCCACGCGTCTTCGTAAACCTTTAATCACGGTTGGCTAGGTACGGTGCGAAAGAAGTTCAACATACAGTACAGACATTTATTGAAACTGCCACTGTAAACTCTGCGCTCGGTGGTAGGCCTCGGCAAGGTAAGGTAATTTACCATTTTTATCGGGTAAAAGGGTAAAGGTGTCGACATGCCAAGGGGTAAGGTAAAGGGTAGGGTAAAGGTAGCGCGATGTATTACCCGGTAAATACGGTACCTTGCTCTGTGGCGCAGTCCGTGGCCTCCATTTAATAAGTAATATTTTTTTTTTAAAACTAAACGCGCTTTTATGAAATGTACTAGTAATGGCAGAACTCCACGAATCCAGGAAGTGGCCCCGAAGCTTGCCACAGCATAAGTGACCGTGGCCAATTACAGCCAACGTCAGTTGAGCGTGGACGATTAGATCCGAACCGAAACATAACATATCAAAAATAATGTTTAAAAATGTTTTTTTAAAGATAGAATATAGTATTGTAATCAGTATGAGATAAGTATACCAAGTTTGCAGTCGATACCACATTGGTTAGTGGGTTAAAATTGAGTTTCAAGATTTAAGGATACAACAACGACAACAATAACGACAACAACAGAGTGAGTTCAAGGAAAGCGTGTAAAATTGGAATCGAGAGTATTCTATATGAATAAAGCGCTCTACCTGGCATTTACCGTTATAAACCTTTTTCATGTGTTGTAGTACCCCAGTAATTACCCTGTAATTGGGTAATTTGTATGCGGTAAGGGTAAAAGGTAAGGCTCGTTGCTTTTTACATTTTACCGTACCTGCTAAAGGGTAGAAGGTAGGGTAGAGTGATTGTATTGTGGGAAGGTAAAAGGTAGGGTAAAGGTAGGCTCGTTGCTTTTTACCTTTTACCTTACCGAGGCCTACTCGGTGGCTCGTCCACCGCCCAGGAGCAATGGAAATCAACTCGGAGCTGTGTGTGGATCTCATAGCTGTCAACCCATACGGTTTAACCCGTATTCCTGTACAGGGTAATTGAGTTTTCAGGTCCATATGGCGTACAGCCGTTTCAATACGGGCAACACTTTTTTTGTCTATTTGTTTTTACCCCTTGTGATGGGACTTTGTAGGATGACCAATAAGGTCTGTGATAAGGTCGGCACTGATAAGGGGCCGTCCATAAATGACGTCACGCGATTTTGGACGATTTTGGACCCCCCCCATTGTCACAAATGTCTGACCCCCCCAGGTGCGTGACGTCATCTATGGACGACCCCTAAGGGGTTAACAGGTACGCGTACGGTGCGAAAGAAGTTCAACATCCAATGCAGACATTTTCTTGGTTCTTTCGGTAAAGTCACGTAGGTAAAAATAAGTAATAATAAATGAAATTTTCGTTGTTTTCATTTATTATTATTATTTTACCTACGTGACTTTACTTTAAACACCTAAGAGTATGAATCATTGCAGTCACGAAAGCTTCAAATCTAGAATAAACACAACGAACACCTTTATTATGAACCATGGCTGATGACGACGATGACGATGAATTGATCACCCCGCACCAAATACCGGAGCCGCAATGTGACCAGGCTGGTGAAGTATGGACTTTTATGACGCTCACCACCTGCACGGCGTGGAGGGGCGCACATCCAGCGGTGGATTGACCATGGCCGGTGGACTCCAACCTCAATAGGCACCGAGCATGGAGTCGATAAAGTTGTACTGGAGAGGGCCTTCTCTAGATTTGAAGCTTTCGTGACTGCAAGGATTCATACTCTTAGGTTTTTTCGGTAAAGTCACGTAGGTAAAAATAAATAATAATAACATTTTAATAGAAATAAAATAATAGAAATAAAATAATAATTAAAATTTTTCTAGTATTTTGATTTCTATTATTATAGAAATAAAAATAATTATTTTATTGCTATTACTTTTATTTCTATTATTATTAAAATTTTATTATTTATTTTTACCTACATGACTTTACCGAAAAAACCTAAGAGTAGGAGGGCCTTCTCTGCTATAACTTTACTAAAGCCTCGACGAAATGCGGTCCATTGATAAAGTTATTTCGGGCATTGCTTTATAACTTTATTGCTCCCCCCCCCGCCACATCAATAAAGTTATTATTTGTGTTGCAATGGGGATAAGGCAAGGCGAGAGAGGGCCACGGGGGAACGCCGGAACGAGAGGAGGAGGAGGGGGAACGAGAGACGAGGCCTTCAAACAGCGACATAAACCACGCGGCCATTCTGAACGTTAAGCCGCAGCACGCCTGCTTACCTTGGAAGGATTGTTGTTTTGGCAACGAATGTTTCTTCCCCGATATTATTACGACCACGATGGTTTTACGGTGATTGTAAGTACGAATGATTAATTAGTTTTTCTGTAAATCTAAGCAAAACCATTTTAACGATTAAAAAAATCTACGACGGGTCCACGTTGCGTGATGACGTCGTCGCGCACGGAAGTCGGAAGTGACGTAATCGCGCTGCAAGTGACGCAATGACGCAGGACGTGGCGGCACGACGTTCGGCTCGGCCCCTCCCAATTGGAGTTGTGCGCTCGCGTATGTGACGTCATCGCGCGGTCGGAAGAGCGACGTCACGAGCGCTCTAATTTTAACGTGCATGACGTCACCCGTTCAATGACGTCACGCGTTTGAGACGATTCCGGCAACAACAGTAAAAAAACATAGAGCACGTTCTTGATTTGAAGCTTTCGTGACTGCAGGAATCCATACTCTTTAGTTCTTTCGGTAAAGTCACGTAGGTAGAAAAATAAAACTAAATAAAAATAATATATCACGACGTTTCGATCGCTAAATAAGGGGTCGTCCTCGGTGGAAAAAAATAATCCAGCAGTGGAACCAGCGAGAGAGATGATCCAAATAAATACCGACCTATCTCAATTTTGTCCTCGTTGATGAAAATTTTTGAAAAATTATTGAACTACCAAATTAGCAGTTTCCTGTCCGCCAACAATCTATTACATCTAAAACAATCTGGGTTCCGAAAAAAATACAGCACCACATCTGCTGCATTAGACTGAATCACATTTACAGGTGCCTTGATAATAAGCAGTACTGCGCCTGTCTTTTTCTTGACTTGTCCAAAGCTTTTGATACAGTGGACCACAACACCCTAGTAAAGTAAGTTGCCTCGGTTTTTCCGAAAACACAGTAAAATGGTAAAAAAATTACCTGTTTTCTCGCACTCAAACTGTATTCACATGGTTGGAGGCCAGTGTTAAGATAACAAAAGGGGTTCCACAGGGTTCCATTCTCGGCCCCCTATTGTTCTCTCTTTATGTAAATCACTTGGGCACTGAACTGGATCATTCCAGGGTAAATCTTTTTGCAGATGACACGATACTGATTACTGCTGGCCGCTCTCTGGATGACGTGATTGCTAAGCTCCACAGTGATTTCAACAAACTACAACATCAGCTAGTTGCTCTTAAACTAGTCCTAAATCCTGCCACAACCAAGGTGCTATGCTTCTCACCAGGACTAAAGCGGGAAGTTATTTCCCCCCAATAACATTCCTTAAATAATGATCAAATAGAGCAAGTCAAGATCTATAAGTATCTTGGGGTCATCCTGGACTCAAAACTGAATTTTGAAGATCACATTGATTATATTGGGAAAAAGACAAAAAATAAAATTGGTTTTCTGTATCGACACAAGCACTGCTTCCCCCCTATGTACTGAAGAAGCTTGACTCAATGTATCACTCGGC
The DNA here is from genome assembly GCF_964198595.1 of Lampetra fluviatilis. Taxonomy (NCBI): domain Eukaryota; kingdom Metazoa; phylum Chordata; class Hyperoartia; order Petromyzontiformes; family Petromyzontidae; genus Lampetra; species Lampetra fluviatilis. The sequence goes on along the minus strand of NC_136301.1, from coordinate 11,845,495 downwards.
CTTAAGATTTTCAGCAGATTACCTGCTGGATCTCCTCTGTTTCAAAGAACAAATTTGACCTAAGGTCTACGCTCATTTACCAGCTTCATAATCCCTATTGCCGTACATATACTGGAGGAAGGGCCTTTGCTATTGATGCCCCCAGGGTCTGGAATGCTATTGCCAATAAATTGCAACTTGAGTCACTACCTATGAGATCTTCACTCAAAACTGCTCTAGAGGAGTTGTACACCCCTAGCTGCCAGTGCGATTGAGTGGCCTAAAATAAAATGTTTCGCTCCGGATGATCGCTGCAAAGTATGACCTGTGTTTTGATTTAGTGTGCTGATCTTAAAGGTGCATTGAAAAAGTATGATACTCTGACTGATGCTCCCGCTGTTGTGGAGTGACTCATGCAGCCAGCTATGCAGGGTTTTGGAAGTACATGTTCTTTATGTCATTTATTGTGAAAATTCCGTCACAGTTCCTATGATCACTGTTTCACTGCTTTCATGGCTTTATTTTGGTGATTTCGAAACGTTTTTTGGTTTGGCCATGTTTGTTGTAGTACGGAGTAAGACTGATGGCCTTAATCTAAGTTGTCTTGTGGTTGTTGTTGTTTGACTTGCATCCCACTGGGATTTTGCACACAGCGTTGGTGTACGGTGTTTTTTCTGCAATATTTTGCTGTCTTTTCTTGGATTTTCTGTTTACACTTAGTCACATATTCACCTTAAGATGTTTTCTTGTTCATGTTTTTGTTGCGGTTGCACCCGATTCAAGAGCCGAATGGCTCACAGGGCTATACCTAATACATGAACTTGAACAAGGTTATACAGTGAGGGAAAAAAGTATTTGATTCCCTGCTGATTTTGTACGTTTGCCCACTGACAAAGAAATGATCAGTCACAATGTTAATGGTAGGTTTATTTGAACAGTGAGAGACAGAATAACAACAACAAAATCCAGAAAAACGCATGTCAAAAATGTTATAAATTTATTTGCATTTTAATGAGGGAAATAAGTATTTGACCCCTCTCAATAAGAAAGATTTCTGGCTCCCAGGTGTCTTTTATACAGGTAACGAGCTGAGATTAGGGGCACACTCTTAAAGGGAGTGCTCCTAATCTCAGCTTGTTACCTGTATAAAAGACACCTGCTCACAGAAGCAATCAGTCAATCAATCAGATTCCAAACTCTCCACCATGGCCAAGACCAAAGAGCTCTCCAAGGATGTCAGGGACAAGATTGTAGATCTACACAAGGCTGCATTGGGCTACAAGACCATCGCCAAGCAGCTTGGTGAGAAGGTGACAACAGTTGGTGCGATTATTCGCAAATGGAAGAAACACAAAAGAACTGTCAATCTCCTTCGGCCTGGGGCTCCATGCAAGATCTCACCTCGTGGAGTTGCAATGATCATGAGAACGGTGAGGAATCAGCCCAGAACTACACGGGAGGATCTTGTCAATGATCTCAAGGCAGCTGGGACCATAGTCACCAAGAAAACAGTTGGTAACACACTACGCCGTGAAGGACTGAAATACTGCAGCGCCCGCGAGGTCCCCCTGCTCAAGAAAGCACATATACATGCCCGTCTTAAGTTTGCCAATGAACATCTGAATGATTCAGAGGACAACTGGGTGAAAGTGTTGTGGTCAGATGAGACCAAAATGGAGCTCTTTGGCATCAACTCAACTCGCTGTGTTTGGAGGAGGAGGAATGCTGCCTATGACCCCAAGAACACCATCCCCACCGTCAAACATGGAGGTGGAAACATTATGCTTTGGGGGTGTTTTTCTGCTCAGGGGACAGGACTACTTCACCGCATCAAAGGGACGATGGACGGGGCCATGTACCATCAAATCTTGGGTGAGAACCTCCTTCCCTCAGCCAAGGCATTGAAAATGGGTCGTGGATGGGTATTCCAGCATGACAATGACCCAAAACACACGGCCAAGGCAACAAAGGAGTGGCTCAAGAAGAAGCACATTAAGGTCCTGGAGTAGCCTAGCCAGTCTCAAGACCTTAATCCCATAGAAAATCTGTGGAGGGAGCCAAAGGTTCGAGTTGCCAAACGTCAGCCTCGAAACCTTAATGACTTGGAGAAGATCTGCAAACAGGAGTGGGACAAAATCCCTCCTGAGATGTGTGCAAACCTAGTGGCCAACTACAAGAAACGTCTGACCTCTGTGATTGTCAACAAGGGTTTTGCCACCAAGTACTAAGTCATGTTTGCAGAGGGGTCAAATACTTATTTCCCTCATTAAAATGCAAATCAATTTATAACATTTTTGACATGCGTTTTCTGGATTTTGTTGTTGTTATTTTGTCTCTCACTGTTCAAATAAACCTACCATTAAAATTATAGACTGATCATTTCTTTGTCAGTGGGCAAACGTACAAAATCAACAGGGGATAAAATACTTTTTTCCCTCACTGTATATGTAGGCGATGGGCAAGCAAGCGGGGTCTGAGCTGGAAAGGAATTCCATCCACGGACGCCAGCACATCAGTTGTGTTAATGGGGGATGAGGGAGCGAGAGATTAGGGTGGGAGATTAGCATGAATGAGCTTCCGTCTCCGCATAAGAGTAGCATCCTTGCATATGCGCACAACAGCAGTGTTAATGAGAGATTAGCACCATGAAAGTGCAATCCAAAGGACATGTGAGCATGAGAGGTGCAAACATCTTCTCTTTAATTGAATCACTTCAATTGAAGTCATCTCCACTCGACGTGCTCCCAGGTTCCTTGTTCAAGCAATGTGCTCCGGAACTCGCCATCATGATCAGGAACATCGCAAATACCTCATTCTCTATGGAGTCTCGACCTGGATGACCCATCTAGTTATCGTCCCATCACTAATCTCTCGAACCTCTCTAAACTTCTTGAATGACTCGCCCTCGCCCAGCTAAAACACCACATCACCTCCTCCCCAAACTACTGCTGCTTCCAGTCAGCTTCCCATCAAAACTATTCCACAGAAACAGCACTCACTAGAGTGCTCGATGACATTTGAACGATTATTGATTCCGGCTCCATTATTGCACTTGTAAGTCTGGACATTTCGTCAGCCTTTGACACCGTCAACTACTCGCTCCTTACTTCCCTCCTGAAATCCGACTTCGGTATATGTGGCTCAGCACTCAAGTGGATAGTTTCGTACCTTTCTGACCGAAAATCTTCAGTCAGGGTGGGCACGTCCACATCGCCTGAAACGAGCATTATGCAAGGTTCCCCAGGGCTCCATCGTACAGTAGGTCCCCTGCTCTTTACAGCCTACACTTCCCTGATCGGCCGGCTCATCGCAAGCTTCGTTGTTAAGCACCACTCATACGCAGATGACACAATTCTATTCACCGCCATCGATTCTAGCAATGCATCTGGGTTCGAGAAGCTCTCGGAATGTGCCACCGCCTTGCAACAGTGGTTCACTGCACACAACCTAGCCCTTTATCCGAAAAAGTCAGTGGCCATCATGTTAGGTACCAAGCAACGTCTCAACTCATCAGCACTCCCAACACACATACACATCTTTGGTCACAGCAACATGTTCACCGATCACTTCAGCTACTTCGGTGTCATCCTAGATTCAACTTTATCCTTCGACCATCAAACCAATCATATCATCAGTTCATGTAACTTTCACCTGAAGGCTCTCAGACACCTACGTCCTCTCATCTCCCCTGAAATTGCCAACACATTGGCATGTTGCATCGTTCGCCTCGACTATTGCAACTCCGTCCTAGTCCGGACCTCCACTGGCAACCTAAAAAACTTCAAATACTACAAAACAACCCTGACTGAAGATTGCCGGTCAGAATGGTACGAAACTATCCACTTGAGTGCTGAGCCACATATACCGAAGTCAGATTTCAGGAGGGAAGTAAGTAGCGAGTAGTTGACGGTGTCAAAGGCTGACAAAATGTCCAGACTTACAAGTGCAACAATGGAGCTGGAATCAATAATCGTTCAAATGTCATCGAGCACTCTAGTGAGTGCTGTTTCTGTGGAGTAGTTTTGACGGTAAGCTGACTGGAAGCAGCAGTAGTTTGGGGAGGAGGTGATGTGTGGTTTTAGCTGGGTGAGGGCTAGTCGTTCAAGGAGTTTAGAGAGGTTCGAGAGATTAGTGATGGGACGATAACTAGATGGGTCATCCGGGTCGAGACTTGGTTTCTTTAACAAGGGGGAAACCAGGCCAGATTTGAGGTTGGACGGAAAACACCCCATAGAGAATGAGGCATTTGCGATGTTCCTGATTATGATGGCGAGTTCCAGAGCACATTGCTTGAACAAGGAAGCACGTCGAGTGGAGATGACTTAAATTGATGTGATTCAATTAAAGAGAAAACGTTTGCACCTCTCATGCTCACATGTCCTTTGGATTGCACTCTCATGGTGCTAATCTCTCATTAACACTGCTGTTGTGCGCATATGCGAGGATGCTACTCTTATGTGGCGACGGAAGCTCATTCATGCTAATCTCCCTCCCTAATCTCTCTCCCTAAACCCCCTATTAACACAACTGACGTGCTGGCATCCGTGGATTGAATTCCTTTCCAGCTCAGACCCCGCTTGCTTGCCCATCGCCACATATATAACCTTGGTGTAACAGCTCTCTCGCTGGTTCCACTGCTGGATTATTTTTTTCCGTCCGAGGACGACCGCTTGTGTTGCGATCGAAATGTGATATATTATTTTTATTTTGTTTTATTTTCTACTTACGTGACTTTACCGAAAGAACCAAAGAGTATATATAGAGCACAGTAACCACTTTACGTTGTCTCCACGTGAAACATTCTTATCCAGAATTTTAGTAATTTTACCCAAAAAATACTAGTTAATTTTTGAAAATAAATCTTCGAAAAACCGTTGTAAAAAATTACTAGTTCTTTTTTTAAATACGTCAGTCGTTTTAAAATACTTTTTCTAAAGTATATTTTCACGTATCCCATAAGCCACACGCCCTTCTGGCAATGCTTTTGCTCAGCATTGGTTCGTATGTACTATACGTTGAACTTCTTTCGCTCCGTACGTAGCCAACCGTTCTAATCGGAGGTGTGGGACAACAAACTAAACACAAAAGGCAGTTCTAAAGAAATGAGTTTTCAATTGAAACGATTTAAAAGTGCATAGCTCTAGTGGCTTCCTAATATCGGAAGAGCGTTCCAGGCGGCCGCTGACGCGCATCTGAAACCGCGCGATGCGGTGGCTGTCTTTATTCGATGGTCAGCCAAAAGCCGCTGCGAGGTTGACCGGAGTTCGCATGGTGGTTTATGCTCCTTGACGAGATCAGCGATATATTGTGGTTCATTTGTGGCAGGCACTTTGTGTGTTATGAGTGCGACCTTCAACCTCAAACAAAACCCTGCATTTGTTTCGACATTCAGTGTGTAATCATCCTTCAGGGCACTGCTTGAGTGAACTTGTCAGATGTCTGTAGGCAAGGACCCTCCTCCCTCTCTCTGTTATATATGGGCACTGAAGACATAGAGCAAAGAAGATGTTTTACCGGTTTTAACATCAATGAGTACACTTTCTTTTGCGGATACATTCACCGCATTCAACAACACGACGTTGAACAAAGTCAACGAGTTTATCACTAAACGAGCCACTGGGACGATTCCGACAAAGTGGGACGCCCACAACGGGGATGGAGTGGAGGAATCCGCTCATGTGCAGGGATCGTTCGTGGGAGGAGGGTCAAGCCTTCAGCCATCCAGCAGTGGATTGATTGTGGCTCATGATGGCGACGACGATGCCATGTCAAGCTGCAGTGAGAGATAACACGCGGTTATTGAAGAAAATATCGCAACTGAGTGAAAATTTGAATACGGTCATTTTCAAACATCTCGAACGGCTGAACCATTTGTTGCTGTGCGCGAACATTCCCGTAAAAACATTACACAACCCTTGCCGCTGCTGCTGCACGCAAACTTTGCATAAAGACTTCCAGCAAATAGAGTGGTGACCCCTGTCACCCTCCCTGCCCTGCCTCGAGTGCACAGCAAGACTGGGTGGCTGGTCAACAACTCCTGCAGATGTCAAAGCTGGGAGCAGGCAGCTAGAAACTAAACTAAAACATTTTTTTATTTTACCAAGACCAACTGAGCTGCTATATAGTTCTTCTTTAGAAGCGACCTGTCCATCAAAAATGATGTGGAGGAAAAAACCGGAGGACCCGGAGAAAAATTCACGTGACCACGGGGAGAGAGACACGCAAACTCCACATATACAGGCGTCAGTCAGGATCGAAACCACGACCTCCTGTATACCAGGCAAGGTAGTTAACATCTCGCCACCGTGCTGCCAAAGCTCAAAGTGAGCCTGCGCAGGTGGTGATGGAGGCTACCTCTTGGTGACCTTGATGCAAAGTGATGTTGTAGTTTAATGTTTACGTGCAATTTTATTGAGGGACCTGTGTGTTGTCTTGGTGTGGTCTGGGATAGTTTTGTTGTTTTGTTTGTCTTGAAAAATCTGCAGGAATTGATGTAATTATGCAATTTTAACTCGTACATATTTTAGTGACTTGCTTACCTTTCTTATACCTTGCACTTATGTCGTTTTTGTTGTATTTTAACTTTCTGACCCACTCCTACTGGACATCTGTGAAAACGAGCTTCATAGCTCATCGGATTTCTCCAGAATAAAGATTCTGACCCGAGGTGAAACACGGACCACGGGGATCTCCCCGGGACGATAGAGCAGCAGCAGACAGGACTCATCCTCGCATTGGTCCTTCCACCCAACAACTCACACTTCCACTCACCCACTCGTTCAACAACCGCCGTTCACCACTGTGGTGGTGACGTCACGGCGTTTGTAAGCCAGGCTAGGTGCACGTTGAAGCCACGTGAAGTGTCGAGGCTCTCTGGCAGGCCACGGGACAGATCCAGGTGTTATGGGTTAACTGAGACGACTGGCAGATGCACCCACTGTGCCAACTCACTGCGTTTTATCCACCCGGCGTTCCGCTCGTTGCGAGCGTCGCTCCTCTGCCCTTTGTTGTTGTTGGAGGGCGACTGCCTCTTAACTGCTCAGCAGCTTCCTTCACGAGAGGCCTCCTCAATACTGGCCGATCTTGACACCGCTATCATCGGCAAGTTCACTCAGCTCCACGTGCTCCTGTACCGGCATCAGTCCATCTCTTTTCTCTCCCATCCCGTGCCCGTTTAGTCCGCTCTATCCGGCCGAACAGAAGCTGCTTGGGCATGCGGTAGCTGGACATGCGGGCTACGTGGGCCAACCAATGCAGCCTCCCCTGCTGGAGGAGCTCAACGATTATGGGGACTGTGTCCCAAATCTTTCAGGATCCGTGAATTCTTCACCCACCAGATCTATAGCCAACGAACGCCATTCGCCACTCCGTGACGGCGACGTCATCGCTGCGCCTGTGCCAAGCCAGGTGCACTTTGAGCCACTCTATGACCCACTAACCTCGCATGACATAATGACGCACTGAAACACGTCGGCTTAGGCTGTTGATAAATCACAATGTCGTAATAGGACGCTCTGGCGCGCAGATCATTCGCGTGGAAACTACGTCATCACGCACCGCTTTAATCTCTCCTCCATTGCAAAAACACATTCGAGACATCGGCACGCACGCCAGACCGCACGGTGCACGCCGTGACGTCTCCCTCAACATGAGGCTCTGTGACGTCACCACTAACGCCACGTGCGCCACGACGCCCTCGCACATTCCTTTCCAACTCGAGGTGACATGACGTCATTTCTCAGCCCCGCCCTCCCAACAGGAAGCCACCGCCTCTGCACCCCTCTCACCATAACCACCCGACCAAGTTGCCGTGTCCACAGTTCGATTCCCTGCTCCCCCCCTGCCCCAAGCCATGATGATGAAGGCTCTGAGAGACCACGAAGACGACGACGGCGATGAGGAGGATGAGGTGTTCGCCGCCGCAGTCGCCGGGTCCACCGCCGCCGCCGCCTCCGGCCCCGCCGCGGTCCCGGGCCGCTCGACCCCGCGACCCGCCAGCCTCGCCTTCTCCCGGGTCGGGTTCGAGCCCCAGGCCGGGCCTGGCGCCGCCGTGAGGGTACCGGAGTCTCCCCCGGGATCTCCCGGCCGCGACGGCGAGAAGGAGCCGCTCCTGGCCGCTTCGTCCGCGGGGGACCTAAGGGGACGGTGGGTGCACCTAGTCTGGCACGAGTGTGGCGGTGACGTCATTGTGTGTGTGTGTGTGTGCCTTCGCCTTTAGAGGGTGTGGGGTGTGTGAGTGTCTATGGGTGCACCAAACCTGGCACGAGTGTGGTGGTGACGTCAATGTGTGTGTGGTGTTGGCCACCATAGGTGCTCGCGAGAGCACTTGCTCCAACAGTCTTAATGCTGTACGTGATGTCTTTGTGTATGAGTGTCAAAAGGTGGACCTAGCCTGGTATAAGTGTGGCGGTGACGTCACTGTGTGTGTGTGTATATACTGTACAGTATACGTGTCCGTGATCGTGTATGCATGGTGTGTATGCGTGTCTGTGAGTGAACCTAGCCTGGCACGGCCGCTGCTGGTGGGAACGTCACCGCGAAGTGTGTCTCGGTTGTGTGTGTGTCTGTATCAGCGTCTGGGTACACCTAGCCTGGCACAAGCGCGGTGGTGGTGCCTGAGCATGTGTACACGTGGTCATTTTTTGTTAACGCAGTCGCTGAGCAAAGGCTCACAGTCCCAAAGCGTCAAACGGCCAGTAAACAGGCAGCCCTATCAAAGATGAAACCGATAAAGAGGGGAACAGTAGTAACCATGGCAGTAGTAGTGATAGAAAAGTTAAGTGGTTGAGTGGATGGGTGCGTGAATGGGTGGGCAAGTGAGTGGATAAGTGTGTGTATTAGTCGGCGAGTGAGTGAATGGGTGAGTGTGCGACTGAGTGAGTGGTTAAATGAATGAGTGGGCGAGTGAAGTGAATGGGTGATTGGGCGAGTGATTGAGTGAGTGTGTGCATGAATGAGTGGGTGAGTGAGAGTGTTGTTGTGACCTGCAGTGCGGTGTTGCTGATGGTTGAGAACACGTTGTGGGGGATGAGACGAAACAGTGTCTGGTAGACCAAGTCTTCAACACGGGTGGAGGAATCCAGTGTGAGAATCCGATGAGCTATAAAGCTCTTTTTCACAGATGTCCTTTAGGGGCGGGTCACAACGTTACAAAAATAAACAATACAAAAACACAATAGGAGTGCAAAGTATAGGAAAGGTAAACTAATCACTAAAATAATATACAAATTAAACTGAACTATTTTATTTTACCAGTTGAAGCCCACTGAGCTTTTAGCTTCTTTTTCTGAAGCGACCTGGCCACAAATGATAGCTCAACAAAGTGGCTTATCATGTGGAAATGTATAGCAGCCAAATAATCTTAATAATCTAAATGCATTTTTCTAAATGTGGAAGGAAAAACTGGAGGTCCCAGTGAAAAAATCCACATGACCACTCCAAATATACAACAGGCATGAGGGTTGGGATTGAACCCGTGACCTCCTGGTCTTGCGGGGTCCTGTGGAGGTGCTCCCAAAGCGTGCTTGCTCACGTCGGTGCCTCCATCCGGCAGGGACGGTCAGCTGTGCCCTACAAGTCCCTATCACCACCACCACCACTACCTCCACCAGCACCACCACCACCGGCGCGACTCCCCCTCGTCTCCGCACACTGCCGCCGCCCCCGACTCTTTGAACGCGTTCCCGCGCGACCAGCAGTTCTCGGAAGTGGTGTGCAGCGTGGAGCGCGCCATGGAGGCCGGCGTGGAGCCGCAGAGGATCTCGCAGGGCTCCAGCGGCAGCTACTTTGTGCGAGATCTGTCAGGGGTGAGAGGTCGCGGGGCAGGGGTTTGGGACACTACTGAAGATCCCACGTATAGCCTCCACAGACTATTGGGGGCAAGTGCTGCTAACGACCCTCTTATGAAGACCGCCCACTGCCAGCACCACACCTAGCCACCTTTCTCTCTGGAGTGGTGATGTTTACACATTGCACCAGTTAATCATTTGAGGCTGGGTTGATCTAGGGGAGGCCCAGGACCAGTTAAAATATTTGCCACTGTTATTGGTTATGAGTGGGAATCGAATTCGCATCGCCAGGTTTGCAGCGCAGCGTACTAACTGCTACACTACCGCCCACCACATATACATATCATACGCACACCTATACAAGACAAAGTTCCCCTGTTTTGCCTTTATAGACTCTTGCGGGCAAGTGCTGTTAATGAGCCTCTTATAAAGGCTGTTCACTGCACACGAGGGAGTGGGTGATCAGCACCATGCCCGGCCGCCTTTCTCTCCCCATTGGCGATGTTTATACTTTACATCGCATCAGGTAATCATTTGAGATGGAGTTGGCCTAAGGGAGGCTCAGGACTGGTTCAAATATTCGTCACTGGTGTTGGCCGCGAGCGGAAATCGAACTCTCGTTGCCGAGTTTGTAGTGCAGTGCACTACCTGCTGCACCACCGTTCCCCACATATACATACACACACCTACACACATCTACACACAAACACGAACATACATACACATGTATGGCACACAGAGACACACACATGTACACATGGACCCACATAAAGACACACACACACTACCACATCCCTCCACCACAGCGCCCCGCTCCCCCAGGAATCGAATTTGGGTTGCCTGGTTTTCAACGCAGATCGTTAACCACTGTGCTACCATTCCCCTCAGACTCCCCTGAGGAGTTGCAGAACAGATGTCAACAGAAACACACACATATCATTCACTTGATTTTACTCTTGCTTACTCAAAAAAGTCTAAAAATTCTTCAGGAGGGTCCTGCCAAGTTTTTCTTACAGTAGTGGGGCGAGGTTGCTTCTTTGTATAACCTGTTTTGAGTATCTTGCGGGTATTTTTTGATCATTGGGGATGTTTTGGTCCAATACCAACGACGTTGTACATCTTTTTTTTACTATGGGAGGAAACTGGAGAAACTGGAGAACAGATGGGGGGAGAGAGGAGAGAGAACATACACAAACTCCATGTAGATAGACACCCGAGCCAGGAATCAATCCCTGGTTCCTTGTTGTTGCGGGGCGCGAATGTCACCACCCGGCCCCCATTGGGGATTGTTGTCTCTGCACGTGCGACACCGTGCGCAGAAGTCCGTGGGGGTGTTCAAGCCCAAGTCTGAGGAGCCGTATGGGCAGCTCAACCCCAAGTGGACCAAATGGTTGCAGAAGCTGTGCTGCCCCTGCTGCTTCGGCCGGGACTGCCTGGTGCTCAACCAGGGCTACCTGTCCGAGGCTGGCGCCAGCCTCGTCGACTCCACGCTCGGCCTCAACATCGTGCCCAAGACCAAGGTGCGGAGATACACGGCACATAGTGGCGAGGGGGGAGCCGGGGGGTGGACACGGTGGTGGGGTGAGGGGGGGAGACGTTGACTGGGGGACACGCACATGAACACCCAAAGATCCCCCGTATAGCCTCAACAGGCTGTAGAGGCAAGTGTTGATAGCAAGCAGCACCTAATGAAGGCTGGCATGGCACACGAGGGGGTAGGCGGCCAACACCACAGCCGGTCGCCCATGTCTTCCCAATGGTGATGTTTACACATTGCACCAGGTACTCATTTTAGGCTGAGTCGACCTAGGGAAGGCCCAGGACCGGTTCTGATAATAGTCACCGGTGTTGGCCATGAGCAGGAATCGAACTCTGGTCACCGGGTTCATATGCAGCATGCTCACTGCTACACTACTGCTCTCCACACGGATACACACACAGGGACAGACATGGATACATTGTGGAGAGACGGGGGGACAAACACGGAGACATGGAGATGGGAGAAGTGGTAGAGAAGGAGGTTCCGTGTCTCCTGTGCAGCAGCTGCAGGATCTGGCGGAGTGGAAATGAGTTGGTAGCGGTGAGGTAAGGTGGTGGTGGCGGGGGGTGTTGATGGTGGTGGCGGTAGTATCAACGACTTGGGCTATGATTTCATCTTTATCTTGGTGGAAAACACGAAGGTGAGCAAATAGGTTTAATAAAGGGACAAATGGGAACAGGGGGAGACGCAGGGTGATGGAGGAGGGATGGGGGATCGAGAGGAGATGGATCGAGGACTTGGTTGTGGTGGTGGGATATGTAGGTGGTATGGCTGGAGAGTGAGGCATTTCACTACAGTTGTGATTGTGGTGGTGGCGTGTGCAGGTGGTTTGGCTAGCAAACGAGGCGTTTCACTACAGTTGTGGTGGTTATGGTGGTGGTAGTTGCGGTGATTGGTAGTGGTGGCGTGTGCAGGTATTGTGGCTAGCGAGCGAGTTGTTTCATTTCGGTTGTTGTGGTTGTTGTGATGGTGGTGGGTGCAGGTGGTGTGGCTACCATGCGAGGCGTTTTACTACGGTTTGTGGTATTTGTTGTGCAGGTGGTGTGGCTAGCGAGTGAGGCATTTCACTATGGAGCCATCGACCGCGCCAAGTCACGTGGCAAGAAGCTTGCGCTGGAACGAGTGCCGGAGATTGGACGCAGATTCCACAGAATCGGCCTTCCGCCTAAGGTATGTGCGTGTCGCCACCTTGTAGTGGTGAATTACGTCATTATGTGTGTGTGTGTAGGGAGTGGTAGTGTAGCGGTTATCGCACTGCGCTACGAACCTGGCCTCCACTGGGTAGACTCGGCCTCAAATGAATACCTGGTGTGTTTGTGTAAAACATTGCCACTCGGGAGACAAAGGTGGCCGGGCTTTTTTGCTGGCCACCCACCCCCTCGTGTGCCTTGCCGGCCTGTATAGGTGCTCGATAATAGTACTTGCCCCAACTGTCTTTTAAGGTTATAGGGGGGATCTTTGTCTTTGTTTCACGATTTTGTGGGCAGCGGTGGCTCAGTGGTTAGTGCACTGTGCTACAAACCCAGTGACGTGAGTTCGATGTTCACGATCAGTGGAAAATATTTGAACCGATCCTGCGCCTCCCCTCAGTCAACTCAATCTTAAATAACTACCTGGCGCGCTGCATAAAATCAGCAGAGGGGATACAAAGGCGGCCGGGTGTAGTGTTGTCCACCCACCCCCTCGTGTGCCATGTTGGCTTTCATAGGTGCTCGCTGAATAGCACTTGTGGCAACAGTCTTTTAAAGGCTACACGGGGGATCTTTAACTTTGTGATTTTGTATTCGAGTGTGAAATTTGCATGCGAGTGTAAAAGTGCGTGTGTATGTGTGTGCAGTGGGGAGCAGTAGAGTAGCGGTTAACACACTGTGCTACGATCCTGGTGACCCGAGTTTCCCGCTGATGGCCAACACCAGTGGTGAATGTTTGAACTGGCTCTGAGCCTTCCCTAGGTCGATTCGGCCATCGGCGAGTGCGTGGTACGGTGTGAATACATCAGCACTGGAGAGATAAAGGTGTCGTTCTGTCTACCCACCCCTGCTTGTGCCATACTCGCGAACAGCACTTGCTTCAACGGTCTGTTCAGTCTATATGGGAGATCTGTGTCTTTGTGTGTATCTGCGTACGTGAATGGGGAGCGGTAGCGTAGGGGTTAGCGCACTGCATCGGGAACCCAGCGATCCGAGTTCGATTCCCGCTCATGGCCAACACCAGTGACGATTATCTGAACCAGTTCTGGGGCTCCCCTAGGTCGACTCAGCCTCAATTGAGAAACTGGTGTGGTGTATAAACAGCCGCTGGGGATACAAAGGTGTTCCTACCTTCATAGGTGCTACTCGCTACCAGCACTTGCCCCAACAGTCTGTTAAGGCAATAGGGGGGGGGGGTCTTTGTCTGTGTGAGTAGGTAGGCTCTCTGCAGCTGTTCGTGGAGGGCTATAAAGATGCCGAGGATTGGCTGCGACGCTTCGAGGTGGAGCCCCTGCCAGAGAACACCAACAAGCAGCTGCAGCTTGAGTTTGAGAAGCTTGTGTGCCTCGACTATATCATCCGCAACACCGGTGCGGTCGCCACCATCGCACTTATACCGACACGTAGCGGTGGCACACAGCGGGGACCCACAGCGGTGGCACACAGCGGTGACACACAGCGGGGACACAGCGGTAACACAGAGGTCACACGCAGCACTCGCACAGACACGCAGTCGTGGCACACAGTGGGGACACATAGCGGTGACACATAGCGGTGACACATAGCGGTCACACATAGCGGTGACACATAACGGTAACACAGCGGTCACACAGCACTCGCACTGACATGCAGCGGTAGCACACAGCAGTGACGCACAACACTCATGTGGACACAACAGTGACACAGTATTGACAGACATGACTCATACGGACACACAACAATGACATATAGTCGTGACACAACTCTTGCATAGACACACAGCAATGACACCTAGCGGTGACACACGTGTAACAGACAACACTCATAGGGACACATCAGTGACACACAGGAGTGGCACACAATCCTCACACGGACACAGCAGTGACACGTTATTATTTATTGTTATTGTACTTAATTCTAGATTTGAAGCTTTCGTGACTGCAATGATTCATATTCTCAGGTTTTTTCGGTAAAGTCACGTAGGTAAAAACATTAAAATTAATGAAAGTAAAATAAAACAAAACAAAATAAAATTCACGACGTTTCGGAGGCAACACAAGTCTCCGTCATCAGGTGGGACCATCACAGCCGAATTAGCTGCATCAAGTGAAGCAATGATTCAAGATGTAATCCCTTATAAGCAAGTTGAAGGGAGGTGGAGAGGGGGGGGAGAGCTTATCAGGCTGTGGTAGCCAGTAATCTCTTCATTGTTCTTTGATCACCGCTCGCCACGTTTCCATTCATTGTGTTGAGCACTACGTGATGTCTTTGATCACCGCTCGCCCTCCGTCCCGGCGCGTCTCCATTCATTGTGTTGAGCACTGCGTGCAGTCTTTGATCGCCGCTCGCCCTCCGTCCCGACACGTCTCCATTCATTGTGTTGAGCACTGCGTGCAGTCTTTGATCACCGCTCCTCCTCCCTCCCGATACGTTTCCATTCATTGGCTACCACAGCCTGATAAGCTCTCCCCCCCCTCTCCACCTCCCTTCAACTTGCTTATAAGGGATTACATCTTGAATCATTGCTTCACTTGATGCAGCTAATTCGGCTGTGACGGTCCCACCTGATGACGGAGACTTGTGTTGCCTCCGAAACGTCGTGAATTTTATTTTGTTTTGTTTTATTTTACTTTCATTAATTTTAATGTTTTTACCTACGTGACTTTACCGAAAAAACCTGAGAATATGTTATTGTACTTGTTTATCCAGCAAAGCATCACGGAGTCTCATGACTCTTTTTCTGAGGGGTCCTGCCAGGTTTTTTCAGTAGACCGTGATGATGCTGCAGTGTTGTACTCTAATCCGAATTGAGTAATTTAACACTGATATTGCAGCAAGACATGACACTGACATAACACTGACACACAGTATGGACATGAACCCATAGCCGCTAACACTGACCCGTTACAATTCTCGTTGTGATGGTGTGAAATGGTGGCTGCGGCTGGCGGTGTCAGACCGTGGCAATGACAACTGGCTCATTAAGTATGAACCTCGCAAGGAGACGGACAAGGACAAGGAGCAGGTGAGCGAGTCACGCGCACGAGGGGAGTCTCCCTGTCTGTGTGTGCGTGCGTGTGTGTACTCGTGTGGGGAGCGGTAGTCAAGCGGTTAGCGCATTGCGCTTCGAACCTGGGGGCACAAGTTCGATTCCTGCTTACAGCCAACATTGGTGTGGATTATCTGAACAGGTTCTGGGCCTCCCTTACGTAGACCACCCACCCCCTCATATCATGCTGGCCTTCATAGTTCCTCACTAACAGCACTTGCCCGAACAGTCTGTTCAGGCTATACGGGCGCTCTTTGCCTTGTGTGTTTATGGTAGTGGAGCGGCTAGTGCGCTGTGCTTCGAACCTGGCGACCCGAGTTCGATTCCTGCTCACGGCAGAACATCAGTGACGATTTTCTGAACCAGTCCCGAGCCTCCCCTAGGTCTTCTCAGCCTGCAATTAATACTTGGGTGCAGTGTGTAAACATCACCACTGGGGAGACAAAGGCGACCGGGAGTGGTGCTGGCCACCCACCCACCCCCTCATGTGCTGTGCCAACCTTCATAGGTACTGTTCGTTAACAGCACTTTCCCCAATGGTCTGTTAAGGCTATACGGGGGGATCTTTGTCTTGTACCCGTGCGTGCGGCCACACAGGAGGCTGTGGAGCGGGAGCCGGCCGTGAGAATCGCGGCGATTGACAACGGCCTTGCGTTTCCCTTCAAGCACCCGGACTCGTGGCGAGCGTGTGAGTGTCTCCCTTGGCTCTCCCGTCTACCTCACCTAGCTCTCTCTCTGCTCCTATCTCATGTCCCAGCTCCACGCAGTAGGGGAGCAACACTTTCCCATCCACCCAGCCTGCCACACAAGAGTAATGTTCGTCACATGAGCTGTAATTACGTCGTTATATAATTTATTTTTATTTTTTACCTACGTGACTTTACCGAAAAAACCAAAGAAGAGCGAGATGTTATGTTTAGACAATGGGTCTCAATGTGAGTCACTGGTGACTGAGCTGAGACCGTAACCTCACTACACTTGAGATTCCAGTTTAATGACAAGCCGGTCTCTGTGGGTTTCAATGTGTTTCTGTGGCTCTCTATGCGAGTCCATTGGTCTCTTTATGTGAGTGGTTGGTGACCAGGCTGAGGCCATCAACTCGCTACACTTGAATCCGGTTGAAGCCTAGACGAGATCCCAGGATCTCAGCAGTGCCGGCTCAACGCTCTGACCTCTGTGCCACCCGGCCCCCCGCTTGCGTGCCGGGTTTTGGAATGCATATTTGCGTGTGTGTGTATGTGGAGGTCATGGTGGAGCAGTTGTGTAGCGGTTGGCGCACTGCGCTAGGGCTGAACGATTTTGGGAAAATATCTAATTGCGATTTTGTTGACCGATATTGCGATTTGATTTGCGATTTTATTTTTTGAAGTCAAGCTTCAGTTCAATATTCACTGTGTACTAGATTTTAAACGTGATGGAGCATTTCCACATGAAACCATCAAAATATGAACTGCTCTATATATTCTAATGCCAGTGGAGTGGATTTAACTGAGTCGCAGATGTACTTCTTGGAGGCAACACATATTTATTTACACCAACACATTAACACAAAGGGGTTACTGCCCAATCTTGATTTGAAGCTTTCGTGACTGCAGGAATCCATACTCTTTGGTTCTTTCAGTAAAGTCACGTAGGTAGAAAAATTAAATAAAAAATTATATATTACGACGTTTCGATCATAACACAAGCGGTCGTCCTCAGGCAGAGAAAATAATCCAGCAGTGGAACTGCTGAACCAGCAAGAGAGCTGTTACAACAAGAGGTTAAATATGTGGCGAAGGGCAAGCAGGCCGGGTCTGAGCTGGAAAGGAATTCCATCCCCGGACGCAAGCACGTCAGTTGTATTAATGGGGGAGATGAGGGAGAGAGAGATTAGGTAAAGAGATGAGCATGAAATGAGCTTCCGTCGCAGCATAAGAGTATCGTCTCCGCATATGCTCACAACAGCAGTGTCGCACAGCCAAAACCATCGATACATCGAGGCTAAGGGAGCAGAGGTGGCCATGTTAGTGAGACCCCAGCTCGTTAATGCAGAGGCACCTAACAGGGCAATGCAACTCAGAGAGTCGGAGATAGCAGCCAAACGGCAGGGAAGATTGGAAGCACCACAGCAAGTTACGACTTTGCTTGGTTAAAATTTCTTCATGAAAACATTCGCGACCACTTGTGATAAGGGAGAACCCATACAGGTACCTTCATTTTGTTTGTAGAATGTACCAATCCAGATGAAGTAAGTGTTGGTAAGGCAGTGCCTCACCAAAGTTGGTACATCAGGATTTAGTCCCTGTTGGACCAAGTCTTCAATGATTGCTATGGTGTCAGGTACAGGTACCTTGATGAACAGAGAGACTACATCGAAGCTGACAAGCAAATCATCTGGAGACTGAAAAGTCCTTTATTAGAGAAACCAAGTGAGCTGAATTAAGTACTGCTGAGGTGGTCTTGCCCGTGAATAGAAGCAGGGTCTCAGACAGAAATCGGGCCAATTTGTACGTAGGTGAGTTGATGGTAGAAACGATAGGACGGAGTGGAGTACCTTCTTTATGGATTTTTGGAAGACCATAAAATCTGGGTGGTCTAGCAGCCGAAGGGTATAGAGAGAGCTGCTTGGTCAGTTTGATTAGAGAAGTCAAATTAGTGATGATATTGTTGGTTTTTGTAGCCAGGCGGTTGGTAGGATCTTTGTTGATTTTAGTATAACTGCCATCATTAAGAATGTCCTGGATTTTGTTGTTGTATGTGGTTTATCCATGATGACCGTGGTATTGCCCTTGTCGGCTGAAAGGATGACAATGTCATCTCTCTTTTTCAATTGAGCGCATTCAGAGCGCTCGTCCCTGCTGGGTTACTGCCCCTTTACCAGATAACCTATGGTGGTGTACCACCAGGCTAACTACGCTAGTTACTGGGAGTAGCTACAATGGACAGGACCCTGGCTTGGTTCCTCGTCCACGTGTTGGTGACTTAGATGCACGCCGCTTCCTGTGAGTGGCTGGCTGATGTGCCATCCGTTGTAGAAGTGCCAAGGGTCATCCAGAGGCTGAGACCAGGAAAAGCGCCCGGCAGAGATGACCTCTCAAGTGAATTGCGGAGGGTGGCGTTTGTTTGCACGATACACCGACTCTGGCACAAGCACAGTGGTGATGTCACCGCCACTTCGTGGAGGACGACAGTTGTTGTAAACGTGTATTTTTGTGTGCGTGTGTATATGCTCCTGTATTTGTGTGTACACGTGTTTATATACACGTGTTTTTGTGTATATATAAATAAATACGTGTATTTGTGTACGTGTGTGTACACGTGTGTAATACAGATGTATAAGTACACGCGTGTATTTGTGTGTTCACGTGTATTATACAGATTTTTGTGCGCCTGGCCTGGCACCGGTGCCGTGGTGACATCACCGTCACTTCGTGGTGAATGGCGGGTATTGGTATTATACAGATGTATAAGTACACGTGTGTGTACACGTGTATGTGTAGATCCGTTCTACTGGGCGTGGCTGCCCCAGGCCAAGGTTCCCTTCTCTCAGGACACGTGTGACCTCGTGCTGCCAAAGATCTCCGACATGAACTTTGTGCAGGACCTGGTGGAGGATCTCTACGAGCTGTTCAAGGCACGCACCTCCCAGCGGTGGCACAATGACACTGACACGATAACACTGACAGTGACACGATAACACTGACAGTGACACGATAACAGACAGTGACACAGACACAGTGACACTGGCACAGTGACACTGACACAGTGACACAGTGAGACTGACACGATAACAATAACACACAGTAACACTGACATAGTGACACTAACACGATAACACACAAGGGGCTGTAATTTATAATAATTACGACGATGCTGTGATAATTAATCATGTTTGTGTGTGCGTGCTGCTCGGTGCTGTAGGAAGACAAAGGATTCGACCGAACAATTTTTGAGAAGCAGATGTCGGTGATGAGAGGACAGGTGAGGGCGGACTGCCAAACTTACGCGCACATTGCAGCAACATCGGCTGCCGCTCGCCACTTGGTGGTGGTGATGTCATCACAGACGGCGATTTGTGCCAGGCTAGGTGCACGTTGAGGCTATCGTGTGAAGGGTGGAAGGTTCACTGGCAGGCGGTCACAGGGCAGACTCGGGTGTGTTATGGGTTGAATGACTGAGATGACTGTAAGATGCACCACTTGCGCTTCCCACTGTGCCAACTTGCGGCATTTTAGCTGCCCGGCGCTCCGCTTAGTGTGGATGCTCTACACCCTCACTTGTTGCTGGAGGGTGACTGCTTACAGTTTTCCAGCAGCATCCTTCACGAGCCTCCACAGAGGCTGATTTAATCACCGCTGGTGTACTGGTAATTGCCAAGTCTCCATCAGCTTGAACATCTTTCTGTACCGCATCAGTCCATCTCTTCTGTAATCCGTTCTGCATCCGTTTAGCCCCCTCTATCCAGCCAAACAGAAGCTGATTCTTACCTCTATAAAAATCCCCTGTGTAGCCTGAACAGACTGTAGGGGCAAGTGCTGGTAACGAGCACCTATGAAGGCCAGATTGGCGCACAAAGGGGTGGTGGTAGGGCCAGAACCACTCTTGGCTGCCGCTATCTCTTCAGTGCTCATGTTTTACACTGCACACGGGTCCTCATTTAAGACTGAATCGACATAGGGGGTGCCCAGGACCAGTTCAGATATTCGCCGGGTTCATAGTGCAACGTGCCAACCGCTACGCCACACACGCACACACACACGCACACACACACACTCATGCGCGCACACACAAACACTCATACGCTCACACCATCTCTCCTCAACCATGACTCCCCTCTTCCACGTTGTCCCCGCGTCCCCCTTGCTGTCGCCAGATCCTGAACCTGACGCAGGCTCTGCGCGACGGACGCTCCCCGCTGCAGCTGGTGGGGATGCCGTGCGTGCTCATCGAGCGCAGTGCCGGTAGCGCCGGGGGTGGCACGGGGGGCTCGCGCATCCGCACACTCAGCGACGCCTTCACACAGACCTTCAACAGCCGCAAGCCGTTCTTCTCGTCGTGGTGATGTGCCGCACGACCGTTAATGGCGTGACACCACGGGGAGTGGTGACCTTACGGGGAGTGATGCCGTGGGAGTGTGATTCCACGGGGAATGTGTGATGCCATGGGATGGTGTGGAGCCCACGCGGGAGTGTGTGATGCCATGGAGTGTGTGATGCCATGGGAGGATGTGACGCCATGGGGAGTGATTCCATGGGAGGGTGTGATGCCATAGGGAGTGTTATTTAACGGGGAACGTATTTGGGAGAGGGTGACTGGTGGTGGCATCTGTCCTCCAGCGGTGAGATGGCTTCGTCTGGGATCGTTCGGCCATCACTAGTGGAATGATTACATTATTTGGCTTCACCTGAAATGAATTCAGCGATCCCAGACCGCAACCATGAAGCGAAACGGCTTTAATCTGAGAACGGGGTCGTTCAGCGATTTACAGGCAAGATCGTGAAAGTGATATCGAATAATCCAAAGCAATCACCGGAGAGAAGTCGTTTGGCAAAGTCACTTTATCAGTAACCAGTTCGGTCCTGCGATCACGAGGCAAGGTAGTTTTGGCGATGTCTTTACCTTAAATGCATCTGCCGAGCCATTACTGGAACAGTCGCAAGGACGGTCATTTGCTCGTCACTGGAGCACAGTTAATGTGCAACATCAAGGTCATCCCACACCAGGTCGCCATGCGCCGCGGGAAGGAATGTCGTTGGCGGAGGGAGCTCCTCGTTAAGGCGTGCCCGCCCAGCCGGCATGCACGGGGGGCGGCCGGTAGCAACTCGGCACTCAGCCGGCACGCGCGCGCTCTGCACGAGCCCTGCAATTCACCAATTAGCGCGCGCGCTTATAAGCGCTTAAAAGCACCAACTCATTTATCTTCTCGTTTTTTATTTGTACAAATTTCTGATCAAAAGTGTGTTATTTTTCGTTATTATTGTGGTATGTTGCCGTATTATATTAGATGTAGCAGGTCGCCAGATGTTTTGCTTTTTCTTGTTTTGGCCATTGGTAATGCCACTGTGGAGTAGTTAAGTTGAGGTTGGCATTAAGTCTAGGGACATGTGCTAAAGGTAGACCAATGCTAAGCCGAATTAGGACCAATTATACCTGCAATTAGTCAACTCTCGATTATCCTGGGAAATGAGGGGGGAGGGGCGGGCCCGGATAAAACGACAACATGGATAATGCACCACGTACGTAGTAGATTAGGCTACAACCCCCTAATAGACGTTTGCCTTTGTGTAGCGAGGGTGAAGACGCAGAGTGCGTTGTCTATTGTCATTGCTTCTCAAAGGAACCGGTTTACTTACAGACGTGCTCGTGGTCACGCAGGCACCAAGTCACTGGCCCTTCGACGAGTAAGGAGAGGATAACTGACAGAACGGGCTCGTACAAAGACATTCATTTTGAAGCACGGATAATTAAGAGCTGACCACACGTGGTTCACAACGGACCTGATGTGTGACGCGAGGACCAATTGTTATCGCCGTATGCGGGTCAGGCCAGCAGCAATTTCCTCCCAGCGACTGGATGAATTGTCGCAGTATTTAGGATCTTCAATTCGGGGAATTGATTATTTAATTTTTCCTCTGTCCGTAACTATTAGTTTGTTCTGTCCGGAAACATTTGCCCCCCTCCGTCGCATTGATTGAGTTCCATTTCTTTCCATCGGTCTAAAATGCGGCGTAAACCATTGGGGCGAAATAACTTTTCAGAGCCCGATGGGTGGGTCGCGTGTGGTGGGGTAAATGTGGAAACTCTCGCCTCTTCAAACATTGTCTGGCCAACGTCACGGAGGAGGCCGCATACCGGGGGCTCTCTAGAGCTTTTTCAAGTGAAGGCGCTTTCGCCAGCAGTGGTGTGGGCAGGCAATTTCAGGCCTGCGTTTTGACATATTTTACATTTATTTAGCCTGGGTGAGGGCCCGTTGAGAGTCGTCGCCATCCCTATCATTAGCCACGATTAATAATAAACTGCTTAGTTGCAGGTGCCCCCACCAATCCTCTGCCATTTTTCAGTTTTGCGATGCAACAATCCGTCTTGCTGCCTTGCTGCAAGTTTGTTTCTTCCCTCCGTCTCCGTGGTGGTGGACGTTAGCGCTTGGGCCTGTTCCCTCCTTTGGCTGCTGCTCGGTCATTAAGACTCGACCCCCGGCCTTCATTCCTGCCCAATTCCACTTTACTTTTCTGTCACCATGGCGTCATTAACTTGCGGTGGGGTGGGCCTTGCCTGGCTTAAAAAACCGCAGCAGGTTGCGACGGCAACCCAGTGGCATCGGTGAGCGGCGCTGCGCCGTGCTGATGAATATGGGACGGCGAAACCAATGGCGAAGCCATGTCGTATTCTAAAGAAAATATTCTTAAAGCCAGTATACAAGAGCACTGTACCTGAGGTGCGGCTTAGATTTACACAGACGCCTCTGTAATTATTGTTTTTTTTTACCGGCGGGAGTCCTGTGAAAGCAGCCCAGCTGCAACCAACAATCCTGTGTGATGCGTGTGACGTGTGTAAGCGCGCGCACACACCGGTGGCTTAGCTGTTGAGTGCGTAGGCAGTGCAACTGCACCGGGGCCCGGGCGCCGGGCTCCGAAGAGGATGGGGGGTGGAGGGGGGATTGGACAAAAGTGTGCCAGCGTCATGGTTCAAAATTAATCCAGACTTTTTTTAAGTGATTAGAAAATTACTTAATAGGGTAAAACCACATAGCTGCATCGCCCCTCCTACTCTGGCAGACGAATGCTGACTTAGCAGGTCGGTGCTGTGCACACTACCACGTCGAGACAGCTGCCACTAGGGGCGGGGGGAGGGGGTCCTCTTGGCTATATTGCAGCAAGGCGTTGGAATGTTTGAGATGAGCTGTGATGCAAGACACTAAGTTGCTGTGAAGCGGTGTGCCACTAAACACACAAAACACGTGCCCTTGCACCAGGGTCCATGCCCTTGCACCAGGGTCCTTGCCAACAACATGGCACCACTGGATGTTATTACTCTGGTGGTGGAAGTACTTGTTGGGGTGGGGTGACTTTAATATCGACGGGAAGAGGAGAGGGTGACTCAGGTCTCTTTGGGATTGCCGTATACGTTTACGTGGGTGGGGAGCGGTAGTGTTGCGGTGAGCTCACTGCGCTACGAATCCAGCGACCCGGGTTCGATTCTCGCTCACGGCTGGTCATGGGCCTCCCCTAGGTCGACTCAGCCTCAAATGAGTACCTCTTGCGGTGTGTAAAAACATCGCCACTGGGAAGACAAAGGATCTTTATCTTTGGGGGGGGGGGGAAGTCGCCGTTCACATAACGATGCCAAAGTGTTCAGTTTGTCACGACTAGTGCCTGCCGTTTCCAGCCGAGAGTCTGGGTGAGAAAAACCGGGACGAGAGGAGTTGTTGGGTTTCAAGTCCCACCCCGTGGTGAAACTTCACTGACGGCTGTGGGTTGGGTGGACGGGAACAATTGATGCCCTGGACCCCGTCAGTCACTCATTGCTGTGTTTCCTTTGAAGTTAGGGCTCATTTTCTCTCTGGATTGGTCGCTGGTAAATTGGAGCATTGTGCACGCGAATAGTAGTAGTAGCCATAGCGAGAGGCTTTGATCGATGTGGTGTTCCATGTGCAAATATATAATTTGGGGCAGACCCAGCTGAAATTAAGCCCTGCGTTGTCGTAAGCAAACTGACGTGCACATGTTACGTTTTTTTAGGAAAGTTTAACCCAGTTACGTAATCGTCGGCAGGAACCCGTTTCCACACAAATGAGAGCCAACCAACGTTTCTCAATCAGCCGGGGGGCGTCTTGAAGAGATTCGCATGGCTGCAAATTGTATGCAGATAACGCATGGGTTCCAATTGTGCTTGTGACAGTCTCTTTAGTTCACCATTGGTCGAGCCCCGTCCACTGCTGGATGAACGCATTCTAAAGCTTTCACCATTTCTCATGCTCCCGCGATGGAATTATTTATCGAGCTCCGAGCGAGCCGGTTTCATCCGCGGCGAACGAACTCGAGAGGAACGGACCGCTTCCCATATTTTGGCTGCCACTCCGTCCTTAGTCTCGACCGCCGGCCCTGCACTGAGAACACCGATTTAATTGCAAGGTTACATCTATCGGCTAAACTACTTGCGGTGGGAACAAAGCCAGTGACTGCACGAAACAAAGGGCATCATTGTAGAGCAAATTGAAGTTCTTAACTTAATTCGGCCCGACTGAACGGTGGGCGTTATTAATTCACATTCGAGGACTGTCACGCGGCAAGTCCACTATTAATCAGTGGTGAGAAGTGCCACTCAAAGGCGAGGCTCTCCGCCCTTGTCGACCCTGGTTCGCACCCCGTATAGGGTTGTTGGGCTATGAATCTTAAGACCCCCCCCCCCCCCCACAAGGGTCATATGTTCCATGTGTGTCAGTGTGCGGGCACATGCGTGTGTATCTGCACAGGTGCATATTGGGGCGTGCACGAATGTTTACACGAGAGTGTGGTGGAGTGATTGTTCAGATGTCAAAAATATTAATATTTGCCATGAGATGACTTGTGGGTTCCTATTTGCCAATGAAATAAAGGCGCATTGAAATAATCCTGCTGGTCCCTCGTACAACTACCGGATTATAAGACGCAGCCCAATAAAGTTCTACAAATGTCTCGCATGACTACCGGATTATTAGACGCACCTCTTATAATTTATTTTAAAATACAGCGGGGGAAAGAGCGTGGACATTGAGAACACGCAGTCCGACACAAGTCGAAGCGTGTTGACTCTTCCGGAAGATTCTACTCTGCGTTCCAAGACCAATCTACGACTTCCAGAAGATTTGAATAAAACAAGACCGTTCTGTGCTACTTTCGGAAGACCCCTCCCAACTCAACCCAAGTTGCAGCTCCACACAACACAAGTCAACACCCAACCCCCGAGCATCGAACACAGCCCTCCAACATTCAACACATCTAGAAACCACCACAACACCCAACCCGGCAACATCCAGCACAACACCCTACATCCAACAAAACGCATAGCACATCCAACACAACACCCAATCCAACATCCAGCACAACACCCCAACACAACACCCTACATCCAACAAAACGCATAGCACATCCAACACAACACCCAATCCAACATCCAGCACAACACCCAACACAACACCCTACATCCAACAAAACGCATAGCACATCCAACACAACACCCAATCCAACATTCAGCACAACACCCCAACCCAACAAACCAACTTTCAACAACCACCCCCAATCAACGCCAACACGCCCGCTTCTACCGGAAAATGCCACTCGCCGTTCGTAACGAATCGGCAGGAATCGATGTCCTCTGTACTTATGCAATTGGTACTACAGTACCGTCAAACTTTATTGTTGTATTACTCTGATTTGCTTTAGCGTTCCTATACATACTTTGCACTCATATCTGTTATTTTGTATTGTTTCTTGTAACTTTCTGACCCCATGCTCCCCCCTTTACTGGACAATTTATAACAAAAAAGAGCTTATTAGCTCATCGGATTTCTCCAGAACAAATAGAGACGAAAAACTCAAACAAGCCACGCATCTTCTGGAATACTCCCACGTCTTCCAGAAGATTCTTCTGGAAACCCGTGAAATGGCAATCGAACGTGCAGTAGCATCTTCCGGAAGGTTATTTTCAAGGAAAGCGTCAATCGAACGGGCAGTAGCATCTTCCGAAAGACGGAGACCCTTCTTCTTCCGGAAGATATCTTCCGGAAGATCGGCAGAGGTAAAGATGGGCAGAGGCGCCCGGTGATGGCGGAGCCCTCAAAGCGGCGCTGTGAAGGAATGCGGCCGAGTTGAGCGAGCTTGGAGAACCCCGCGGATCTCCTCCATCAAACCCCCGGCTTCTTCCAGGGCCCACGGCGGTGAGAGTCACAGTCACTCGCGGTTGTTGTTGTTGTTGTTGCCCGTGAAGTTTGTTGTAGTTTGGCGATCGCCGTCCGTTAACAAGGCGCCTCTTACCCCCTCCACCATCCCGTCGCGGCAGTGAAATCAAACACAAATAAAAGTGTTCAAACTTCGCCAAAGTTGCTCGAAACTCGGCTGAGCGACGTTGCAGTCGTCGTTTCGCGATCGCCCGTGGTTGTTGCGGCGGTGGAAGTGGTTGCGCTCATGGCTTTTTGTCGAGACGAGACGTGGTGGTGAAGAAGGCGTCGGGTTGTCGTTCTCTGGCCCCCAACGCTGGACAGCGCCCCACGCCATTAATTATTTATCAGCCTCTGCTCGTTTGTTTGCGCGAGGTAAATCGATACTTGAATAGAAGGAGAAAGAAACTTCATCCACTTGCAAATCGCCTGCTTTAACTGTAGTTTGCGCGTAAGCAACTTTTATTATAAGTTAAGATTTTAAAATCTTTACCCCCCCCCCACCTCAACAACGTTTTGTTACCGACGTGAAATTCGAGACGGCTTCCCGAATTCCTCTCTCGCTTCTTCAGTTTTACACAGATTGTTTTGTCTTGTTGTTGTGCTTTGGAAAGGGGAAAAACAAACTAATTGGCAGGCAAAACTCGATCTTGTGAAAAGTTGACGCAGTTTTGTTTGTCACGGCGAGACCGCGACGACATCGTGGGCCCTGCGTCCTGAGTTTAAAAGTCAACCCTTGTTGATTAATTACCTTGCCGATGTTTATTGTTGTTGTTTCGGTGTTGTTTAGTTGTTTTGGGAAATGTTGAAATCGAAGTATGGGTGAGTTTAGGCCCCAGGCTTGGCTGTGATGGGGACGGAATGGAGCAGGAGGTTTGTACTTGTAGTGGTTTTGGATTCATGGCTCTGCTCAGGGGCCGCTTGGCCATAAAGGGCTGCGTGGTGGTGCCGCGTTCAACCCATGCCCTCGAGCCGTGCCCTTCACATAGATCGTGTCCCTATGTTGTGGCCAATGCCGTGTGTAAGTTAAAGCTCTCCGCAGAGGCGGATGCAGACAGTTCAACAGGTATATGGGCGAGGCAGGCCCACGTGTACAGGCTTATTAAATAGGGCCCCTACCTCGAGTATTTTAAGTGTAAAAAAAATCTATATATTATAAATGCCCTCCCACCAACACCCCAGATTGACCACTGCCTTCTCTGAGTCACATTTTAGCCATAACCACCCGAGCTGTATCGGTGGGGGGATCCTTTGTAGCAATTGATGTCTATTTGGTGTTTGAACATTTTAACTCCTATATTATTGCCGGAAAGGGTAAATCCTATTATGAATTTCTTTCATCACCCTAAGGTGTTGGGCATATACCCCCCTCTGTTGTACAGGCCAGGCCCTGAATGGGCCATGTCCTTGAGAAGTTATGCCCATTTTACGGCAAGCCTTAACATTAGCGGGCTGTACCTCTGGCCATCATGCCCTGAGTTTTCACAGCAATGTTTACCAACAACGTTAAAACCTCTCCCATGTACAGTAAAGGTCATGCCGTTCATAAGTTAAACAGTCTCGCGGCCTTGCCCTCCGCAGGCCGTGTTCTTCCTGCATTCTAATTCGATTGTCAAGTCCTGGGACAAATCAGGTCTCGAGTGAATTACAATAGTGATTGGCTTTTTCGTAGTGAATCTCAATCGCAGTGTAATTGTAATTTCGGCGAACAATGCTGGAGTTATTCAAATTGTAATTGACCTCGGATCTGGACAATGCCGTTGATAGGTCATGTGATGAGTTGGCTGTGACCTCACATTTCAAAGTTTATTCTTTTAGTGTTTTGTCTGTACCCACTTACATTTAAAAGTTGTCCCCTTTTATTCTGAATTTGAACTGAAACTATTAATCGTCAGGGAACCGAGGTGCAAAATGCTCTTCGTTTTAATTTTGCTTTGGATTCGTTGTTTATCATGTGTAATATGTGGCTTTGACGTAATATATTTGTTGTGCAATTTTCTCCCTTTAGCTTATATATTCTCAATTAAAACCATTGTGCTGTTTCAGTTGATTGTATGTTCTACCATTCCAGTTTACCTGAACCAATGTCGTAATACTTTGATATTTCATGTAACCCATATCACCGAGTTAACAACTCCAATCAGTACATGCTTGTCTTTTAGATATCTAATATCTGATACGTTCTGTGGTAAAGATCTTTCTCTAACCGGTGAGTGAGCTGGAACATTAATGTTGGTGCATCTATAAATGCTTGAAGGTGTGACAGTTTTATTTGTTTGGTTGTCTCGGGTGGTTGAGGGTCTTAAGACAGAAATTTGACAATATCATTTCCAAAAAATCTATTATTTATTATGTTGGCTACGAAAATCAACATGTTACCGTAATGGGTTGTTTCCATCGCCTGGTGATTTATTGCATCTTAGTCATGTCCTCGACGGCACATGCCCTCTTTTGCTAGAGTCCTACCTCTTAGCCACACAATTCCCAAGCCATGCCCTTACTGTAGCTGGGCCATGCGTGCACCATCCACAGCAGCAGTAGTAACAGATGGGAACACGTGTTACCCAGACAATGGGGCCTTGACTGGGCTCACAGTTAACAAGGCACAGCTGTATCAAATCTCCACCCAAGTCTATAGCCCCTGGAGACAACATATATCGTCCAGAGACAGACTGTGGCCTAAAGAGATAGGCTATAGTTTCAGGCTGTCGGATATTACCTCTGTCGTTCTACTCGTTACTGAGTGTTGGTGACCTGTGATGAAGCTACTTCACTCTGTGATATTGTGCTTTGCTATAACATTGGTATAATGCTGTGGTTATTATGTTTATAATACTACCTTGTCCATCTTGGACTGTGTATACCTCTGTTCCATTTCCTTCCACTTTATTCAATCAACAGTGTCTCAATTCCTCAGTTATATAGCAACAGCGCCGCCGGACTGTGACACGACCGCAAACTATACGATCCCTGAAACACAGTGCATTTGTGATAGCCTTGTACGATAATAGTGGCGCATATATCAAATGTCACTAATTTATCAATATTAAATATTCTACATGTTTTCCCCATGATGCCTATATAGCTGTGTTCAAAGTACTTGAGTTCTCTTACTGCTGCACTGCAGCTGAAGTTTGCCCCTGCTCTCTCACACACACAGAGTCCCAAACTTCTTCCATCGAGAGCCGGCTCCAAGATGGCTTCGGGGGCGGTGAGCATGGCCTGTTATGCCGGCGAGGTCCCAGCGGCGTCGTCCACCGAGTGCGGCACCAGTGAGGGGCCCCTGATGGCTGAGCTGAAGACGGTGGCGGAACTGGCGCTGATGTCGGATGTCGACATGAGTTACGACGATGACGATGATGACAACGATGATGGTGGCAGTGGCTGCGTAAGGGGGGGAGGTGAGTGGCATTGGCAGATGAGTGGGTGGCACCGTAATTAGCACCAGATGGACAGAGAGCACCAGCACCTCAGAGAAGGACAGATTCGCCGCCGAACAAGCATCGATTGCCAGTCACCAGATAACTCAGAATGTGCCTGATCTCGGAAGATAAGCAGGCCTGAGCTGGTTAGTCTTCTTCTTTCTTATGGCATTGAGAAAAAAGTAACAGGCTACAATTGTATTTTTAATTTTGTAAGATATTCCGCTGCATCTAGTGTAGCTGAGTGGAGTCCACTTGTTCCACCAGACTTAGCCTGTTGTATAGGGCAGTCAATACAGTGGAGATATGCCTGATGGTTTGCACCTCACCGCGTTCGCAATTTGGTGAGTAGTTAACGTTCCATTTATAGGGAAATATCCATACCTTCCATGTGTCGTTCGGATACAATTGAGATGGTCCACTGTCATCAGGGAAGAGAAAAAACCAGGTTGTTAGCCTGGTTAGTGCTTATATGGAAAACTGCCCGTTGTTGTAGGCTTCATAGTTCATCGGATTTATCCAGTGTCAACAGCTATTTAGATGCTGAACAAAGATCAATATTATAATTTGGTATACAAAGTAGGGAACACTAGAATTCTACGGTGTCTTCCTTCCTTTGGCTGCCACTGTTTTGGGTCTTGACCACCGGTGATGTTACGAATAGCGGATAAAACGTTGATGGTAAACACGCGTGTTGCCGTGGCGACGAGCTTAACAATCGTTGCTGTGCCGCTGTCTCCCTCAGGTCTAATGAAGCCCCTTTCGGATGACGATGACGATGACAACGGCATGAGCCTGCGGCTGCCCGACCGCTTCGCCCAAGAGCTCTCAAAACTTGAAGCAGCTGCAGTGGCGGCTGCAGCCGCATCAGCCGCGTCAGCGGAGGCGGCCGCGGCTGCGGCAGCAGCAGCGGAAGCAGCGGCGGCGGGGCCGGTGCCGGCCGCGATGAAACTGGAAGAGGGCGCGCGCAGTGCTGTTGGTTACTTCCGCAAAATTACGGCCACTCCTGTTCCTTCCCGGCCGCCAATGTTGGTGCAGGAACCCCTGACGGCCGTGGGGCCTTGCGTGCCACGGGCAGGTGAGGAGCAGGCTTTGACTGGAGAGTCTGGGCTGCCCGTGGGTGGTGTGGCGGTAGCGGCAGCGGTGGTGGTGACGGCAGTGGAGAAGGAGGAGGACGAGGCGGTGGTGGGGAGCGGTGGTGAGGCGAGGTCCAGGGGTTCCCGGCGCCCGAAGAGCTTCTTCTGCCGGCCCTGCCAGTTCACGGTAAGTGGCGGCACCGGTTCTCTACGTGCCCATCCCCTGCTGCCGTGTGACTGCGCAGATGCCTGCTAGGAAGGGGGGAGGTCCCCTTCTGAATGTTAGGGTTGTTCTCTGAGGTCGGTGTGTGGTTGTGTGATGCAATGGATGGATGTCCCCCGCGTGTTGTGACGCGTTTTGCCACCCCTGGATGTGCCACGTAGACGACCTCCGAGGCGGAGTTCCGACATCACATCAGCTCCCACGGAGCCAAAAAATACCTGCTGGAGCAGCAGGGTGAGACGAACGTGCGCACGCAAGCGCACACGGTGAGATGCGCACACACACTCGCATACAGTACTCAAACACACAATAACACACATACATGAAAGAGACAAAAGCAAAGATCCCAAGTATAGCCTATAACTGACTGTTGGGGCAAGTGCTGTTGGCGAGCACCTATTAAGGCTGATACAGCAAACGAGGGGATGTGGTGGCCTGCACCACGCCAGACCGCATTTGTCTCAAAGTTCTGATGTCTAGACATCGCATCAAGTACTTATTTGAGGCTGAGTTAACCTCGAAGAGGGCCAGTACCAGTTACGTGATTCGTCATTGATGTTAGTCACAAGAGGGAATCGAACTTTTATCTACACTACAGCTGCACTACAGCTCCCCGTAAAAAGAGTTGCACACGCACATACCCTCGCACACACGCACCGATACGAGTGTTCCTGGTTGTTGTTGGGTGTTTTGTGCTACGTTGTTACAGGCCGCGGGTGGTCCCATTCGCTGCGAGAAGTGCGGCTACAACACGAATCGCTACGACCATTACCTTGCGCACCTCAAGGTACTGCCACACCGCCCTCCTCGCTCTTTTGCTCTCACCGCCTTGCTCTCTCTAACTCTCACCGCAACTCCCTGTTTAACCGTCACGCCTAACGAGCGGGTCTAGTGCCTTCAGCTACCGTTGTTGTGTGTAGTTACAGTGGTGATTTTGGTGGGTGTACGCACGTGCAGCCGTTTCATCGTTGTCACGGTGTTGCGTTCTATGTGTGTGGTAGTGTCTTTGTGCGTGCCTGGTCATTTGTGTTTTAACGTATTATTGTGTCGTTGGATCTGTGTGTGTGTGCCTGTAGCGCAATGGTTAGCGTGCTCCGCTACAAACCCAGCGATCCGAGTTCGATTCCCAGTCATGGTCAACATCAGTGCTGATTATCTGAACTGGTCCTGGGCCTCCCTTATTGTCGACTGGGCCTCAAATGAGTACCTGGTACAGTGTGTAAACATCGCCACTAGGGAGACAAAGGCAGTTGGGCGTGGTGTCGGCCACCCACCGTTCCGGCCTCCATAGGTGCTTCGCTAACAACAGTCTGATAAGGCTATGCGAGGGAACTTTGTCCTTACTCTTTGGTTCTTATGGTAAAGTCACGTAGAAATAAATTAAATAATAATAGAATACGACGTTTCGATTGCAACACAAGCAACCATCATCAGATACAGATAAATGAGAAAGCAAACAAAGTAAACTTGTAAATATAATGCAATACAACACAGAGAGTCGGCCAACACAAGAGTCAACACCACCACCTGGTTGATTACGTTTTTCCAAAGATTGCATAAATTTGAGAGAGAGAGACAAAACATAGACACGGCAAGGCCGTAATTATAATATATATTGGGGGGGGACACATCCCCCTCAATATTAACATATGCTCAAAATGTCCCCCTCAATATGTTGCTATAAAATAGATTTCTGTTTATATGATTGTGGTTATGGTTGTACTTTATTAATCCCTAATCTCTGCCATTACATACAATGAAACAAGAAAAGGTAAAAAGAAAAAACAGAGCAATGTAATACAATTCACTATTAGACATTATTGTAAAAAATACATAAAAAGTCCATCCCATGTGTTAGTGAATTTTTTAATATTTTAGGCAGGAAATTAGTTTTCAAATTTAGATTTTTTTTTTCTGGGGGGGGGACCCTAGACCCCCTGGAAGATTTGGTCCCCCCCAATGTTGACTTCATGGCTACGGCCTTGTGCTACGGTATCTGGTCATATTACCATGCATGATGGTGCCACCTTTCGTGGCACGTCACTACGTTTACTTATAAACATAGTGGTGCCTCGGTGGCGAGATGTTAACGATCTTGCCTGGTATGCAGCAGGTCGTGGGTTTGCTCCTGACTGACACCTGTATATTTGGAGTTTGCATGTCTCTCTCCCCATGGTCACGTGAATTTTTTTTCACCGGGTCCTCCTCTAGTTTTTCCCTCCATATTTAGAAACATGTGTTTAGAGTATTTGGCTGCTAGAAATTTCCACTTGATAAGCCACTTAGTTGGGTTATTATTTATGGCTAAGTCATTTCTGAAAAAGAGACACGTAGCTCAGTGGGTCTTACCTGGCAAAATAAAAATATAGTTTATAGTTTTATAAAAGGACGATGAGATGTTCCTTTTGTCGCCAAAATCACGGATAACCGCATGATCGTGTGAAGCAATCAGGACAATGTTAAATTAGCGGTGCGTTCTGTCTCTCTGCACTTCTCCCTCCCAAGCACCACGAGCGCGTTGCCGGTGCAGCGCTGCCGCCGAACCCGATGGTGGCACCCCTTCGCCAACCCAACGAACCGCGTCCCAGTGAGAACCGGGAGAACTGCTCAGTGGTGGCGGCGCCGGTTCTCGCACCAGCTTCGGCACCGGTAGTTGAAGGAGGAGCGACGGTGCAGAGCGGCGAGCGAGTGTTCCGCTGCGTCCTGTGCTTGTACAGCACGGTGAGCGAGTACCACTGGAAGAAACACCTGCGCAACCACTTCCCGCGCAAAGTGTACACCTGCGGGTCCTGCTGCTACTACTCGGACCGCAAGAACAACTACCTCCAGCACCTGCGCACACACACAGGTGTGTGTTGGAATCTTTTGTCTTTGGTGCGGTAGTGGAGTGATTAGCGCACTAATCTACGAACCCACCCACCAGTGGGCACCACGGTGGTGAGATGTGAACTCACGGCTCACATCAGTGTCGAGTTCCTGGGCCTCCACGAGGACGTTAGCGCTGTTTAAGTCGAGGAGTACCCAGTGCGGTGTGTAACGTGTCGGCACTGGGACTGCCGTTGGCCACATTGTCCCCCCATGCACCACGCTGGCCTTAACAGCACGCAAACTCTCTCCAGTCTGTGAATATATCTATGTATGTTAAAATTATTTCGAACCGTACTTAGTCAACTGTGCTAATCGCAGGTGCGGGAGAAGGACATGAAACTAAACACAAAAATCAGTTCTTAGAGAAATTAGTTTTCAATCTATTTTTAAAAGTGCATGGCTCCAGTGGCTCCCTAATATCGAAAGGAAGTGCATTTCAGAAGGACACAGAAGTGCATCTGAAATCGTGCGATGTGGCGACCGTCTTTATTCCATTGCCAGCCAAAAGCCACCGCTGCCACGAGGATGACCGGGGTTTGCGCGATGATGGTTTATTCTCTGGCGAGATCAGCGAGGTATTGTAGCGAGCACTTTTGCGCGTGTAACGAGTGCGCAAAATGCCACATGGGGATGTTTGTATTTTTTGCAGGTGAAAGGCCCTACCAGTGTCCACACTGCAGCTACTCGAGCTCACAGAAGACTCACCTCACCCGCCATATGCGCATACACTCGGGTAAGTGGCTCTCGCGTAAAGCTGTAGCTGTGAGAGCTATGTTTGGTAAAAAAAAGTGATTTATTTCAGTTTTTATAGTTTAAAATACTGTTTAAATTAAAAAAAATTAAGTTTAACTTAACGTAGGTACGTGTTAGCGGCTGAGGAATGTGTTGGTGTTGTAGAGTTAAGTTAAATGTGATTTTAATGTGAGGTTTGTGTAACGTGGTTTTGTGTAAATGTGTTTTTGTACACCTATCCTGGCACAGGTGATGTGGTGAAATTTTTGGTGCTATTTTGAAAGAGAGATTGAATTTGTATGTGTGTCTGTGTTTTTATGTTTGTGGCAGTGTTCATGCATTTGTGTGCGACTGCTTTATTAGTGTTTTTTTTACGTGTTGTGTGTTTTTTATTAGTGTGTGTGCGCATGTATTAGTGTGTGCGAGGGGCTGGTAACCATAACCTTGGTGGAAATACCAAACTAAGTTTGTGCCAGAAACACCCGGGGGTGGGGGACAGGTGCCTGTGACGTATTCAGGCCAAAGCCCATTTGGCATAGCCTGCTTTGGCAAGAGCATCTACTGGACTCTGTATCGTGATGGAACAGTGAATTCCAGCCCATATCCTTGACACCAGGACTGACCGCAGAGCTGGTCTGCCCACTTACTATCAACTTGTCATCTGTAAGATGCGCCTGCCATTCTTCCACTGCAGTGGTGCGTGTCCACCTAAGGACCCCATTGAAACCCACAATAGCCTGGTGTCGGCTTATTGATGAAGGTTGCAAGCGAGAATATTTATATTAGGTATTGGGGAAGGGGAAAAACCCCCTTAGCTCGGATAACATCACGGAGCAAGATTGGGTTGACCCTGCTGAGGCTGCATTGTCTCCAATATGGGAGGGAGTAGCTGCTTCCTGTGAGTGGCTGGCTGATGTACCATTTATTCAGCAAGTATGAAGGGTGATGTAGAGCCTAAGGCCAGGTAAAGCACCAGACAGAGATGACCTCTCAAGCGAACTGCTGTGATAGGATTGCGATTGTGTGCAGGCCGAGGGGCGAGAGGCTTGCGGAGCCCCAATGTGGTTTCAGACCGCGGTGGGCCTGCACAGACGCAATATTCTCTTGTCTATCTGCTACAGCAGAGTTATAGAAAATTTCAATAGGACCTATAACTCTGCTGTATTGATCATAGGCCATTGTTGAGGGTTATTCTTTATGCATTCAGGGTCCCTGACCCTCTGCTCACAATCATTAAGGACGCTCATGGTGGCCATGTCCAGGTAAAGTTGCGTAGCAAGGAGATTGAATCAGTTCTTGTTCGCTTTAGGGTGTAACAAGAATATCCTTTGGCCCATGCACTATTTATCGTCTTCTCTGCCCATGTATTTTGAGATGCTCTCCTTGGCTGCACCAGAGTAATTTTCATCTGTTACAGATACAATGGGAGGTTGATGGATGCTTGCGTATGGGCCCCTATTGTCCAACGATGTTATTTATGCTGATGATCTGGTAATTGCTGGTCACACTTGGATGGAGACTCTACTGCTGAGCTTGGAGCGTGCTTCTAAGAGATGTGTCCTTACCATCAGCCCTACAAGAGCAAAGTACCTGTGTGGGTATTTTATGGTACAAAACACTCCAGCACCTCCATTCCCTATGGGTGTTGGGGCAGTTGTGGAGAGAGTGGAGGTGTTTCCATACCTGGACAGTGTGCTTTATGACCATCTCCGGTATGGCAACGAAGGTCTCACTCTCAATCAGTCAAGCGACATTACCTTTTCATCTGCTGCGTAACACTGTGTGGAAGCTAATGAGCCTCTTGCTCCGTACAAAGTTCCGAGCCTTTTCAGCCATGGTTATACCTGCTGGTCAGTGCCGGATTAAGCTAGTGTGGGGCCTGTAGCATATGTTATAAAGGGGCCCTAAATAAATAAATAAAACCATTAAAACACATTTTTTACTTGTAAAGTAATTGTATTTTTTCGTTTGCTATACATCCAAATAATACGACAAATCTTTAACCTTAAACACCCAGTCATTCATATAAGTTGAAGCCAGTATTGTACTATAGTTATAGAGCAAGTGCAGAATCACTGAACCGGAATTGATAGCTTGAAACCATTTCGTGCGGGGCCCTTGAAAGTGCGGGGTCCGGTCTGTAGCATATGCTACTTTTGTTACTAGGATAATTCGGTACTGTGCTTGCAAAAGATTGACCCCTTTGAAGGAACATCATTGCTGTTTATCATCTATCCTAGGTTTAACCATATTGGATTTTGCGAATAGTTGAGAGATCCTTGAATGATATGAACAGTCCCATCAGTGAGATTGTCCGGCAGGTGAGGCTTTGTTGGCTGGGTCATTTAGCCCACATGCCCAACCACCACATATCCAAACAATTTCTGGCTGGATACAGGGGGCTAAACAGGCATGGCACGGGCTGGAGAGGAAATGGGCTGATGTAGTAGAGAAGAATATGGAGCTGATTCGACTTTCTGATGACTGGTACCAGCATTATCAAGATTGGTGTCTGTGGATGAGGCGACCTGACTTGGATTCTGGCTCACGTCCACCAACACCAGTGACGATTATATTATCTTAACCGGCCCGGCAGTTCCCTAGGTCGACTCAGCCTCAAATGAGTACCTGGTGTGGTGTGTAAACAACGCCACTGGGGAGACAAAGGCGGTCGGGCTTGGTGCTAGCCATCCACCCCCTTGTATACCATTCCGGCCTTCATAGGTGCTCGTTTAAAAGCACTTGCCCCAAAAGTCTGCTAAGACTACACTGGGAGTGCTTTGTACG
The DNA here is from genome assembly GCF_964198595.1 of Lampetra fluviatilis. Lineage (NCBI taxonomy): Eukaryota > Metazoa > Chordata > Hyperoartia > Petromyzontiformes > Petromyzontidae > Lampetra > Lampetra fluviatilis. The sequence goes on along the minus strand of NC_136301.1, from coordinate 11,807,965 downwards.
TGTGTATTTGTGTCTAAATCTATGTGTGTGTGTGAGGAATGGTGGTAGTGTAGTGGTTAGCACACTGCGTTACAAACCTGGGGTTTCTAAGTTCGGTTCCTAGGCATGGTGAGCATCAGTGGCGATTCTCTGAAATGGTCCTGTGTCACCATGTGTGCCACCATGGACGGTGGGTTCTCTCTGAAACTCTCCTTCTGCCTCTGCAGGCGAGAAGCCTTTCCACTGCGACCGGTGCACCTACGTCGCGTCGAATCAGCACGAAGTGACGCGTCACCTGAGACAGGTGAAGCCGTAGCGGGGTGGAACCTACGGGAAAGGGGGCACCTAGATGATGCTAAGTACAGTACAACATTGTCGGTTAAATCTCTGTTGATTGTTCATTATATAAGAGTAATAATAATACAAAAACCCTCTTTTTAAATCCTTTATATTAAGTTCGCTTGCTTGCTTGCTTGCGTGCTTGCTTGCTTACGACCGTGCAAACCTTTCGGTCGTTTTATAACCCACTTCCCGTGATCCAATCGAGCTAACATTTTGCACACAGACTCGTTGTGCGAGACAATTAATGTTCGTGAAAAAAAAATTCCAAAATTTTACACTGTTTAGGGAAAACAAATTAAATATTTAATTACCAATTGTTTAATACTGCAGACAATCATCTGACCCATAGGTGGCAGCCATCTCAAGCCAGAGGACGAGAGGACTCTAGCCGCCACGCATATAAAGGATTTAGAGTGAAAAACTTTGTTTTTACGGGTTATACTTATTAACATATGGGTCCAAGTCTGCAGACCTCTTTTATACGCAACACAAAATTGTAATTTGTGTAATTATGGAGAATATAAGTAACCAAATAAATGAAGCAGATGGTTATTATTTAGTTAATTGTATTTCAACAACTACACAAATAACTATTTTGCATTATAACTATTCGGTCGCCTCTGATTAGCACGGTTGGCTCCGTACGGCATGCTAGCAGTTCAACATTCGTATGTGTGTATGCGCATCTCAACGCCAGCCTCGCCTCACGATGGAAACTGTGCACCGGTCCCCGCGCACAGGTCCACTCGGATGGGCCCAAACCGCTGGTGTGCGGCGAGTGCGGCTACCGCACGGCCGACCGCAGCAACTACAAGAAGCACGTATTGTTGCACACGTCTCCACGGCGCTTCCCCTGTCCCGCGTGCTCCTACGCCGCCTCCAAGAAGTGCAACCTCACCTACCACCTGCACTCCAAGCACCCCACCTACACTGGCACTGCTACCACCGCTGCCACCATGGCAGCCACCACCACAGTCGTGACCGCGGCTCGGCAGCAGCAGCCGCCACCGCCTACGGTTTCACCGGCACCGCCGGCATTGTCGTCGTCGGCGACAAGCGTGAAGGTGGAGGGAGCATCGAGCAAGCGGTCCATTGTGTGCTGTAAATCGGACACCGGCAGTGGTGGCGGCTGTTGCACCGCAAAAGTAAATGGCGTTAAGAGGGAGGGTAGGGGCAGAAAACGGCAGGGAGGGGCAGTGGCGGCAGCAGTCGCGGCTCGTGGTAGGGCTGGTGGGCCGCCGGGGGTGATGGGGCCGGCTAAGGAGACCCCGGAGAAGAAAGTGAAGTGCGAGGAGAAAGCGACAGCGGTGGGGAGGGAGGCATCGCAGCCGGCGCTGCCCTCTCCGTCATCACCGCGGCCTCCTCCAGCTATGATGGAGGAAGCGGGTGCAGAGCTGGAGTGCGAGGAGGTGACGTCGTCCATTGTGAAGGCCGCGAAGAGGAGGGGTAGGCGGCCCAGCCTCAAGATGGCCGCCCTCGCAATGGAGGCTGAGGTGCCTGTCGGGCGGAGTCGGCGTCGGGGCAGGAAGAGGAAGAGCAAGGAAGAGGAGCAGAAGGGCGATGATGAGGGTGTCAAAAAGCTCCGCAATGAGAGCGAGCATGTCAAAGGGGTTGTTGGGAAAAATGCGAAAAAGCTCAAAGCGGCCGTCAGGAAGAAGGCGGAATCAGTGGTGATGGAGAACCGTGGAGGAGGTTACAGCCGGAAGAAGCAGCAGAGGAATAGCGAGAAGATTGAGGCGGTGCCTCCCACACGCAAGCGCAAGACGACTTCTGGTGGTGACGATACAAACGAGGTGAACGGCAGAGAGGGTGCCACCACAGCAGCGTGTCCTCCGAGTCGAAGGAGAGGCCGCAGAAGCAAGGCCAATGTTGTGGTGATGCTGGCAGCAGATGAGGAAGGGGAAGCAGCATTGTGTGAGAGAGCGAGTGAGCCACCGTTGCCACCATCATCAACATCACTGCCGCTCACGCAGGGAGCAATACTAGCAGCAGGAGTTATTAAACAGGAAGTGACGCCACCAGTTTTACCGATACCTTTGAAAAACCAGGAAGTGAATGACAGCACGGGAGCGGTGACGTTGCTGGTGAAACAGGCGGAGGAAGTAACGTTTCTGACAAACCCCACGCAGGAAGTGACGTCCCTAGTGCAGTGCACGCAGGAAGCAACGTCACCCGTGAAGCAAGCACCGGAAGTGGAGCTGCCGGTTCCAAAATCACAGCCGGAAGTGCCCCACCCGCCTGCGCTTTCACCGCTGCGACATCAGCCGCCGTACTTCTCGCTGAAGCCGGAGGCGACGACTTCTGTCGCAAGTGGGAAGCAAACGAGGGCAGCACAGAGACGCCGCCTCTCAGATAAGCCGCAGGCGTTTTCCGGCAAGCGCAGCCAATCGCCTTCGGCGCTTTGCATGCACGACGAGGAGGGGTCGCTGCAGTCAACTTTGAAACCAGCAGATGCCGTCACCTCCAGCCGCCCCCGCAGGGTCCCAGCGAAGCGTGCGCCCAGACGAAAAATCAATGGTGGCCGCAAATCCGTTGCCAAGTCTTGGGCTAGAAATTGCGGCCCAGTGGAGTCCCCGGATTCAAAGCCACAGCCAGCTAGCTGTGAGGGAGCTGTGGCAGCGACGGCGGCGGTGGTTGTAGTCACGGCGAGAGCCGAGGAGATGCCGGCAGCGGGCTCCCCGCCCGCGCCATCGCCTCCAATTTCCGGTGCGCGCTCACACTTAGCGACCTGCGCTGGCCCGAGCGGTGCTGCCGGAGTCGGCTTCCTGTGCCGATTTGCACCGGAGCCTAACAGCGGCAGAACCGGCTGGAATCAACCGGGCAGCGACGAGGACCGGGGGGGGCCTCGCATGAGCGACGCCTTCGCTCGCGCCCTGCAGCTGCAGAGGGTCGACCACCGCCAACAGCTACAGCAGCAGCAACAGCACCTGCACCGCCTGTACCACCTACGCAGCTACTTGGTCCGGCGGGAGCGCAGCTACGTCCACAGCAGCGGTGCCTTCGACGGCGCAAGCTGGTTGAAGGTCGGCACGGAGTTGTGCGGCGCCCGACAGTGCCGTGAGGCTGTTGCAGCAGTGGCAACGGCGCCTCCCTCTACACCGAGCGACGACGGCATGGAGTCGCCGCTCTCCCTGGACTCGGACGGCCCATTTACACGACACGATTACAGCACCGCACACCAGCAGCAGGAGGGGCGGCCGCGCGCCAGCGGAGACGAGGGGCGTGGGGAGATGGACGAGGACGAGGGGATCCACAGCCATGATGGAAGGTCATCGCCCGAGCGCTGCTTTGACGATGACGAGAAGGAGAGGACGGGAGAGGAAGAAGAAGCGCGAGCGAGGAGGAAGAGCGAGCGGCGGCGCTGCCGGCGCCGGCGCCAGGCGTTTGAGCAGAAGCCGGATCTGGGAGGAGTCTGCAATGTGACGCCAATCATGTCTGAAATGACGACGGAGGTTGTGCCGATACCACCACCACCAGCGGCGCTGCCACTGCCGCCGGAGCCGCTGCAGAAGGGGCCGATGCTGACGCCACCTTGGCTGAGGCCGTCGCCTGGGCGGTCTCCTGTGACCCCCAGGGGGCCCGTGCCACCGTCGCCGCTACCGACACGGGGAATGTGCGTGTTCTGCGACCGGCATTGTCACGGTGACGCCGACTACACGTTCCGCCTGCGGCGAAACCTGGTGAACGTGTACTACCTGGAGCGCGAAACGGCTGGGCAGAATGCCAGCAATGGAGACGTAGAGGGAGATGGTGGACACTGCGCAGGGCACCATGTGGGGCAGGGAATGAAGCGTGCCGGAGAGGGAGACGGGGAGAGAGAAGGGGAGAAAATTGCGAAGAATGACGGAGAGACAGGTGGGAAGGAAGATGGGGAGAGAGATGAGGGGAATAATGGAGGGAGAGATCGGAAGAAAATAAGGGAGAAAGACAGGGAGATCACAGATGACGCTGGAGGGAAAGACACCGAATTGGAGAGGGTGACGGGGGATGCAAATGGGAAAGAGGACGTGGTCAGCCAACAGTGTGGGCATCAAAAGAGGACGAAGGAACAGTCAACACAGACCGTGTTGTCTCGAGAAGACGACACACAGACCGACGTACCTTGGGAACAGGATGCGAAGGCCGACGCACCCAGAGAGTGGTGCGCACAACAAGATGACGCATCACCTAAAGATCGAGACGTGCAGAGTGACGCGTCCAGGGAGCCCGACGCACACGCCGACGCGTACAGAGATCAGGACACGCAGACCTACATATTGCGAGAGCAATACACACAGACCGACGCTTGCAGAGCACCGGGCACACAGGCCCGTGGAGCGAGAGAGCAGGAGACACAGACTGACCTGGCTGTGGAGACGAGTTGAGACACGCTGAGGCCCACAGGGCGGGGGGGCCAGGGGGAAAGGGGGGGCATCGTGATGTTGGGGGCCCCATCCCCACCCCCTGTGATGTTGGCAGCGAAGGTGCTTTGACAGTGGTGTGCACCGGACCTGCTCCTGCCGATGTTGCCACACAGTCTTTTTGGTCCCATACCTGAATTAGTGCCTACCAGTGACTACCAGTTGGTGCTTGCCAGGTAGTGCCTCCCTTGGTCTACCAGCCAGTGTCTACCAGTGCCTATCAGCCAAAGCCTACAAGTTTCTGCCAGCAAGGGGCTACGAATTAACGCTTATCAGTGCCAACCAGCTAGTGCCTTAGAGTTCTACCAGCCAGTGCCTACCAGCCATTGCCTACCAATGCCTACAAGTGTTGTCCACCAATCAATGCTTACCAGTATTTACCAATGCCTACGAGCCAGTGGATACCAGCTCTGCCGGCCAATGGAAACTGGCCTCCCGTTCTTTCGCCTTAACCCAGAAGCAGTGTTGCCAGATGAGAGATGAGTTCCTCTGAATCTGAGAGCTTCAGTGAACCCACGGCACGTGGGTCTGTCCGTGACCTCCTGCTAGCGAGCCTTCGATGCTTCACATGGCCTAAAAGTGCACGTAGCCAGGCACAAGCGCCGGTAATGTCACCGCCGCTTCGTGGCAAATGGCTGCAGCTGTTACCCACAATAGGGTGTTGATAAGATACGAGTTGAATTAATTATAATGGTGATGACGACGAGGCTTTAGTCTGGGTTCTTTAAACGCTCGCCTCACTTGACAATCGTAGATTCTTAGTTGCGGGATGTTTACTGGACAGATGTCGATGACATCTGTGAAAAAGAGCTTTATAGCTCTGTGGATTCCTCCAGTATGAATATTCTGATTCTGTTTTGTATTTAAAGGACAAACGCTGGTGTGTTTGGGGGTTTTATCTAAAGTCTTCCCAAGTGCCTTACCCCCGGTGTTATGTTACTTGTACAAGTGTTTTTATCCATGTTACCCATGCACACGTGTAGTTACCAGTGGTGTAACAGGTGGCGCGTAACGTGTGGACATGCGCGGTGTTACCCACCTTACATGATCATTGTTATCCGTGTCAGGTTGTTTTCTTGTATGCGTGTATACACGTAACACGTATTATGCTGTCTTTCTATGTCTACCAGCGCATTTCCCCAGTGGCTTCATATCAACCTTTAGCCTTCAGTCACCATCTCTTGAAGTGGTATGAATGTTGAGAGAAAGAGGCTGTGCAATTGTATAATTTTAAAAGCCCCATTTGTGTTTTTTCCATGTTAATCGCAAGTACCAAAGAGTAGTAGTGAGTGTGGGTTTATATCGGTGTAGAGCTGTGCTTTCGAGTGAAACAATAGTTTGGAGGTCACTCAATTTTAAGACTCGGGAGAATTTTGGTCTTGAGACTCAGTGGTCCCCGTCTCTGCGGGGTGTTGAGACTTGGGACCCCAGGGTCTTAAGAATCGATATTCAGCTCAAGGAAATCAGTTTGTAAACACGATCTTGAGTCGAGTATCTCAATTCAGAAAAAAGTGTCACGGTCAGTCTTCAATAGAATATCGTGTTCCCCGTAAGAGCGGGTCACTGGATCCACTTTGCCAAATTTGAGCGCTTGACAGATTTGGTGACATTGAGCGATACTCACACCAGCCAATGACCCTTCGGCGTTAATCCCATGATCCTGTCTGCCGAGTAAAGAAATGTCGCTCAGAGGAATGTGTGATGCCATTATGGGATTCCAGAGGTGAGTTATATGAAACGTGTCCAGTGATATTTCCCCTCGGTTTGCAATGTATATCAACGTGAAGCAAGTGGGGATTTCCCCTTCAGGAATTTTATGCAACTCCTCGTCACAGGATTTTGCGAGTGCCAATTGTCTCCCCCATTACATTTCCCATTGGTTTCACAGAGGACGACACACGCCGTTTTGAACTCTCCATGGACAATTCAGGTTTAGAGCCTATAACGATTCAGTCGTGATTTTTAATGAGTTATCGTGTCGTGTGGTCATGAATTTGTCTCAAAGGTCTATATATTTTTACGTTGTAGTCCATGCAGAGTCGATAATGGAATCGAGAGGTTCTTTATTGGTGTAGCCGTGTTAATCCATGGGAGGAGCTGTGAATCTGTAGAATCTAAAGTTGCACAACTGTTGAATCTGCAGTGGGATGGTGTGTGGAGAAACACATCTCACATTCTTACAAAATGCAGTGGGTGCATAAGAATTGATTTGAATCTGTGAATTGTTACATCTCAAGTTGGAGCCACGCGATCATGGGGTGTGGTTATAAATGTATGGCGAGTGTTAGACGCTTCAGAATGCTGCGACAGCCTGGATATCTACCGTCCCTAAGCTGTTTCTTTTATGGTTTGCTTATTTCTTTAATGCACCCCTATATCCTATATATAGTATTCAAACACATATACACACTATGCGTATTCTCACAAATGTTTCTTTACATTTATGGTGTAGGAATTGTCGGTGTAAGCGTGTCATGTACATCAAGACCCTGCCATCCTTAAATAAATTAGCTGAAAGGGCCCCCCACTTGATTTTGAATTAAATGACTCGCGTGCGAGTGGCTGCCCAAGCTAGCAGCTCAATCTGACAGGTCTTCCTCTGACACGGTTGGATTAAGATGACACACTGGCAGACTCCAACATGGCAACCTGTGATTTTACTTGACATTTTATTAATCTTTGACATGTACACTTTATATATAATTAAAAAAAAACTCCCAAAACGTCTACTGTGTACATCCCATACCCTACCAGAACTCATCCTTCCCCTAACCCTGGCTCCAACCCACCCCAGCTTCATGGGAGATGCATTATTCTTCACCTGGGTGGTTGATTTAGGGTCAGTGGCATGGGGCCCACATCCCAATTCCTGATTCACAGCAAGATGCAATAATAAGCAAAAACCAAACTGCTCCTCTAGCCTCTTTCAACTTGTGTTGGAGTACGATGTCGTCCACACGCTGGGCATTTCTACAGAAACCTTGGACAATGCGGAATGACTCTTAAAACACAGCTGTAAGCCACAGTTTTATTTTGGGTTGCGTTTTTTCACGACACCTGATCAATTGGCAAAGGCTGGGCCTTTCTCACCGTGGCACCTGGCAATGTCAGCAGCTGTGAATTCGGTTGTCAGACTACACACATACACGTGCATCTTGCTTGGTGTGTGCGTCTGGATACACAGCCTACACAGCTTCACATCTCGACTAGGTACAATGATCACACTCCTCCTCACTTGGCTTCAAATCACTTAATGTTGGATTCGCGATATAAAATACACGTCCCGAGCAGTGGGCAATGCCACCTGGCTCTGCGGCAAGGCAACCAGCAGGTGTGAGGAACGGTGGCATCAAAAGGGGCGTGATCTCCACGTTTATCATGTCTGTGTGGGGGAGGGGATTCAACGTGTTGCACTGGGTGTGGAGGTAGGACGGCGTTTTAATCATGGAGTTCTATGTGTGTGGGATAACTTTGTGGATTTAATGTTCTGTGAGGTGCAGTGTGTTTGTGTGGTAGGCTTTGCCGGTTACAACGTGCAGTACACTGTGTTGATCGGTGCTTGTGGTACATGCGTATGTGGTAAATGTGACGGGTGCAATGGGGGGCACGATGTGTAGCAATAGCCAATAGCGTGCATGAGGGGTGTTCCCTCATGTGTGCTCACTCCCGAGTCCCTTTCATCAGCACCTCATCAGCAACACTCGCTAACGAGGTCACACCTCCCTCTCCCGCCCTAGTGGCAGGGGAGAGGGAGTCTAGCCGAATGAGTCCGAGCGTGGGGAGAAGACCCCCCCCCCCACCACGCGGCTCCCCCACTGCACTCGCCCCTGCTGCAAGCCACACTTGTGGTGGTTTTTCATTTTCAGTTCTCACTCTTGGTGTCGTGGGACTGCAGTGTGGCAATGGCATCCTTCACGGCGTGGTAGATGATGTTCTTTACCTGAGGCGAGAAGGTGGGGGGGGGGGGAGAGGGGAAGTGAGGATCCGTGCCATGAGCTGTACAGCGTTCCCTCTTTATTCGCAAGGGATATGTTCTGGATATGCTCGTGAATAGAAAATTTCATGGATAATTATATTGGTCCTACAAAATATATAAATAAGCTATCATAAATAGTTTATGAATGAACTAACCTGAAATTATGATGCGTGGCATCAACACCATCTCTCATCACTTTATCGCATCACTTTCTCTCTCGATGCAGTCGTGTACAGTTCCAGATGCGATTCGCGGATAGGCAAAATCGTGCATAGGACGTTCGTGAATTACAAGGGAATACCGTACCTCAGCTGCTGCTGTGGTGTGAGACAAGGTGAGGCTGTGTGGCTCTGGACAGATTCCAGGTGCATGGGTGTGCGAGTACTTGTAGCCATGTTGATGTTGGAAGGCGTCCAAATTGTATACAGCTGTGTGCAGGTGTAAAGTTGCATGGGTGTATGAGGCTGCATGTGTATGTGGGTGCAAATGGGTGCGTGGCTCACTAACAGCACTTGTTAAGGCTACGAGGGGGATGTTTTGTCTTTGTGGTTACATCTTAGTCAACCCATAACACCTGGATGCTGGCCAGTGACCTGCCAGCAAGCCCTCCACACTGCATGTGCTGTATGTATGTAGAACTTCTTTCGCACCGTATGTAGCCAACCGCGCGAATCAGAGGTGCGGGGAGGGACAACAAACTTAACACAAAACGCAGTTCTAAAGAAATTAGTTTTTAATAAAGATGATTTCAAAGTGCATGTCTCCAGTGGCTTCCTAATATCGGAAGCAAGAGTTCCAGACGGCCGCAGAAGTGCATCTAAAAGCACGCGATGCGGTGACAATCTTTGAAGTAACCGTGTTAGCATCAAAAGTGCACCTGGCCTACATGACATCACCGCCATTTAGTGGCGAATGGCAGCGACTGCTGCTACTGCGTCGATTGTCGATTCTCCACCGACCTGCAGCTTGTCCTCGTGGTTGGAGTGCGTGGTAGACAGCCGCCGGAACTCCTGTGTGAGCCGGAAGCAGTGATGCACGTGTTCCGGTGACACAAAGTCCTCCGCCACCTTGATGCAGCTGTGCAGGTTGTGAACCTGGGTACATGGGTGGGGAAGGGTACACACGTGAACGCACACGTACAGCCCTTTGGTCAGCCCACTGCTGGACGAGGGGGCCTTCCGCACATCTGTGGGTCATCTATGTTAAATGACCGTACTTCTTCTTGGTTTTTTCGGTAAAGTCACGTAGAAGGGAAGTAATAAAATAATAAAAATAAAACATAATAAAATAAAATAATTCTCACTGATCCGTGCAGCTTCTGAAAACGAGCTATATAGCAGCTCAGTGGGCCTTACTTGGTAATGTAAAACATTTCTTATAGTTTAGTTTATGGTCGTGGGTACCTGGTGCGGGGCGCCGGCAGGAATGAAGACGGCGTCGCCCAGGCACTGCGTGATGGCCCAGCCCTGCACTCCGTGCTCCTCCATCAGCCGCTGCCTGAGTGTGCGGTCCAGGTACCAGCTCTGGTCGTGGATGGGGTCGTGGTCGGGGGGGTTCTCCTGGCCCTCCTCCTCGCCCACCTGTAGCACACACGGGAACATGCAAGTGCTGTTAGTGAGCACCTATGAAGGCCGGCACAGCACACGAGGGGGTGGGTGGCCAATACCACACACGACCGCCTTTGTTTCCCCAGTGACAATGCATATGCATGCATGCAAACACGTGCGCACACAAGGTTACGCACTGACGAAGATGCCACCATAGCCTTTAAGAGGCTGTTGAGTAACGTGTGGTTATCAAACTCCGATGAAGGCCGACATGGAGTGGGGACTTAACGGAAATACTAAAATCTGGTTTACATGCGTATACACAAGTACACAAAACATCACGCAGCATGTACACACACGCAATGCATGACATAACCAGATGCGCACACGACTCAATATGCACGCGGCGCACCTTGCGTAGAAGCGCTCGGATCTTGTCGGCATCGCGTGCCGCGTAAATGTGCCAGAGCGCTCCGGGCTTTTCCTGGCCCTCCACCACGCGCCGTCGCGTCGCCTCGTCCACGTCGCCGTCATCCATCGCGCGCAGGGCCTCTACGAGGGCCAGGCCAAGACACACAAAGGGTGTGAGCACAACGCATCTTCATACATCACACACCGTACCGGCATACCCACCACGCAGTACAAATACCGCAATGCAGCACCACACAACATGCACACCGCCGCTGCCGCTTAGCCTCGTCCATTTCTCGCAGAGCCTCTGCAGGGCAGGGCAGGCCACAACGCACGGGCATGTGCACGCCACACCAACAGCACACAAGACTGCTCGGCAACATACCAGTCACACCAACATACCACTCAACACCAACGTACCTCGCTCAATACCAACATACCTTGCCGACATGCACCGACAAATTACCACACAACATATATACAGGCATACCTCCTATAGCACTCGGGATGGGTTATTGGTAAACGGAGCGCGGTACGAAACAGCGCTATAGGAGGTCATTATAACATGGTTCCAATGGAGATGCGTTCCCGATTGCAATTTTTTCTTTTACCAATGAGCGATATACGAGGGCTTCATTGGTGTATCGGTAATAACCTTAATAATGATACTGTACACATGAGACAAGTATTCAAGCATTTTATAAATAAAAATTACTCTTATAAATAATGACATAAAAAATACGTGTCATGTACTCAGCAGCGCATTCGGTCGGAGCTTGCGTAACATTAAACACCATCTGCCGCAAACACATTCTGTGGGAAGCTATACAGTACTAAATGGAAGTAGTCAATCCATGAATCGCCACTGAATCGACGCAGTGATTAACCCTCGATTCATCGATACTCTAATGTCAGATCGACTATGAGCGGAATCGATACAAAAGACATCGATTCAGGTTCCACAAGACCGTATACGAGCAAAGATACACCCCTAACAAGCAACACCACGCATACTTCCAAATATGGGCTGATCCGTGCAGGAATTTTCCACCAGGACAAAGAGTGTTATAAGATATATATATTGTATACCACACACATGCTATACACCCCAAATACCACAATTTACACAAACAGCAATATACCACACATTCTACACAAAGATTCCCCATATAGCCTTCACAGACTGTTGGGCCAAGTGCTGTGACCGAGCACCTATGAAGGTCGGCATGGTACAGTGGCAATGTTTTTACACAGTGCACCAGGACCTAGGGGAGACCCAGAACCGGTTCAGATAACCATCACTGGTGTTAGCCACGAGTGGGAATCGAACTCGGGTCACTGGGTTTGGAGCGCAACGCGCTAACCACTACACACATAATACCATTCGCCATACAATACACCAAATATGACAAACCGCATACACCACACACTCCGTCCCACGCGGGCCATGTGGTGTACGCACCCTGGTGGAAGTCGATATTCTGCGTCTCGGGGATGCCCACGTAGACCATCACGTTCACCGCGTCCGACACGTCCAGGTGGAGGTTGGTTGTGCCCACCTTGCGGTCGCCCTCCAAGGCCAGACCTAAACACCGCGGCACACACCACAACATTGCCAGCATGATAAACACACTGCTACGGCACACACATTTCCACAACACCTCCGATTAGCACGGTTGGCTACGTACGGTGTGAACAAAGACGGTCACCGCATCGCACGCTTTCGGATGCGCTTCTGTGGTCATCTGGAATAGTCAGGAAGCCACTGGAGCTATGCACTTCTAAATAATTTAGATTGAAAACTTATTTCTTTAAAACTGCTTTTTGGCTTTAGTTTGTTGTCCCTCCCCACACCTCCGATTCACACGGTTGGCTACGTAGTGTGAAAGACGTTCAACATACACCACAAAAATAACTGCTTTGCCTTTAGTTTGTTGTCCTTCCCCGTACCTCCGATTAGCATGGTTGGCTACATACGGTGTAAAAGAAGTTCAACATACATTATTCCCCATTGCACTATTTCAGAGAGTATCTGGGCTTCACACTGGGATGTCTGGGCTCTCAAGGGGAGGGGGGTGTGTGGGGTAGTTATTGCACGCGCGCTGACGTTACCGTAGGCGTTGTACATCTTGGGACCCAGGTCGGGTCTCACGAAGTAATCGGGCAGTCGGGTGGCCAGGTTGAGACGGCCGTCCCGCTTTGTGTACTCGGGGAGTGGCAGATTGTCCATGAGGTCCTCAAACCTGCAGGGCAGCAGCGGTGGCACACGGTCACATCGCAGTCACGGCAGCACCGACAAAGTACTTAACTAAAAACTATTTAGATTTGAAGTTTTCATGACTGCAGGGATCCATACTCTTTGGTTCTTTCGGTAAAGTCACGTAGGTATAAAATAAAATTAAGTTACGACGTATCGGGTGCAACACAAGCATCCGTCATCAGGTGTTTTGTTTGAGAAGAGACCTGATGGCTCGTTGGGACATTGTCTACAGGAAAGCCACTCGCACAGATTTTCCTATCTGAAACCTGATTCCCACCACCATCCGGCACAGTAGAATTCCCTCATCAAAACACTACACCATAGGGCCCACTGCATTTCTGACCAACATAAGTGAACTGGAACACATACACCAGGCCCTCAAGATGAATGGGTACTCAGACCGCATTATTCACAAAGCTGTTTCTCCAACTATGGAGAAACAACCCCCTGAGACGCCGATCAAAACCATCACGTTACCATACATAGCAGGCGTTACCATAAATCTTAAACAAACACAAGATCCAGGTCCGATGCAGTACAGTACACAAAATCCGTGATCTAATCCCATCTGTGAAGGATGTCATTCCTGACATGCAATATCCTGGAGTCTACAAACTAAGTTGCACCTGTGGTGGGTGTTACATTGGGGAAACTAAACGACATATCTCGGACCGTGTTCGCGAGCACAAGTCAGATCTGAAACACGGCAGAACTAATACCTCCGCCGTGGCTGACCATTGCTATAATGCTGTGGGCTCTCATGATATTGTTTTTTCCGAGACCAAGGTACTCTGCAAACCTTCAGGCTACTATCAATAGTTTGTTCATGAAGCCATCCAGATATATAAACAGACATAACTTCAACCGAGAAGATGGATACAAATTGAGCAATCATTAGAAGGATGCTATTAACCAGGTAAAACCTTAACTGCTTCATGGTGTTGCCTTCATATCCGCATCTCCAGCTTCTTCAGCCTCCCACTCCCAGCCCCGCTCACTTCCCCCCCTCCGTTTTGCCGTGCTCGACCTTTTCCTAATCTCCCTACCCCACACCCCCCTCTATCTCTCCTCCCTGGCTCCTCCCTGGCTCCTCCCCCCTCTCTTACCTATATAGCCTCTTGTTACAGCGGCCCTTTTTCCTACTTCAGCAATTGTTTCTTGCTGTGGTTGTCCCACCTGATGACGGACGCTTGTGTTGCACCCGAAATGTCGCGATAAAATTTTTTATACATACGTGACTTTACCGAAAGAACCAAAAAGTATAAAAACCATTTATTTTACCTGGTAAGGCCCCAAAGAGCTTTTTAGCACTGTTTCAGAAACGACCTGGCCATAAATGAGAGCGCAACGAAGTGGCTTATCCCGTGGAAATTTACAGCAGCCAAATACTCTAAATGCCCGTTGTTTCTAAATATAGAGGGAAAAACTGGAGGACCCGGAGAAAAAGCCACGCGACCACAGGGAGAACATGCAAACTCCAAATATACAGCAGGCGTCAGGGACGAGATTGAACCCATGACATCCTGTATACCGGGCGAGGGAGTTAACATCTTTCCACCGTGGTGCCCTACACAACTGGTGATAATTTGGCAAGAGTTTCAGATGTGTTATTAGGCTATTGTTGTAGGCAGCAGAGGGTAGTTCCACAGTCTCCATTATGTATCTGTATTTCTCTGCTCGCCACCTTCACAAAACCCTTCCCTGACCAGCATAGTTAAGTATGATGGAATAATGACTGCGACCCACAGTGATGGGGAGGGCCCTCCATTCAGTAGTCGATTGAACAAAGGGCTGTACATTCACATTTATTCATATTTGTAATAAAAAATGTACCACTGCTTTTTGCGCCTGCTTCCCCTGTCCATTCACGAAGCAGGCTGAAAATGTTGCTTCGCTCCCAAGAGCCGAAGAGATTGGGGGTGCGCATTCAGGAATATTAAGAGAGGTTCTGCAAGACGCTGCTAAGACTGAGCACACGCCTCCGAGGTACAAACCTGCTGGGCATCATGTCCCTGAAGTCCTCCCCAGGCGGCCAATCCTTGAGCTTCAGCACCATGGGTTCCTTGTCTCGAGACACCAGCCGCTCTGCAACAACCACAACAACTTCGACTGACGGTGTCTTAAGACTCTTACAAATAAGACAAAACACAGGGCTTTAGTTATTTATGTTAAACCCTGTTTCCATAGGTGGTCATGCGGACACTGTGTCAAATATGAACTTCATTCATCCTGTGGCCGGGCACCCAGAAAACTGTCCTTAACATTAATCAACTTTTTCCAGCAAGCGAACAGCGCGACCTCACGTGGAATAACCAGCACACACGATGATACCACCACGCATGGAATCACCATCAGGAATCAAGGTTCTGTCGGACCACTCACTGTTGAGGTCCTCGAATCCATCCCAGAAGTCTCGGATCTTCATGCCGGAGATGATTGTGCAGCTGCGGCAATTCACCAGGTCGGCTTCCTGCGTGCCAAACTCCCGGCTGAAGCCCTCGGGACGCCACAGCTCGGGATCGAGATTGGCATGGACGCCCGACACCAGCACGGGCTGTGTAGGGTAGAGCACCGCACGACACATTAACACACATACGCGCACAGAGCACACCACGATCACACACAATAACAGCCGCCATTTTCCACCAACTGGCGATGACATCACCACAGCACTTGTGCCAGGCTTAGAGGCACTTTGAGGCTATCGCATTAAGTGAGGAAGGCTCACGGGCAGGTCATGGGCACAGACCCTGGTGTTACGGGTTGACTAAATGAGATGACTAGCAGACTACCTGTGCTCCCAACTGTGCCAACTTGCTGTGTGTTAGCCCCTCCTCCATTGTTGCTGGAGGGCAACTGCATAAAATTGCTCAATGGCATCCTTCACGAGCCCCCTCCACAGATGCCTATCTTGACACCGTTGGTACATGTCAACTGCAGGTTAAATTAGCTTTACATCCTCCTGTACCCACGTACACCCCCCCTTCACACACTGCACACACACCTGTCCCTGCTTCCAACACTCTCGGAAGAGCTTCCAGTTGTGTGGGTGCTGGGGATCGTGGATTCTCAGGAGCCGCCCATCGCACAGCCACGAGTGTGGGCTGTCGGCAATACCACTCTCCAACGGCCTTCGCGCCACACTGCACACACACAGTCAAGTCATGGGAGTCAAGTCACACGCACAGCCATGCAGTCACATACATGCGCACTATTACACAGCGTCACAATCACAGTCACCAACACATAGGTCTCGCACACAGACGCACATGCGCACGCACGCACACATGCAGTGTCTCGCACATTCATGCACACAGTAACACGCAGACGTGCACACAATCACACGCGTATTGTTCCACACCAGCACACATACAGACATGCAGGCATCACACACAGACTTCACACACACAGTTTGCTGTAAGCAGTGCAGCTCTAGAGTATGTCAGCTCTTGAGTGGGTGGAGGGCTGAAATCACCTCTTGGCTGGCTGCTCGGAGGGTTTCATTAGCTTCTGAGTGGAGAATTTGTTTTCGACAACTGAGGCGATGATGTCGTCGAGTAGACTGGGCATGCTGCGAGACCCCTTGGCTCCCTATGTACACCCACACACACAGACAAAGATCCCCCATATCGCCTTAACAGACAGTTGGTGCAAGTGCTGTTAGCGAGCACCTATGACACACACACGACAAAGACATAGATCCCCCATATAGCCTGATTAGACTGTTGGGGCAAGTGCTGTTAGCGGGCACCTATGAAGACTGGCATGGCACACAAAGGGGTGGGTGGCCAGCACCACGCCCTTTGTCACCCGAGTGGCGCCGGGTTCGTTGCGCAGTGCTATGACCACTGCGTCACCGCTCCCCATAACACAAAGTGCACACACACGCACACACACTCGGTCACACACTCACAAACACTCACGGGGGATGGCTGGGCAGCCATGATGGGAGCGAAGGGCAGCATGGCCTCCCCAGGCTGTAGTTTGAGCTTCCCGGCCGTGCAGCTGAGCAAATCTCGGAGCCTCACGCCCGCGGAGCCACTGGGCCCCCCACCACCACGAGGGCTCCCCACCGCGCCAGCAAACGGCGTCAGCCCCACTGATGTCACTGCCACCGATGCCGCTGGCGCCGTTGCCACCGCGGGTTTTGCAAGATTGGCCGTGGTGCTCACGTTCGGCTCTGTGGTTGATACGGCAGAGGTGAGAGTGTAGGTATTGATTGAGGGTGCACAGCATCATGGAAACACAATCGGAGCGCCCGACATGAGCGTATGCAAATGTAACTATAAAAATAACCCACTGCTGCACACAAAGACAAGTATCCCCACAATATACACACCCCTGCGCCACTCACCGGCTCCGGCTTGTGCCTTGGGTCGGCTGGCAGCAAGGTCTGCGAACCAGTGCATGGCCGAGGTCAGCTCCGGGTAGCCGGCGCGATGGAACGGTGACAGCGGCGCCACCGATCCACCGGACCCAGCTGGGGCAGCAGCTGGCAGCGCCAATGGTGCAGCAGAGTCCACGG
Source organism: Lampetra fluviatilis (assembly GCF_964198595.1). Lineage (NCBI taxonomy): Eukaryota > Metazoa > Chordata > Hyperoartia > Petromyzontiformes > Petromyzontidae > Lampetra > Lampetra fluviatilis. The sequence continues at coordinate 11,790,525 of NC_136301.1, read as the reverse complement.
CGCCAACAGGGGCTGGCGGGTTCGGCGATGCAGTGGAGGCGGCAGATTCGGAACTCGCCGTCACCGGGAGTTCGGCTGCTGCAACCGGTGGCACAGCAGCGACTGCACCTGTACCGACGGCACCAGCACCGACAGCAGATGCGGTTGAAGCCGGAGATGCTTCTGAATTAGAAGTAGCTTTGTCTGGCTGTGTGTTGAGGGCAGTAGAGGCACTGCTGGCTTTGTGGGCACCGCCTGTGCTGGAGTAGATAGAGGTAGCCCAGCTCGGCTCGGGGGCCACGTCGGGAGCAACTGATGGGACGGCGTCTCCTGCCCGCGAGTTCGCTGGCGCTTCGGGCTGCAGGGTTTCTGAGGTCCGCTCCTGTGATTCTGGCTTCTCCTGCGGCTGCTGCTGGTTCTCTGGAGCCGGCGTTTCAGCGCGTAGTTTTGCCGAGCTTGCCACGGGCTCGAGCAACGGTTGCCCCGAGACACCGCCGGCGTCTGCTGCCACCTGCATGAGGGAACAGTGCCCGTCATGAGCGAGGGTACATGGTTGCCCCCCCCACCCCCTCCACCAAATGTCGACACCAGTGATAATGAGACGAAGGCAGCCAGGTGCGAGTAAGAGTAGCTTGTTGAGGTGGCAATAGTTATGACATGTGGCGGGTGGTTGTGGTGTCCAGTTATGTGGCTGTCGCAGTAGTCGTAGTGTGGTTGCAGTGACATTTGTAGTTTTCTCCGAGTACCTTGTTGTGCTGGTGGTGTGTATTTGTGGTGCGTGACTGCAGTAGTGATTGTGGTTTACATGTACTTGTGTTGACGATGGAGTGGTGTGTAACTGTTGTTGTCTAAAAGTACACGATAGCGATGGTGTTGCTTGCGGTTGTTTCCAAGTACCGTGTTAAGGTGGTGGTGGTGTGCAGTAGTGCTTTGTGGTTCTCTTCTAGTACCTTGGTGTGGTGGTGGTGGTGATGATGATGGTGGTGGTGCCCCGAGCAAGGACAGTTTGCCTTGATTCCCCACTTTCCTCGCATGATATGAACCTGCTCGCTGATGTCATACAGGGCTGCACACACACACAGAGTACCCAGACTTCATCACTCACAACTAGAACCGACACACCGAGGCTGCTTATTTATTAACACGGGTATCAGCGCCCTGCTCATTTATGGGACTGTATCGACTCGTTGATTTATCACAGCAGATCATATTTTTATCATGTTTGATTGATTTATAAAAGCAGATAATATCCTTATTAATTGTGGAATTCGTACCAATCTTATAGCAACAAGGCTATAACAAAAAGGCAATATTTCACAGAGTATTTTAATAGCAGGGGGCAATGTTGCTTTGTGATATCACCCAATAAGATAATTTTTATTTGCCAGTAGTTTTTTCAAACTCCAAATATGGACCATGATGCAGGCACTCATGGCCTACCAGTGTTTTTTTGTAATCGCGTCACGGCATCACTTAACGTCCACTATGAACTGTGAAGCGGGCGACATGTTAAGCATTTTACGGGGCAGGTCCTGGGCTTGAACTGCGAGTCTCTGCAAAGAAGCGGCAAATGCGTGGCTGGTTGGCTCTAATGGTGGGTTCAAAGTGGATCATTTTTTTACTTGGGAGCAGTTTTCCTGCAACTACAAACATGATTTAAAAAATTGCATTCTTCGACCGAAAATAACCTACAATCATGACAATGCACAGGGTGGCGTAGTGGGAGCACTTGTGCCTTAGAGCAAGGTGGGGGGGGGGCGGTGCGGCTGGGTTAAATTCCCGAAGTACTCGCCTTAACAGACAGATAACGTGGCAGGACCCAACCGAAAAGAGAATGTCTTCAGAGTGAGTGAGGCTACACTGGGTAATACATGTAATAATTATATAAGTGTAATAATTAAATAAGTGAAACTTGATTGATGCTGAAGGAGAACGTGTAGATTACCGTTTCCGGGTATAATCTGTGTGGCCATGAGTGTGGCGGGTTCGTGCGTCTGGCCCTTGACGCAACGCAGCCACGAAAACACCTCCTCGTCCTCGCTGATTTCTAAACCACGACACGCATACATACGCCGGCACACCAGCCATTTCAAAATAAACACAGATATTTGTGTTGCACGTAACAATTGCATTTTTGTCAGTTTTTGCTGTGTCTCTGAATCTGTTTCCATGTCTTGATTGATGCCGCATGTTTTTCTGTGTATCGGTTCATGTCTTTTTCTCACTCGGTGCCTCACTTATCTGTCATTCAGCATGTCTGTATTACTCTATGTATTTATCTGTACCAGCCTGTATCCATTTCACTTGTGTTAAACTTAGCCTCCGTCGTTATATCTGCATCTCAAACTTGTTCTAGGTTTGTCTCTCTGTGGCTGCATATTTATTTTCATCTTCCTATCTCCATGTCTCTGTGCATCTTTGTCGCTCTCCCTCCTTGTCTATGTAAGTCTTTCTCTATGCACACCATCTTTTCTTGTTTGCATTTATGTCTTCCTCTATCTCTGATTATGGATAACCATAGTCATTTATGCAGATGTAGTGACATCGCTGGATGTCACCATGTTGTGGGTGTAGTACCGGCCCTAGAGGGGCATAATGTGCGTTGAGTAATAGCGCTGGATGGCACCATGCTGTAAGTGCAGTGCCGGCCCTACAAGACACGGTGTGTGGGTGCCGACCGAAGGGGAAGGTCGTGTGAGGCCATGGCACTCTGGTTGACCCGGGTGGACACGTGACCGGTTAAGATGACAGAGGGGCCCCAAAGAGGGGGCTGGGGGGGTCACGTGATTGGGACCCAGGTCCTTCCCAATGGTTCAGGAAGGTGGACGTGGCCAAGGGCGGAGCCGGCCATGCCACAGAGAATATAAGCCGAGTCCCGAGAGGGACCGTGGTTGTTTATCCCAGGAAAGAAATTATTCGTCTACGATCTCCGTTCTACGAGTCTTCCAGCACGTGGACACGGTCAGATGCTGTTGGTCCCGGGTCTGTAGTAACAGTTACGTAGTAACTCGTGTAGTTAGGCAGGTGGTCACCACCTAAGGTTGTTATTCTGTTAAGCGGAAGTTACCCCGTGTGTTGGAACTAAATAAATGTGCTGCCTCCAAAGTCTACGTCTGCAACTCAGTTGAACCCCACTACACAGATAAATGACTATGGGTATCCATTGCCGTTTGGGTTATTTAAATGGTAATCAATGTACAATATGCATGCACATTATGCAAGCCCATTTTTCTTGTACCTCATGTCGATTGTGTCCACTAAAATAGCCGGATCTGTTATTGTTCAATGGTACTCCCTATTGAAGTATGGTGACCTGTATAAGCATGCATTTTTTCAGCTTTATTATGTGTTTGCCCCAGCCCAATATGCCCGAGTCAATGATATTAATGGCCGGGGTTACCGTCTGGATGCCGGTCCTTGCGGCTGCGGTAACAGTCGAGGCAGACGCCGAATCCGCACTTGGGGCAGACCCAGTGAACGTTGAAGAGAGTAGTCTCACACGCATCACACATCTCCCGCACGCCTCGCACGGCTCGCTTCCACGCCACCTTGGCTGTGGGTACCATGGTAAACACACACAGGATCACACACATCGTACAAACACGGTACACACCCACGGTACATACACACACGGTCTGCACAAATGGCAAGTACATTGGTACGCACATTGCATAAAACGCATCGGGGCACCAATCCATTTTTACACGATGTACAATGTAAGGACAGTCCCCGATTAATGCGCTTGACTTAAGATGATTTCACACAACTTTCCACTAAGCGTGTGGCAACACGAGCGTCGCAGCGAGCCACCCCACTCAGTCTTTGTTTTTGCTTTATGCTAGCCCAGGCGTTTGCGCGTTTTAGCTCGCAATTCTATAGCTTTGCATTTAGTTTTATATTAAAAATGAACGATGCTACTTTTGGCGATACGAGTTGATGGCTTGGAACACAACACCCCCCCCCCTGCCCCCATTTACATTGTTTCTTAAGGGAAATGAGTATTCGATTAACATGACTTCACATTACACTAATATTTTCAGGAATGCATCTGTAGTGTTAATAAGGGACTACCTGTACATGACGTGCGTATACACAATACACAGTAAAACATGCATACACATCAGGAAAAAAATCCCCCCCATGTAACTGTACAGGTTTCTGCGGAAAGTGCAGCTAGCGAACACCAACAGAGGCCAGCACCGCACATGAGGCAGTGGGGGTGTGGTGAGAACTGCACGCTTGTCTCCCTGGTTCTGACGTTTACAGTTTGTACACATCTCCAGGTACTCATTTTGGACCAACCCAATCTCATGGAAGACAAGCGGCAGTTCAAGATATCTTCCACTGTTATTAGCTGTGGCGGCCACTTTAAATGCTCAAAAAGGTTGAGCAAGGCGGCAAGTTAATGGGTGTGCGAGCACTTGATATAAAAACATTCTGACCAGGTGTCGAGTAAGAGTTGGTGGGTGAATTGGTGAGTGAGCAAGTGATTGGTGAGCGAATGGCTGGGTACGCGAATGAGTGAGCGCCTGTCACCTCCTTGTGGCAGCCAGGTGAGCGCCTCCCTCTCGGACATTACGAGCTCACAGAACTGGTCTCCGATGTTGGCCAGAATGTATTTTGCCGTGTCCAGGTCGAGAGACCCCGATGATGACGATGAGGAGTTGGATTTGGAGTCCTCCCGGGGTGGGTCCGTGGAGGTGGCTGCCAGCATGATTCCACCTGGCGTCCATAGGCTGAGTGCCTCGGGGTCGCATTGCCGTGCGGTGCAGAACCCATCGATTCGCAGCTGCCCTGTTTTGCTGAACGCCAGCCTTGAAGGGGTACACATGATGGCGATGGAAAATTACGCTTATTAGAGCAGGGTTTTTCAAAACACCAGTCGTCACGACCCAGTGCGGTACCAACTTTCCATGATTAACCAATCCTCTCCCGAATTTCGCATTCAAGCATGAATTTAAATGCACTGCACAAAACCAATGACTAAGAAAGAGCGTTTGAAAGTAAAAGAGGAATCTTGCGTGTGTGAAGCAAAGAGCACCAATTCATATTGAGCTAGTTGTAGGGAGTGTGTTCATGAATCATCAGGCGCATGTGACATGTAAAGTTATCATTTGTATTTTCAACAAATATTAGTTACACATCCATGCACTCACCCTCCAGTTACACACAAGTAATAATCACCTACCCAAATGAGCTAACCTCACCCTCTCCACACATTACACACCCAATCTACAGTGCATAGATACAAACAAAGCTCCCTATTATGGACTTTACAGACAGTTGGGATAAGTGCTCTTATGAAGGCCAGCACCGATGAAGGCCGGCACGGCACACTAGGGGGTGGGTGGCTAACACCATGCTCGGCCGCCTTTTTCTCTCCAATGACGATGTTTACACATTGCACCGGGTCCTCATTTGAGGCTGAGTCGACCTAGGGGAAACCCAAGACTGCTTCAAATATTCGTCACTGGTGTTGGTCATAAGCGGGAATCGAACTCGGGTCGCTGGGTTCATAGCGCAGCGCGCTAACCGCTACACTACCGCTCTATTACACACTCTTACACACACACGTCTCTATGACATAAATACTTGCATGCACACACACACACACGCTAAGTTACTCTCTCAAACACACCCTCCTCTATTACTCTCCCACACGCTCAAACGCTCCCCCCCTTCACTCATTACCTCCGGAAGTGGATGAAGCGACAGAAGACCGTGGATGGCGACGATGCCGTCCCAGACTCCTTCGTGACGGAGGCATCTTCGTCGACGCCAGTCATGCCGTGCGCTGCTGTTAAGGGGGCTGGCGCTGCCGCCACGACGGCAGGGCTGCCAGAGCCACTCACCACCTGCTGCTGCTCTGGTGCTGGCTCCTCCTCACCTCCCGTAGGCGCCGCATCCTTATTTGGCCGCACCTCATCCGCGCTCTCGGCTGCTGGTTCCTGCTGCGCATTCTGCAAGGGCTTCTCGGCACCAGGCACTATCTGCTGCTGCTGCTTGTTCGGCAGCGGAGACTCGCACTGCGCCCTGTCCCGCTGCTTGTCCCGCTGCTTGTCCTGCTGCTTGTCCTGCTGCTTGTCCTGCTGCTTGTCCTGCTGCTTGTCCTGCTGCTTGTCCTGCTGCTTGTCCTGCTGCTTGTCCTGCTGCTTGTCCTCACTTTCCTTATCCGGCTGTGGCTCCGACTGCTGGGCACTGTTGTTGGCCTGCTGCTGCTGTTGCAGCTGTTGCTGCAGCTGTTGCTGCAGCTGTTGCTGCAGCTGCTGCCGCTCCCGTTGCTGCTGCATGCGCAGCTGGTGCTGGCGACGGTAGCGCAGCAGGCGGCACTCGCGGCACTTCTGCAGGTGCGGAGCGATCTCCACGCAGGCCCCGTCCTGCATGAACGCCTCGCCACTCAGGCGCAGTTGGCGAACGACACGCCAGTCCCGCAGCACTGATACGCCAACTGCATGCAGTACACACACACACGTTACACACACGCAGTACACACGCACGGTACACACACGCGATACACACGCAGTACACACACGCTATACACACGCAGTACACACACGCTATACACACACGCCGTACACACACGCCGTACACACGCAGTACACACACGCAGTACACACACGCCGTACACACGCAGTACACACACACATTATAGACACGCAGTACACACACACTATAGACACGCAGTACACACACACTATAGACACGCAGTACACACACGTTATACACACGCAGTACACACACACACACACTATACACACGCAGTACACACGCACACTATACACACGCAGTACACACGCACACTATACACACGCAGTACACACGCACACGTTATACACACGCAGTACACACGCACACGTTATACACACGCAGTACACACGCACACGTTATACACACGCAGTACACACGCACACGTTATACGCACGCAGTACACACGCACACGTTATACACACGCAGTACACACGCACACGTTATACACACGCAGTACACACACACACGTTATACACACGCAGTATATATACACACGCAGTACACACACACGTTATACACAAGCAGTATATACACACACACGTTATACACACGCAGTACACACACACGTTATACACAAGCAGTATATATACACACGCAGTACACACACACGTTATACACACGCAGTACACACACACGTTATACACACGCAGTACACACACACACACGTTATACACATGCAGTATACACACACGTTATACACAAGCAGTACACACACACACGTTATACACAAGCAGTACACACACACACACGTTCTACACACGCAGTACACACACGTTATACACACGCGGTACACACACATTATATAAACACGCAGTACACACATGTTATATAAACAGTTATATACACACATGAGAAACACACGTTATACACACACGTGATAAACACACATTCACAAGGAAATAAAAACAGAGATCCCTCGATATAGCCTTCAACAAAACTGTTGGGCCAAGTGTTGTTAACGAGCACCTATTAAGGCCGGCACGCTACACAAAGGGGTGATTGGCAAGCCCCATGCCCGGCTGCCTTTGTCTCCCCAGTGCCGATGTTTACACACCGCACCAAGTGCTCATTTATGGCCGAGTTAATCTCGCAGAGGCCTAGGACTGGTGAGATGTCACCGATGTTGGCTGCGAGCAGGAATCGAACTCGGGTGGCCAGATCAAGAATGCAGTACCCTAAACACTGCGCTACCACTCCTCACAAAGACACACACACACGCAAACAGTACACACGCAGAGCATAATAGATTTTAGTCCTTGAGGTAAATATGGTTTTCATAGGTGGTCACAGGTACGCTGCGGCTCAGATACAATTGAACTTCATTCCTTAGCAATTATTTCATACTTTAATTATAATGTATACAGCCGCCCAGGGGTGGCAACTTGCAGCTCCAGAGCTGCATGTGGCTCATTAAGGACTGTCTCGTCGCATTAGTGATTAAGGCCCACGGTCTCATTCAGTGCATTGTGGCTTTTGATGAGTTTATTTTATAGAATTCGAAACAAATGGCTCTTGTTGTTGTTTTGGTTTTCCGACCCCCTGCATTAGACCCACATGACCCCTCCGCAGAAGTTTCCCTCAGTGACATATACCCAAGCCAGAGGGGCATTAAAAGAAGAAAGTTATATACCGGTGGAATGAACGAGGATCCAATACAACTCAATTCAACAGGAAAGACTCTGATCAAACGGCATGTAAATACTTTTCTATTTAAAGCTTTCGTGACTGCAGGGATTCATATTCTTGGTTCTTTCGGTAAAGTCACGTAGAAGGGAAATAATAAAATAATAACAATAAAACATATAATTCTAACGACGTTTCGGCCACAACGCAAGTATCCGTCCTCAGGTGAAGAACAGAACTGTCGGAAAGACAGCGTCCTAATGAACACTGCTAAGATTGGCAGCGTATTTTAAGCTGGGTGGGAGGAGCAGAGAGCCTTGACAAAGGAGTTTACATATCAACAAGAGGAATTTCGCATGTTGATGACAAATGCATGTAAATAACCTAACAACCCCTTAACTGCCATGACGTAAAACATTTCCCCACCTTTCTTACGGTGTTTGTGAACCTCACATCAGATGTAGGGGCAAAATATATTTATTTTATTGTGGAAGGGATGTGGAGCATATCACTGGGTATCTAAAAAACCCGGATTCAATGCAAGTACTAGTTTGACACATAGGCTTATATCTAATTTGTTCATATGGTTGTCACTGACATGCTTTGGCTTGGATACAAATGAACCTATACAAGAGCCTAACCGGAGGAGGGGTAAACATACCTCCACCCCACCCCCCCTCTGCTCAAAAAACGTGAGGCATGACTGGGCAGACTGCCACCAAAAGTACAGCCCTCCCAAAGCTGCCCTCCTGAGGCACCAGTTTCTTGGAGCTAGTGATAGATAAAACACGGGGTGAGCACAACACAGCTATGCTACAAATGTCCTTCAGTGGAAATCCTGCCCCTACTAGCCCAGGACACCACCATAGCTCTCCTGGAATGACAATATCTCTTCTCCCCTATCGGCAGTCGTACAAGACAAAAAGCTTTTGGTGACCTCCTGACTTGGACCTCTGCATATAAAGCCAATGCCATCGTCAAATTCAATAAATGCAGACTAGCCTCTGCCAGAGACCAAAAGTAGAGCAGACAGAAATAGAGCAAGATCATTATTCAAATTCATGGATTAAATAGGCAACACTTTACAGGAGTGTCTTAATGTGAGACTGCTTCCAGCCATATGAATGTGGAATTGCCACCGTTGGCTCAGGTCTGCCGATGGAGAGGAGCACTGCACAATGCTTCTTTCTTGAGCAGGGAGATTATTTCACGTTTTCGTTCAGATTAGTAAGTATGTATAACTTCTTTCGCACCGTATGTAGCTGACCGTGCTAATTGGAGGTGTGGAGGAAGGATAAATAAATAGAAAAATCAGTTATAAAGAAATTGGTTTTCAATCAAGATTTAAAAATGCATAGCTCCAGTGGCTTCCTAATACACACTGGTCTACAATTTTTTAGACGTCGTCTGCTTCAGAGATGAAACGTGCTGTTTATTATGAATTTTGACGTGCTGAATTCAAATGACAATTCAAACAACTCATTGGCTATTGTTCCCAATATATTAAGAGTTTTTACATTTTACGTCTACGACCGACTAGCAGCTCTATTAAAACAACTGGGACTAGATAAAAACGACATCAACTTCATCATTGCTCTTTATTGGAAGCAAACAGCCCAACTCCGATATGACAACGAATTGACAGACCCAACACCAATACAAAAAGGTGTACGACAAGGCTGCCCACTTTCACCCAGTCTTTTCAACATCTACTCGGAGCAGATTTTTGATCGAACACTAGCAGATAAAAACATTGGTATTAAAGTCAATGGACAATACATCAACAACATCAGGTATGCCGACGACACTGCACTGCTGGCCGATTCGGAACAAGACCTACAACAAATCTTGGACGAGGTTGCCACAGAGAGTCAAATATGGGGCTTACGAATTAATAAAAAGAAAACAAAGGTTATGAAGGTCAGCCGAACTACAAGCGAAATAACAATCAAGCTTGGTAGCGAAAAATTGGAACAAGTACACCGATTTAAATACCTTGGTGTAATCATTGACGATCAGTTGAACCATGAAGTCGAAATCAAGAGCAGAATTGAACAAGCAAGGCAAGCATTTATTAAATGGAAAACACTCCTTGCAGACCGCAACTTGAGTACATCACTGAAACTGCGCACACTGAAATGCTACATCTGGTCAATTTTGCTGTACGGAGTTGAGACGTGGACACTGACAATAACAGCAACAAAAAGGCTCGAAGCTTTCGAGATGTGGCTGTATCGAAGAATGCTGAAAATCCCATGGACAGCCAAAACCACCAATACACAAGTTCTGCAAGATATGGGCACTGACAGGCAACTGCTGAAGACCATCATTAGCAGGAAGTGTTACTACCTAGGCCACATTGCCCGAAACGACCACAAATACCAGCTATTAAAGCTAATCCTGGAAGGAAAAATCGAAGGGAAAAAACGACCAGGACGGCCAAAAACGACATGGCTCAGTAACATCAAAACATGGCTACAATTAACAACAGCACAAACTCTACACGCCGTGCTAGACCGGGACCAATATCATCGTGAAGTCGCACACGCCGTTAGGCAGCACTAAAGAAGAAGAAGATATTGTGTAGATAGAGTTTAACTAATAAATTGTAAACCTAGGTCTTTTCATGTTATGGTTGCTTTACATGATAACATGTTACCTGTCCTGTTCATGTAACATTTTTTAAAAAATAAGCAAAAGGGTTATATTAAAAAAAAATATTTTGAAAAAGGCAAAAAAACTATTATGTATATTTAAGTATATAGTTTAGTCCTTATTCAGTGTCTACTGGGCACTTCTTCGCTTGTCTCGTATCTCTTGTAACTGTCCAGCAAGAGTCTGCAAGCATTGATGGGCTCCATTTGCCCTGATAGTGTTTCTTCATTGTTGCAATGTCCTGGTGAAAGCTCTCGCCATGCTCGTCGCTCACTGTTCCGCAGTTCGGTGGAAAAAATCTAGATGAGAGTGCAAAAAATGTATCTTTAGTGGCATGTTGCAACCAAGGCTTTTGTATGCCTTGAGGAGGTTTTCCACCAACTCCCTGTTGTCTTACTTGTTGTTTCCGAGAAAATTTGTTGCCACTAACTGGAAGGCTTTCCATGCCGTCGTTTCCTTGCCATGCAGTGCACTGTCAAATGTATCATCTCGAAGAAGTTCACGAATCTGAGGACTAACTAGCTTCACTCAACCTTGGAAATTTTCCATGGAGGTATGTGAAAGCTGCTTGCATTTTGTCCATGGCTTTGAGAAAGTTCTTTATCCGACCCAGCTTGAAGTGTGAGGGTGTGTTGTATACTAGCCCCTTCTTCCAAAATTGATATATAATGAATGAAAACACACCAAAGCGCAGCAAACTGCAAAACACCAGGTGTTGTTAAGTAATGAACTGGAGGAGGGCTAGGATGGCAGAATTTGCAACCTTGCTTCAAGGAAAGATAAGGCCTGATAAACGGGCACATGTCACCCGTGCAGGCGGCAGAGACAGTGGGAGAGTCAGCCAGACATAGTTAAGGCAAAAAGCCCAACCATCCTGCATGGTTTTAAAGTAACGTCAAAATTCGAAATTCAACAACAGAGTAGGCTAAATTATCGATCCTCGCGCTCGCTCAAATTGGAGACCAGGCTGCGAGCTACATCAATGAACCATTGCCCATTTGCTAATCCAATACTGAATGTTAATATTACTGAAGTCAAAACGAATTCTATGACCTCAGCACATGGGCGAATAATAGGGCAGTGTCAACTCGAAGGCAATGGAAGGGAACAGAGGCGCCTTTGTCTAAATCACAACCACAGAAAGCCAGGAATCATCACTGATTGTGTGTTTAGGGATTCCGAGCTAATTGGAACACGTGCACACAGGGAGGAGGTAGAAATACGCCTTGTCCTCCTGCAGCTGAGGGAGCTGATTAAGAATAACACTCCCAGAGCAGAAGGTTGGATGACCACAGTGAGACGAGAATAAGAGTATTGTGTATCTCTCAAGGATGCAGACTCAGCTGCACAACAAGGCTGCGGGGGTCACCAGAAGTTCGCGTTCGCCTAGTTAAGACAGAAAAGCTCAATTATTCTGTATTGCTATTAAAGTAACGTTAAAGTCGGAATTTAACAACAGGGTAGGCTAAAGTTATTGATATGAAATGTTATTTCCATACTTTAATACTTTATACAACTCGATCCGAAGCATATGCGGGATGAATCACCACCAGGTCCAATATAAAATACATAATAAAAGAGCGATGTTAAACCCAGGGTCGGAGAGAAAGGGAGATCCCGGCCGTCTTTGTATCCCCGCAGCGCGGGATAGGAGTGTGTATACGCTCGGGGGAACACCTCCACTTGAGTCAAGCACCACGATGGGAAACGACAGACCTTAGGTTACATACAGAATCATAGCTGTGAAATGGTAAGGGACAAATGTTAACTTAAAACTTTTTAACCATTTCTTTGTGCGTCGGTGAGGGTCGGAGGGAGTGTTGCCCCTCCCTCCAGGTGGTGCAACACGGACAAAGACGCCTATAAGACGATTTGTAACGTCTGTGTTTTGGTTCATGAAGAAGGCCAGACAAGAGATAATATCGCACCCAGACAGAGAGACGACTTATGCACACAAGGACATACGGACGTACGGACACACACATGGACACACCTACCTACGGACAGATCCTGACACAGTAAATCGAAAGAAACCCCGCCTTGTGGGCAGGATCTAAAGGGATTTTTCGGCATAAAAGAAAGGACCCTGAGCATTGGAAACCAGCTCGACCGGGAGGGTCGACTCAGGAGCGAGCTGCGACCAGCGGGTCGGCTCGACTCTTCAGCTCGTCTGGGACTCAGCCGAGTTCGATCGGCTCACCGGAGCCGGCTCTCGGGGCTCGACTCAAGCGGCTCCCCATCTCCTCTGCAGGCGGGCAAGACCCGCTTGACAGCTCAACTCGGCCTGCGTGGGTCAACCTCTGCCGAGTCGGAGGTCTCTGCTGCCGCCGGATTGGTGACGGTCGCGGTTTGGCGACGAGGCTCCGTGCTCACCCTGGTCGACGACCCAACACTGCACGCTGCGAGCGAGCTGTGGGCGCCACCTACCGACCGGGTTCCGAACTGCGACAGCGTATCAACGGAGATCCGAACCAGTTCACCACGGTGACAGGGGAGCGACTGATACGTATGACGCGCACCGCCCCCTCACCACACGACCACCAGGCGTCTGTTTGACATAAAGAACCGACTCCGAACACTGACTATTCAAGACAACTCTTACCACTCAAACACACTCGAACCCATAAGCCATCCGTGGCTGTGAAGGCATCACAACGAGACCGAGTGATGGCCATCCGTCGTTTATAAGTGTATTCGTAATTTTTATCTTTAATATTTAGTGGGCTGTACTCTTAATCGTATAAATTCCCAACAGATCCATCAATACGAATTGATTCTTGGCACCTCCTTCCGCCGAGCCACGCTCACGTGGGGAGTGGTGGCCCACCAGATCCTTATCAGGTGATCTGGTCCCCAATTAGTAAACTTGGTATAAGATAACGATCTTCGAAAAAGGAGCACCGTCGCAGGCCCTTACTCCGAGCCATTCTGTTGTCAGATAACCTGCCGATGTATCTGTTGAGATTGGTGCCTTTAAGAATAATAACTGTTTTTGATTGTGTTTTTTATCGCCGTATAATCTTTCAAGTATCTTTCAGTCATAATCGCCGCACGTACTCGCATCCCCTACAGAATATTCAACTGTCCCGTGACCCAAGGTGCTAACAACGTGATAAGGGTTGCGTATGATCAATAAGGAGTGCGGTACTGCGTGAACAATATTGAGTATAATCATTCATTAACGTTAAGGTTTTTCTTAGCATAGTATTTGCATATTTTAACGACTCTTTCTCTCACTAACAACCATCGCGTTATGCGGGATCCATGTGCCGTTGTCAAAGTGAAATCAGACAATCGTTGATGATACTGTATTGATGCCGTGTTGACGTTCCGGGATTGAGAGTTCGCATACTATATCATAGTTGAGGTTGAATTAGTAATAAATTGATTAATACAGAAGTGGTTGTGTGATTCTTTCCTGAAATCTATGCATAAGATCTGCTTCTGCGTTGAGATCTGAACTTGGTGACCTTAATAAACACACTAATACATACTCAGTAAATGTTAAAGCGATAACGGGGTGAACCGGGGACCTAAAATATAACCACGAATACCCACTCTGGGAATGTTAAAGCGAGAATGAGACGAACCTAGACAACGATGCCGAGTTAATCTAAGTTAATCTTGCATACTTACACCACACCTGCATAACTGCATACGATTAATTGCCTTATTCCGATCGATAACCCACCCTCGTCACCGAGGCGGGGTCTGGTTATCATAACGACTTGCATTATCATAATTACACCCACTCGCATAATTACTACGATTACCTCTCGAATTGGCATAATTAAATGTGCATAATTACATAAATTAACATATTTCCGGATAATTACACATTTGACCAAATTTCATTTGATTATTATTATTTTCACTGAATATTCATAACCCACATATACAACATAATAATTTCACCCACGCACGCATACAACATAACAAATTTTGATAACCAACATATACAACAGGTGGTAACAAAATATTCCTTCATTCAACAAGTGGTGGATGCCGAGCACTTTTCCTCCCAGGTTCCAATGACTGTCAGAGTGCACAATCTATCTTGATGTAGTGGGAATCTCTCACACGACTATCCCATTCGCAGAGAAAACAGCAGTACTTCGTGTATCCAGTCTGCAGACCAAGCAAGAGAGCAACAACCTTCAAATCGCCATAAAGCTGACAATGCAATTGATGGCAAAATATTGCCATTATGCAGCAAAACAGCTTCAAGACTTATCTCCGATGAATTAATGAACAGTCCCCACTCATCTTGATCATGAACGATGTTGAAGGCTACCATCACACCATCGATGTTGTTGCAGGCTACAAGATCACAATCCATGAAGAAGAATGGGACAAGATCCTTTTGATGGTCACGGAACATGGAAACCCTAACATCACCTGCCAGGAGATTCCACTGCTACAGTCTGGAGCTCAGCAGCTCTGCTTTACTTTTGGGTAGTTTCCAATCCCTGACAAGGTCTTCCAGTTCATCTTGTGTTATGAGGTGTTGTTCAGTGTAAGATGGGAGAAAATCTAGGTCATGTGACCTTGATGGTTTAGGACCAGAAGTATCATCCTCTTCCTCATCCGACTCAAGTGAGGATGATTCTGGTGCATCAGGAACCGGCAGTCCTTCTGTGGGGTACTGGGCGTAGAGCCGATGGAATGTTTGGATAATGCAGTCCACTTTTTCTTCTTTGACACACCTTTCCCAACTAGAGGCACCATGCAGAAGTAACAATCACTGATATGATCTGTTGGCTCTCTACAAATCATTGGCACTGCAAAAGGCATAGGTTTTCCTGTTCAACCACTGACAAAAGATTTGTGTGGGGCCCACATCTTGTCCTGATCTTCAATTTTGCAGCCAAAATAAAGGTGATAGGCTTTCTTAACAATAGTGGTTATACTGCGCTTTTGTGATGCAAAAGTCACTTCAACACAAACATAGTAGAAGTTATCTTCTTTGTTCACATACGTACGAGGCATCTCTGCTCACTTTGGCTAAACATAAATGTGTCCATTTGCAAAATCAAACACTGACAAATAAGAGTGCACGACACTGTATGATTTCTAGAGCTGATATAGGGCAATTTGTTCAGCAGAGGGATGTAAAACTTTTATGATTGCATCATCCATAACTTCTAGGAATAACATGATGCAATTCATATCATGTACTAGCTTTACTACCCAGCTTCGCCCGGGACTTGGATTCTTGTCTTTGATTAATACATGGCCTACGCGGAGGGTGGGGGGGATGCGTGACGTCTGCAGGCACACTGCGTAATGCTGCCGCATGCGGGTGATATTACAGATGTGACGTCACCGCTCACTTGCCGTGCAAAATATATCCATTATTGCGCCCCCTCCCCCAAAATACAAAAGTCTATTTTTATACTTTTTCCATTGTGTATAGTCTGGAAGCTACCCACATGCCAAATTTAAAGTTTGTTGCAAGTCAGGAAGTATGCTAAACATTTCGAACAGACACACATAATCACAAATTTCCCTTATATATAGATGACAATACCAGGTTCAGATTGCATCATGCATCGTTGTGCTAAAAAAACAAGTACTGTCCAAACCCAGTCATAGACTTATTCATAGATACAGTAAAATATGTATTTTAGTAATTTTGGTTTAAATTGTGATCCTTCCCTTTATAACTCACTTATCCTCCGCCATTCCCAAGTCAAGGGTCGTATATACTGACCGAGTAGCAAATCTTGAAAACTAGAGCCAATCAACAATTTTAAGCATCATTTTCATTCTTAGTGACCCAGAATTAGTAAAGTTGGACTACATTTATTCCGGAACAATTTTGGCTGTAGACCAGCGATATCGTAAGAGCTTTCTAGATGGTCGCAGAAGCGCATCTGAAAGCGTGCGATGCAGTGACTCGTCTTTGCTTGATGGTTAGCGAAAAGCCACTGCTGCGACGATAAAATACTTGCTTGCAACTTTCGTCAACTAGCCGAGGCACATACTATTATTACACCTACGTAACACACAGCAACCATGCAGGGAACACAATGTAGACATATGCTGCAACGTGACTATGGCTGTTCTGATCGTAATGTTCTTGGTGCACACACAAGCCAAACAAGATACATACAAAAGGAACATATGCACACAGTAAACACACAGATGACAAGCGTGCACACAGACAGCACACACACACGCATACACAGCACACAATGCATGTGGCACGTGGGTTGGTGTTATCAGTTGTGCGCTGCTTACAGCTCCCCTCCGCCATGTATTTGGGGTCCATCCACCGTCCACGTGTCATGTCCACCATTTCATAGTCCAGCTCCTCCATCTCCTCTTCGCCCATCATCTCTGCCTCCTCGTCTCCCCTAGGCCTCTCTTCCCCTGTCCCAGCCTCCACCTTAATTGCCTCCACCTTTTTTCACACAAATACACACAACACAGACATGGCCTCATTTTAAAAGCCAAAACAACTTAGACAAGCGGAAAGACAGGTGTTCAAACACTGATGCTCAAGTGCTGTTAACAAGCATACACACTGCACACACACACACAAAGATTATCCAAATAGTCTTTAACACACGATTGGGACAAGTGCTGTTAGCTATGAATGCTAATTATTTTCCATTTTACAAAGTAAGGCCCATGGAGCTATACAGCTCTTTTTCACAAGTGACCTGGCCACAGATGATAGCTCAACGAAGTGGCTTATCATGTGGAAATGTATAACATCCAAAAAAAATAGATGCATGTTTCTAAATGTGTAGGGAAAACTGGAGGACCCAGAGAAAATTCCACACAACCACAGGGAGAGACATGCAAACTCCAAATATACAGGCATCAGGGTCGAGATCGAACTCATGAACTCCTGTATACCAGGCGAGGTAGTTAACATATCACCACCTTGGCGCCCATTTAAGTAGCTGACCCGTGGTGCCCCATGGTACCTATTAAGGCCAGTATGGTACATGAGGGTGTGGGTGGCTAACACCACTCCCAGCCATCTTTGTCTTCCGAAAAGTTATGTTTATACACCACACCAAGTTTTTTGGGATAGATCACGTAAATATGTCATTAAACTAGCCACTACCCAACACAGCCAATTAGTAAGATTTGTCACGTAAACAAAACATGCCAATTTGTTACGAGTACAGCACACCGGTGTGTTGGAGAGTAAACCCACAACATTTACAATTAGAGTACTCGAATTGTAAATGTTTAAGTGGCAAACTTTACTAATTGGCTGTGTCGGGTGATGGCGGGTTTAATGACACATTTATATTTACACGATTCAACTCAAAAACCTCTATGGATATTGGTCGTGAAAGCCTACGTGTTAAACACACCGCACCAGGTACTAATTTAAGACGGAGTCGACCTAGGGGTGGGCCAGCACAAGTTTAGCAACTTGTCACTGATTTTGGCTGTGGACGAGAATCGAGCTCGGGTGGCTGAGTTCATAATGCAGTGCAATATCCACTACACCAACGTTTCCCACAATCACACACTCACACATACTCTCACTAACATTCAAAGTCACCCACTTGCACTCATTCAAAGACAAAGATCCCCGTATAGCTTTAACATACTGTTGGGGCAAGTGTAGTTAAGCGTGCAGCTATGAAGGCCAGTATGGCACACGAGAGGGTGGGTGGCCAGCACCATGCCCGGCTGCTTTTGTCTCCCTCTTGGCGATGTTTACGCACCGCTCCATGTCCTAATTTGAGGCCGAGTCGACCTAGGGGAGGCCCAGGACCGGTTCAGATAATAGTCACTGGTGTTGGCCTTGAGCAGGAATCAAACTTTGAGTCGCTGGGTTCCTGGCACAGCGCGCTAACCGCTACACTATCGCTCACTCATAAAAATCCTGCACCCACAAACATTTGCTCACTCACATACTCATTCCCCGTCTCTCACCCGAGCACCCTGTTCCTCCACACCCCCCTGGCCTCTGCCAGCACCAGGCCTGGCGGATTCTTCACTGTAGGTCTCCATCGCCATGGCGTCCGTACCGCTGCCTGTCTCCGTGTGCCGACAAAGCCACTCCTTCTTCAGCTTTGGTCGTGGCGCCCCCCCAAGATCGGGAGATCCGGCATCGCCCTCCCGCTGCTCCTGTTGCTGTTGGTTCTGCTGCTGCTGCCGCCATTTGGCATCACCTTCATCTGTCAGAGGGCTTCGAACAATTACCGACACCGGAGCCGAGAGAGATGGCATGGGTCTCGACGATGGCTGTGGCGTTGTCGATTTCGCCGAAGACGGTGGCGACGGTGACACCAGTACGGACGATTTTGTCTGCGACGGCGCTGCCTTGCCCGGGGAGAGCTTAAACTGGGACAATGCCGTGGGAGCCACCACCGCCACCGAACGTTGCTGCTGGTGCTGGTGAAGATTGTGGTGATGTTGGGCATGGGGTTTTACGTCAGGCTGCGCTACGCCGAGACTAGCACCGACACCGGCCACGCCCATGGTTCTGGCCGCAGATGTTTTGGTGGGCGATTTTCCAGCATCCACCGGCGCACCAGAGACGAGGGACGAGCCATTCTGTGAGCGCTGAGAAGGCGCCATAGCTGACTTGGCCTCACTTGTGTTGTTCTCAGCGGCATCGCCGCTGCCGTGAGAATTCCAAGGTTTTTCCGAAGCCGTCCGAATGTCCGGATTCACTGCAAGGGCTTCCAGCTTGGCGGAGTTGTTTCCGTCTTTGGTGGATGTTACAGCAGTTGCAAGAACGCTGACGCGGCCGATGGCAGCAACGGTGGAATCAATGGGGGGGCAGCCGGCATGCAGGGGAGTCGAGACGGGGGTGGGCGACGATCCGAACCCCACCAAACTACCGCCCACTTCATGGCCCCCACGAGACCGCTTGGACAGTGGCACTGCACCATCGTCCAGGGCCAAACGCTTCCGGGAAGAGGGTGACGCTTGTCCCTCTGGAGAGAAAGAAGGGGAGAGATGGAGGGATGCTCACACTCGCGGTCTCCGCTCACAAATATTGGGAACAAGTGATTTTGGGCATGTGCAGCTGCAATGGACAATTGAAAAAGACATTAACCTATTCTTCGATTGGTAAATTGAATACAAATTTTAAATACAAATCGCATTTAGTTTGAGTAATTAATCAATTCCCTTGTACGGAGTAAAATTTAACACAATTGCCGTTGTCATTGATAACATCATGTCAGTGATTTTGAAGAGTAAATCCACAGGAGTTTCCATTTTTCAGATGGTAAGTACCGAGGCAGCTATCAAAATTAATTATTACTTTTACCATGCATTCATTGTGCGTGTGGAAATTGAGTATTATAATTAATGGAGTGACTACATTTTAAAGAGTGTCTTCATGTGAGACTGCTTCCAGCCATATGAATGTAAAATTTCCACCACTGGCGCAGGTCTGCCAATGGAGATGAGTACTACACAATGCTTTCTTCAGCAGACATTATTTCACGTTTTTTTGCAGATTAGTATGTTGTATGTTGAACTTTTTCGCACTGTACGTAACTGACCGTGCTAATCGGAGGTGCAGGGGAAGGACAACAAACTGACCACGAAGAGCAGTTCTAAAAGAAATCAGTTTTCAATCTAGATTTGAAAATGCATTGCTCCAGTGGCTTCCTAATATCGGAAGTAAGAAGGTTCCAGATGGCCACAGAAGCACATCTAAAAGCATGCGATGCAGTGACCGTCTTCGTTTGATGATTAGCCAAAGCCGCTGCGAGGATGACCGCAGTTACCGTGATGGTTTATGCTCCTTGACGAGATCAGCAAAGTTTCGTGGTTTACTTGTGGCAAGCACTTTGTGTGTAATGAGCACGACCTCAATGTATTCGTTCGGCAACCGGAAGCCAATGCAGCTCAGCGAGCACTGGACGGACATGGTCGGATCTTGTAGTACCGATCGCAACACGTGCCAAAATGTTGTACACACTGCAGCTTGGTAATGCTTTTGCTAAACATCCCGTAGAGTAGTGAGTTGCAATAATCGAGCCTTGTCGATACTATGCTACACGCAACCGTGTTGGCTATGTCATGACTCAATTGCAATTGTGGTTGATGTGTCCTAGAGCAGCGATATGAAAATTGCAGGACTTGACTATATTTTATATTTTACACATGGTGATCAAACGACATTCTGGTTGATAATAGTGCCGAGGCTCTTTAGAAGAGTAGAAAACTGAATTCTGGAGCCCACAACTGCCGCACCTGATCCTCCCATACATTATTTCGACTGAGCCCAAGTGCCAACCAGCAGAACCTCTGATTTTCCTGGATTAAGCAGCAGTTCGTTTCGTGCAAACCACACGTGCACCGCTCGAGTGCAACCTTTGAGGTTACCGATTCGTGTATTACTGCAGAATGTGTTCATTCTTCCAATTTGTGGCAAAGAAGTGCCAACAACAAGAGTGCTAATCATCAAGGCAGTGTGCTTCAGGAATTGTAGCCAGTTGTGAATGTGACCCCTTTACCTTTGTGTTTGCTAAAATATGGTTCAAAAACATGGTCATTAACAACTATTTAACAACAAATAAAATCACATTTTGATTTAAAGCTTTCGTGACTGCAGGGATTCATCTTCTTGGTTCTTTCAGTAAAGTCACGTAGAAGGGAAGTAATAAAATAATAAAAATAAAACATAATAAAATTATTCTCACGACGTTTCGGCCACAACGCAAGCAGCCGGCGACAGAGTCTGACTCTGTCGCCTTGACGGACCTGGTTTTCACCTGAGGACGGCTGCTTGCGTTGTGGCCGAAACGTCGTGAGAATAATTTTATTATGTTTTATTTTTATTATTTTATTACTTCCCTTCTACGTGACTTTACCGAAAGAACCAAGAAGAAGAAAAATAAAATCACCATTGGAACCTCATTTGCCTGTAAAAAATATAAATGGTTTTTTACCCTTCTATCTGGCAACAAAACTGACACTTTTTTTTACAAGGAGTCATGTTTGCATAGACCACAATACCTGCAGTCATAATGCAAACAACCCATGTGAGACTAGGCTCTAAGAAAAGCTGTCTCGGGTGTGGACCAATCAACTTCAAGGACAGTGCATACATTATCAGAGTTATGTTTTTTGTTTGCATTAGGACTGCAGGTATTGTGGTCTATGCAAACATGACTCCTTGTAAAAAAAAGGTGTCAGTTTTGTTGCCAGAGAGAAGGGTAAACAAACAATTATTATATTTTTTTACTGGCAAATGAGGTTCCAATGGTGTAAATGCTTACCCCGAGCTCTTATACTCTGATGGTGCATTGTCTTTGAGTTGTACGCCTTTTGGCGTCATCTGGTCCAACCCATGTGAGACTAGGCTCTAAGGAAAGCTGTCTCGGGTGTGGACCAATCAACTTCAAGGACAGTGCATACATTATCAGAGTTATGTTTTTTGTTTGCATTATGACTACAGGTATTGTGGTCTATGCAACATGACTCCTTGTAAAAAAAGGTGTCAGTTTTGTTGCCAGATAGAAGGGTAAAAAAACTATTATAACAAAAAAAATGTGCGCAAAGAACCAGGGAAACATGCACGCTTGGAATTACCTTGAGAGTTGGAAAAAGAAACAGATGGATTTCAATTAAAGAACATACCTAGGTTGATGACACAATGGCAAATTTTATGCAAAATGGGCTTGGGAAGGACAGGTCGCAAGATGGGATAATGGCTTATAGGTCAAGAATAATTATGGACAGTCAAGGAATGGAACGTGTCTGATTGAACACCCACATAGGAGATGAAATCAGGTTGTTTACAGGTGAACCGCTACTTTTGATCAAAAGGGGGCGCTCTTTACAATAACTGCCAAACTGCTGAAAGGCTTTAAAGTGACCTAGCAGCTCAAGGAGAGAATGATGCAAAGCCAGCCATACTTTCCGAGATTCACTAGAAGTACTGGGGCATTGAACCAGATTCTCAAGATTGGTGAACACGACAAGACAACAAGAGTAAAAACACTAAAACTGTGGCTTACCATTGATCTCCATGCTGCTGGCGTGAGTGATCTGTGACGAGGCGGAGTTACCACAAGCACACCACCGTCGGTGCCTCAATCACCTCCACCACCTGCACACACACAGCAAGGCAAAGCACAAGTGAATGCTGGTGTCTAGTGTTGAGAGAGCTGATTGGGTTTTCCTGCTTTATGCAGTAAATAAGTCAGTGTCCTTCCACAATGTCGGAGGATACTTCAAACATGCTTTATTTAAAATCCACAAAACCTTCTAGACCAGCGCTTGAGAATGGATAGTGCACAAGAAATGGTACACATGCTTACAAATTACATTGAGATACAAAAATGGGAACAAGCGAAAATGGATTGTTGAAAAAAGAAAGCTTGTGCAGGTCACACTGATAAAAGGGATAATGGTCGGTGATCTAGACTGATGGAGTAGCAGCCAAGGAGATGCCCACCATGGAGGAGCAAAGATATTAAAGCTTGTGTGCAGGTGCTAGATGGAATGCGATATTGCAGCACTGTGAGATGGTGGCAGATTTGAGAGGCGTTCATCCAGCAGTGGATTGATCATGCCTTATGATTTGTCATAATGGAACGTGTATTAACATAGGAGAAACATGGAGCCATATGGAATGGTAAAGGCTTGCTATGAGATCATGTGGCCAGACCTCAATGTATGGGCAAACAAGGTCATGGTCCACAGAACTATTGCAAGAGACTACAATTTCATGTCGTTTTAAATTTAGAAAAATGTCGGTGGCGCATATTGGTCGGCGAAATGTGTAAGATCAGTCGCCTGAAGGTGAATAAAAGTTCGAAACCACTGCTCCAATTAATGTAATGCACTGATACTTTATGCATGGATTCTGCATCATAACATGATGCCAACAGTGCAAATTGGGACCATTGGGGGAAAGATAGCACGTTAAATTAGAATACTTAAAAATGCAATTGTGAAAACTTTGATTATTTGTACCAAGTATATTGTAAGTAAGACCAGCATAATGTCCTGAGTAGGCAATTGACAATTTTTGGTAAAAATTGAAAAATTACTCCTTTCTCCTATCAGGAATAAACACAAACCTTTGGTTACTCACCAAAGTCCCAACTCCAATTCAATGCTTACAACTACAAAGTAACCAAACACACCCTTTGCAATATAAAACAAATTATTAACCAAACATAAGCTTTTATCGACATTCCATAATACTTTACCACCTTACCCAAATGGAGTAAATCAAACTGCCATTCTTTTCAGTTCAATGGATACAAATGAGCTCAGTCTCGCATGCCAACCAGCCACAACCATACCACCCACAACTATGTTACACACACTATTTCATCAACCTAAACACCACCACCATTTGATTAACTACACTCTGAACATATTAAGGTCACTGGTTCTTTTAATGTAAACTTCATTGACAATGGCACTTGATAATTCCCTACATTAACTGGCAAGTCACCACACAATCCAAATGCACAACTGGTTCAGTTCAGTGTCCAAATTCAGAATGCCTATAAGTGTATTACTGTCAGGGTGACCTAATTGGACATCTATTTGGGCCACAAGGGAATTCCTAGGCTCTGCATGGCAAGACACCAGCTGTAGTCCTATGCAAGCACTGTGGTTGCAGGACTGGATTCCAAATTTAAACTAACATCAGCCTGTACACCATGCTAGGTGCAATGATTTATACCGCTACTACACAACTTTTCCAGAGGTGCTGTGATAATGAATTTGAGTTCCTGCTGAACGTAGCGACATTCGGTCACAGGAGAACAAGTTATGAATGTGAAAGAGGAGCCATCTTCATGGTTCCGTAGCCACCTGAAGAGTCAAGTTTGACCAATGGGATCAGTGGCTGTTTACTGACAAAAACTCCATCCACCATTTAACTGACCTTAAATTGGGACGCTGGGAATCCGAGGAACCGATTACAACATTTGTTTCGTCTACAGTCTGGAGCGCCCCCATGTGCACAGACCAGCCTGACTCCGCCCCTTTCCCCACCTCCTCCCCTCCCCACCACACAGAGCCACGTGCAGCCAAACACCACTTCGCTCGTTTTAAAAGTCCCTCCAAGCAGTTGCCAGGAAACCGGCTGGAACTACTTTCTTTTTTCACCACCCAGTACTTCGATTCGGTGGGGTTACCATGGCCGATCGACGGCACCGGCGCACGTGTAGCTGTACAGAGAGGCACACATGCGTGATCATTGGCGTACAAACGTAGATGTATGTGGTGCCACACACGGATGAGCGATGTTTCACAAGACCTGAGTGTTGGCACACTGAAGAGGAACGGACATACACAGATACGCGTCCTCGTATCACACATATCCAGATGTTTCAGAAACTGGCAGAGATATCGAGGTGTTCATCAAGATTCCACCTCGTGTTTTGTGGTTCTTCTTCTTGAGCGATCACAAAACTCTTATGGAACGATAATTGTTCATACACTTACAATGAGTGTGTACTCAATGCAGTACCTGTTTATATAGGTCGCACCATGTCCATCCCACCTCATGCTTGTGTGATTGGAGTGCTAACCTACAACAAAAATGATGCTGTTGCTGTAGCTAAACTACTCTTGTAAGCAAGCCTCTTGCAGTCTTTCACTTGGTGTAGTTTTTGTATCTTTAGTAAAGCTCTGAAATGTGACATTCAAACCTCTTATCTTAGCTCAGAAACACGAGCACAACGTATATTCAAACATGAAGATTAATATTGGACACGATGAAAAATCAAGATTGGTGCTGTCTGGTAAAAAATTGGTTTTCAATATTGCTTTGGTGAGGTCAAGTTAGCGAATATTTTAAACCTAGTCACAAGATAAGTGAAATTCTGCTCCGTTTTGGGATCGTACAGTATGGGACCAGATGATTTGGGGCATTGTATAAACGATAACTACCCTAATCGGTTACGCGAGAAAGAGTTCCGTCACTTGGAGGCATAGAGTGCATATTTAAATTAAACTGACACATTACAGTCCCTAAGTTGGACACAGCAAGTATTCAAATTATTTTCAATCATGAACTCCATAAAAGACAAGTTGCCCAACAAATTAACATCTGGCATATTCAGTGTTTTGGGGAGTTTGTAGGTATATCATTTCATCAGTCCGTTTGCATTTCAGATTTGACACTGGGCAAGACTTGTCCAGTGTCATGCTGACAAAACCTTTTATTGGGAAGGAAACACGTGGAAAGGCTTTAACACAGCAGACAACTGCCTCCTCAAGTGCACACTCATGTACCCTGCTTCATTGAAGAACTCCAACCCAGCACAGCAACACTTTCGGCAGCAAATCACCAAACATGCACACTTATATGCAGCATGCTATAATCTTCCCAACTTTGCTGGGTGAATTCCAAGGGATCTCCAGAGCAAGCACTAACAGTACAATTCTGAGAGAGACAATTGCAAAGTAAAACTGGCTGCCTATTATTGCCCATACACATTGGACACTATGTACCATGTAACCGTCCAAAACACACTGCAGGCTAAATCTGGGTCAAGGTCAAACTATATAAACATTGGTATAGAGAACTGACCGTGTTACAGCTGAGTTGACAGAAATGCCAACACCTTGGAGATGATCAAAAATGTTGAGAGATGAGTGGATCATGCTTGCAAAAGTACCATTACACAAGGTGATAGGAGCAATGCATGCTTGTGGGTTTATACGCTTCGCTTTGCTTGGTTCATCAATTCCTCATCAAGTTACTTAAAAATTGTAACTCAACATGGGGGAAAAAATCTGCATTTAACTGGGTCAAAGTAGAAAAAAAGTCGGTGATTTCCTGCTCAAATGAGAATTGAGGTGATTCTTAATATCCCTTTTACAGACCTGAGCCAGTGGTGAAAATTCCTCATTCCTCTGGTAAATAGGACAACCAGTGTCCTTCACATGAAGCGGTACCTATTGTATCGACCCTGGAAGAAGGATTGGCCAAGTCAACGCCAACCAGGATTTGAATTCGCAACTTTGCCATCACGAGCCGTTGGCTCTACCGCTAAACCACCTGCCCAGACAATCGGGGTGGTCAACATGTTACCTATATCAGACTAAGATACAGTTCCACATCCCTTGGGTGATGATAGACACCACCTATAAGTGTCCCAGTTGGTTTTTAAATTGGTAAAGCTGGAGCCAACGAATGGCTTAACTACCTCCTTGACGGACACTGCCCTGTATTACGATGCTCCAGTCACACATCTCTAGAGACGCGCGCACACATAAATACGTAGGTGTGTCCACACCAACACGCCCTCTGCTAGACACCCAAAACCCCCTCCCCTGCCTGCAGCCTACCCGTATATGCATGTATACACACCCACACAAACCAGTCTGCCCAGAGCAGGGTCAGCTTGGGTTAGATTTGTGTGGGCGGGATGTGGGGAGGGCGAGTGTTATTTGTGGGTTGTAAAGAGGATTGATAGAGTGTACGCGTATATCCTCACGTATATAGTCACAAATGTTTTACTATGTGCAATGCGCCTGCCTGAGTGCGCTTCATAGGTTAATAGCTGCTGTGCATAACTGCACTGTGCTTTTCTTGCATGAGCACAAAGTTTTTATAGAAGTGTTTGTACGTGTTCAAGCAAATAGGGAGCGGTGGCGCAATGGTTAGCGTGTCCCGCGACAAACCCGGTGATCAGAGTTTGATTCCCACTCACGACCAACAGTGCCGAATATCTGAACCGGTCCTGAGCCTCCTCCTAGGTCAATTCAGTCTCAAATGATGGTGCGGTGTGTAAACATCGCCACTCAGGAGACAAAGGCGGCCAGGCATGGTGTTAGCAACTCACCTACTCGTGTGCCATGCTGGCCTTCATAGGTGCTAATAGAACTTGCCCACTCTGTTAAGGCTATACAGGGGATCTTTGTCTTTGTATTCAAGCATACCCAGAGTTGAATGGTAGTGTAGCGGTTAGCACTGTGCTATGAACTAGGCGACCTGAGTTAGATTTCTGCTCACGGCCAACAACGCTGAAAAATATCTGAACCGGTCCTGGGCCTCCCCTCGGTTGACTCAACCTCAAATGAGAATCCTGATGCAGTGTATACACGTCACCACTAGGGAGAAAAAGGCGGCTGGGCATGTTGCTGACCACCCACCTCCTCGTGTGTTGATCTGGCCTTCAAAGGTGCTCGCTAACAGTACTTGCCCCAACAGTCGGTGAACTTTGTCGGTGATCCAACTGCACATGCCCCCAAAAGCACTGAACAACAGTGCCTGGCTAATAAATAAATACAGGTAGGAGTATTTGGGGCAAGTCTATTGAGAGTATTAATTTAGACAAAGCTTTCATGACTGCAGGAATTCATATTCTTTGGGTCTTTCGGTAAAGTCACGTATATAGGTTCAAAAAAAAAACTACGACGTTTCGATCGCAACACAAGCGATCGCCATCAGGAAAATGACGACCATTATCAGGAAAATGACGACCATCATCAGGAAAATGACGACCCCGCTTTTGTTCTTTGAACCTATTTACGTGACTTTACCGAAAGACCCAAAGAATAGTATTCATTTAATGGACTTATTTTTCCAGGGAGACCTGGGACGCCCCTTGTAAGCAGGAGAGCACAAACACATGTGCGCACATGTGCATGCCAACTGGCACAATCCCAGTCAACTTGCACTAAATTGGTTGAACGTGCACCTAAGCTAATAACAGGATCATGGGCAACGTTAATGCGTCATGTCATTTTGATCTTTATCAGCAATACAATCCAGATTGTGCAATGTCATGAGACGATGAATCCATTTGAAACCCTAGCAGAGTAGTGCAACCATTCACGTTAGAGAATGGCCGACAGAAAAGGACATTACATAACTACATACGAGATTCCTTTAAGTGACCTATGGTCTCCTGCGGGGGAAGCCCTCTCCTACCTCTCCTGATAAATGTTAGGAATTCAAATCCAAATTTATTGACATTTTTAATTCCTATAGCTGAAAATTATCCAAATTATGCACAACACCAAACTTAATGTAAAGGTTTGTGTAGTCATTGGCTACTGGGCTGAGACCATCGGCTCAATACGATAACCCGGTTTAATCACAGGCCTTTGAAACCTGGATTCAAACCTAGGTTCTCAGAGGTACTTGCTCAGCGCTGTCCCCTGAAACACCCGGACAACTACATGCAAGAATGTTCTTAAATGCAACAAGACGTCGTTGGGGTGCTTTGGCATTGGAATAAGTGCAAAAGCTCTTAAAATGTACATGTAACAAGAGCGTGAGCTCAAGTGTGAACTTGTGGGTGCGTGCCAAAAGCGACAGTGGCACATGCGTGTCCACGCAAATAGATAGGCCGTCTACATAGCCGCTCACTCTTCATCTCCTTATTTTTACATCCACAGCAGTGGCAATGCCAGCAGGAGAAAAGATTGTTACCGAGTCCAGCTATTTAGTCCACAAATGCAACTTGCGCGCAGACATTCCCGCTATTTAATGTGCCAGATGCAATGGACTCGAAGGTAAACGGACTCTGCCGACCCCAGTTCCACCAAGCATCACCGATCCGATGTCAAGCTAATATCCCAGGTCCAATGCAAACCATGGCATCCCCTCCCCCATAAACCCTCGCAGTCGACATGAGCATGCAGTTGCGCGCCGGCCGTTATCCACAGAATTAGCAACTTAACCACCAGCATGAAATGTATTAGTCATATGCCCTCATATGAAGAGTGAGGCTGTTTGTGGCCAAGCTGCAATATGGAATGTGATAAGTAGCATAGAATAAGTATAACCCGTAAAAACAAAGTTTTTCACTATACATCCTTTATATGCGTGGCAGCGAACTTAATATAAAGGATTTAAAAATATATTCGCCTGTGGAGGACGCGGGGATCGATCCCGCGACCTTTGGCATGGGAAGCGAGGGCGCTACCAACTGCGCTACTCCGCCACGGCCTGTGGAGGGGTTACGCTCTGGGCTCTTATACTGTGAATGAGTTCTATTTGAATATATGTAAAATAATTTTTTTTTGCCTAAAATGTGTAAAATTGTGGGAATTTTTTTCACGAACATTAATTGTCTCGCACAACGAGTCTGTGTGAAAAATGTCAGCTCGATTGGATCACGGGAAGTGGGTTAAAAAACGACCGAAAGATTTGCACGGTCGTAAGCAAGCACACAAGCAAGCACGCAAGCAAGCAAGCGAACTTAATATAAAGGATTTAAAAAGGAACCAAATTAGAACAAAATGCACTAAATGTACATTTGGTAAACGTATGAACCCGTGCAAAGGATAGATTTTTTTTGGAGTTGATATTTACGTAATTTAAGGAATTGATCAAATACGCATGCTCAATAGAGCTCAGACATCACTCTTCTACCCTCCAAGCTCTTGAGTGTTCTCCCCTTCTTGCTCACTCACCCCCTCCTTTCCTCTTACACCCTCACCCCACCCACGCCATGCGCTACGTGACTGGTGTCACATACCACAGCGGCAATAAAGGATCACGTGACGTTCACACACGCTGTACACTGCACGGGATGCGTGCTGCAAACACGCTGCACGCACTCCCCATTAACTAGATGCAATGAAAATATGCTGCTCAAGAGCATCTGTCGTACACAGACTCATTGTGCAAAACCACCGAATGTCACACACATGCAAGCACTGCACAGTACGCACTCAAACATCCCATCTATGTACAATAGAAATGTATAAGCTGTTAAAGCATTATTCAGTGCAGAACTTTGATTATCTTTGAGACAAGCTTTCTTATGAGTGCCGTGGTGCATTGAGAGTCCTAGTAAAGTGTAGGTGCTTGTTCTAGCTTCAGCAGCAGTTGCTGTAACATCCAAACACTGGGGATTGTCTTCTAATTCAGACTACATTTCTTCCAAGGCTGGAGTATGCGAGCCAGTCACGGCAATCAGTTCATTGTGCTCCCCTACCCTCCTCAATTCATCCCAACGACATATGGTCTGTCCCCTCTGTGGTCCATGCAAATGTACAGCTCTGCAGGCTCAATTCTGACTACTGCACAAAATATTGCAGGTGTCCAAA
This sequence comes from Lampetra fluviatilis, assembly GCF_964198595.1. Taxonomy (NCBI): domain Eukaryota; kingdom Metazoa; phylum Chordata; class Hyperoartia; order Petromyzontiformes; family Petromyzontidae; genus Lampetra; species Lampetra fluviatilis. The sequence continues at coordinate 11,759,760 of NC_136301.1, read as the reverse complement.
TCACGCCCGATAGGATGTCCATTATACAGGTGCAATTAAATCCATCCATGTGCAGGTGGCAGATGAACTGTTCAGCGACGCTTACAACAAGCAGAGCGCCGGGCGGCTAAAGCGCAGAGCTGGTACAGTGAGGAGGACAGTTGGCGCATCTGCCAGCCATCTCAGGCAGTCAACCCATTGCACCTGGGTCTCTTCCGTGACCTTCCAGAGGGCCTTCGACAATTCACGTTGCCTCAAAGTGCACCCAGCCTGGCACAAGCGCTGTGGTGACATCACCGGCACTTCGTAATGAATGGCGATTATTTTTCTTCTATCTTAAGACCACAAGAGAGGCGACAATTTGGGGGGGGGGGGAGCCTTCATCCAGTAGTAAAATGATCATGGTCATTCCTGATAATTGTGTTAATTGAAAAAGTCCATCATAAGTATCAATAGTTGTACATATAAGCCAAAGGGGCATAGATATCGTTTTTTTTTCTAAAATGCAAACCTGGAATAAAATAACAAAGGCATTCTGGCCCCTGGTGATTTGACAAATGTGAGGGGTCCTCAGAGCATGATAAGAACACTTATGCAAACAATGGCCCACTTGCAAAAACCTTGTGACGTGGATCCTGTATGTGCAATTGAAAGGGCAGACCATGTGCCTGTTTTCAAAACCTTGGAATGGTTTGAGGTTGGATGGATTTGGCAAACACCAAACAAGTGGTAAAAAACTCACTGGCCACTAGCCAATGTAACAAAAGACAAAAATACTTAAGTCTGGTTTATTAAGTGCTGTCAAAATGATAGTTGTACAATTACAAATATTGCCTAGGTTAAGGACGAGTAGCACAACTTTTGTTCTGGTAATTATAAAACAAAGATCAGATAAACACTAAAACAAATAAGTGAAGTTATTTTTATTACAGAAATGAAGCAGTATGTATTCAAACAAACCATTGAATCATCCCATGTGTCCCAAAATCATTTGTTCAAACAAGGAAACGCTTGGCCTGATTTGAGGAGCAGAGTTGGGCTCATTTAGCTGGCTTGGTGTAGGGGTGCAAACATGCAATCCAGCACTCTAGAGGCAATGATTGTGGTACTACAAATTGTGAGACTACCAAACTCATCATGGG